>NW_027045450.1:0-1200000 GCF_025399875.1 Dalotia coriaria | reverse complement strand
AGTCAAAGTGAAATTGTATTTAGGCGCTCTTGGAGGGTAAGATTTTCATGAAAAACGTGAATAATTCACGGAATGTATGCTAATTTGGTGTTTTATGTTGTTTTTACAGCGATTTAGTGGCTGAATTGCCTTTTATCCTAATGCATCCTAAGCCTGAAGAGGAATTACTACCCCCGCTGGACTCGTCCCGAAGAGAAAGCAGAGAAATGGGCGCAAATTCCGCCGACGATACGAATCTTATACAACTCGACACGTATGCAATGTGATTTAGTGACTTGTGTGTCAATGTAGGCTAATTATTGCGTTTTTACAGAGATGAGAACAACGACGATATCATCTTCGAAGATTTCGCAAGACTCCGACTGAAGGGCGGCGAGACGGACGCATGAGGCGTCGACTAATCCTAACGAATCCCGAAATCGCGAAGCGGATTTGAACGAATTGTCTTATCGCGCCTGTAAAATGTGCCCTAGTCAAGAAGAAAAAAAAAAGTAATGAAACACACAAACACACAGAGCATGTGCCGTCAAAATGGCGTCCGGCGGCCATTTTGCCACACTCAACTGGTCAGTCAGTAAACCAACCAACCAACCCAACCTACCCCTAAATACAAAATATATTTTCTTATATTTATTATTATGCGACGATCGTGGAGGAGATGCGCATTTTGATTTTTTCATGTTTGCTTTCCGCATTCTTGGTGGCGCCGCGCATTTACACTTACCTTAGCGCCACCACCCGCTTGGTGCGCTCAGTGTATTAATTGGAATTGTATGTATTACTAATCATTTATTGTTTTTAATTTGTCTATTCGTGTATTTATTGGCGCCGCGCTAGATTAGTCACCCGCCTAGTCACTTCACACTGACTTCGTGGAACGCAACCGCAACGTCCAGCATGGAATCAACGCTTACTTCTAATTACAATGTTTTATATTAACCGATTTACGCGCGAATCAATTACACATCGTTAATTAACTAAAGACAAGGATATAGACAAGCATTTTTTCCTATACAATACGACTCTATCGGACTTTAGTAATTACTGTAAACCGTTGTTATATACTTGCGTCGCAAACACACAATGAGAGGAAAATGAAAGAGAAAGAAAGTTCTAATTATATATAACACGCATCTATTGCATATATTGAATGTTGACTGTAAGTTTTTTGTGACGTTTTTAAATGTTTAAGCGCAGAGCAGAACTTAACCTTTAATCAAAGACGCAGTAAAAAAAGAAACCCAGATGTGTGTACCCACACACCACGAATTTATTGATCAAAACTTGTATGTAAAAGGAAAAAAAAACGTTTCTCATTGTATGACATTCGAACGCCGACTGAACACACAACACGGAACATGCACACACACACACACACACACCATACCATAAATATTAAACATATATTTTTAATGTTTGTATTTTCTAGAAAATGAAATGAAACTAAAAACGTGGCGCGCAAAATTCGGTGGCTAATATTCATACCTGTGTGTAAAACAAAACTGAACAACAAAACGATCACTAAACGAATGTGGAACAATAGACAAAAGGCATAACTTAATTCGGTTCGATGTATTATATTACGAAATATGTATACACTTAAAATAAACGTAAATAATATACAAAATGTAATAAAGCGAATCCTGCGAATATTTCGAATTAAATCAAGCGCACGGTTTGAAGGGGTTGAGAGGGTCGAAATATGAAACGCGAAGTTAATAACCCGGGCCGCCATCTTGCCAGCTCGAATAAGCCGAGTATTCATATTGTAATGATGCTTTTTATTATCTCAAGTTGCAATTTGATTCGTGATGCTCACTCATGCGCGAGAGGAACAAGTGGAGCAGACGCAGAAACGCAACATTATCTATGATAACTTATAAAATATGTAATTTTATTCGCATCGCCGATGAATGACGAGATAATGTGATGACTTTTTGAATGTTTGCGCACTGCACGAGATCAAACAAACATGATGGGGATGGTGCTTTGGCGCAAAAGGTGCCGCCTCGTCAATATAATTGGAGAGTGCCGCGTGGCGCGCAATCATCTTTTGATGGAAGAGACACTCTAGATCTACGAATGCATCCGCCGACACATCACCCGCGGACGACAAAACGTTAAAAGACAACACTCGAGAATTATTGACGCTGATTAAATTAATTAACGTTTTGCTAACGTCTCAAGTATCCGTAGATATATCTACACTAAGAATTGATTGAATAATAACATAATCTCTTTTAGGTTTTATTTTTATTATTTTCGGCGGTGTTGTTAATTCGGTAGAAGAAAATATGGAATAAAATTGTGGTGGTTGGAAAGATCAAAAACGCGCCCTGTACAAAAGGATGCAGAATGGAGTGCGCACTTGAAATCTTCAATCTGAATACACGCGCAGCGCAAAGGGCCGTACCAGAACACACAAAGCCGCGCGCGGGTTTTTTTAGAGATTCCTTCATCAAAAACACCGAAATGCTCTCGGTGCGTCGCCGGAGCCTGAATTTATTAAGACATTAAGTGTTCTGTTTGTATTTTTGATCCCTGGCCTTCATTAATGCTAATGCACAGCTATACACCGAGTCAAAGTCAAAGCGAGGTGTGATCTTATCACTTCCACACCAGACTACACCACATTCATGCAACCAAAAAGGCTTTTCGTTTGATTAGCCCTGACTGCAACTATAGTCACATATAGATATACCTATGTGTTGTGTGTGGTTGTGCGTTGTGGAGACGGCGAACTCAGGTGAAGCTTCGAAATGGTATCCGAAGAGGCGAAGCGCGCATCCGCGCACAGCCAAAAAGGTGTACACCGTGCAGCTGGCGCGCGTCGTCCCCAGAGGGGTACGTTTCTCAGCTCCGCCTACAACGGCAAAAGGGCGCTGCAAATACGGCGCGTGATTGGTTACAGACTCAGTTGGCGATGAAATGAACAATGTGCGATTGGAGCGCTGCGCCGCGCCCTCAGGCCGTCGGGGCAGAAGGCAAACGGCACACAAGGGCAGCCGGCATCAGCGACGCACTATACTCGTTGATAATGTGCATGTGAGCTTCGAAAAGTGCAAATCGCGAAGAGAGCATTTGGCGTGATCATTTATTATTAACAAATGTGCTGCGAACTGAAATTATTGTGCGACAAACAAATTTTCTGCTAAACTACATCAAAATCACTCGCAAAACACTTGGATATTATGTGCTAAAGTTTCAATTTGCGTAAATTGACGGTAAGCGTCTTTAATTTAACTAGTTTTCACCTCAAGGGTTGTTTCTCGTGTATGTGGTATTAATTCACACGCGCCCCTGATTAATAAAGCGCACCCTTTCGAATAATTTTCGATATTGCGAGGGCGTCACGCTGCGATAACGGCAATTAATTCCGAAATGCTTATCGCATGTCGGATGTGCGCTGGAAAACATAAAAATTACTACCCTTACACCGGTCACAAATTTCAACTATGTAAATTTCTACCGATTTGCATGTTTAGTCATTTTTGTGAGTGTGAATGAGTGTTGACAGAAGTTTCGTTGTGTGATTTACAATGCGTCGCGTTTATTAACTGCAATATTTTGATGGTTATCGGTGGCGTGTGCGAGTGGAAATATGAACGCTGGTAGTTTATCGCTTCCGGTTCGGTCGCGCTTATGATTTAACACGGGAAATTGTGTTATTAATTACGTGTAGGACGCGTGCTGCGAGTTTACGCGATTACGCGTTTAATTCCCCGAGCGCATCGGTTATTAGATGCGTTTATAAACGCTATTAGTGTCAAAACATGCTGGGAATTTACTTTCATGCATAATTTTATGTATTTTGCCTGGAATTATTGAATAACAGTGGAAGTATTTATTGTTTTTGAGTGTTTCTTGACATAATTAGTTAAAATTGCATAATTTGTTGTAAAAATTATGCAAAAAGTTAAGAAATGTTGCAATAATTAAAGAAAAATTGATTTTTTTTACTAAAAACGTTGTTTTTTGGTAGTTTTTCATTAAAAACTCAAAAAATAGACATGGAACAGTAATAATTTTAATAAAAATTAATTTTACAGTAAATTTGACACTTATTAATGACTTTTTGAAGGAAAAAAATGAAAATTTTACCCCAAGACATCAATTTTATAAAAATTAAGATATTTACTTAATTAATTCAAATTTCTATTGAAATTCTACTAAATTAAATACAGAATGTAGTCCTAAACTTATTTCCGAAACAATTATCACTTTACCTAATTAGTTTTTGAATAATTCAACTTATTTTACTCTTCTAAGTCTATTATTATTTGAATAACGTCATAAGAGGAAAAAAATTCAATTTTTTTGGTAAGAACGTTGTTTTTCGGTAGTTTTTCATAAAAAACTAAAAAAATAATCATGGAACAATAATAATTTTAACAACAATTAATTCTACAGTAAATTTGATATTTTTTTATTTCTTTTTGAGCAGAAATAAGTGAGATTTTTTCATCAAAAACATAAATTTTATAAAATTCGCGATATTAGCTTAATTAATTAAAATTTCTGTTCAAATTCACCTTAATTAAATACCGAATTTAGTTCTAAACTTATTTCTGAAACAATTATCACTTTACCTTAATTACTTTTCGAGTAATTCAACTTATTTCACTCTTCTAAATCTATTATTATTTGAATAACAACATAAGATGAAAATATTGATGTGTTCTACAAAAAGCCAGCGATAAACAAGCGCAACAAAAGCATACTAAGTGGTCGATCGGCTCGAAGAGCACAAAACACAACATTCGTCGCACACAATGCGAACGCAGTGCAAATATTGATTGAATATAATAAATCCGCCGCATTGTGCATGTTTGCGTATGAATATGAGTGGCGAGCGAGCTGCACAATCTGTGCACGCAGGTTTTAAGTGCGCGCAATGCATCTGGGGAGCGCACGGCTCTTGTCTATTGTTTTTTCCGCCAGTCTTCCGCGTGCGACGCACAAGTATCGCTCAAAGTGGTCGCAAATCTTGGTAAATTCGCGAGGGGACTTCAGGCTGCAATTTTTGCTTTGTTTTAGAAGTGAAAACAAAAATTTACAACAACTAAATACAATTAGGGGGTAGATTTACTTTTGAGTTGGTTATGTTTAGTAAATTGGGGATTATAAAGATGTAAAATGCATATTTCCATGATTTTTAGTTAATTTTTTTTTATTTACACGGTAATAATTTTGTATTTCTCGGGTTTTTGTGATGAGTTATGTGATTTTCATTGTATGCAACCAATTTTACGTCATTGTGAACTAATATAACCACGATTTTGACATAAACGATTGTCAAATTGTCAAAACAAAAGTCAAATTGACAGTCTCTTGATTAAAACCGTGAAAAGTTTATCGCAAAAGTTTATTTTCTGTCAAAAAAATTGTTTAAATGTCATAAATTACTCTATAAAAGATCTAAAAAACAAATTTTAAACCGTTTTAATCATATTTTCACTACTTTATTAGCAATTTCACGCATCATAAACCAAAATGCACTCATAAAACGATGAGTAAATAAAATGTTGCTTCCGCAATTAAGTTATTACGCAAACCACGCGAAAACGACGGTTTATGACACGCCACGCCGCCTAAATTGTTTCGATGGGGGTGCAGCCACTCGAAACAAATGATACACATATAAAATGTGACACGAGCGACGCCACTAAACACGGCTCATAACTTATACAACTTAATACGAAACAATTGCCGGTTGTCAGTAACGAGGGGGCGTTCAACATGCATTGCATGCAAACCAAGCGTAAGCAGGCCGAGATAGAAATTGCCGCAGGGGCCGCAGGGCAAAAGTTAAAACCTGAGGGTGCGTTATGTGCATCCGTTGGTTTTCTACTAATTTTACTAGCAATTTCGTGCGTGTTGAGCCGCAAGAATCAACCACAGGTGAAACTACTGTTTGTTTTAATTAAATTTCTATAAAAATAGGTTATGTAGCTGTCAATTTCCTATACCTATAGTTGCAAACATTTTAAGGTTATTTGTGTATATTTGTAAGTGGTTTATTTTTGTGATGTTAATTTGCAAGGAATTTATATGAAAATGCAGTTTCGGTATTTGAATATTTGAGCATGAATGCAAATTAACTTCATATTGGGTGCTCGTGTCATGCGCGATTTGCTCGATCGGAAAAGCCAGTTTATCGAGCGTTATAGTATTCGCGTGCCGGCGTCGTTTCGGCATGCATTATGATCGGCTTATTGAAGTGCCTCGGCTGCCAACAACCGTCAATGTCGATTGGTGGAGGCGCCGCCGCCACCCCCATATCACCGTGGGGGGCGCGACGTGCAGGTCAATTGGCTATCGAATCAATTTATTGCCGCACAATACAACGCCAACTGTGTGTGTAGGTACGTTTTTAGTTGCAATTAAACGCCGCCGAAATCATTTCGCTGTGTGATTTAAGGTTAGACGTTGAGGTTATGTGTGGATGTTTATCAGTTTTATCAAGCCGCCGCCCGTCGTTTAACGTTAACCACTATGCGGAAAGCGCAAAGCGCACGCAAGCGCGCAGGAAAACTCGTAAAAGCGCTGCTTTTGATAAAATATTCACGGCGTGGGCATTAAACGTCAAGATGGCCAACGGATCGATGGCCGAGAAAGACTGGGAGTCTACCTACCACTTTCCAAGACTTACGATAATATATCTTGAATACAACACGCGATGCGCTCGTAATTTATGGAAGTTTTGCTTGAAAATAGAAAAAAAAAAAAAGAAAATGTGGGAGAATTTATCATAACATTAAAAATAAATGCATTAATCGATGCATAATGCTGAGTGTAAGTCACGCCGACGGCGGTGTAGTGATGGTGAACATTTTCCAATTGCGGCGGTGTCTCTTGGGCGCGGCTGTAATTATCTTCGCCAAATATTTGCGCCGCATTTACCTTTTAACTATTCGGCGTGCGGATCAACTTAACGCCGTGAGGGAAGCTCCCCTCAAACAAAAACCGAACTGAAACTGAATATATTCGTATATGTTACTTGTACACAAAATGGCGTCTGCGGGTTTAATGTTGAAATATCGCCGCCATTTTGATTTCCGCCGTTTTTTTGTTCTGTATGTTGATTCCTCTTCCGGTGGTAAACAAAAGACACACTGCCGCACCGCCACCGCATTTGTACTTTTACACATACACACATATTCACAGAGAGAGAATTTGCGTCCCCCGGTGGGTTCGCAGTGGGTGCGATTTTAAACGCGGCGATTATGCATTGTCGCCGCCGAGGGCTGGTGCGCGGTGCTGCGCAGCATCAATTCACTCTCGCTCGGCGTTCCCCTGCGGTTTTCTTCGATTTACCCGAAGCATATGTCATTATCACGTCCCGGCGACTTTGCGCCGAAACGTTAATAACACACTGCGCTGTGTGTTTGAATGCGAGCGCTCGCATTGTACATTTCAACGTAAAAACTCAGGGAGCGGCGGAATACACACGGACTCGTACTTGTTATAACAACATCTGTCTACGACTTGTCGAATTCCAGCCTCGGAATCAAACGTTTGGAAAAAGGGGAGCGGGAAATTCATTTGCGGGATGCCAATTTGTTTTTTCCTAACAAGACAACCCGCAGTACATGTTATTATACCCACTGGCGTTGTAAAATTACAGATTCCTGTAATGTAATAACTGAATTTTTGTGCTTTTGAGTAATATGGAAGTAAAAGTGAGTTTAGCGTCGGAATACAATTGGCAAAATTCCGCGCCGTGACGACTTGGAGAGCAAGACGACGAGTGAAAAGCTCGAAAGCTTTTCAAGTGTTTATTCAATGTCGCCGTCTCCGACTCCGCCAGCAGGTTAGACGCTCTAATATGATCAACAATGGCAGCCGACGTCTGCGCGTAAACGAAAAATTTCTTTCCCCTCATCGTAAACAAAGATTTCGAAATGGGAATTATTCAGCACGTCGAAGATTTGGTAGACTTCCAGCCTCACTTCCGTTCGGCAAGCTGTTTCTTGAACTCTAGCAGTACTTTTCACGCCCTCTTGCTTTGATTGTTTTCTGCGCGCGCCCGAAATTGGCTTGGCGTCGCTTCCGGTTTGGCGTCCTCTCAAGAAAAGCAAAAAGAACAATGGACAATACGCGATGAAGACATCTGTCTACGAAAAGTAAACCGGCACGCGTCCGCGTCAAGGTGTTCGGTCGTAAAGGCGTGGATTACAAGTAACTCGATATGTTGATATGAATAATCAAGAATTGTTGATGGTAACTTGATTATATCAAAATGTGCTTCTGGTTTGATGAATAGACCTGCATCCGGGCACGTGCCTGAAGAATCTTATAAGAGCACAAGCATTTCCGTTGTATTATTTTTCTTGTTCTCTGCGCAAATGTTGAGCAATACGAACATAACCTTAATATTAAGCTGGTAATGGGAAAAATAATGATCGGAGTGTAATTTGCGGCTGCATTTTGCGACTGACATGCTGACAAGAATGATAATGACGCGTGTGATGACGAAAATCGTATTAGCACTGGTTGGATGTCATCGCACAAGTTGGAATCGTTCGGAGCGATTTATGGGGCTAATAATTTGCGGCGCGCGATCCAATTCCGAACGCGATTGAATTGAATTGACATCGTGTTCATTGTGTTGACGCCGGCAGACGAAATAGATTGCCTGCCGATGATGATGTATAGGGTTGGGGGGGCGAGCGTCAAGATTGAGATATTTATGTTATTGACTTGTATATTTGGTTGCCTATACTTTTTTTCACTGGTAGTTAAGTAATAATAACGTAAAAACTTATTTTTCGCCAGATTGAAGAGTTTTGAATTGAATGCGGAGTGTGAATGAATGAAAACGTGGCGGGATTGACAATAAGCGTGTCGATCAGCAGCAGATAACTCTCGGCGGCGTTAATTGTCTGTGATTAGGCGCGCGCGCGCCCACAAAACCGGCAGTATCGCAGCCCTTGCTCCCCGGCGGAGAGTGTGTTCATGACGTCCGTACGCATCCTGCGTCCGGCGGTGTGTGCGCGCCTCGAATAATAGGCTTTGTCAGTTATTATAGCCGCATTAAACGGGGGCGTGACCGTCAGCAACGACGACACGCCGGATCATTCGGCTTGTTTGCGCCTAATCCCCCTCGGCTCCCTTCCACTTTGTGCACCCCTTGGCTCGTACACACACTCGAAAATGATTTATGTTTGCTGTGTTCTGTTCGCAGAGCGAAACCACCACCGAGATGGCAACCGGCACGGACGTCGACGTCACCGTCACGGAGGCAAAGGCACAACTCAACTTCAGCATCGCGCGAATTATGGAACCTGACGCAAAGACAACCAAACGCAAACTGGATAATAACAATAAATTCGATCATCTTGGTCTGCCGTATCAGAATCTCGAATCGGCGTTTAAGAAATACGTGCCGTCGTCGATGCTGCGTGGTCCGGAGTTCCTGCAATACCCGCTGGTGTACTACCCCAGCCAGCTGATGTGTGTCGCGACTACATCGGTGTCGGTGTACAGTATGTCCCCGGAGGATGCCGCCTCCTCGGCCGCTCCCTTTAGTAAGATCGCTGCTCAGGCGAAAAGCGCGGTCGAGACACGTATCGATCCGCGGAGCGACGCGCCTGCTGTTAGCCCGGCCGCCGCCGGTGCCGCCTCCGCCCCCACGACCACCTCCAGCCCGCCGGCGGCCAATCAGAGCAAACAAAAGAGCTTCGAGTGCGGCGAATGCGGCAAGGTGTTCAACGCGCACTACAACCTCACAAGGCATATGCCGGTGCACACCGGCGCCAGGCCCTTCGTCTGCAAGATTTGCGGCAAAGGCTTCCGGCAGGCATCGACACTCTGCAGGCATAAGATCATCCATACGTCGGAGAAGCCGCACAAGTGCCACGTGTGCGGGAAAGCGTTCAATCGCTCATCGACGTTGAACACGCACGCGCGGATTCACGCCGGGTACAAGCCCTTCGTCTGCGAGTACTGCGGGAAAGGCTTCCACCAGAAAGGCAACTACAAGAATCACAAATTGACCCACAGTGGAGAAAAAGCGTATAAATGCACGATTTGTTCCAAAGCATTTCACCAAGTTTATAATCTTACTTTTCATATGCATACACACAATGATAAGAAACCCTTTACGTGCCAGGTGTGCGGTAAAGGTTTCTGTCGTAACTTTGACCTTAAAAAGCACATGCGTAAACTGCATGAGACAACAATGGGTGACATCCCCGGCGAGCGTGATTACCTCCCGAATATGTACCATCATCACCACGGGGGCAGAGATCGTGATTCTTTACATTTCATTAGTCCGTTTCTATTACCACCGCCGCCGCCAGCACAATCTTCACGTCCGCCTGTGTCAATCTACAGCAGTGGGAAGTTATTATGACCGGTCCTACCTTACTAAAGAACAATCTTCGTGTAAATATCAAGTATGAACATTCCGCACTGAATGATTAAGTGTTAAAGTGTAAGTCAATGGCCGCTTTGTGAATCTGTGTTATCAAAGTAAATCTAAGTGTACAAAGTCTTAAACGTGCAATACATATAATAATTATATAAATGAAAAGAGATGACTTGCTGATTTATGCAAATATTGTACAAAATGGCCGTGAAAATGTGTTTCTTCGGTTTTTGATCTCAAACCTATGGATTTTTGGATTTCTAGGTTACGAAATGAAATGAAATGAAATGCTGTACTATATTCGACTACTATTATTAGTTAAATAAATGTTATTTGACAGATAATCAATGTTTTTCTTCATTTTATGTTAAATTCTAATTTTTAAGTTTGGTTGCCTACATTAAACATCATATTGGTACTTTTACCTTCATTTTTGAATCAATTTTGGATATTAATTCGAAAAGTTACATAAATAATGCCAAAAAACATTTATTTTATTCAAATTCTATTTTGAAAAACATGATTTTTTATTTTTTCACATTTTAATCTTTAATTTCCGTTTATATAACCTCAAATTTAAACTTTTCACTTTTTTATTTGCTACATAGAAGTATTGAAAGTTTATGAAGCGGTGCTTATGTGGGATAAGACTTCCTTCCTTTCGAGTTGAGTGGTCAACGACAAAACGGACAAGACGCAAACATATAATGGCGTGGAATCCCGGATCCGGGTCGATGTATCAGCCCCCGGTAAGCAGATTAGCCGTGGACCACTGTACTGCGCTACTTTTGATCTTTGCCTCTCTGCCTCTTTGCCGAAAAAAGCTCACCGCCGTGAACACACACAAACATTGCAAAACAAGCGACGCACTGAAGTGTGCCCAAAATTCGCAGCCGCAAAACCGGACCAAAAACAGCGGAAGCAAACTATTGCATATTTTTGTATTGTTACACACAAAAGAAATTGTATTATTGCATAATTACGTACATCGAAAACTCCAAACCAGCGTAATGTAATGTAACAATGAAAGCAAAACTTGAAAGCAGCGCGGTACGAAAACAAACAAACACTAAACGGATAACAATGGGAAACAAGATGGCCGTTGAGTTGGTATACCTGCATGGCAAACAATCTTACAAGTTTATTTTATTTTATGAATTGCTACTGTTTGAACAGGTTTGCATGTGTAATATAAATATTAGGGATTATAAAATGTATGAGTGCTTATAACATTAATTGTTTTCGAAGTGCGTGTGTAATTTTTAATTCGATTCAATCGTGTTTATGCGCGCAGTGCTTCCGCGATGGTTGGAAAAATACTTACTGCTCAATGCAGCGCAATCGGGGCGCTTCAATCATGTTTACGCGTATGGTTAGCGCGCACACATTGATTCTCCTCGGCCCCAAATGCCCTAATAATGCTAATAGCCCTCGGTGCGTGCAGCATGTTCCTCGAGCGCGCACATAATATATTTCCCTCTTGAATCGGCGCGTTGTGAGCTTCGAGTGGTGTTACGCTGTGCAACACCGTGACGGGCAAAGCATATGAAGCGATAACACTGGATAACACGTATTCGTGTTATGTGTGAGTGGGTTTTTCAACACATGCAATTTGTACATTAATTTATTTGGGCAATACGCATTGATTTGTTACAGTGTAACATTGGTTGCCTATGTTGTAGACATTTTAAAATATAACCTAATTGCTGAGATCAGCAAAACTCGTATAAAACGTGATAGGAGTGCATCCCTAATTCAATCTCCTGTATTTCTCTTCTTATGTCATTGCCAGACGAGATTTGGCAGTGTTTAAATGCAAGAGGTGTCCGAGCGTGCATCGAGGGCGCGCCAAACCCGATGAGCAATTAATATCATTGAAAGAAAACCCTTTCCAACCCTTTTGTGTACGGATCAATCCCACCATCATTGCAAACACCACGGTAAACTTAAAATCTAATTAATTAATGTGTATTCTAACGTTTTTTCTTCTTCTTCAGATGATTATAGAATATTATGACTATTAACATCCGAATCTGACAATTATGCACTAATCTGCAATGTTTGCACAATGTGAATTTTCCGGATCGATGACTCGAAGTCCATTCACGCCGCGGCGAATTTCGTTTGACGCATTGCAGATGGAAGTGCAGTGAATCGTACTTACGGTGCTTACTACTTAGCCACTACCCATATACAAGGGTGAAACTGTAAAGAAACCGCCCGCACGCCCGCTTATGATGTAATCCCGTTAAATCACCTCGAAATGAGGTAATAAACACCTAACACTTTACAATTTTCACAATTCAGGGATTCCGGTCACGCATTCTTTACAGATTTGTGCAAAATCTCTCGTCAGCTGCCGAAGGTGAATGAAAAACGCAGAAATATCGTAAACAGTCGTAAGTTGTAGGTTGTAACAACTTACGTTCAGCGTTTCACTCAACAATGCGCTTTTAAAACTATTGAACGCAAAAAGGTGAATGAAACTTATTAATCGCTTTAAATCGTCTTAAATCTACCTAGTAGCTTATACTCTTAAAAAATGCCCGCAGACAATTGTTCGAAATTGAGTTGGAGCGTTTTTTGTCGATTAACATCGATTAGAAGATTTGCGCTGGAATTCCAGTGACTTGTTTGCTTGCAACATACAACACACAACATACCACAGGCCCGGATGTTCAGACCAGAACACGCTCAAGCACCGCGCAAGGGATGAGAATACAATGCGGAAAGTTGAAGACAGAGTCCGCGGCGTCCCTCGAGGCGCACACCCGATGTACGAGCAACAAATGTTCGCTGATTCACTCTGTGGATCCCATGTGAAAGTCCTTGGAGTTTCTTGGACCGTGCGTAATTCCACTGGATAATAGAATAAATAAGAAACGTGTTTGTTTTGTAGAAGATGTTCGAGCAAATGAATTCGGTGGGTGTGTAATTAACATCAGAGCGGAAAAAAACACATTCAGGCATTGTAAGTAGGTATGATTATTATTATTCATGACGGCGGAGTGTTTTTTGCGTTTTTCTTGTGTTGTTTAGTGTTGTGGGTGTTTAAAACGGTGATTATCCCATTGGGAAGCTTGTCGCAAGCCTATTTAACGGGATTATTGCATAAAACATGCCGTTTTGCTAAAGTCGTTTGAGTTTTCGCCGAGTAAAAGTGCCGGCTTCGGAGCATCTCGTGTCATTTGCCGACGGTTCAACTCTTGAATGAAATGTAACCATCGATCCGTGAAATTCGGCTTCATGCTGTTTAGGGATTTGGATTAGAGACATTATACAATCATGCAATTCATCCCAACTATTCATTTTGAGTTTTAAGATTTTTACACATTGTTTGACGCAATTTTATTTAAAAAATCACTAAAATGCGTGTTTTTAGATTTAAACTGCCTCAAACTTAGCATTTTGTCTTATAAATTAATTATTTAAAGTTTTTTCTGTGAAAACTCATAGATTGTAACATTTTACGTAAAAATCTTATAAATTTTAAAATGATAATGTTGCGCATCTAAGTTTTTCTCAATTTAAACCGTATGAATCATATTTAACAAGATAATTGATAGCAGAGATGTTAGATAAACACGTGCCGCATGTGAAGCACACGATTATCTCGTTGTAACGATGATGATAGACCACTTAATGAAGGAAAAACGAAGGGTGTCGCGATTGTTGCAACGCACGCTCGAACACCACCGCCGCCGAATGCAAAACGCTTCATATCTTGCGCTTGGCCGCGTCCGCATCGCGCGGATCAGTTCATTCACGCTCGATGAGATTTCAGTCAGCCGGGAGGTCGCGATATGCGATTTTTGCGCGGGCGTGGGGTGCGCATTGATAGCCATGGTGATGTGCGCCCCCGAGGAGAATTAAGCAGGACCGCGAATGCGATCGGCGAACCGTGCGCGCAAATCTCACGTGCATGCACACCGCCGCCGCCGCCTTCAATGCGATGAGATGTGTTATTATGCGGAGGTGTTGGAGCGTGTGTCGCATTGTGCGACGGCGAAGAGCTAAAGGTGTCGCGCTCACAAACGAATTTTCCTCTGTTATCACGGAGCTCATGGCACGAAAAACACGGGTGAATTGATACAGGTGTGCATGGCACACATTTTATTTATAACATGCAGGAAAAATTCACTTTTCTGTTATTTTTGTGTGGGAAATGTTTATTTTTATATAATGTAGGTACTTTTGTACACTATAGGCACATTTCCGCTTTCGGAAAATATATGTAGTCAAGTTGTGTTGTAGGCAACCAAAATAGCACGATTTTTAATATAATGATGTAAATGCTGAGTTAACATAGGCAACCAGTATTACACCAGAAATAATATATGTTTATAACTTTTGTAAATTTGTGTAACAAACTGTATAATACTTTTATATTAACAACAGAGTTTTTGTATAATTAAACACAGAACTTGAAATTGTATTTACATTTCTAGCACTATTTGCATTATCGTGTCATCAATGCCATAAACATAAAGTATTGCTTGAAACACGCGAGGTTTTTTCGTGTATGCTTCCGATTTTGATCTCTTGGGTCATCATAATCGTCTTTAAACACCGTCAGCAATGTTTGTATCAATAATTTCGTCGCCAGGAAATTAAAACAACTCTCTTTTCGCTTTATTATATAATATATTCAAATGGAGTAGTAGTTTAACACTAGCAGTTTAACACAGAATGTCTCTTTATATTGCAACACTTACAACTTTGATAATCCAGCAATATTTTAATAAATTTCACTGTGTTTTTAATATTGGTGGGTTAAATATTGCAAGCAATGAAATAGTTACAATTCAAACTTCCTTAAATAACGCTTTAAATTTCACATTGTTTGAGCGATTTAAATGTCCAGTTTTTATAATTCAAAGTGAAGATCCAGGAAATGATGTAGAAGTAATTGAAAACGAATTACAATTAAACCGAGTGTTTAGATTCAACCTTAGATATTATTTATTGGTACATAAAAGTTCAACTGTTAATGTTGAGACTTTTTTTCAACGTAATGTGTTTGATACAATCGTTAATATGTTGTTGATTGTTGAAAAAGATGATTGCGCGCTATTTTATACTCACAGGTATACAGGAAGTACGCCATTGGAGACTATATTCATTGATAAACTATGCAACTCCTCAAACATAAATTCATTGAATTTATTTCCAAACAAACAAGATGATTTAAAAAGAAGGAATCTTACTATTGCAACGTTTAATTTCTCTCCGTATGTTAATATAGGTGCAATCTTAATATTAATATTTATATTTTATAATATTTTTATTTAAAAGTATTGTTTTGTAGAAAAGAACAGTGGATTTGAACATTCTATGATTAATGCGTTTTGTTTAAAACATAACTATACCAAGAATTTGAAGATAAATCCTGAATTATGGGGACATTTATACGATAATGGTACAGGCGATGGTACTCAATGGGATGTGGTTCAAGGACATGCTGACATTGGATCTGGTAGGTAATAAATACATTATTTGTATATACTATTAACTCATTGAGACAATTTTATTTCCAGGTGGATTTTTTCGGAACAGATTCGATTATAGAACTGATACAACAACGGTTATTTCACGAGTTGGGTTAAACTTCCTGGTACCAAGACCTGTATTAGACGATGGTCTTGAAACGCCATTACGTCCATTTGATTTTGTTGTGTGGATTGTGTTGCTGGTTGCTATAGTTGTTCTTGCTGTCGTGACCACAATACTACATAAAATAAACAAACGCGAGATAACGTCGTTGACGGTTTTAGGATTGTTTTTGCAGCAGCCTAGCCATCTACCCATGAGAATGTATTTAACTTACAGCGGAATACTATTGATTGTTATATTTTACAATTGTGGATATGCTAGTCTCATGACAAGACCATCGTATGTGTTATTTACATAATATATAAGAAATTGTATATATTGAACATAAACAATACTTTTATAGATATTTGCCGTACATTTCGACTGGAAAAGCATTGGAAAACAGCAATTTACCATTTATACTTGCTACAAGTGGCTATATTACAAGCCTAGATAAAGTTGGTAGAAATATTATCATTGTATTAATCTTTTAACATTTATTTAATTATTCTAGATGCAATATCCAAATATTAAAACTAAATATACTAAAGCTGATCCTGATAAATTATCACAAATCCTCGCTAAGTCTACCAAAGTATCAATAGCAATTGATCATTTAAACTTAGGTTATGCCTTTTGTGAGTATGATACTGTACTCAAAATGGATACCTTAGAGAAATTTACAGTACTGAAAGAAGATATGTCATTTGCATACGGAGTGTTTGCATTTTATAAGAATTCCGTAATTTTACCATTATTGGACCATTTTATATTGAACTTGCAAGAATATGGTTTGGATAATTTCATTATGGCAGAAGTAAGTGTTTACTTTTTATTTGTTTATGATTATGTTTATGTTTATGTTATATTTATTATGCTAACGTAAAATGTTTTAAATAGTCTTTCAGGGAATTAAGCTATGAAGGACGAGTGTACATGCATGCACTTAATCAACGTCAAGGATCAAGTCCACGATATTTTAACATTCGAACATTGTCGGGTGCATTTTTAATTTTATTGTTAGGATTATTAATTGCTACAATTGCTTTTATATGTGAAGTTACAATGTGTACATTTTGTTGTTAAAAACAGGTTGAATTAGAGCTTGTATTGTTTGTAATCGTTAAGACTGTTCATGAAATTCCATTCCACCGTGCAGGGTCCATCTGTAATGGCATTAAAATTAGTAATATAATTAAAAATACAGCAAATAACACTTACTAATTGGTACCCATGGGTCTGCGTTGGGATCCGATTGGGTCCTGGCGGTTCTAATTGCATGCCGAATGGCTAATGCAACAGAGAATGCTAAACAAAGTGGAGGTTCACCCGTAGCTAGAATCATGAACAGAGGGTATAGTTATACCACGCTACTTTGCATTGAGAATTATTCAAAGATTCAGAATCTTCAATCCGTTCTTCTCTATCGCTTTTAGTTTACGAGATAACCGCCAAATTCAGGGGCCCCCGAGAGGCAGGTTTATTAAAAATAACTTACCTTTAGTTTTGAATGGACTCAACGGGTTGGGCACACCATCCGGGAACTTGACCCTAAAATCAACGGGAATATCTTTGCAACCAGGTGGTTTGTACGTCCAGGTACGGTTAGTCATCTTCTGACCATCGTGGTCAAAAATCATTTCCTCGCTGGTCCAATATCCCAAACCCATAATGTAAGCACCCTCACACTGTCCCATGTCAATTATGGGACTCATACTATCGCCAACGTCTTCCAATACATCGGCACGTTGGATAATTAGATTACCTGTAAGAATATCCACTTCGACTTCTGTGGCTGCAATACCATAAATTGGATAGGATTTGGAATCTTTTGGATCATCAATCCACCTAGTGAAATAAATTTATAAAGAAAGGTGATAGACAATGGTGGCTAAAAAGTGCTTACATTTGGTTTGAAATAAGTTCCACGCCCATAGTGAAACAATTCTGAATCTTTTGAGGCCAAGGAGTGTCTGCTGGAAGATTTGCCTCAGCAGTAGCATCATCAATGCGTTTCTTTAGAATCTCACATGCTTTTTGGAAAGCCTATTTAAAATAATCAAATATTGGAATCAAAGTAACACGTAAATGACTGCAATACGTACAATGCATATTGCTTCGCTTGTTTGACTTCCTCCCGTTGTATTACAGTTTGCAGCAGTAAAATTATTGGACGGATTTACCGAAATCAAGTTCATATCGATGCCCAACGTGTAAGCAACCACTTGTACTGCCTAAATAAATAACATATTGTTATCAAAAGAAAGAAAATATTTATAAAAACTACTTTTGTATTGATTCCCTGCCCAATTTCAATTCCTCCGTGTGAAATGGCAACAGTGCCGTCCGCTTGATAAATTGAGACTTGACATTGGAAATTCAAAGAAAACGCCAGCTGGTAAACCAATGGTACTAGGGCAATACCACGTTTCCTCCAACGGTTTTCCTAAAAAGAATAAATTATTAAAATTGTCCTACAAATAATCATTTTGTAGATATACAGTGTTAAATGTTTCAATTGCTGCTCTTCTTGCACGAAAATCTGACCATTTTAAAAAGTCAGTCATTAGTGTGCCAATCAGCGGGTGTTGAGTAACATTCAAGTTAGCAATCCTCACGTCCACTGGATCTTTTCCAAGTACATAACTAATATGTTCCATGACGGTCTCCAGCATAGCAAGAACTTCAGTGGTCCCAGGTGCTCTAGTCCAAGCGGCAGTGTGCATATCAGTGCGTACATAGTTGTAGTCAACTTGCATGGAATCACTATTGTAAGTGCTCACCAGCAGATCCATCATAGACAAATTGGGTAAATCATTGATATGTAATCCAGTGTCGTGGTAGATTTTGTGGTTGAGGAATGTGAGTTTACCATTCTCATCAAAACCGGCTTCGTAATCATTTGCGGTAGGATTTCGACATCCTACAATATTCATATTAACATGGAACGGAAGCCAGAACTTGACTGGTTTCTGGAGTTTCAGTGCGACAAGTGTTGCTGCAGCTGCAGTCCAGTTGCTCCTTGATATCTTAGCACCATAAGCGCCTCCACAACGTCTGACTGTAATATTTAGTTTATGTGCAGGAATATTGAGTGCGTAGGAAATTCCCGACTGGACCAAATCCATCCATTGCGTTGATGGATAAATATTGAATTTTCCATCTTCATCGGGTTCCACACGGACCGATTGGGTTTCCATGTGGTAATGGTACTGCCAACTTACATCAAACCTACCTTTTAAAGTGTTAGGTGCGTTCAAATCTACAAAAAAAAATGTAAATATCATAAAATTACCAAGATTTTGTAGTTTTACCTTGGTATTTGGCTACAATAACATGTTCAGAAGTAATTCTAGATGTTTCATTGTTATTCAAAACGTCTCTGATGGTTAGCAACGGGCTAGTTGTAGGATGGACATATTCAACTTGAACCATATCCGCGGCCAACTCAGCTAGTTTTTGACTCTTGGCGGCAATAATTCCAACAGGTTGGAAATAATATTGCACCTTGCCGTTGACAGGCACAAACATTAACTCTTCCTCTGGTAAAACAGGTGGTGCAATAAAACTGTTCTTTCCACCTAACTCTTCAATATCAGAAGCTTGAAAGAAACCGGCCACGTCTTCCATTTCCAAAGCTTTTGAAGCATCAATTGATTTCACAATTGATCCAGCTGGAGCTTTAGCCATTATGAATGCAGCGTATACTTGATTTGGTAAATCAGGATAATCCATTATATATTTGGTTGCGCCACTGACCTGATCAGTTGCTTCATACTTATTAACAGGTTTTCCAATTGGATACATTGATTCATTCGTTTTATAATCTTGAGTTCCCATGGAGATCGCAGGTCTTACCAATTTTTCTCCTCCAGTTTTATTAATTGTTGTTATAATGGATTCAGGAGCCATTGACAATATACACTTGTATGTTAAAGCAATAGCTAAAGATTTGCGGAACTCCGGTGTAGGATCAGGAAGCTGATAGTCAGGAACAAGTTCAGCGTTGAGTTTGTCAAAGAGTGTCTGCATGTTCCCATTGTTAAAAAGTTGTTTGCCAGTGATGTATGTTTGTGCAGAAGTTGCATGTACAAAATTAGGATTAATACCACCAAAGCAAATGTTAGCTTCCTCAACAATATTATCATTAGTAAGCTTGAAGAGGAATGCAGCGTTGACATGCGCGTGTGCATTTTGAGATTTTGGCATGATTTTATAAGATTCAAACTTGTAGTTTGCATCGAGGGCGGGAATTTCAATTCGAAGGATAAGCCTTTGGTACATGTTATGATTAAGGTAATCGTGGGGTGTAACGATTAACTCATTATCACTGTATCCTGTAATATTCAAATTTCTTCATTATAAAAAACTAATTTCTGCTTTGTTATTGCTTACCTAAAACAAGTTTAGCTTTCATTGCTTCAAGAAGTAGAAAGATGTCCGATGGGAACTCATTGTGTTTATACTTCATTGCTAGATTGCCAGCAATTGTACCAATCTACAATCAAGAAACATTATTTCCAAATAATTTAAAAATACAGAATGATAAAAAACTTACATTGCGGATTGGCACGGTTGCTACCAGATCTAAGTGCGCAGCAGCTTTCAAAAGATGTTTAAAACTCTCATCGCTGTTACCAACTTGGTTAAAAGTTTCCATCATCTCTGTAAGTGTCACATTTCCTCCAAGAACAAGTTTATTAGTGCAATGAGAGATGGATCGTAATTCAGCAACTCCCCGGATATCAATATAGTAATTAGCTGTTTCCATGTCCCAGTAAACACCTTTTCCGGTATTACCAGCAACCAATTTATAGTCTTTTTCTTCATTTACCTTCCAAATATCATAAATTTCTTTAATCGTAGATACCTTGAACCAGTTTGAAGCATATGGTGCATTTGAATTCTGCTTCAATTCATAAACAAGAGGTGTTTCCGGTTCTTGACATGGAGTAAGACATGTCTTTTTGCAGTTTTCCTTTTTGCAGAGTTTCAATTCTTCAATGTCTGGAATAACCCCTAAGATCTTAGAATCGGCGTCGGTTGCCATTGATTTAAACGCGGATAAAATGGGTCTGTAGCCGGTACAACGACAAATGTTTCCCGCGAAAGAGTTTTCTATCTCAGCCATAGTCATTTTTCCAGATTCTTGTAGAGCATACATATTCATCACCATACCAGACGTACAAAACCCGCATTGGGTACCGTTGAATTGAATTATTTTTTGTTGAATCGGATGTAAGCCGTCGATACGATTGCCCAGGCCTTCAGAGGTGGTGACGTCCCAACCAGCGCAGGATAAAATGGGAACCAAACACTTAAAAAATTTCGTTATATAAAAAGACCTAAAAATGTCTTTTTCATATGTCTTACAGAATTTACTGCAAATGTTTCCTTAACGCCTGTTCGTGGATTCTTCGCAGTGACGGAAACAATGCACACACCACATCCACCCTCACGGCACATGAATTTTGTGCCGGTGAGGTGTAAATAATCGCGAATGTATTCATTGAGAGTCGTTTCCGGTTTAAGGTCTTTAGTATCAACTTATAAAGCAATATAAATTAATAAATTGTTCATTGAAAATAAAATATAAAATAATATGCCTACCTATTTGCTTAGTTCCATGAAGAGTGAACTCCAAATGTTTGCTTCTATAATAAATTTATTGTTTATGGTAATAATTAATTTGGTAATGTACATACTTTTTTGATAAAGGAACAACCGCCATTGTATAACATTTAAGTGTTTCCTTTGATGTTGTATTTGCAACTGAACCTGAGCACTAAACAACTGTGACTAAAATTAAGTGAAACCTGTCTGATAAACTAGTATATTATGAAATATTCAACCCAAAAAATCCTAATACAAAACATAATTGATATTCTGAAAGCGTGTTTGACGTGTTTTTAGATTTGTGTCGTGCATGTAGAAGTGCAATATATGTGATATGTGCTTGTAAAGTAATTTATTTAAATTCTCAATACACGTACTTGACAAACGCTGTACTATTTATCTATTTGTTGCTATGTACAGGTATTGTTAAGAATTTTATAATGAGAATACTAAAGTGTATAGGTATTTATAGTTGACAACTAAGCAACAATATGAAACTAATCAAATTATCAGTGAGGAGTTTTAAAGTTTCCGTAATTAATAATAATCGTGACATATAACAAAACAAGTAAATTCTTATCGTGTTCAGTATTTTTGTTAAAATTTTGTTTGTAAATTTGCCAAACTAATGAATTCTCAAAAAGTCACGTAATCCCTGCTAGAGAAGCTAATTAGTATTAATATATTAGAAGCGTGCATAAATTTGCAATAAAGTAAAAAATTGTAGTATTTTGTTGTACAAAACAAAACATAAAAACAATTTGTCAAAAATTGATAAAACATAATACAGATACAAATATGTTGTATTTATCATTGTCATATGATAGTTGCAAAATATTCATGTAATAGTTAAAAATACCGTTTGCCAATAGTGCTTGAAAAAAATGCGCTCTTTTTAGCACTTTTAAACACGATTTTTGAATTTTTGGTCCACATAATTTGATTATTTTATATTCTTGTCTTATACAGAATTTTCCGAAGTTTAATATTCTTCAATCGCCATTGCTTTAAATTCAGAAGATATTCGTTACCAAAAATACTCAAAAAACATGATGTTTGTCCATTCGTTATGAATTATTATATATTTCTTAAATTTCCTATTTAAGGTAGCGTAAGAAGACCATTCTTACATCAGATTGTAAATATTTAATTTCTTTATAATTTTTATACATTACTTTTGTAATTATCTCACGAATTGGCGACAAAAATTACATTTTGGTGTTGCGAAGTTTTTTTTAAATTGTTTTTGGCGTTTTGCGCTTGAGCCCTGAGCCTGTTTTTATTGGCAATAGGGCTAAAAGTGTAGATGTAGGGTATAAGTTTTCCATTTTAAAACGCGCATGTTTAAACTAACCTACTCCGAATATTAATTAAAATTACGCGTGATTTAAAACAAAATCTGAAAACCAAATAAACACGAGGGATAAATATTAATCATGTACTTAAATTGATGAATGTGGTTTATGAACGAACTATGTAAATACTTTTCAAATATGTTCCTTTATGTTATACAATTGTTTTATAATGAATGTGTTTTGTTTTGTTTTGTTTTGTTTTGAATCGCACAGCATTGACCGCTGATATCGCTGCGGTCACTACATCACGCTATCGGTTTAGAGTGCATATGCATAGATAACGCAGGTATCCGTGGATGTGTTTAGTCGAGCTGGTTCTTCTCGTCGGGTCGGTCGCGAAAATATAATTCGGTAATTTGCATTGTATTTAATCGGAATGCAACGGAATTTGTGCATATTGTGTTTCACTTATGTTATATCTGGCGTGAAATTTGTGAAACATATATTAATTGTTTCTTAGAAGTGAGGTGTGATGTACCATCGACTATACGTGAAATTTCGCAGCTGCTGCCTGTGTGCGACCGCATGGCTCATCAATAAATTGGATTACGAGTATATTGAAATAAATACGTATGAAGATTTTATGGTTTTTGACTATCCATATTTTGTTTCCGTCGAAGTTTATAGAAGGTAAGATTTCAAGTGTTAATCATCTTATTATTTGGAGTAATTACTTTTGAATAGTGTGGATTTTTAATGCACCCGTCCGTCGGATGGTGCTCAGCTATACGTAGTTTTAAATGCAAAAATAGATCTTCTCATTTCCCGGATTCTTAATCAACGAGAAATTCTATAAAAGATAAGCTATTCAAATCCCAAAAATTCGAGTCGGTTAACTTCTGAACTGAATTCAAACTAATTTTTTGAGTTGTGCATTTACAACAGAAATTTGTTCTTACCCATTTTAGAACTTTTCTTTCATATTCTCATAAATTTATTTTTATGACATCCTGTATATTAGTTTTTCTTGATATCACTCCAAATCTGTAGTACATAATTTACTGTTTTCAGTATTGAAGTTTGCTTTTGCTTTACATTATAGTTTCCTTCTTTTGGTAGCTCCCGGTATGTTTGTTTTCCTTGATGTCACTCCAGCGTTGTAGTTATTTACTTTTTTTCATCTTCAACCTTCCGTTTTCCTTTATATTGTAGTTATTTTTGGTTTATTACACCATGTATCTTTGTTTTCCATTATTTTACTCCAAAAATTATGTTAGTGGTTTTTTATTTTGAATTTTGCATTTTTCTTTGTATTAATGTTCTTTCATTTTTTGCACCACCCTGTATGTTTATTTTCCAGTATTTTCTTCTAAAAATGATGATATCTTGTCATTTGGAAATTAGGAAAATAAGAGAGGTCGAGAATAATTCTTAAATAAAAATTTGCTAAGGACAATTCTTGTTTCATCTCACTAAGAGGTTTTTCATTTTCATTTTTAGGAGAATTTTCAAATTTTTTCTTTTTATTTACAGTATAATTCATTGATGGGATTAGCATCAACCAAAAATTGCTGATTTATCAAACATTTGTGTATAACATCAATTTTCTGCAATAAAATCTGCTCATATCGCATACAGTATATTTCAGTTTAGTTTTGATCGCATATACCTCACGGAATAAAATTATTTTTAATTTTTACCTGCTAGAGAATTTTTCAATCTTTCATATTCTTTGATCCGTTGGTAGCTGGCGATTTTAGTTTAAAAGAGGACAGCGGTAGAAGTGACTTGTATTTAGGGCACCGTACGAGGGTAGCGGTAGAAGTGACTCGGTTCAGGGCATCGTACGAGGGCAGCGGCCGAGGTGACTCGTGTTCAGGGCACCGTATAAGGGTAGCGGTAGAAGTGACTCGTGTTCGCGAAATTTTATTTCGTTTTTTTCATTATTGCGGGCGGACAGAACCTTACATAAACTTGAGCGCTATGTTTACAGATGCAGAATTTAATTCTCTATACGGCTATATTTTTATTTGTTGAAGGAGATATGGTTGCACCGTTAGTAATTTCAAAAAGGTTATTTTTCTAGTGTTCTTGTGCCCTCGCGTTAATTTGTTGATATTTTTAAAAATTATTACTGCCGATTGAGAGCGTTTAGCGTGGCGTCTAGAGATGTGAAATTAAGTTCTTCGTCGGGTGGTGTTTGTTTGTTGCAGGAATTCGACCTGCAACCCGCGAAAATTTACATAAAAGGGCGATTTTTGCGACTTTTTTCAATGTTAGTATCTCTTCGGGTTTGTACGCGACCTTGGTGGCTCAATAACTTCAGCGCGGTGTCAGAAGATACGGAATTATACTCTTCGTCGGGTTGTATTTATTTGTTGCCGGAATTCGACCTGCAACACGCGAAAATTTGCATAGAAGTGTGATATTTTTCACCTTTTTTCTTTAAAATAACTTCAGCGCGGCGTCACGATATGCGGAATTAAATTCGCCGTCGGGGTGTATTTATTTGTTGCATGAATTCGACAACAAAGACTATTATGACTATTGTAATTACAATAAATCTATTTACACTTGATTTATGTGTTGTCATCATCATCATCATCATCATGTCGTTTTAAAGACTTAACAGTCTGTGATTTGTGTTTGCTATTTGATAGATTAAATTTGAAAATCATGTGTCTTATAGATTTGACTTATTGTATTTTTGTGTAAATTTGCTAGTTATTTAGACAGGATGATGCATGCGTACTTGCTTGTACGTGTCTCACCCGTACGCCGCTATTTAAGTGCGTGACCACTCACTGCCTCATAGACAATTTCGCACTGACACACATGCGCGCAACACCCTGTTTGAAACACTTTGTTGTTTTATGAGGTACTATAAGGTGCTCTCAGATGGCGTAACAATGTAGGTTTACCTGGAAATATTCCAGCGAGAGGATTTTGTTTTGTTCAAACGGTGCGATAACGACGAGCGCACATTCCACACTTTCGACTTGTGTTATTCTTTGATATAAGTTCGGTAAATCGTGTTATATTTCTTGATCGCCGGTGATAATTAGTGTTAATAAAACTTGTTTGAGCTTTTATCTGCTATTTATTGCGTGTGTAATCTTCGTAATCGTAAATTTTGTGTGTTTAATTTATTGACGTGTTCGTGAGTCCGTTGCCGTCGGGCGACGGCCGAGGAAAATATCAACGCTATGAACGCTAGTAATTAATTGACTTGTGAAAAACATATTTGTCATCAATTGAGGAGCATGAATCAATGTGCTACCAGGTAAATATTGTCATTCTTATGATTATCATGCGAATAACAAGAATTTTAACTCAAAGTTTGGGTTCCGACGGAATGCAGATTCATTTCAACATAGCCCAAAATGCTGTAGCTAATGTTTTGTTTCTCATTTATTTCAGTATTCGCCAACTTGTCGTTGATATACGAGTACCGTCTTCCATAACCGGTAAGTAAAATAATTTCATTATTTATAGAAACTGTTTGCCGTGTAAATAGATTTCAGTTTAGTTCTACGTTTAATTGTATTGCAATGTTGTTGAATTTTATGGTTCAATAAGGAATATTCCTCATCATCTCATCTTAATAACAAAAAGGGATAATCTTCCGGCTTAAGAATTTAAAATTACAAACATCGAATTTTAATTTATCATTATTTTAATACTTAATTAAAATTATGAGACTAGTACCTGTATGATTTATAGATAGCAATAGCATGAAGTAAAAATCATAAATTAGACTTGTTTTGTTTAGTTTTATATTTATCAGCAAACGATGACATTCGACACGAGAATTGTGTTTATTTTGAATACGATTTACACTTTCTTATCGCCGTGCGAATAGCAACGTCCAAGATTGCTGAGTGTTGTCGCTGCCATCCTTTCGCGCCTCGCACTGCTTTTCTAGTTTAGTTTAGTTTGCATGTATCGGGTCTATTGCAATTTGTGCGCGGGCAGTCGTCGCGGTCATCCTTGCGCCGACTTTGCGCGTTCGGGCAGCAGGTAGTCTTAGCATGAACTGTCGCGACCGTGTTTGCTTCGCTGAGGTACAGCATGCACTATTTTAATATATTACATTGTCGTATAGAGAATTTTCAGTAGATTAATAATTTTCAATCCGTTCCCCTCTGCCGCTTTCAGATATAAAAATAAGAGAAAATGAAAATGTCCAATTTTTAGCCCTGTTAAACACGGTTTCGGAACGTGACGAATTACCCATTTTTTCTTATAAATTAAAATTTCATTTTCTAGATTTCCAATTTAACTAGCTTATTCTATAGAGAATTGTCCGTAGATTAAGACTCTGCGATTTGTTCTTTTCTATCTCTTTTAGTTTATAAGATATTCGCAATTGAAATTTTTTTTTCATAATTGTGGGCGAAAGAGGCCTCACACAACTTTGAGCGCGATGTCTAGAGATGCAAAATTTAATTCTCTATAAGGCTATAATAATATGTTGAAGGAGATTTATCTGCAACGTGAGTTATGGCAAAAAATATATATTTTATCCGGTTTTTGCGTCCTTGAGTTAATTAGGTGCGTTTTTTCATTATTGTTAGCGAACGGGGCATCATACAAATTTGAGCGCGATGTCTAGAGAAGCAAAATTTAATTCTCTATAAGGTTATATTAATTTGTTGAAGGAAATTTGTCAGCAATGTGTGTTATTGCAAAAAAAAAATATATTTGATCTGCTTTTTGCGCCCTCGAGTTAATTTTTTAAAAATTATTAGTGTCGGTCGGGGGCGTCACACGAACTTCAGCGTGGCGCCTAGAGATGCGGAATTAAATTCTCCGTCGGGTGGTATTTGTTTGCTGCAGTAATACGACCTGCAACTTGCGAAAATTTGCATTAAAAGGTGATTTACTCAACTTTTATAGTGAAATGTTTGTATTTTTGGGTTTGTAAAATATCACTTTTGAGCACTTTTAGTCGCATTTTTCGACTCCACGAAATTAAATAATTATAAATTTTTATTGCGTATATTAAGAATTTGAAATCCGTTCTTGTTGTTGCACCGACAAGTGCTGTTGGGCACCGTACGAGGCTAGCGGTCGAAGTGACTCGTGTTCAGGGCACCGTACGAAGGTAGTGGTAGAAGTGACTCGTGTTCAGGGCACCGTACGAAGGTAGCGGTAGAATTGACTCGTGTTCAGGGCACTGTACAAAAGTAGCGGTAGAAGTGACTCGTGTTCAGGGCACCCTACGAAGGTAGCGGTAGAAAATGGGAAAAGGGGCCGTACCGCCTCATGTATTTTTTGTTATGAATTTTTTTCACTTCTTATTTTTCCGTGTGAAGCCAGCGTGCGCTCTGAAGATGGCGCCGGGTTCAAAGCTGAGGGCAGAAGGACTGATGTGTGGATTTTACGCTGGTTGTAAGGCAGCGGAGAGTCTTAGAGGTGCTCGGAGAAGTGAGGCGATCTTCACTCGATGCTTGCTCGGTAACTACTACTTTATTCATCCAAAAATGTCTAAGTGCAAAACTTTGCGTACATACTTGCCCAAGGGCAGTGACCCTTCGTAATTTGTAATCTTAAGATAGCTTAATTACTATACAGCGATAAATATATAATTGTTAGCACAAGGGTCAGTGTGTGACGTGATGGATCCTTGCTCATCTGCGAATGTGTTTACTATCTACTGTATCTACGTAACTACTGTACTTTCTAAACATTAAGTGTGTTGATATACATATTACGATGTTAGTCTTGTGATTGCACCATTGTATAACTTAATTGTATTTATTGTCTAAGTTCCCGGCGACGCACTATCGGCACTAAATCAAACACACAACACCGAATTCGTGAGAAGTTGGAAACTTCCGCCGCTTTTCTGTTTGCGGTGCAAACAGATTAAATTAAAAAGTTTCTTGTTGATCTGATCAAATCTTGTATGCTGAATAGTTAGTAAATAGTTATTTTTATCGTATTTACCTACTGTATTACCGCGCGCCGTCGCTTGCCGTCTGCTGATTTGGATGTTTTCCGCCTATTTGTTCTATTGTTCTATCAATTTATGATGATGCTTCACCCGTCGGTTAGATTATGCAGTTGATGCTATCATCAAATGATAAATGTATTAAAATGTAAGTATTTTATTCTTGTAGCACCTTTTTTACTTAACTTTTTTACTTAACTTTTAATGATGATTTTCGGGTAAAATCTTTGAATTTATATTAAAATATACTCGTAGTTGTTTCGGTATAAATTTCTCTCGGCTTGATGTGAATATTGACCATATTTGTAGTTTTTAAAATTTTCCTTTTGTAACACCCTGTATATTAGTTTTCCTAACAGTACATAGTAAATCGCCTTTATTTGTGAGTTTTGGGTGTTATTTGCTTTAAACTTGCGATTTTCCTTTTGGAACACCCAGTATATTTGCTTTTCTTTGTGTCCGTGAAAACCTTCCTTCAGCTGTGGTTTTAGGGGTGTTTGTTTGCACTTTAAGCTTTTTTTTGTAACACCCTGTTTATTAGTTTCCCGGAGCATCGGGTGAAAACGAGAAATATTTGTAGTGTTTAGATGTTTTCCTCTTTAATGTTTGAATTTTCTATTTGTGACACCTTGTATAATCGTTTTCCTTCACATTTCTGAAAATTTTGCTTTGACTGTTATTAGAATTTAACTTCTTGCACTTTGAATTTTCTTTTTGTAACGCCCTGTATATTTGTTTTCCGGAGTAACGGTGAGAAACCAGCGATATTTGAGTGTTTAGATGTTTTCCTGTCTGCACTTGATTTTCATTTGTAACACCCTGTATATTTGTTTCAAATTTCAATCACGAATAAAATTGACTTTGCTAATTGCTTTAGGTATCCCGCTAGAACTTCACTAAGTGGTACGCGCTTGCTTGCGCGGCTAAGCAGGTCGGAAGTCCTATTTCAATATGGCCGCCTTAATTCTGTTAACTTGTAAAATCTAAACTTGTATTATTTTACATTGTACTTATTAATAAAGAAATGTTAAGAAATAGTATGGCTTTTGCTTTGAATGTACCCCTTCTACCATTTCAGGTACAGGTCTCTAAGAGAGTTCCCTCTCTCAGGGGATGATCCCCACTATAAAAATTGTTAGGTATCCTGTATGATTTGTGTGCTCCATCTTTCATTTCAGCTACAGGTCACAACTTGTAAGAACATTTTTCCCCTCATTCGTCCCCTCTCTTGAGGCAACTTAAAAATTAGAAATACTTTTACAAGTCCTTAGAAGGATGTCCTTATAAGGAGTTCCCTCTCTCTGGGGATGATCCCCCACCATAATAATTGTTGATATGCCTGAGTATTTCGGGGATGAAGCGTAGAGACATCGTAGCTGTAGGATGGGCCGGGAGCAATGAACGCATCGACCTGTAGACTGTCTTATAACGACACGTGCCAAAAAATTTAAAAATCTGATCCTCTCCTGTTCTGTTTCTTCCATCTCCTCTCTTCTCTACTCTGTTCGCTTTCTTTCTGTCTTCTACTATTCTCTGCTATTCCTTCTCTTCTACATCTCCTACTTCTCTGTTCTCCATTTCTCCACTCACTTTCTATTTCGCAATTTCTCTTATATTTCATTTGAGTTACATATGCAACCCAAATCACACCTGTTATTTTTATATTTGAGAAAAATGCCTCGTACACCTGAGATTCGATCCATGCCTACTAGCATGCCAGCAGGTGCACGTACCCACTCGACCACCGAGTGTTTTTATCATTTATATTTGATTCTTTTATTTATGTTTCTACTTTATTCAACTTTATAAAAACAACAACACAAGTCCCAGATATGTTGCACTCGCTCCACGCGTATAATATCTATATTGAATGTGTGAAACGCTCATATACTGAAAACGGCAAGGAGGATACCAAAAACAAATATGAATGAGATATTAATTGATATTAATTTTATTTTATTGACAACATTTACAAATACAAACATTTTTTATATAGAAAAATATCGACAACTATTAAATTCCGCGGAACACTTGCCTTAAAATATGCGCACATTTGCAACTCTTCTGCGATGAATATTCGGCATTCCGAAATACATTTATTGGTAAATCAATGTCAATTAGTTTGGTACAATTTGAATTTTTAATACAAAAATTGATTTTTATATGTGAATAGGGCTTTAATCTATAATTGTGTTACTGCATTCAGAATTTAATTTACTTTCGGAATCAAAAAACAAAATTTAAAAATTAAAGCACAAATCAAAAAAGTCAATAATGGATTTGTTTTTCAAATGGCTGAAGAAATACGAGAACATACCTTGATGCAAAATAATTTTTGCATTTTGGTATATCCAATAAGTTGTATGGACCGTAATTAGGCACATTGTAGAACCGATGAAATACGCGTATAATACAAAAAGAATACGACGGCCATCCGCGTGGTACGAACCCCGCACATCAATCGCGCACAATTAAAGAAGCATTTAACAACTCAAGAATAATGAAGAAAATGTGCGGGCAGACCACCTGACCACAAAAATGAGACTAACGTGGTACACAAGTCAACCGCGTGGCGATCGCACAAAAATTGCACAAGATAAGAAAACATGTTTGTTTGTAAACACTGATACTTTCAGTGTGGTAGTGCAGAACATGAATAAAATTGTACTCGTACTATGCATGGAACTCTTAATTTCGATTAAATTTTAAACCGAAAACCTGATAGATAATTTAATTCTACATCGATTATTTTGATAACTTTTTTTGATAATATGAAATGTTTAGACCCTATTTACAATTTATAAAAAAAACCACAAGTTATATATGGAAATTAAAAAGACTTTTAATACCTACAATTTAGTGTAAAAATGGTTGCCCTATCACATCGCGTTCACCCGCTAAAACAAAAAACACAAAATTAGCCGAGCGAAAAACACAAAGAGGGCATTTTTGTAGGTTTTCTGAGGGTTAAACCCACAAGTTATATATGAAAATGATAAAGAATTTTAATACCTACAATTTAGTGCAAAAATTGTTGCCCTATGACATCACGTTCACCCGCTATAACAAAGAAAACACAAAATAAGCCGAGCGAAAATCACAAAGAGGGCATTTTTGTAGGTTTACCGAGGGTTAAACCCACTAGTTATAATGAAAATTATAAAGAATTTTAATATCTACAATTTAGTGTACAAATGGTTGCCCTACGACATCGCGTTCTCCCGCTAAAACAAAGAAAACACTAAATTAGCCGAGCGAAAAACACAAAGAGGGCATTTTTTGTAGATTTCCCGAGGGTTAAACCAACAAGTTATATATGCAAATAATAAAGAATTTAAGTACCTACAATTTAGTGCAAAAATGGTTGCACTACGACATCGCGTTCGCCTGCTAAATCAAAGAAAACACAAAATTAGCCGAGCGAAAACACAAAAAAGGCATTTTTGTAGGTTTCCCGAGGGTTAAACCCATAAACTACATATGAAAATAATAAAGAATTTTAATACCTACAATTTAGTACAAAAATGGTTGCCCTACGACATCGCGTTCGCCCACTAAAACAAAGAGAACACAAAATTAGCCGAGCAAAAAACACAAAAAGGGCATTTTTTGCAGGTTTCCTGAAGGTTAAACCCACAAGTTATATACGAAAATTATAAAGAATATTAATACCTACAATTTAGTGCAAAAATGGTTGCCCTACGACATCGCGTTCGCCCGTTAAAACAAAAAAACACAAAATTAGCCGAGCGAAAAACACAAAGAGGGCATTTTTGTAGGTTTCCTGAGGGTTAAACCCACAAGTTATATATGAAAATTATAAAGAATTTTAATACCTACAATTTAGTGCAAAAATTGTTGCTCTATGACATCGCGTTCGCCCGCTATAACAAAGAAAACACAAAATTAACCGACCAAAAAACACAAAAAAGGCATTTTTGTAGGTTTCCCAAGGGTTAAACCCACAAGTTATATATAAAAATTATAAAGATTTTAATGCAAAAGCTGCAAAAACTCTTTTTAGTGAAAAACACTGAAAAAACACAAAAATATGTGTAAGGATGTTTTTATGCTTTTATGAAAACGATCTGACAACCGGCGGCCGACGAAACACACGCGCGCGCCCAAAATAAATCCACCCAATTTTTGCTTTCATGCGCGAGAAGTAGACATCACTCACGCTTTACCTCTGAGTATGCACAATCCGCGTGGTACGAACCCCGCACATCAATCGCGCACAATTCTAGAAGCATTTAGCAACTCAAGAATAATGAAGACAATGTGCGTGCAGATCACCTGACGACAAAAATGAGACTAACGTGGCACAGAAGCCAACCGCGTGGCGATCCCACAAAAATTACACGAGATAAGAAACATGTTTGTTTGTAAACACTGACACTTTCAGTGTGGCAGGTGAGAACATGAATAGAATTGTACTCGCACTATGCATGGAACTATTAATTTCGATTAAATTCTAAATCGGAAACCTGATAGATAATTTAATTCTACATCGATTATTTTGGTAACTTTTTTGATAACATTAACCGTTTAGACTTTAGACATTATTTACAATTTTAGAGAAAAATGCATTCGGAAAATTCAACCCTGTTCTTTGACTGAAAAACATTTTAACAAAATAGTTGGACCGTCCTCTGACCGAAAAATTTTTAATTAAAAAAATTCGGCCGCAAAATTTTTACAACAAATATCGACCGAATTTTTTTACAAAAAAAAACGACCGAAAAAAAAATACAAAAAAAATCGACCGAAAATTTTTTTTACAAAAAAAAAAGACCAAGTTTTCCAAAAAAAAAATACAAAAAATCGACCGAAAAAATTCGACTGAAAAATTTTAAGTAAAAAAGTTCGACCCTGTTCTTCCTCCAAAAATGAAATTTATTGGACAAAATTAGCGATATTTAAAGGGTATTTTAAGACACTTCCAAAGGGTTTATGGAGTTAAAAAGGAATGCCTAGAATAGAGGGTCTCTTAAACTCTAACATAACGTTAAGAAACTGCAAGAAAATCAAATCACTAATGAGATACAGGGTGTTTTACACATCAAGTTTTCAAATTTTTATAAAAGTGCTAATTTTTGAAGGGCATTTTAGGGAACTTACGGAAAGGCTGAGAGGTTGGAAGGTAGACATCTTGTAGGGGAACTCTCTTACTCTATTTTGGCGTAAAGAAACTCTAAGAAAGTCAATTAGTTCACTAGATACAGGGTGTTTTCCCTATCATGTTTTCAACTTTTCTTGAAATTGCTAAATTTTGAAGGGCACTTTAGGGCACTTACGGAGACTGAAAAGTCGGAGGGGTGTGCATCTTGAAGAGGAACTCTAGAGCTTTAAAATGACGGAAAAAAATTTAAGAAAATAAAAAAAATTACCAGATACTGGGCGTTTTCCACACCATTGTTTCAGAACGCTTCTTGAAACAGCTACTCTTTACCGCTTTATTTTGGTTAAATACGATTACAGTTAGATTGTATTGGATTTGCCTGAAACCCTATTCCAGGCAACACATCACAAAAATGAAACAAATGACTGTAATTCGCATAAATCGGCAATAACTTTATAATCCTTTTCCGCACTTTTCCATTCATTCCTTCGTCCACAATCGCATTAAAAATCTGCAACAAATTAATTATTATTATTATAAATATCAAAATTAATATACTATTAGCTTACACTTGAATAATTCCAGTCTATTACAGCAAATACAACATGGAACAACTTCAATGTCAATTGCGGATAATTTTCCTCCAAATTATACAATAACTTAGTAAGTTTCATGATAATCGAGATAATAATCTCATCCGCATTGCTTCCGTTACCCATTTTCTTCGATGTGTAAGCTTCTAGCTTCTTTATCATTGCCAAACTCTTTTCGTAGTGAAAACGACTCAATTCCGGATAATCTACACCTTTTAGGGTTTCATAAGTTACTACTAGAATATCCTCCAACATTGATTCTAGTTCACCCGGACGTAAATACTTATGAGCCAGTTGCTTGTAAATATAATTCAAAATTTTCGCGCGACACACCGGTCGGAAATATTTAATTAATTTACAATATAAGTGATGCCTCTGTTCAGAACTTAATTTCTCAGGCATGATCTTCGTCCTGTATTCAGGCAGTAAAACGTGATCATCATTATCACAAATATCATTGCAATAGAACATGATATGAATGAAATAAGTTTCAAAGTAAGGGTTGAGTTTCTCCATGAATAATTCCATTGTAGGTGGATCTATCAACTTGACGACATCCTCGTTCCCAATAGCGAGCGCAATCACAAAAGTTTGCCAATCGTTGGGAATGGTGTGTTCCTTTGCGAATAGTTTTTCATACATGTTTAAAGCAGACACCGCATCTAATGGATTGCGTGTCGTCATTAGGTCATAAACATGGGGAATCAACATTTCATAACTAGAAGTACGGAATAAGGCAATGTCGTACAGGCAATCTAAAGCAATTTCTTTCACTTTAGGTTGTTCGAATTTGAGTAACTGGGTCAAAGAACTGACACAGCTTGCGAGTAAGTCGTCCTGTCGTATTGCAACTTTAGTCATGCACTTCAACATTACACATGCTAAGGGAGTAAATTCTCGTTTTATGTTCGGCAGGTACATTATGCCGTTTTCTACGGCAAGTTTGGTGTCTTCCTGAGGTTTGAATGATGGTAAGTCACCAAAAACCATTTGGATTTCACCAAAGTAACTTATATCTCTGGTGAGTATTGCAACTTTGTTGAAATTGCCATGCTCGCGGAGAATTTCTTTGAAAGCTGTAGCCGTTTTCTCTTCAACTTCTGCGTTCATCGCTTGTAAACGAGCCAATGGCGAATTATAAAATGTGTGATATTTTCGTATCGTGAGTAAAGCTAAAGGTAAAGCGCTGATTGGCACCGAACGATTAATAAGACTGCCCTCGAGGAACACTGAGAAACGCATCAACATTTCTTTTTCGTTCTTCGGACAACTTCTACCCTTCCTATCGAGAATTTCGGTGAAAAATCTTGTTATGTGCAAAATTGTAGAGTCTTTTAATATTCTCTCCCGCATCTACATATAAACAAACAAAAAGAGTAAAACAATCGTTAAATAATTCAAAACTAATACAATACCTCATGTAGATGCTCGGTAAAGTATTGAATATGTTTCGAGAGTGCAAAATCCATGTGTATTGCTAAATCAGACATCAGTCGCCATCCTCTTAAATGTTTACATAGCACACTTAGATTCTCGATGTCCCTCAACCTGTAGGGGATTAAAAAACGAAATTATATTATGTTTAAAAGTTTAAAAATAGAAATACTTACGTTATAAGCCTACTTTTTACCATATTCTTTAATACCAAATCACATTGTGGAGTTTTTAAAGTGAGTAAATTATAACAATCGTTGCCAATCCTTACATCACCAAAAATAATTTCATGTAACAACCGTAGAAAATGTATACTCTGTGGAGTCATCGCTTTTGTAATTCTTGCAAGAGAATTAACCATAACGACTTGCACTTCTTTCATTTGGAATGTTTCTGATGTAGTTAATGCTTTCAAATCTTTCAAACACGTATATAAATCATGCGGGTTTGATTGCATTAAAAGCAACGTGAATTGCTAAAAATATATAATTCAATAAATTCATATTTTTTTAAATATAAGTAATATATACCCTAAACTGTGGATTGTAAACAGTATCCTTATTTAAAATCAACAGTCGGCAATACACAGAAATGTAATACTGATTCATCACTTTGTGTTCCTGTTTCCAGTCATTATTACAAAACTGATTAATATAAGTCATCAGATCTTTCATTATAGGAGAGTTTTGCGTCATCCTGAAGATTATACTTCTGACCATTTCATTTTGTATTTGTAGCATTGCATATATAAGTTTAATGGTTTCCAGAACTGGTTGATGTTCAAACTTCTGAAGCGGCCACACAATCGATTCGGATATTTGTTGATAGAGACGATCCAAACTCGTCGATTGCTCATCTTCTTCGGTGATGTAAGGACTTTCAAGCATATTGAAACTGAACATTTGCATTTGTTGGTAGTAAGTTCGTGTGCTTAGCTTAACGACGACATTCGCAAATTGGTAAAACAAAGCATATGGCAGTTGATTGATGATAAACAGCAGAGATTTTGACTTTGGATGACGCTCTGCTACGCGAAGCATTGCAAAAAGAATGTGATCTGTGTAGCTAGTAAGTGCACTACCAACCTGTCTAATCATCACCCTGAAGTTGGATTGTTTCACACTAACTTGGAATGCATTCAGGCCAGAGTTGTCCTCCATGATGTGCTCAATATTTTCCAACATTGTTTCCATTATTGTTTGCTTATCCTCACAGTTCTTCACAAACAAATTTGCTAAACAAGCAAATGCAAGCAATCCACATGGACTTTTATTATCTAAAATCGCCTTATTAATGAATTATTTAATTAATGTTACAGTTTCTTAGAATATTACCTGCTAATGATAAATTATTAACCATATTAAAATGTTTGCCTGCATAAATCATCAACATGTTGATGAAACTATTAATCAAAGTAGCATCCATGGTCATGATTTTGATTGCTAGCAAGCAATCATACATTAACTCTGAACTCACATGCCATCCAACTAAATCTCGAGTGTGGATTCTTTTTAGACCAACCAAAAGTACTTTAAGACATTCTGCTTTAGTGAATTCTTCACTACCTCTTAGCATGCCAACTCTGAGACAAGTGATTAGAGAAATTAACACAGGTGAATCTTCAGGCATCCTCTCATCCTCCATCATCATTGTTGCATACAAGCAACCATAAAAACACTTGTCATTAATTTCCATGTTGTCCAAAACTTTGGAGTGTGTTGAGTGAGATTCCAAGTTGTTGTTTACATTCCTCCAGGTATGAACTAAAAATGTTGGATATGGTAGATGTTTTGTGATGTCTTCTAGCATAACAACTGCACTGGAACTCTCTTCAAAAAGGTTTTCAATCAAATTGGAGAGTTGATCATTGTTTTTGACCAGGTCTTGAACATGCAGGTAATCCTTCAGTATCTCCTCCATTGGAAACTCTTGTTTATTATTGTTTAAACACTAATTATCTGTGGACATGTGCGCATTTTACTACCAATATTTGTGATTGTTTACCCGGTGAGCACAGACTAAACGTCTGTCAAAAACAAAAGACGCGCGAAACGCAAACATTTTCAAATATCTGCGGGGAAAATCGATAACACTTTAAATTATAGATATATTCGTCACATTGCACATAATATTGATTCGACTATACAATCGTATACAGCATTGATATTAAATTACTTATGGCATAATTATGCGCAACTTCAGATATTCAATAAAAATATTGAAATTAAAGGTTAATGATTCAAGTAAGGAGTTTAGGAATTTTACTAAATGTAATAAGTAAATGCTTTAGTAGGTTTAACTAGTTAATCAGGAATAACTCTATGAAAGGCACTGCTTCCTCCCCATCATGACGATCCAAACTCATTCATCCACTTCTCATACTTGTCTAAATCATCCTGTGACACACTTTTGTTGTTTTTATCAATGGCCTCCTCAAAATCCCTCTCAGTTACAGGCAGGTCCAGCTCCTCTTTGGGCAACTGTTTGATCTGATCCGGTTTCAACCCGAAGATCTTCCTGCGCATGGACATCATCGACGCATCTCGGCATACATTCGTAATATCCGCACCGGAATACCCTCGCATTTTCTTTGCAATTGCCGGTAGGTTAACATCCGGATCAAGCTTCACCTCTCTGAGATTTATCTGCAATAGAGCTTCTCTACCTTCCTGAGTTGGCAGAGGAATATAAATGCGTTTTTCCAGACGTCTACGTAGAGCCTCATCAATGTCCCATGGAAAGTTGGTGGCTGCCAGCACCATCACAACTTTACCAGCATCTTCAACATTCGCTGTAATTCCGTCCATTTGAACCAATAGTTCTGATTTAACCCGCCGGGATGCTTCATGTTCTGATTCTGAACCACGACGTGAGCAAAGCGAGTCTATTTCATCAATGAAAATAGTACTAGGCGCGTAAAACCTTGCCATTTCGAATAGCAGACGTACCATCTTCTCAGACTCACCACGATATTTCGAGGTAAGCGTCGAAGATGACACATTAAAGAATGTGGTCTCGCATTCGGTGGCTACGGCTTTCGCCAGCATTGTCTTACCGGTTCCTGGTGGTCCTACCATGAGGACACCTTTCCACGGTCGGCGGATACCAGTAAAGAACTTTGGCATCCACATTGGAAGGACCACTGCTTCCTCAAGCAAACGTTTTGCCTCCTTGAGGTCAGCAATATCTTCCCATCTGATATTAGGATTCTTCTGAACAATATCCCTTTCAAGAGTATCTACTAAATCACGGTCCATACCATGACATTCAAACTTTTTCTCTTCTTCCGGATCAGACTTTTCTGCTTTCTCGTTATCTACGTCTTTAATTTCCTTATCGATGGCGGATTTATTCGAGTCTGGATTGCGCGATGATTTTGAAGATGATGGTCTTTCAACCTTACCACCTTTTGTGGGTCGTACCGATGATATCCGTGATGTTGACGAACTTGCTCGGGTGTTGGGAGCGTTTGATCTTCGTGGTGGTTCTGGTTTTTTCGTTGTTTTTGGTTTCGACCCATTTTGAACTCTAAAATGTTTACCCACATCTAGTCATCTTTTATACTTTTACTTATATCAACATACCTATTAACAGTATACCCTCTATCTCCTGGAGGTGGTGGTGCCCACACATGTGGGTCATTAGTGTCACCAGAATTAAAATCACTGGAGTCCTTCACAGGCTCATCTGATATCATTGATCTCCCAGCACCCAAAGGTGCTTCAGTACCCACACTTAGCCTTAGAGAGTGCAATGTGGATGTGATACTCTTTACTCTCTCATATTCCAATGCAATTCTTTGCTTGGCCTGTAGCCATTTATCCTTTCTCAGGGGATCTGTGATGTGGATGATCAGCTGGGTGACCAACTGCATGGTACCAGCATAGTACACCTCAGCACTTTCATAGTTTCCTATCATGGAGGACTCTCTGGCTAGTGTTAAATTATCACAGATTTCTTTTGGAGTTCCTGCCATAATGCGCATCCCAAAATCCGGTCTGGAAGTACACTCTTCATAAACTTTTGTCACTGTACACTAGTGCACTATGCACATGCATTCCAAAACCAAATATTGAATATGCAAAAGGTAAGTGACACAATACACCTCTAAACCAAGACTTGTTACACAAACAAATGATTAGTTATTTAAACAAGTGTCAATGGCATGCAAATAAACTAAACTATTTATACTTGTTTATAGTCTCAAGTTCTTATACAGCACTACGACTACCTCCCTCTGTTCTCAGCTGTTTAAGTACAATGTAATCCAAGATACGAAGTTTGAGACAAATATGTACTGTTATTTTGATTAACCTAAACGTGCCACTTGCTTATTTTGAACTTGTGTTATACACCTGTGCTGGAGGGGAAACGCCGAAGGTTGCCACTGTCAAAACCATTGATTTTGTAAACAGAACCACAAATCGAACATTCCTCAAGTGATAAATGCTTAAATAATGTCGAAAAAAGGCCAGAAAGTCACGGGAAGTTATTATTTTGTGATTGTGGGACACAATGACAACCCAATTTTTGAATTAGAGTTTACAACTAACAAAGATCCAAAGGTAAAAACAGTATCACACTACACCATAACCAACTATCATAGTATTAATGTTTGTAATTTTGTTTAGAGAGAAGAACATAGACATCTCAATCAGTTCATTGCACATGCAGCCTTGGACCTGATTGATGAACACAAATGGAAGACACACAATATGAACCTAAAATCAGTGGACAAGTTCAACCAGTGGTTTGTTTCGGCATTTGTTACTGCAAGTCTAGTGAGATTTGTAATGGTACATGACAACAGAAATGAGGATGGCATCAAGAACTTTTTCACAGAGATCTATGAGACTTATATCAAATTTGCCATGAATCCATTCTATGAAGAGAATACTCCTATCAAGAGTTTAGCATTTGAGAAGAAAGCTCAGACATATGCAAAGAAATATTTGAGTGCTTAGTTATAAGCAGCAATATGTAAATATTTATTATAATTAAAAGTATGGTTATTGAATAAATGGTAATTATTAAAATAAATGCAAAAATTGCTTACCCACTGTTGTTTATTTCACGTACAATGATTTTACCGGAAATAAATGGCGATCACTCAAAGGGTTGGTAGCACTGTAGTCTTCCCGATTGTCATCTCAATTTAACCCGTAAAAACAACATATGCATATCTAGTTTCTTTTAAAACAATTTTATTATCCGATAAGTACAATTCAGAGTTAAACATAACAATATTTCTCATTCAATATTTGTATTCCTTTGCCGGCCTCGTTTAGTCTTTTTATTTCAAATGCGACATCACAGGCCTGAATCTATCTATATGTTCATATTATTATTTACTTGTTTATCTTTGTTAAGTTATAAGAAATAAGCATTCAAGACTTGACACGATAGTTGTATGTTTTCCTTTTTCTTTTCCGCAGACGCTCGGCCTCGCGTATATTCTATGCGGGCGTATTTTATGTATTTTAGTTTCAATTTTTCAAATTCGCTAAAGTTTCCTGCCATTATTGTTCCGAACGCGCTATATGTATTTAATACGTAATTGTTCCAACTATAAGATTGGTTGTTCCAAGTTTAAAAGAACGCACACTCTCGCAACTGGCGTAGAGTTTCACTTTTAAGTAACACACTTTGATGCTGTCGTATTTTTTGTATTTATTCGTAGTTTGATATGCGTGCGACGGGCACTCGGATACTTCAAATTCCCTTTTCACTTCAACTATCATTATTGATTAGGATCAATGTTTGGTTGCATATGTTTGCCACAAGTGTAGTATCTTTAAAAAACACAAAGTTTCATTGATTATTTTCTCATACTTCACTTGTGTCAACGTGTTTTCCGCATCGAATGTCTAACATACAAAATTCTAGAGAGATTTCTTCATTTAGCGAATTATTAATTAGATTCATTTTAAGGTAGAGAAAATAAGATTGATCATTTTTTGCTCTAGGTTTAGGAGGATACGTAATTACATTAGAATTTGCACCGTTCGCACTCACGCGTCGTAAATGTTTCGTTAGTATTTTTGTGTTAAATCTTATTTCTATATACATTTATAGAAACAGAGTTAGTTAAACTTTCAAATGCTTCAACAGGTTTGTTAATGTAATATATGTAGCGTCAACGCGCAAACGTTTTACAAGGTAGAAGTTGTGTATGGCTTTTGCGGTTCGATTGTCTGTGATTCGAACAATTTATTTAACATTGTTAATTTTTGTTTCGCTTGGAAAAATATCGGTCTGCGGCGGCCGCTATTTACACTCTCTGCGTACTGAGTTCAATTCTTATTTTCCCTGTGTGTGAATTAGCGGGTACGGGGCGCAAATAGTCGAGGAGGATAGATCATTCATCATATTGCGACTTTCCTGTTTAATTTAATTACCTATTAATACTCTATGAGTATGAGCTGGTGATCGCCGCCTCGCTTTTCATTAGAGATACTAATTACAGAGGTAAATACGAAGGTTAAGTAGAGTTTATCGTTATCAAGTTTTATCAATTAAGATTAGGAATCTTTTCTCAGTTGGAATGCGTCTCAATCTCAAGAAATCGAAGTATTATAGGCATGCAATAACACATTTACTAATTAGTAATTAGTTCAATATTCCACCTGCTTGCTTTCGACCAGGACCACAATATATTTACTATAATATCATTTGTTTAGTATCCGCATGACCCTCGCACTGATTTTGTTTGTTATCTTCGTCTTGTCGATGATGAATTTTTCTCAAGTCAGTGTATTGTGTGTGTTTAGGGGCCGTTGGCCCAAAATTACGAAACGATAATAACATCTAACAAACAAAAACTGATTTGCAATACGTACGTACGCAGAACGTCGTGCTATAATCAAATCAACAACATCATCCCTAACGTGAACGTGAAATTCATCCTAACAAAGCATTTTCTACAAGAAGAATAAATAGAATTCGAAATATGTATTCTGTAAAATATGTATGCATTATTTTCTTTCTTTCTTTTAATGATATGTATGTGTTGTTTTCATTAGTTTGTTTGTTTACGGTCGAAACGCTGGTTTTTATACGCCATATTGATTTTCCGCACGTATATTACCTATATACATTTTACCAAAATAGATTCGCTAGATTATTATAGAGACACACTACGAAATAACCGTGTTCAATTAGATTTATCAAAAAGAATGTGGTGTTACCTTTGTTGCAGTACACGTGTCGCACACAACAGTTATATCTTGTGAATGTGAATATTGGTTTGTATTGCTATACGTTATGCCCCACCATCCGACCATTCTGCGTACGTGACGATACACTCGAAACCGCTTTCAAGGAGATTACACTCTTGTATTTCAGGCACTAGTTGCGTGTGTATTTGTGCCGTGTCTCAGTGAGGGTGTTTCCGGGGCTACGATTAGTATGAGTCCATGGTACCATGATAATAATGATATATAATGATATAATTATACGCTTGGTGTTACGATATTCTAATGTGCACTGAATACGTGAGTTAATTTCATGATTATCATTTGGTTTTTTTTTCGTGTACTGTATGTCTGTGTGTGTGTGTTGCTGTTTGTCACCTCCTTGAGTATAAGAGTACAAATGCTTAGTGCTGAATGTTGTAGTAATAAATGCGTATGCGTATATGTATAATATGTCGTACGTTATAATCAAACTTACTTAGGTACGTAATTTATGCATGTATATAACGAATCAAAACGTCACAATCACAAGCCCACGCCGCGCGATACTTTATACAATTATTTCTTTGGTAATCATATGAGAAAATATAAAGCTTTGTTTTTTTGCCGTCAATCCGTCATTGTTTCAATTTTACTAATGTGTCGCGTTATCGTATCGATATGTGATGTCTGCGCCGCAATCAGTTTAGAGAGAAAGATTTTCTTGGTTTGGATTAGAGTGAGAGAGTTAAGAGAGACTGAAATTTGGTTGAAGATGGCGTTTAGAACCAGCTGCCACCGCCGAACTTGGCACCGAGTCCACCGATGCCCTTGCCGAGGATGTTCCCGACACGGTTCTGCACGATGTTGGAGATGTTCGCCACGGAGATGCCTTCCTCACCGCCGAGACTCTCAACGATGTTAGCTTTAGGCTTGGGGCGTGCTTCACCTTCATCGTCCATGCCTTCACCACTTTATAACAAACAAATGTGTAAATAAATAAATTTCTGTTTTGTTTTGATAAATTCTTACCCTTCAGCTTGTCCCATTGTGAGTGCACAAGTTGCTTCCTCTGTCTGCATGCGTGCGGCAATAGTCTGATACGCTTTCGAATTCAATTTGTCCTCCATTATGCCCTGCAGCTCGAAATCCGAGTAGACTTTCTGTAAACGCAGACGAAAATCAATTCACAAGTTGCTGAAAACGCTGAATTGTTTAACCTTGAAGATGTGAGCGATGCTCGTGCACTGCACCGGATGCAAAGTGTGATCCAATCGTTCAGAGAGCCAGTTACACAACATGGTGATTTGATGCGTGTACCATTGTTCCATGAAGCTGAGAATCCATAACTCGTTGGTGACCTTGCCAGTGATTTGGTCCACACAGTTGCGCATGAAACTCACATATCCTTGGCCGATGTCCTTACCAGAACCGGACACATTCTGCACGCCATCGTAAATTATTCATTAAAACAAAATGGCGCTATTATAGGTATAGTAGACTCACGGTAAAACTCAAAATGGAACCGATCAAACTTCCTTCATCATAACGTCCGAGTTTCGAAAGTGTAGCCTCCAACACGGACATTAATTTGTTAATCAAGGCGGTGTTCATGTTCGCCATCGTTTTGTCGATTTGATCGTCAATTTTCGCATGGTATTGATGCTAAATAGATTGAAAGTTTTGGTTATAGATTGGGCTGCGTTTGTAATTTGGGTCACGTACCACATCAATACCGTCGACTGCGCACAGCTTGAAGGACTGATTTTTGGCGTCGAGAATCACATTGACCATGGCACAGATTTCTCCCGGGAGGATGTAGTCGTTGGAGATAAAGTTAACACCCTTCTTCAACCACTGCTGGAAGGCTGTCTCGGTGCGTTGAATACAAGATTCGATCATGTCGCAAGCCATCAGCTTGAGGCGCTGCTCCAGGTGCGTTCGGAACTCCTGATCGGGCCAATGCAGATCCCTAATGAACGACTGCAACGCGTCCAGCTTCCAGAAAAGGTCCTCGGACGTGGCGCATCCATTCCTGCAGGGAAACATGATGATGAAAAAACGTTTATCGTTTAATCCTCGAGCTTTTATTGTCGGGTCCGGAGCGCAAAAAGCACTTGGGGAGTTTTTCAACGTTCGGTCAACATTATTAATGCTCGGAGCGTCCCGAGAGCTTTCGCAAATACGGCTGTAAATCAACAATCAGCATTCTCTTCTGTAAGGACCAGAGAAAAAATACGAGATCGCAACAAAAAGCGGACGCACGTCCGCCACGCTTTCAGGTAACAAATAAAACATGAGCGTAATTAAAATCAAACGGCACGATGGTAATATATGTGTGTCTATGTGTGGCCGCCCACCCCATTCAAACGATAACGGATTATCCTTTGTAGTGGTCGCGGCTTTATCGATTCGAGAGTGAAAAATTCCAGACCGCACGAGTTGCGAGTTACGCCTGCGTCTGCGAGCGAGGAAATCGCAGTTTTCGATACTTTCAACAAAAGTTCGCTCAAAGAACGTTTTATTATGATGGGCATAATGACGGGCCAAGTGGATAAAGTTCGACAACGGTTTGAGAACGATCGTGCTTACCCTTTAATTTCCCATCGCTCCTTTTCGAATCCCTTGTGTATCGATTGCGCGATGGAGGACTCCATCAAATCGACGTATCGCACCACAAGTGGCGCGAAGGTATCGCGAAGGTGCTGATGAAAACGGCCGTTTTTCAAATTGTCTGCAACCAAACACACACATACACAGATAAACAGCGTTATTAGCGCATTTATTAACCTAAAACACCCACCATCAGCACGTAGATAATCGTTGAGGATTTGAAAGAGTGGAAATGAGTCCCACGTGTCCGCCGGTTGCTCAGCGAGCACGCGGTCCATGTCAACAGCGAAGAGTGACCAGAAAATCTCGGCGTGTTCAACCAGCAGATCGCTGAACCAGGCGAAGGCCTAAACGACGCCGGAATGTTAGACTACTTTCATTACAAGCACATAAAAGTGTTATCCTTGTAAAACAATAAAATTGTCAAGGATAACACTTTCATTTGAAAGGTAATTAGTTAATTAATTAAAAGTATGCTAATTCAACTCAGTGTTTTCGAATATTCCAAACGTTTGCTTAATATTCCTACCTGATGCGTGAGTTTCGGAATTGAATGTGTGTAATATGTGTATAATTCCACTCCGAGTGAATTCATCAAGTGTTAATTTGCAAAATGCACCCGCAGTAATGAAACAAATAAAATTCGCCGCAAACTTCCATGAATAGCAACTATTACATAGAATTACACTTGACAATGCGCCCACAAGCATAATATTGTCATGAAAAGCACAAAAAGCGTCACGTTGGCTTTTATTTGCTTCACCACCACATTGTTTCATTAAGTGCCAAGCTATTTTTACGTTTCTTAACAGCGCCATCTTGAATTGTTTCTTTTGTTGTTTTGTTTGCTCGCGTTTTTGACTTTGTCGATTAACATTTTGAATACATCGAAAGAGAAACAAAACATATAAAAGTCCCACACACATGCATACAGTTAAAAGTTAACATTGATCGTATCGCACACAGGCGCTGACTGAAAGGAACACAGCGGAGAAATAATGAAAACGCACGTTGCACAGAGAGCATATCACATCATCTCACAGCTCATACCAATCGAGAAGTCCAGAGATAGAGAAAAGAATAGTGAAGACAGTGCGCAAGAGAAAGGACACATCGATGGGGAGTACGTGAATTACACACAACGCTCCGAACCGGGCAGAAACCAATTTATTGTTCAGTTATTTGTTAATAACTCAAAAACGCAACAAAGTACAAACGCCATCTTTTTACCAATCACACCGATATTAAATTCTGCACCACCTGACTGAATATCTATTGAAAATTTATTTTATTTTTTAGTTATTTGATGTTTATTAATAATATTTATAGAATTTTGTTTATTTGCCTATAACTTTCTATGAAATCATTTATTTATATAAATATTTACGTTACTAATGGAGAATTTAATCCTGAATCGATTGCAGTAAGAATAAATAATGTAGCTCGTTGCGTTCGATTGTTATTAATTAATAACTGCATATAAACCAGGTCAGGCTTACTACACATCCAAATTCAAGCAGAGTTTCTTTTGTTTCGTGAATTTTTAACGCGACCGGCGAGAGCAGAAAGTGCTCCGTGCTTCGAAGAGACAATTTCATCAATGAATACCTCTCGCAGGATGTTTGTTTTATGGCAAGGAGCCAAAAGCTTCACGGCCGAGTTTCGTAGATTGTCAAATGCACCGCGCGACACTATAAATAATAAGTCAGCGAACAGACGTTTCGAAATTGATTTCCAATAAAATTGAAAATCAATTCTTCTCTTGTGCCGAAGAGGCATCGAAGGCATCTGGGGCTTTTATTGGCTCGCTGTCATTCGATTTAAAGTGAAATGTAAACCGCTTTTACATTAAAACGTTTTTTTCCGACGTTTAATTTTCGATTTTATTTGCTCTCGCCGACGCTAAGATAAAGGGAGCGTATAAATGGAAATGGACGTTTTGATTGTGTACACTCAAAGCGGATGCAATATACAGAGTGTTTAAGACATTCGTATTTGCATATTTAATTCATTTTCAGTGGATGTGAGACAATAATAGGTAACTAATGTGCATTTTTATCTGTTTGGGGGTCGTATTTCGTTTGTCGATACGGGCGGATGTCAAGGACAATGATGTGAAATTCGGCGCGGCCACGGATTATCCGATTTTGTGTTTGGTTCTCAGTCGGCGCCTGTTCACATTGTTCATTATTATTATTATCATCATCAGCAGTAGTAGTAATTTATCGTTACGTAGCGCGTGGTTTTTGTTATATTTTTATATAAATAAAAAGATGTACGTGCCGTGGGGTCTGGCGGGGTGTAGGTGGCATGCGTTGGCATGCAATAGCGATACACAGAGGCTTGCTGCGGCTGCTTGGCGTCGCGGCTCGGCGTGGCCGCGGCGCCCGCACCCCCCGCCCCCGCCGCGCCGCCGCCAGCGGCCGCCGCGTCCGCGTCCGACGGCGGCTTGGGCGCAGCTTCGGCCTTTCGCAGCTGCCGGTGGTGTCGGAAGGGTATGCATGTACACAGACAGAGAGATTACACACAACATTAATACACACGTTTACGTCCAGTCTCTGACCCGGCACATTCTTCAACGCATATCAACATAACCTCAATTCTGAACTCCTCAATACCAATTTTTTTTAGGTTATTGAGATGTTGCGATGAAGTTTGCGCGGGATCTAGCAAAAAGGTCTCAAGAGAAATAGGGCACACAGCTATATAGTAAGTTTAGTAATAGAGATCGACTCGATTCAGTCCATTCTTGATTAGGAAACTTTCCAACATCGCCCGTATGGTGGTTAGGTAGGCATTAGTTGCAACAAATCGGCGTCGTTACGTGTTGATTGTTGTGTCGCCGTGTCGCGTTTATGAGCCCTTATCCGCATACGGGTCGCGCGCGCGTTGATTGCGGCACACACGCACGCGGAATAAATATTCGTTGTTTATCGATCGGACGCGTAAAACGTAAAACTCACCTCGGCGTAGTGCTCTTCGTTCTGCTGCAGCAGGTCGACGCACAACTCGGCGAGGTGGATGAGATCATCGAGTTTCTTGTTCGGAGGCACAATCTGCTCACCTCTGAGGTCCTCTGCACGTTTTGCAACCACAAAAACACCAAAACAATTAGGTTTTTGTTTTGTGTTGAGAAATGAATGTTACGCATATCTAACCTTCAATCTTGGCTTCGTTCGACAGCCGAGTATAATTTACAAGGGCGGCAGTCTCGAGGCTCTTCTTAATCATGCCGCGGACGTCTTCGGGAGGCACTGGGGTTACAATATCTTTCATGAGGACCCTTTCCAACAACGAAAGGGTCGCTTTTAAGGCGCCTTCTGGTCGTCCGAACGGGAAACAGAACCTGTCGAATGCAAGAAAAACACACACCCGCACAGGGCACCAGGTTAATACCATTCTAGTAACTTTTGGGTAAGATTACTGAGAGCATTCCAATGGGGGGTGACATCTCAGAGGGGTGTTGGAGGTGCGGGGGCACAAGCAGTTTCACAACATCGAACACCGAAAGCTGGATCTGTAAAATCGGAGAGCTGGGGGGACGTGGTACAAACCTGAAGTTGGTAATCTGGTGCTCGAGCAGCACGCGCAGCCGCTCCTTGATGTCCTGGAACTTCTCCTTCTCCTCGTGCGTCACGCTGCCGACCCCGTCCGGTCTGAAGTCATTGCTGTTGTTATCAATTAATCGGGCTCCGCTAACTCTAATCATCGTATGATACCTACCTGTTGCCATGGACATGCGATGCGCAAAACGCAAAACTATAGTGGATTAGTGTGGGATCAATCATCAGGTTCTTCTCGGCACGATCCAGAAGGTCAGAGAGGTAGCACAGATGTCGATAACAGCCGCGTACCCCATAACGCGCGCAGTATTCGTCCAGGACGAAGACCTGACCAGGACTGAACCAACCCTATCACAGCAAAACACCACAATAGTCAAAATAACCTAACCTCAACTTAAAACTAGCACTTACTAAGGAGCAATATGGATCGTTGAGGCGGAACTCCAAAGTGAGGTTCTGTAACAGTTTAAACAAGGTGGCATGCTCGAAGGTGCATGGATCCGCTGAAATGAAGTCCTCCATTCCGTGTTTCCGTGCCCTGTCAGCATCCCCTTGCATTTTGGTGATGGTAGAGTTCTTATCTTGTAACGCAGTTGGTGGTGTGGGTTTGTGCGACTGGCCCGTAGCACGATACATGGCCATTACCCAAAGGTGGCACTCGTTCTCATCGTCGCTGGCGTAGAGAATACCATCACCTTCACGCACTGCGTTGAAGAAGTACCGTCCACCCTCCAGGTCTATCCAAGTGTAAAATTGAATGTTTGTTCATTGATAAGATGAAAAACTTACGTTTACCCATTCCGACCATCAGGTGGGCTTTAGATTAGAAATGCAAAGACCGAAAATAATTAGTTTTGTAATATGTGGATATGAACGGGCCTGATATGGTTTACCATTAGAGGCTTCGATGTAATCGACGGTATACCCATCCAGCTGCATCATCTCCGACGGTTCGGACTTCTTCTCTTTGTAGCTGCACATGGCGAATGTGTATTGCGACACTTGAACCAGAACGTAGTACCGCTTCTTCCACTTTTTCCACACGCCTTTGCCCAACGCGTAGAGGTACCCGCAGTGTTTCATGTTGAGCGGTTTGTCCATACGGCAGGCGATCTTGATGCGCAGGTCCTGGTCGGGTAGGTTCTTAGGCACTGTCATCTTATGCCACTCGGGCGCCTGAGAATACCTTGAATTAATCTCCTGGACCTTTGAAGGTCACACCTGGTATACCTTCGATGATAGAGGCGTGGGTTTAAGCACCACTTTACCCAGCTCCTTGTCCTCCAGCGCCAGCATACCCGGATTCTCAGTGTAGAGCTTCACCTTGACGGCGGGCAGCGGGTGCGTGGTGGCGAAGTCTCCCTGAGTGTCCCACATCGGCTTGGACGCCTCCGCCTGGTCCGTCTGCAGCTTCTCGCCGCTCTCCACCTCCATCGTGCAGTAGACAATCCGGTTGGGCGCCAGCGACTTCAGGCCCTTCACCTCCATGACGACCACCTAAAATGCGACCTAACATGAAGAGGACATGCGCGAGGACACCGGCTCCCCGAAGAGTCGGTTACCTCCAATTGAAAAGTTAACACAACATCAAGCTTAGTCAACTGCGTATCGCTATCAGCGGAATCGCCATCTAACTTTGCTAAAGATCCTTGGGATCTAAAAGAAGTAACATAATTCATCAAAAGATGCTTCATTGTATACGGTTTATTATGGTTGTGCAACCTGTGGTTATAGCGCTTTAGCTTTTGCAGACCGTATTTCGAGTCCATCGAACCTTTCGAGACCGGCAGCGATTCAAGATTCGCCATCAACAGATTTATTGATGACTTCAACTCTTCAATATAGAGTGATTCCATCTCTTTTAGCACAAACTTAGGCATCAGTTTGCGATTCTGAAACAACTCCACTTGTTACTATCCCAGGCCCAACACAACTACACTCATAAGTCGGGTACCTTCTCCATTTCGGAGACGCGCTGCATGCGACCGTCGAGTTCGCGTCTTATCGCCGCTGCCTGCTCGTCTGCTGAATCAAGCTATGAGAAAAACACAACGTAATCATCACACATCAACCGCACACAAACAGAAAACATACCATCAAAGCGTTAAACAGCAGTTGGTGTTCGAATTTCTTAACTCCTAATATCTGTTGGAACATATCGTAGAGTTGTTCCTTCGATAAGATAAGCTCTGAATTAAGGGATTGCTGCTGCATTCTAGAGGGTCTTTTAGAATCTTCATCGCCTAAACCTAGAGTCCCCGAAAAAACACAGAATATGAAACAGTGCTGAACGTAAATACCCACAACACTTACACACGCCTACACATCTAGACAATAAGAGAGATTTAAAAGGGTTATGAGAGTTCATCGACTGAAAAACGTGCATTGGTCAAGGTCTACGAATCAATTTTTAGCAAAAAAACAACGCAAAATATGATTATTGCGTTGTTTTTTCTGTTTTTCTACACAAGAGACGCCATTGTACACGAGTGGGAGACAGAATAGAAAACTAAACAAGTAAACAACATCCAGCAGCGTTCGCAGCGCAAGAAATAGTAACCACCTTTCAGTATACAATCAAATTTAGCCATCCATGAGGTAAAGACTGTTTCTTTGCTAAGTCCTTCCATATCCGGCAAAGACCTGCATAAAACAACGCAAAACTCTGCAAAATTTGTACTTTTTCAGAGAGTTATAGTAATACCTAACGCGCTTTTCGATGTTATTCCTAAACACTTCCCGGAAGTCGTATTGGGAGCACGCGCCTGACTGTACCATCTTCACAACGCGGTCAGACTTGAGGAACACGTCGAAGTAGCTCTGAACTGCATTCTGGAACGCTTCATCCGCCATGATTTGCGTCTCGCCTTTGAGAAAACTCTAACCAAACGAAAAAATCATAAATTTTAACCAAATTTTTAGATTTGCAAAAATGGTAATACTTGAAATCTGTTGCTGATGGTTTCTAATTGGTGTTTGGTAATCTTGGTCTGGCGTCGTGTCATATCCGTAGGCTGCTTGGCGTTGAACGGATAGGCGATGCAGCGCGAGATAAACACATAGAGTTGAATACGTCGCTTGCGTTCCTCTTCCTCACGCTCGGCTTTCTTCTCGAGATCAACCTCGGTTTTCTCAGAGGCGACTGATGGTGACGGAGATGTTGGTCGCGGTAGGGAATTACGCGATGATCCAACGCTGTGGCTGAGTGTCTCAGCCGACACGGCACTGGACGGCGAAAGGGATCGCGTTGCCGCATTATTGGGCACTTCCAGGTTACTACCGCCTCCGCCGCCACCGCCACCGTCCGCCGGATGCGCATGGTGATACGGCGATTCGGCCTAGTGTTATGACACCAAATTTATACCAAAAACTAAAAAAAAAAAAGAGAAGAAGAAATCTGACCTGGTGATGAGCATCGCCTCGAGACCGTGTACTGGAATTATGGCCGGATCCACCACGCGGCGCGCGATGCTCCTCATCGCTGTCTTCTTCGGACGACGATGGATCGATCATCCTCTCGTTGCCGCGCTAGGCGCTTCCAATCTGCGAGCGATAAATTTCGCGGCGCGTTAATAGAGTCATCGTACGTGCGCAAAATCAATAAAACAATCAAAATATCGCACAGCGCACAGCGTACAACTGCGATTGTTTCGACGATTTTGTTACATTTCCCCATGACGTCCGGTTATTTGCCGAGGCCGCACAGATATCGCTATCTTTCCGCTCTAAATTTGCCCGCTGACGAGCAATTAGAGCCGGCGTAATGAAATTGCACGCGCGGTGTGCATTTAACTAAATTCATTCATTAAATCGATCGATGGTGCGCTAAACTAAATAATTCGGCTTTTGTCATAACCAGCCGTAAGTTCAATCACGTTTCAACATTTTATATTTATCACATGCACTAAAATTCAATTACATAACCAAATTAATACACTATTGACCGGTTTTTAGGTTATATTTGTATCCGGATAGAAAATTTAGATTCTTTGACATTATTTCTCACAAAAAGCATTTTTAATATCATTAAACATCAAAAGGACAACACGATATCAAGGATAATAACGTCCTGCATCCTGTTTATGAAAATAATCAAACTTTGAAGCATGCAGATCAAGTGCTGAATTGAATCGAATTTTTCTGAATGCATAATAAGCCTGATACACACGCTCTTTTGCATTTATCGACCAGCGCGCGTTATTTTTTCCGCTTTTCCGCTTTCTGAACGCTTAGCGGTTTATTTTTCCAATGAGTAACCCCAAAGCTCATATTCATTCACACGTTAACTACCTATAGACGTGCGTGGATGTAAATCAATTGCATTTTCTCTAAGCGCCGACAGAAAACTGTAAATCTAATGCTCACTTTCTGGTAATAATTTTTCTGTGCCTTTCTGGACCCGTAGGAATTTTAGTGTGGCGCGCGCGCTTGCGAAAGAGGGAAGAAAGCGGAAATGCTCCTGCTCTTTGACACACATCCTGATCTTGACGCGCCGCGCGTCGCTAAAACGCTCTAATGTAATTGCCACTTTTGACATATTTCTTTCTCTTTGCACGAATATAAACCGAATAAACCGGAATTTTATGTGTTTTACAATTAATTCAATGATAAAAAGTGCAAAAACAACGTTTACGACTCGATTCTTTAATAAATGTTTATGATGCGTAGTGATTTGGTAACCGGCAGTTCATAAAACTGTCCAAATTCGCGGTTTGGTGTAAATTATGGAAGTTATGACACAAAACAAACGCGAGTCTAAGCCGCTGAGATATCGATTTTTTCAGAATTACGCACTGCACAGAAAAACTCAACTCGTGAACATGAGCAGAGTGCAGAAAGAATACGAATATGGGCACTTACCGATAGGTAGTTAAGTGTTGAACGCTCGATGGTAGTTGGCGTAGTCGCTATCCCATCCCTCGGCGACGGCACCGTGCACTTCACTAGTGTGTGGGGCGGGGGACGCGCGTCAACACTGTGCAAGGATCGACATGTCACTGCGAACGCGAGCAGGAGTGGCGCGCGATGTGCGGTGGGAGCAAGCAGAGCGCCGGCCGTGGCGGTGGTGGTCGTGGTCGGCTTCTCTCGGCCCGTCGGCAATGTGGGGCAATGGGCGGTATTGATTTCCGCGTGCGCGCCTTCCGCAGCGGCGGCGGCGGCGCGCAGGTTTGAATGAAACCGAGCGCACGCGTGCCACCACCACCACACCACCACCAACCGCCGTCGTTCGTTAATTTCGTTCGTGCGGGGATGTGCATTACATCTCTTGCATTTCTCCAAAACTCTTTGGAAGGACTGCGCGTGGCATTTGTTTAAATTATTGGCTAATAGAAACTAAGTTTTGCGCTGCGCCGGTGCGTCGAGCGACTTGTTTCGTTTGATTATCCTCTTTGAAGGAGGAGGAGTACTGCCGCATTGCATATAAATACACTCAAGGACTCAACAGGACCACAAAAAGACCGAAATATACGCGTTCTTATTAAAAAACACGCTTCAAAAGAGAAGTTTTGTTTGAAAACAGTTTTTAATATAAAACTAAGCTGTATTTAAATAATGTCAACGTTAATTAATGCCGGATTAAAGTTCTTGTAGGTTTTCGCCATTTTCTGGCCATTGTTTCATTTTCGCTCACGCAGCGTTGCACTTGTGCATTCGAGCATTTAACTTGGCATTTATTTAATCCGTTGGTTATCCTAGCTTAGAGCAAATAAGCACAAAACTCACAAGCACGTCATTTCTATGAAAATGTGAGGAAAATTCGCATAAAAACACCATTTTCAACGCGGCCATGTTGTTTAACGCCGCCATTTTATAAGATTGAGGTTAAATCGTACAAAACACATCTGACAATTATAAGTTATATTCAGATATTGTAAATGCTGACTCGCAGGTACGTCATTTCTATGAAAATGGGGAAAATTTGAATAAAAACGCCATTTTCATCGCGGCCATGTTGTTTAACACCGCCATTTTATAAAATTAAGGTTATATTGTACAAAACACAGCTGACAATTATAAGTTTTATTCAGATATTGTAAATGTTGACATTTAAAGAGTATAATCCGAGGATGTATGTGAGTGTGTGTTACAATTTCTATTCCAATATTGTTCCGTGTAGATATTACATAATACAGATATAGTGTGGCACAGTGTATAATATCTAGTATACACAGTAGTAAAGTTGTGTGTGTGTTACACATAAAACTTGCAACGAGTTAAATAAAATCGATACATCAAGAACGTTCATCACGACAATCAGTTTTCAAGCGCAGCCATTGCTGCAAACATTGTGCACTTCCGGTATAATCCGCGCTGAGTAATATATAAGGTATATAAGGCAAACGGGGTCCTGTGGGAGGCGAGTATGACACTTAAAATTAAAGCTAAATGAAAATTAGTGGACAAACACATACAAGAACTATCAATACTATCAATATCAACTAATGATCACACACTAACCGTTTTCCTCCTCTTAGCTTGCTTAATATTATATACGTATAGCACCCCAATATGTTAGCGCCATTTTGAAAACTTGTTACATCCAATTTCGCATCGAGTAATTTATAATGCTAAATAGGCACGTCTCGACTTTAGACACTTTGAATGTTTGAATTTCGTGTGTATAATATACGCGCATGCGCTACAATCCATTACTCCATTATTATAAATGTTTTACACTTCTACCGAGCTTCTTTCTCTACGTCTACACCACCCTGTATACGAAATAAACTCTAAAACGTATTCGATCGGATCAGTCTCATTATATATTTAAAATAAAATCGAATTCTTTTGATTTGTGTTTACTTTAAGTAATAATATTGTGTTTATGCAGCTTAAATACACACTTAGTAAAATATTTTGTGAGCGTTTGTGTTGTGTTTTTGTTTTTCTTTTGATTTCGCACACTTTGGTTTACAACAATCACATAAACTGGTCATAGTGAATATATCATAGTACAGTATTTTTGTTTTGCGCCATTTTGTTGAGCTTTTTGAGCGGGAAATAATAAAAACCAAGCTACAAAGAACATCTACAATCATGCAAAGTGCACATTCAATTTAAGATTAAACTGTTATTGTCTAAGAATAAGTTGCAATTGTTTCAATGTCCTCTTTTTCCCAATTAGGCGTGCGCTTCGTACAAATCTATCCAAAAATATCCATTCTCAAGTTACTTACGTAAGAAATTACGATGTCTAAATGGTTGTTTCACGTTTTTGTTTTGTTACTTTTTGTTTTTGGTACTTGTTTCCCGAACATCATGGAAGACATGCCTTCGCTTCGTTTTCGAAACACGTAAACGTAAACTCTGTTTTGTGTACGAGTATTGGTATATAAAAAACACTTTGTTCGGTTTTGTTGTTCAGCTCTCACTCGTTTTGTGCATGCGTTGTGGCCGCCATCTTTTTTTGCTGTGGCACACGCTCTAAACCTAATCAATCTAAAAATCTACAAAAAAAGTAGGTAAAAAAATATTTGGATTTGATCGAGTGCGCGTTTCAGTTTCGAATTAGGTAATCACATCGGCGTCCTTTTTTCGCAGGACCTCCGGAGTGAGTGGGGGTAGAGGTACCCCAAACGCGGGTTTCTTCAAAACGGCCGGTTTGGCCTTGATTTGTGGCTTAAATGTGCTGTTTGTAGGTGTTGAGGTAATCAACTTGCGTTCGGGCGACGGACTGGTTATCGCCACAAGATCTACGAGGGGATGTGCATCCACCGATGGTGCGTGTTCAATATGCATCTTGGTATTCTTCTTGAGGGTGCATTGATTTTGCTTCGCGAAACGTTCAGCGGCTGTTTGCATCTCCGGACTGTCCAAACCAGGCGGACTATCCGCAGATTTCACCGACGCCGTCTCATCTTCAGTGTCGAGGTCATCGCCTACGGAGCGGGACTTGGGAATGACGTCCTTAGGAGAAGTTCCGCCAGCTACAAGAGGTAAGTCCATGACTAAATCAGGCGTGTGATTGCGCGACCACGATTCCGAACGGCGATTTGTGTCGCGCTGCACGACACAATCAACTTTGATATGCGATTGTGAATTGGCACGGCGCTGCCATTGTTCCCGATTCTGACTGAAATTCACTTCCGGCGAGCAGGTAGATGATGATGAGGAAGAGGAATCGTTTGTGGAGGCAGGTGCCGACTTCACAACTGATAACTCCTTCTTGCGCAATTCAACACATACACTTTCAGTCTTTGGTTTTGTTTCAACGGACTGTGGTAGTGGATTGTTTCGAAATGACGGGGCAGGTGAGGTGGACGATGATGATGATGATGATGAAGGTGATGCAGAGCCGTTGACGGCGATATGCTGCGCGGAGGTGGCGTTGATGTTGATGGTGGTACGATGGGAAATAACGACGTCTTCATTCGGGGCGGATTCAAGCGGACTATTTACAGCGGGCGGGTTCTGAAACAAAGGGTACGTCTTCACAATCAATCCATGTGGGGGCAGTACACACGTGGCCGAAACGTTGATTAGACTGGTTACTACAATGAGAGTGATGAATCACAATGGACGCGCTGTTAACATGTTAAAACCGAAAGAAAAACCAGAAAACAAATGTACACTAGGCTCACCTTCAAGGAGCAAACAGTGTGGTCGCTCGCTGTGTGTGCGTTTGAGTTGATCTAGCATATATACTATATGGAAAACCAATAAATCGTGTGAAAATTATATCGTAACTACACAAACAATAAGCAGAATTAGCGTACACGTAAAACAAAAACAACAACAAGGTAACACACTCTACACAACACAAAACATGCGGAGTACAAAACGTTTATTCGACAAATACATTTAAAAGATAATCAAAATAAAAAATAGTAACTAAATAAATACAGAAACCTAAACCTGCAAGTCATCATCGTATTTACATAAAAATAATAATACTGCTACGATCTATTTGCGTACGTTACAACAGGATTACAATTCGCAAACGTTAAAAACAAACAAAAAGTTACTAGCACTCTTACAGTAAAATACACTTAAAGCATTTGCAGAATTATCACATCATGCAGCCATGCACTTTCGATTTGTATCATGCAATGTTTCTCAACGCGACCTATGCTTGCGGTACTTACTGGAAATGAGATCATGAGTCTTTACTGCTACGTAATTTTGCAACGCATTGTAAAAACAAATCGAAAATTACGCACAACACTGAATACAAGCTTTACAATAAGATTATTTACGTTGTACAAACACAAAGAAAACACAACGCGGCATAAACGCAGTTCTGAATCGATTTTTGTTTTTGTATTTTTTTTTTTAAAATTGGCAGTTGATTAAACGGTTGTTTCTAGTACCTCTCTCGGCGTGGTGATTAACACCGATGCGGATGTGTTGTTAGCGCCTGGATCCGTCATGTCCGGAACTGTTGTCCATGTGATTTGATTGCATTGCATTAGTGGAGAGGGGTAGGAGTTTTCAGAGAGTACCGAATCATTGGAGCTGGAAGCACGCCGTCGCATGGATTCCTCCGAGGATGATGACTTTAAATTGTCAATTTTGTCCCTGTCGTCATCCCTGTAAACATTTTAAGTTAATAATAACCTAAAATTATAAAGCAAGTAACGTACTTCATTTTTAACAGGATGTATTTATCAGGAATGAGTCCTTCGTTTCCGTTGACGGCACCTTTCCACCAATCATTCGAAACTTGTGTGTACAATGTGACAGTGTCGCCCTTTTTGAGCGAGAGTTCACGTTCTGAGCGAGCGATGAAGTCGAATTGAGCTGTTGCTTCCAAACTTTCAGAATCTAAACAAATATTATACATAAAACAACCAAACATGTAATTAAACAATAACATACCATCTTCTGATGGATAAACCTCAGAATCAATATCATCAGGGGCGTGATCCGAAGGAGAATCACCTACATCTCTGTAAAAACACAAAAAACACATAGAATCTAAGAATAAACACAAAAAAGAGAAGAAAAACGTACTGATCATCTGGTTCCGGTGAAATGTACTTCTCATACACACAACCCCCAACGTCGTTCGGGAATATCTCGTCGTTATACATAATAATATTCTTGATCAGTTCATTCACTTGATTTTGGAATTGAACTTGATCTTTATCTTCGGGTACCGGTACCAATGTGGGACCGAAACATATAGCCAGGTTGTATGGATCCATCATGTTTTCGTCAGAAAACTCCGATAAACTGTACAGACATAAATATTAACATTAGCATGAAAGTTTTATAACAAAAGTTTGGATTATGACTTACTGGTTTAGGAACGCAAACAAATAACGCATCACGATTATCACAGGTCGGGGTAAACTTCGTACAAGCTCACGCATTTTCTCAATGAAGTCACCTTTGGAATCTAGTTCTATAAATACATAAATCATTATTGTCAGTCATGAATGTACAGAAATAATCTTACGTGCTAAATCCATAAACTGTTCGAAATAAATGATTGGAAACAGTGGCTCGCGTAGCTCACGAAGATAAAGCTTCAAAACACCTGCGACGCTATTTATATCCGATGCGTCAGTCATATCAGCCAGTGGGTCCTCACCACGCTCGAAACAATCACGAAAGTTGTTGATTTCCACCTGGGACCCGGAAACTCGGAATATTCCTTGGTGATGTAGGCCTAAACTCCATAAATAAAGTAAATAAACGTTGTATTTTCAAAATAAAACACCAAATTACCGTATAAATTAATGACTCGCACTGAGGACTTGATAATAAGTGGAATTTCCTGATTGGTAGCCTCAACATATTCCTCCAGTGACCCACCGAATAGTTTTGGTTGTCCATTCATTTGATATCGACCGATACGCTTCCGTCGCGGTGTTTTTGCAGCCGGTTTCAGAGTTCCACTGATTTCAGGCGCTTCCGTTTTGAGTACCTGTCTGATATGCTCTTGTTTTGCGTCCAGACGTGCAATTTTCGTAGATGATATGAAGTACTCTCTCAATTTCTATTTATAAATGTTTAAAAACACAAAATAATCAACAAAACCTTATTTAGGGGTACATTTTATACTTACAGTAACATAAAACTCTTCAGTTTCCTGTTTATCAGCGCGTAGTTTTATTAGTGCCGTTTCTAGTGGTTTGCTCACCGGGACTGCTTGTTCCCCAAAATATGCAGCACAGTCATAGTCTTTGGCGTTTAACATTTCCAACAGCGTAGACTCAGCGGTCTCTAAAGTTTTCCACACTTCTTCAGATTCCGTACGCAGCGAAGTCACACGTTGCTGCAACTGATTCAATCGTGCTTCCATTTCCTGATGGAGTATTTTTGAGATTTCCGGTTCTACAGGTTCCTCAGTTTTCTGCCCTTGGAACTCGAACTTTTTCGGAATCATAAACGCCGTGTGATTAAACTCAAGAAACTTCTGTTTATCCAACCGTGAGTCCAGAGTATTAATACACGTCGACAAAGTATCCATCCCACTCTGAACAGATCTCTGCCGGCCTTCCTCAGCTGACACGTGCATTAACAGAGCACGTGAGATGCAATTATGAAAACCAAAGTCCATACACTAACACAAAACACACAAATATAAGTTAATTATAAGCCTGCGTCTGTAACCGCTCAAATTTTACGAAATAGAAAACATACATCGATAAGATCCGACAAGTCATCAACGAAGTACTTGTGAATGGTGGTGTTGGACGCCTCCAGGCAAAGTATATACTCATTGCGGGCCTTGAGCGCCTTCAGCTTCGAGTCCGTGTATTTATTCTTGCGCTGAAAATAGAAACAGTCAAACTCGATCGGAAATAGCAGTTGAGACGGAAGCGGAAGGTGCACACGAAGCGACGCAAAGAATAATAAAAGCACACACACGTCCAACTCTCTCCTCCGCTCACCTTCATCATATCTTTCACCAGCAACTTGAACTTCTTGGAGCGCTCCAACTTCTCCTGGGGAATACTCTGCTCGAATTTTGTTTTTGATAATTCAGCTGAGCGCAGCTTAGCTTCCGCTGATCTTAATTCTCCTTGATAATTGTGATAAGTTTTCATTGTGGTGTGTAACTCATGGAGGACTCGTAGGATTTCCTCGTGCATTTCATATCCAATCTCACGACACTAAGAAATTAATCATTTTAAAGGTTAAAATGTGAGATTTTAAGTTTTTTAAAGGATAACATACTCGTTTGTATATTCGTTGAACATCTTCCATTACTTGTCCTAATCTGGATACTAAATGTGTAGAATACACTTCGGAGAGTGCAACATGATCCCTGCTGAGATTCTTCGTTTGTGTGACGAGTTGTTGCCAGCAGGCATAGCTCGAAAACAATGACCATTGATCACGTCTAAAGTAAAACAAAAAAATGGTAAAATTTTAGTTTCTTTTCTTGTTAAAACAAAATAAAACATACTTTGCTTTCTGTTCCTTATGCCTCAGCTGTAAACTCTTCGCTAATTTATCCAAATTCTTCGAGTAATCCAATTCTAACTCCCCGCGCCGTCGGAAAAAATCCTGCAGCTCGGTGACGAGTGCCACCTGCGCCTCCATGCGCATATCGAGACATCGCAACTGTTCGTTCAACTGCAGGCGAATATCTGCGAATAAATTAAACAGACAAATGTAAATATGTACATCGCTGCGTTATAATTACAGGTTGCAATTATTACACCGACAAATAACAGAGCAGGATTTGCATGCGACGTTAATTACAGCGCCAGTATACGATGTGACGTAATGTGTAAGTCGTCATCATGAAGTTGTGATGTTGTGAAAATGTAAAATCATTAACGCTGCGGCTAGCGTGTCAATCGAACTTTAACGCTACTTGAACGCTGATCATTAACGATGTTTAAATGTTTAAATGTAACGCTCGAGTTAAAGAGTTAATGCGCTTTTCTCAAGCTCGCCGCTGAAATTAAGACACTAATTCATTTTTAATAATCATGCATCGTACAACGGACAGCGCACATTCACAACTTACAGCTTACATTTTAACATTTGTTACTCAATACGGATTTTATTACCATGTGTGCGTTTAGTTTTTCAGTTGAGATAAATTAAGTAAATATGTCACAGTCCATAAATTGCTCTTAACAATTTCGCAGTAATTAATTAACTGTGAAGTTATAATATCCACGGAAATTTCATTTTACACAAGGGTTAAAAATAAATTGTAACGTTTCGGGTGGGAATCACGTCAGTGGCGAGAAGATTTCCCAGAAAACCTAATTAAAAGTTCGCTAACGAAGCACGCCTTCGCTCCGATCGTTACTGCAACTTGTGCGTTCACAATGAAAATGACGTAATGCACAAAATTGGTTATAATAGTGTAGATTATAGGTTATGTGACTTACTTTTTAAATACGATATCTTTACTGAGCATATATTACAAGATGGCAGCCATGAACACCCCGTGGGTCTTGGTAAAGTCGAGTCCGATTCCAGCACAACATATCTGTTAGTACCACGCCGAACAATACAATGCACACAATTTCGATTACAATTATTCATCATGTCGGCTGCGTGTCCCGAAACGACAAAATGTCCAGTTTGTGTATAAAACAATCACAATTGTTCGCTTTCTGTTCGCCTTTGTTTTTTGTTGTTCCGTAATCGTCGACGGTCCGCTCTAAACTAAATTAATTATTTCAATAATTCCGCGCTGAGTGTAACTTCGCCAACTATGCGCGCTTGCAGTGCTCGCGGAGAAATAAAACTGGATGCGCAAAGCGCGATTTGTGAATGACTAAAAATAGCACCGATTATTTATTACTAATTTTTAATTCGCTTCGTGCCGAAGGCAATTGATATAAAGCCTTAATTCGGTAGTAATAAATAAATCAATAAAAGTCATATACGCATTAATTTGTTAATAAAATAAATATTTATGAGTTAAAGTTGAATTTTCACACCTTTTATTGTGTTTATTTCCTGGTTAATAACCTGGCATGACATGCAAAGTATTTTCGAACCCCCAGCGGGAGATTGCTATCAAGTCGTAATGAATTAAATGTCTGGGTATGCATTATCGTCGTGTCTGGTTAAAAATCCCCCTGGAGAAAACACCCTCAGAGTCGGGTGTAATCGATAGTTCAACTCTTTAACAAAAGGTTAAACTTATCCATTTAAAAAGCATTTAAAATAGGTTATGTAATATTTTACACATTAAATAACCTCAAAAATGTCCAAAACGTCATAAAATCAACAATAAAACTTTTAATTTCTCTCAACAATGAATACAAATGACATAAATGTGATTAATGTCAATGTTGAAAGTGTACCCACATAATCCCGTGTATTTGTGCAGCTAATCATGCAAAATATCCGATTTCCAAGTGTTGAACGCAATGAGACCCGCCCGGATTTCTCCGAGGACTGCAGCACGTGCGCATCTCATACCAGTGATACTGGTATAAATTCCAAGCGAAGGGATGCTTCCTCCGATCAACCCCGCAGGCGGAATACAAGATCGAGTTCGACATCAGCGTCGGCAACGTGTTCGCCGGCATACAGCAAACGATACGATGATGATAATGACTCTACAACGTGCTCGCTCACCTTAGGCTCATACGACGATGATGACTGTGGTGATAACGATAACGTGCACGCAAGATACCGGCCGGTGACAAACGCCGCTGAAAACATTCATCGCGCGGACGACAAGTTTGTGCGTTACTACAGCGCCGATAGCACCGAATCGATGACACACATTGTAAGTACAAATAAAACTATTTTATTTTTATCTTTACTATCGCTAAAAAAAGAATTCTGAATGGGTTTAATTATTGTGCGGATATTTATGTGGCAAAGGTTGCAAATTGTAGGTAATGATTGGAATGAAACCAATGCCGTTCAGTTACGAGTATATCGCAGAAAAGTTGAAAATAATTGTTTCCTGCGTTATCTACGCCGTGTATGGAATACAAAACGTAACAATTGTGAAGGGAATTTCATATAGGACATAAACAAAGTGTTTTAATAACATGCAAACGCGTATAATTCAAAATGGCGCATGTAACGTGCATGTTTGGTTGCCTATAGTTGCGCCAATGCACATATTCATTAATTTCGTAGAAAATATTGAATATAAATTTAATTAATGTAATAAGTTTGCTTGTTTAAAGCGCAAAAATATTCTTGTTATTATTTACTCTGCGCAGTGCGTGAAGGACGCTTAAAAAACGCTGGTTACCCACAAACACATTGAAAAAGTATTGACGATACAAAAAATTAGCGCCTGTAAATAATTTACTAATGAAAAACACATTTCATGTTTTTGTGCTACACTACGCTTCGTGTTAAACATTACGTGTCCAAACTACTTGTCTAAAATCAAACATTTTATGCATGAAATATGAAAAATATGAAATACGAAAAATGAAACTGAAATCTGATGTAAATTGACGCCTACACATCGCTATCCTCACAAAAAACTCTTCAGATTCCGACGCGACAGCAAAGGAAATTGAAATAAGTATAAAAATAGGTATGTATAAGAATAAGGAACACCCTAAAGAGGCCCAAAAACGACATGCATGTGTTTTTCGTGTGAGTCACCACGCGACACGCATCCCAGTCTATCTTTAGTGAACGCACGTTCACTTCTTTGGGAGAGAAGCGAACCCTAAAGACCCTTCCAACGTTCCGACGCTGAGCGAGACGTGAGGGGGAAAAGGAAGGTCTTAACTTAATGTCTTCGCATTCATAGATCACGTCGGGGTGGTAGATTCGTTAAGATCTGGAAATAGGGTGACGAGTCGTAGTCAATTCGAAACCGAACCGCCATAGAAACGAGAATTTGAACTTTTTATAACTATTCAACTGGTTTTGGATAAAAGAAAAAGCTATGCACATGACAGGAAAGCAAATTTATGCAAATGTGTGCAACTACCACCTACGTTTTCCGTTCGTTGGGAAGATGACCGCGTTACATAAATTGCAATTACAATAAACAATCAACAACGCCCATTGATAATTTAAAATCACTAGTTTTCTGAAAAATACTAAGTTAAAACGTAATGTCAGTTGTCATTTTTGACAGATTGCTAAAAATGCCAAAAATGTAACATAAACTCATTAGTTTTATAGGTTAGGGAAGAAAATTATGCCAAAAACAACATTTTTAACATTTTTTAAGTAATTTTTCTATGTTTCGGTAATTTTTAATTCCTGGTTACTATTTTCTAGTCGCGTAGACAAGTAAAAATCACCAGGATTTGTTATTTTTGACAGGACGCTCTGAAAATGTCAAAATTTTAACCTAAATTCATTTCTTTTATGGGTTAGTAAGGAAAATTAAACCTAAAACCTAATTTTTTTCAATTGGTGAGTAATATGTTTGTACTTTCCGCCATTTTTAAGTCTTTTTTTAAGTTTCTAGTCCCCAAAAAAAGTAAAAATCAACCGGATTTGTTATTTTTGACAGGATACTCTAAAAATGTCAAAATTCAAACCTAAATTAACGTCTTTTATAGGTTAGAAAAGAAAATTATACCTAAAACATAATTTTTATCACTTTGTAAGTAATTTTTCCATACTTTCCGCAATTTTTAATTCCTGGTTACAACTTTCTACTCGCGTTGACAAACAACAATCAACCGGATGTGAAAAATGTACTCATACTCGTATTCAATGCGTTCAAATCAAAGCGCGACGATTATTCTTATCTACATTGAATTATCATTACGCACCGTTATGAAGTGACATCAAATACAGAAAAAAATACAAACACACAAGCTTTGAATGAATTTATAGCACTTCATATCTTAATTGATTGTGTTTATTTCCTATAAAAGCCATCGAATGTGTTTATTTCCAGCTACAATGTGATAAAACACATCAAACTGAAGATTATCGAATGCCACAGATTGTTAAAACATTGAAGCATGTTCTGCTTGAGGAACATTCAACTCGAAATTATAAAACAAAAAAAAAACTCGGACGCTCGCTTCTTCCGCGCTTCTAAACTCGTAGAGCAGTAACCAAACCAATACCAATACACGTGCACGGAATGTACCGTAATAATTTCGGTTTAATGCTGTGAGGTTGTTTTTTGTGTTAACAAATTGCACAGACGCGTCGAAAACAAATCGAAACAAAGGAATATTGCAATCGAATGGAATTCATAGCACGAACCTGGAAACACATCCTTTGTCTCTGCGCGAGCCGAATGTGTCCACCCATTGCGCTGCTGAATGATGCACTGAAACATTGCGCACCGAGGGATGCTGATGATCACATCAGATGCAACACCACATTATGCACACACTGCCCGGCGCTGCCACACTTGATTAGCTAATCGGTGCGCGGTGATTCTCAAATGTGTCTACTGATCTTCAACGCCACCACCGTACACAAACAATGCGATTATTTGTTTGTAAACCGCACTACCACACGAAATAAAACCACCCTCGCCCGGATGAATATGAATATGTTGTTGTTTCAAATCAATTGTGTTGTGGATTGTTTTGGTGCGTAGACGCGCGGCGTAGGTGTAAATCTACACACGTGGGAAATCTAAATATAATTCGTAGCTGTTCGGATATTGTGTGTTTGATGTCGGATGTGAGCGTTTCAAGCGGCTGAATGAATGAGCGCAGGTCGGTGTAGAAGCAGACTGGCACAACAACCGGCTGTGTGCTTCTGTTTCGCGGTGCGTCGTCGCAGCGCGCCGCGGCGCAGACGAGAAGGGAGCGATGGTAGGATCGGCAGGAACTTGAACGCGGCGAACGCACAATTCAAGTCAACACGATAAAACGGCGATAAAACCTACGTTTGATACCTGTAGAGCCATCTACGGATCAGTATTGGAACTAGATTATTTGACGTCATATCGGATACTACTTATGCAACCCAATGTGCATAAAAATAGGTATAACCTCAATTAATTTTTTAAAAAATTTTAAAAATGCATAAAAATAACTTTTTTTTGTCTTAAATGTTCTCCTTTCTACTCTCCAGGCGTTTTTTCTTTGATGATATCTTGTTGCACGATGACGCCGCTTGTTTCAAACCTTTCAAGTCCAAGAGCTCATTAATAACGCGCGCGTCTCTCACCGGAAGGTCATCGTCCATCGATTCTTTCTCCAGCGACGCTGCTGGCGAGGGTATTTGAATACAATGCCAGCGCATAGGTAATAAACGTGATAAATGTGCGCAATTTGCTTTGCGGAAAGTCATGCGTGTCGCGAACGGGGTTTAATAAATATCGCCAAAGTGTCACTTACACGACTGGATGCTGCCGGCCGTCGACATGGTGTAAAGCAACAAACTTGCAGCACAGCAGTCAGCAGAAGTTGTTGGCTTTTCGATGGCTGCAGCGTAACTAATCACATTCGCTTGCAAAATGTCCACAAACACGCACGACGCATGATTTTTGCGTGGAAAAAATTATGAATCAATGTAAAATGTAAAAATATAGAGAAAGAAACCGCTGGTTTGATAAGAAACCACAAAATATTCACGTGATTTGTGTATTGTTGTCATAGTAACGTAGTATTTCATGCATTTTATAATAATTGTGAGTCATGTTCAAAAAAATAATGTTTATTGTTGCTTGCGCTTCCCGTTACTGTTGAATTTAATCAGATAATTAATGTGATGTTGTGTTTTTCACTTTATTACTACATCCTCATTTGTGTCTCGCCCGCCGCTGAGGAAACTAATGCGTCTGGGGAGTTTTCTCGGCGAATGCCGACAAAAACGCATCTGCATTGCTCGAGTTACGATGCGCTCGACCGATAATTGAAAGCATCTTCGCGTTATTTATCGTAAACCGCAAAAAAAAACAAAGAAAAAAAGGTTAAAAATCACATTTTTAGATGAAATAAAACTGCAACTATGAGGAAGTCACATGTACAGTTCAGTAATAATAAAATTCCAATGTAATTTCAGTACTTAAGCTGATTTTATACCATATGTTTTGCAGTGTTGCTAAAAAAATGATAACTAACGGTATCTCTCGGTGATGGTAGATAACTGCATCAACAACTACTACTATGACTACTTGTTTTCGTCCAATTTCTTCCGCCGCGCCCAGCGACGGCTCGCCGGCGTCGAGCGGACTAATTGCACGTGCAGCGAGTAATTAATAATTCGCTCGCCTTTCTTACCGAACCAAATCACAAGACAAAAGCGCACAAACAACGCGAATGTAATTACGGAGATTGTCGCTAGTTATATTAGAACGTAGAAGGTTAACCTAAAAGTGAATATAATACAAGTAAATATAAATATAAGTATAGGCAACCAACATTGCTTCCTATAATAACACAGCCCATAATCTAATACGTAACTAAATAAATAATAATCCAACGTAATAATATCGTATGCATACGTATTTTACTTAATAATCAATAATTTTCACTGTAATCGTAAGTGGCATATTTAATAAATACGTATTTTTCTCGATTCTTGATGGGTTTAAGTTAAACAAACATGAAATGCAAATATACACTGCCAAAATAATAGTGCTAAATTCGTTTTTCGAAAATACCGATGCGTAGGTGTGTGTGTGTGTCTTTGATTCGCTTGCCAAACATTGCGCGTTTACAAACATTTCCGAACGCTTGAAACGGTTAAACGTTTAATCGCGACGACTTTTACGAGCTTATTAAAGTGCAGCACTCAAAACAAGCGCATGCGATAACATTTCAACCGCGCGATTGTCTTTTATTTCATCGGGTGGCACATCCCTTCGGATTCAACGCGCAGACCGGAATTAATAAATTGTAATCACGACGTTCCGCTTGACAACTGGACATAAACATACTAAACGTATTGAATATTAAGTAAAAAATATAAAAACACAAGAAAAACATAAGAATTTCAACGAATAAATTGAATTTTTCGATGTAAATATAAAGTGATAAAGTAAATATAATGTTTTTCGAGCGGATATCAACAGAGCAACAAACGGATGATCAATTTAAATCAATTTATGAATTGAAACAAGGGACAATACACACTTGAAGCCAGACAGAAGTATATCCCAGCTGCAATTACCTTGTTAGCGTCGAAAACAAAAGAGTATCAACATATTAAATCTTAAATCACATGAATTACTCCTCATAAATCAATAAATTAATATTTTTCACATGAAACAATCGAGACAAAAGGTGTATTATGCGGTAATTTATTACAACTAAATGTGTGTTAATAAATAATAACAATGCATGCAAAGAAAACGATTTCTCTTGGTTTCCAGGCGAGAAATTCCCAAAACACGTCGGCGTGAATGAATTTATAAGAGCATAACATGCAAATCTTCCGCTTTCGGCGAACGCGTACGTAATGTCAAACAAAAGTGGCGCATCACAACGAAAGGTGTTTTATAATAACGCTTTGTGAAAATATTTAGATTCTAAAAGCGTGAGATGTTGATTAACGCAATGTTTCCGCACAAAGTGTAAGAAAAAAAAAACGGGTAAATTTCACTTTTAGGTTAACATAACACATAACATAGGTTATGTACGTCGTAGCTACTGAAAATACATTAATTGATTTTTATTATTACCCAAAGCATTATTTCTGGTATTTTACGTAGAATAACACGCATTAACTAAAAATATAAATTTTAGTCACCGAAACTATACGCCATTACCATTCGGTGTAATTGAAAATGGAAATAAAAGACACACTTGAATAGAGTATATATAGGTGTCTGGTAATATATTTATAGCAATGCAATATGCGTCAAACAGTCAAACACTCGCGAGTCCCTCTTGTGTTTTGTGTCTAGTTTCTTGTCATGTCATGAATCATGCGAGAAGGTTTCCACCGCTTCGCCATTATCCCTATAACTCTGCACACCTACGCGCCCGCCACGTGCCGCCCTTTGATAAACAATATCGAGCATCGCCGCGCTTCGCGCAAACAACAAACGTCGTTACGGTATTCATCGCGCCAAGTTCACGCACGTGTCCTGAAAGGGGTTTAATTGTCACATGACCGGATCATATCAGAATCGCGAATAATGAGATTTAGGACACGTTGGAGAAGAAAACAATGCATGACAAGTTCGAAATAGATTCCTGGCACATTAAAAATGATTTTACAAATCGTATTCAGTTGATTTTATTATTATTATTATTATTACATGGTCGCGTCTTAATGTCGCGCCGGTTTATTCATCTACACCACATGTTTTAAGACTTAAGTTTTCGTTTTTTTTTTGTTCTGTGACTTCATTAAGAGATGTACAGCGTGAAAATAAGAAACAGACACTCACATGTGAGGATATCAGATGACAAGTCCGAAAATGTCGTTGATTTTTTTTCTTGTGTGTGTGCCGCCAGCCCTCCGCTGACTTAAATCCTCAACGTGAGTGACTCACATGGGCGCACAAAGAGATTTGCTGTTTGTTGTCGAGAGGACGCGAAAGGAGAGACGATATAAGATGCAAGATGCAATTTTACTTCTCACGTATTTCAATTTTCATTTGCGCAGCGCTGCGCTGCGCGCTAGAAGATTGAAAGACGTGTAGGGCGTGCTTCAATTGAAGAATCGCGAATATAGCATGTTGCAAATAAGGCACATTATGTATTAGTAGATAAATATCCCTGTAAACAACTTTTATTTTCATTTTTTAGTTTTTTGATGCAAAAATTGATTGATTTTAGGTTAAATTTTAAAATTTTTTGGTAAATTTTTATTTTTTGATGTTAAGAATTTAATTTTCATGACTTGTACACAATCATTATACGTCCATGAATCGTCTTCGTTCTTGTAGTTGCCTTTTACGTCTTTGTGCGGGATTATACTCTGACATAGACACCATTTTTCATGATTAGATATTGAATCTGTTTTTGGGTACCCAGTTGGTCGTCACATTTTTCAACATGACGTTTCATTACCTACGACTTATCAAAAACTATTCGAATAGTTTATCAATGCAAACCGGTTCTTCGATAAATTTTAATCTTTTAAGTATTTAAAAAGGTCTTAGGTAGTTTTCGTCTCGAAAATCACCTGCAAACTTGACGCAACTTCGACTGCTGGCAGCTGAATGCCACACAAAACAAAAATTGTATACAAGTTTGGTATAAACTGCCAATGCATAAATGCATCGTGCGAAAACCGGCCGCGAATCGCCGATAATGCGCTGCTGGTGCCGCATAAACACAGCTCCGCCATGAAAACAGGTATTCATAATTCGCCAACATCTGTTTGCGTATGTGCAATGCAACAATAAATGCGTAAACGTTATTGTACTCACTGTTAAACACCAGCAGCTTCCGTGTGGAGCCGAGCCGTTTGATCGGGGAGCGAATTTCTTGCTCGTTTTCATCCATCATCATAATGCCGGTGGAGTTTTTTCGTATTTCGTAGTCGCAGCGCACGAAACCGGTGCTATTAACGTTGTTGTTGTTGTTGTTGATTTGTCTTGCGTTGTAAATTACAACAACTTCTTTGTTGTGCTTCTTGCGGTGAGGTATGCAACTTTATAAACGCGACTTTTATAGACACACGCATAAAAAGCTGCTTACATTTTGTGTGCCGTCGAAAAGCACAACTTTCACATTTTCTATCAACGACGCACTGTGAGATAATACTGTTGAGATTCGGTTTTCGGTGCGTGCTGGTACAACATCGCGCAAACGCAAAAAGTTGAGAAATAAATCGGAAAGACGCGCGCGCGGGTGTGATGTGCACGGATACACAAAGTTATGTAAAAGCGAGTGATGAGAGACACGGGACGAGAAACACTCCACAAAAACGACACTTAAATAATACGCGCACGCACAAGGGTGCCACCAATGTTCCACGACGAATGAAACTGAAATGCAGGCGATTTTTGTTGCTTTCGGTTCTTCGGCGCCCCTCAGCGAATACAAACCGATGCGGAGTGAAATGCGAATCGTCGGTTAACACACGCGCTGGCTCTCTTTCTGACGTGAATTCTCTTGAATGTTGAACGCGTCGGTCTCTGCTGGCAAACTCTACCTAGGCGCCCAGCGTCGCGGAACACGCGGAGAGCCTCACACAGCCCCACTATTCCGCCGAAGCTTTGTATGACTCGTGTTATTTTCAAACTCGCGAGTCCCCCACACGCCCCAGCACCCGGCAGCAGACATGCGAGCAAAACGAGCAAACATGTTTCATGCTGCACCTTCTCTCTACACTACCGCACTACAAGCGTACCTCCCCAGGTAGTTTCAAGCCGCAGAATTTGATACAATGCCACTTAACTGATTAAAAATATGCTTACGTCAAATTTGTTAAAAATTATCAAGTTTAAATCCAACTGTTTTATGTAAATGTTTTAAATAGTGTTGTATTGAGGTTATGCGCGATTATCAATCATTTCACCATGAATAAACGCAATTTACACGAATTTTCCTAACGAGTTTCATCAATCAAATGTGAACTGCAACAAGAACAAGGTCTGCCTATTGCGAATGTCGCTAATTAGCCTTGCGCTCATGCGTGACGCTGAAATATTGCAAAAATTTATGCGAAAGGAGAGCGCGATCGGAAAATGCATGCGGAATTATGTATATTGAAGCCGTAACCCGATTCATGAACCGTGAAATATTCGCATTGAGCGCATTCTATCTGCTTAAATTAACAACCGTGAATAATGAATCACTCACGTTGAGTGGCGACTGATAGTTTTTGCGTTTTGCGGTTTCGTAGTCATAAAAACGGTGAATACACCAATAAGGAATGAACTATATATTGCATTTTTGTATATAGTATGAATATGGTACTACTATCGCCATCTATGGTAGACACCTTAAAGCTGTTTAGCGGACGGTGCCGTTTGTCTGACTGGCAGTCTTCCAGTCGGGCGGACAGTCACAACGTGGGTGTAATCAATGTGACACTGACGTTTGTGTGTAAACAAACAACATAGCCTAGCTTTTCTTATCAGTATTCACTTAAAACTTTAAAAACTCTTTAAAATAAATTATGATAAGCAATAAGCACAGTTATTACTGAATGCATTTTTTAGATAGATAATTTACACGTTTTTCAAGTCTAAAAACCGCATTTTTTTACAATTTTCAGCCTGCCATGACAAAAACGCCCAAAAAACAAACAAAATTCCGAAATTTATGGATACTGGGAATCTGTATCCACATTCTCACATTCCTTTTTGTGCTGGATTTATATTTTACATCGCCGATCAAGCATGGCATGACACCGCACAAGAGTCGTGGGGAACCATTTGCAAAAAGACTGGTTGTGTTCATTGCTGATGGAATGAGAGCTGAAGCAATTTATCCCATGCAAAATTGGGACCGCGTTAAATATTTAAGGTAATAAATTCCTATATTTCAACGTATTTAAAGGTAAATATTAATTTTTCTTTAATTTTCAGTGAATTAAGACTGAATAAAAGTTGTTCTTGGGGTATTGTGCACACTGGAGTACCCACAGAGTCACGACCCGGTCACGTCGCCATTTTTGGTGGATTAATGGAAGATCCCAGCGCGCTTTTCACCGGATGGCAAGCGAACACCGTCGAATTTGACTCTGTAATCAATGAAAGTAATTATGCCTGGTCATATGGCAGCCCTGACATTGTTAAAATCTTTACCAAAAAAGACAAAGCGAAATTAAACGTAGAATATTACGATCCAAGTGAAGAAGACTTCTCCGGACGTACCTCAACGATAAATCTAGATACATGGGTGTTTGATCGCGTCGAAGAATTACTAACACCTAAAGGAAATTCATGCCAAGCGGAATTTATACGTAAAAAAACTCAAAGGCGACGAATGAATGAATTGAATTTGAGTATAGCCAAAGAACGCGCACAATGCCAACTTGAAAAAGAACAGTGTAAAGGGCCACATCATGAGTGTTACAAAAAGACACAACCTTGCTTTGAGAGAGTTTCTGATAAAGAGATTGAAGCCACATTGAAAGAAGCCGATATAGACTTTGAACAATTTCAATTATATCCATGCATTCATAAATTTGACAAAATTGAATGCGAACAGTTGTGTAAAACCGGAAATGTATTTTTTTTACATTTACTAGGCATGGATACAGCCGGACATGTGCATAAACCCGATTCAAAGTAAGTCGCCATTTTGTTTTCACATATTCACTCATAAAACTATTATTTTTATGTTATTATAGAGAATATATAGATAATTTACATGCAGTTGACAAGGGAATTCGCGAAACATCATTCTTATTTGAAGAATTCTTCAATGACAATGAAACTGCCTTCCTGGTAACCGCTGATCATGGTATGACCAATTGGGGTTCACATGGCGATGGATCCGAACACGAAACAGAAGTTCCTTACATTCTATGGGGAAAAGGAGTGAAAGAAAATAAACTTCGACATGATTTGAAGCAAACTGACCTGGCACCGCTTTTATCTTCATTGATAGGTGTCCCTATTCCAGTCAACTCCATAGGAATACTTCCACATAAACTTTTAAATGGAACTTATGATCAAATATCTGAAGCTGTTATGGCGAATGTTATGCAACACGTGGAACAATATACACTTCTACGCAGAGAATTTGATTTGGATCCGTTGTTCACAGAATACCCAATGTTTGAAAACAATTATGTGGGACACTTTATCACCAAGATGGAAACATTACTTAAACGTGGTGATAGAGAAAAGAATGTTGTCCGCATGGGTGAGGAGTTCATGAAGGATATACTTGCAGCGAATGCATACATGCGAAATTACTATTTTCGTCCCAAAGTAATCACAGTTATGTTGGGTTTCTTCCTGTGGATTATTTACCTCTCATTGTCGATTCATGTCAGGGATGAAGTGAAACCCATTCCAACTTTTCGTTCATGCAGGATAGGAATGCGATTTTTAACTGTTCTGTTACTAATCGCTGCTGTTTATTACTTGAACAGTTTAAAAGTTAAATGTTTCACTTACACATATCCAGTATTTCTGCTAAGTGTGCTTGCATTGTTCTTCGAAGATGAAGACGTTGTAAATCAACTCTGGATCATTCTCAATATGCCAAACAAGACAACAATCATTGCAAGAACAATCGTCTATGGCGTATTGGTACAATTACTGGTGTTTGGATTCTTTAATCGCATGTTTTGCGCTGGGGTTGTGGTGATTCTAGCGTTTTGGTTGACACAAAATGACTGCGCGATGAAAAGCAAAGTCACGTGGTTGATTACCACTTGTACACTTGCGTTATTGCAAATGTTGGAACCCAGTACAAAATTTAATTACTACGGACTGTAAGTTTGCTACTTTTATACAATATTTCTGTTAATATGTATTATTTCAGTGCAATTGGTTCGTTTCTATGGTTAGTGATCTACATAAGTTATATTTACGCCGAGGGTCGTGAATATATCAAACGTTTCGATTTGAAATACAAAACGATGACGACGAATATTATTATGACACCTTTAGTATTATATTTAGTGTCAGCCGCGAATGCTTTGCACGTCGCGTATGCGTTTGACAGTGAAATTGGTTTATCAGATATGAATTTGGTCATTTCTTGGGTTGTGACCGCGGCCATTTTATTCCTGATACCAGTGGCTCCTAAAGGAGTTCTCACACGTTTTGGACATATATGTGCTAGTCTGATAATACCATACACTCTAATGGCGGTGAATATTGACTTGATATTCTACAGCGTTTTGGTTCTGACGCTTTATTATTGGATGGAAATTGAATCCAAGATGGAGTTGCCTAGTCAAAACAAGAATCCACTAAAGGAACTGCATTTCTTAGTGAAATATATACCGTCGGGTAGTGTTAAAGTGCCTGATTTGTACAGACGCACATATTTTTATGTAATACTAATTTAATTTGATATTGATGTTTTAAACTAATTGTTATGTTTTTAGTTGGCGCTGACTGTGTGTTACTTCTTTGCGATTGGCAATATGGCGTCGTTTAATGGTTTTGACCCACAATGGACACGCACCTATGTTGCTACCTTTAATCCGTTTTTAATGGCGGCTTTGATTGTTATCAAGATGATAATTCCGTTCTTTTTGATTACTTGCGCATTTTACGCGATTGTTTTGCACTCGAAAGCGAATGATACCAAAGTGTTTACTGTATTACTGTTGTTTTTGGATCAGATGGTGTTGAATTTTATGCTGTTTGTTAGAAATGAGGGATCATGGTTGGAGATTGGTAAATCACTGTCGCACTTTGCCGTTATGGAAGCAATGGCGGTTGTTATGTTAGTATTTTATGCAATAGCACGATATGTGTGCTCGTTTCGTATTGGTGATGCCGGTACAGGTTATGAACCTTTGGATGAAATCCAAGAAGACAGCGAAACTAATATTCAGAACTTGATTGAAGAAGGTGTTTGTAAACGTGTAAAGGGAGCGCAAAAACGTAAAATAAAAACAAAATGGTGGTATTTGCATGATTTAATTTCCAACTCTTGTAAAAAGTCTCCTATTAAATCCTATGGGGTGAAATCGTCGAGATCTGATACTTCCATGACGTTTCCTTCTTCTTTTTTTGATTATTACGTGAAGGGTAAAGACAAAACTTTTGAAAGCAATAGATTAGAATCAAATCTATGCGTACAATCAGAAAAGTTTAAGTCACAAGAGGTGCAGTGTAAATTTGAAGATGAAATTAATATATCATCGAATTCAAAGAAACATAAAACTCAGAAATCATCAAGAAGCGTGAAAAACTTCGAGAAAATACTCTCAGGTACCAAAAAGAGATATTTCAAGTGGCTTTTGATTTGGGTATAGCTGCAACTATAGAACATTGTCAGAATGAAGTATCTAAGAGTGAAAAAACAAATACCAACGGTAAAAACATCGGAAAAACATCAAAGAACATAAACTGCCAAATGAGCGCCGTTTTGAATCCACAGTTGATAATAATAAACACTATCAACCAGAATATGAGCACCACACCGAAAGTCCCGTTTATAATCTGACATATTATGATATTTTTCCTACCGTAGATAAGATTCAAGCAAAAGAATTGCGTACAATATATAATCGGCCATTTTTGTACCAAGAAGGTTATCTGAACATTAGTGGCAAATTCAACAAAACCCCTGAGGGTGAAAATTCTGGCATGATATCACATCCAAGTTATGATGATGTAGACTGCCATTTTTATTCCGCTGAATATTCCACATCACAATCATCATGTAGCCTTAGCCCAGGACAAGAATTCCAAGCGAGTTTCGTCACAAAGAAGAAGTATACACAAGGATTGAGAAGAATCAATAGTGCTCCACACTTGGAAACTGTTACCAAAGTTGTGAGCGTGTTCAAAATATCCAGTGAGAGTGATATACGGAGCCGAATGTTGTTTGAAGAACAATTAAATGATAATCATAACAATAATAACACTGGAAAATGTTTGGAAGAATCTAAAGGTTCTAGAGAAAGTAATTGTTTGAAGAAACAGCTGGAGAAGTTTAATTTAAACAAAGCTGTTTATTCTACAATTCAACCAGGTTTGAATGTATCTTCAAAAATTAGTATAATTCGCACTGAGTCATATTTTGATCCCAATGAGTTGGGTCCAGCCGGAAGTCGAATATTCAGAGGATCACGAACAAGTTTCGACTCTCCGGATGTACTTAAACTTGCTCCTGGGCTTAGCAGGGAAGAATCTATTTATTATTTCATGAATGAAGCACAGAAATCAGAGTTGGTACAGAAGTTGATAGCGTCAAGTCGAGCTAAAACTCTTCATGAACAGAATTTAATCAATAGTTACTTTAAACAATTAATACGGAACTCGGCAAATGATGGTGCGTTGCCTTCTGCTTCCAGTAGCACTACAGTATCATCTATTAATGATCCTGAAGATCGTTTTGAGATTCTTCACAAGGAAGCCGTGCGAAATCAAAAAAGAAGACGACGGGAACATAGACAACGAGTGCGTAAGTTGTTAGAAGCAGCAAAAGAACGTGAAAAAGAAAGATTGACACAGGAGAAGTTATCGAAGCAACGAGCGGAAGAGGCTATGAAAGCTGAAGAAGAACGGATGATTAAGGCATTGGCAAATAAACGTAGTTCTTCGATTAATTTAGTTCCCAGTCAAGCGTTCTTCAATTTAGGGATGAAATCATCTAGTGAAATTAAAATTGTGCCGTGTGAAACCGTTGAAGAACCTTTAAAATTGGTAATACCTGATGAAGATGAAGAAGAAGATGAAAAACCTACAAAAGATATTGATGAAGTTTGTAAAACGAAACCTAACAATTTTAAAGCCCTTGATGTATTCAATGAAATGGCGGAGGTAAAACCAGAGTTTACCAAATTATTAGAATATTTTAACGTGGCTAAAACTTCCGGCTCCGGAAATATTACTGCGACAGAAGTGGTGAAGTTACCACAACCAGGAAACTTTCCTTTTCGACAACCAAGACAACCTAAACAAACTCCTGTACCTACAACAAAAAGTCCTTTAATAGAGGTACCCGTGAAGAAAAAGAAGAAAACAGAACCGGAAACATCATCAGATTCAGAAGAAGAAGAAAAAAGTAAAGACAAACGTAAGAAACGCCGAAAATTAAAAACAACTAAGAAAATATCAAACAATTCAACAAATTTAGATAATTTTAAAGTACCAACACCAACACCAGAACCTACCATAAACGATTCACCGAAAGACTCACCACGTAGAGAATCTCCACCAAAAAGTACAGCACCCAGTCGTGACAGATATGATAAGAGTTGTTGCGCCAGAAAAAGACCCAGTGCTAAATTCATCTCCAACGCACATGAGATGGCGATTAAGTTAAGTCAACAAGCAGGAGATGATACATCCGATGAGTCACTGAAACCCATAGCAAGGTTACCCATTCGGGTTGCTCCTGGTTTTCTCTCCACAGGAGAACAACCTCCCAGGACCAATTTAATTAAACCTAATAAATCCCCTGGTAACTATTCGGGTTTACTACAAGCACCAAGTGAGTGTGTCATCAAAGAAGAATGGGAAATAGAACCTTCATCATATTCATCAAGTAAATCTTTAGTTACCAGCGGAAGAAGACATAAATTGTTTACAAGGTCCAGTCCCACTTTAGTAAAACTACATTCTAACTCTACACTTGTTACTGAACCGCATGCTTCTGAAGATAGGATATCTATTGAGTCAGTATCAGGTGGGTCAAGTTCAGAAGTTGAAACAGACTATGCTTTACGCCAGGAAACTTCCAAGAAAAGTTTATTCCGCCTGCAAGATATTTCCGGAGGGTTTGTGGGACCAAAGGATACCATATCAAATGAATCAATGCCAGATTCGATGATATTAAGCACAAAAATGAATGATTCTGACAATTCTTCGATATTTTCTGATTTGCCTGATGATGATGCCGTACCAGTATCAGGTGACCATGTTAGTTTAATTAAGTTTACCGGTGTTACCACTTCTTTGAAGAAAATAAGTAGTAGTGAGAAACCTGCGAATACTTGTTTTGATTTGTTTACGGATGCAAAGAAAAGTTTTGCTGTTGTTGGGGAAGAAGAATCTTTAACACCACGGTTTATACAAGAAGATAGTGACCCATCTAAGTATTTAGTGAAAGTGGAGAGTTGGTTGAAGAATATAGACTCAAAACCCAGGAAAGTCGATAGTGATGAACATTCGGAACTGGATCAAAGTGAAGATCAAGATGTAAATGTTGCGGAATCTTCTATAACTACTGACGATTTAATTGCAAATGAAGAGGATGTTGTTCCTGCTAAAGAAAATGAAAGAACAGTGCCTATAGTAAATAATCAAGAGTTGATTACTTTGGGGATTGTTAAATCTTTAATGGAGCAACAGAATAATTTAATAAACTTAACGCAAGCTTCAGAAATCGTGAATTTTGTTCTTCGTTGTGCGCGTGACATTGAAACAAGACAATCAAACACAATTTCTGTTAGTATTTCTAAAGAAACAAACGAAAGCACCTCACAAACATGTTCAAATACCGCTGGTCGTAATATGTCAACGCAAACATCAATTCAAACTGCTAAGAATCGTACTAAATCTAAGTTTATTCAGTGTACTCCGAAGTTGGTAGATGAAGAAACTTCAATAGAAATGTTAGAAAAAGTGTCTTCAAATATTGGTATACAGCATTCATTTACAGATATTGGAGTGAATACAAGAAAACCACCTGAGACTAGATGTACTGCTGCACAATGTTGTGCCAAGATGGCGGATGTACAATTGGCTACTGATGTTCCTCAAGTGATAGAAAGGAGAGACATAGGTGTAAGTCCTATGAAGTATATAAGAAGAAAAGTGTATCCAATTGTAGAATCAAAGAATGAGGATATACATCAAGATTTAAACGCCATGGGAGAAAGAGTTTGTGATGGAATGAGTATTGTCAGGATTATGATACTGCTTCAGGTTCATCATCACCTTCACTTTCACCTGAAGGTGATGCTCATGAAACTTCACCTCCCAACACTCCTGATGTGAATATGAATACACCAAGGATTGTTTCTCCATTTGAAACTACAATTCAGAATTTAAGACTTGCGTTCGCAGCCAGTTCAAGAGAATCTAAAAGCAGTGATGTTTCAATGTTAAAAGTTAAAAACCAACCGGAATTGCCAGATGAGTTGTGTAGTCGTTCAGAATTGTTAAAAAAGAGGCAAAACATAAAAATGGATAAAGAAACACCATCTGTAAATCGATCAGAAGTTCCAATTAGTAGTTTACCTAATACTTCTGTTTGTTCTGGTCTTTCAACATTACAAACTACAAAAAAAGTTTGTAAAAGTAAATCAGCAACAAAGAAAACGCATGAATTAACATTATCTTCATCACGGTTATCCAAAAAGTTAACAACTAGAAAATTTCCAACTTCTTCCTCGAGTAAATCCAATAGTTCTCACACACCTCAAACACTAGATTCATTAATGAGTACCTACGCTAGAAATCAAGCAAGAAAACCCTATAAACCTCCAATGCCTGCAACAGTCCAAGATCAAGGCATACCCAATCCAAGACCTAAAGTCAGATCGATACCAAGAACTGATTTCGCTGAATTACCAGAAGAACACAAGGAAATTGATGATACAGTAACTGATTTCAGCATGCCTTCAACGTCACAGTCAATTTCTATAGCTTCAAACAAAAGCAGTCCTAGAACTAGCGGTTCAAGTAGTATTATTAGTACTAATTATAATTCTAGCCCAAGAGAACAAGTGGATGTAACAAATTTGGCTCGTAATTGGAGGCATCTTACTACTGCTATGCAATGTAGGCGTCGGCAGGGTGTATCACAAGAGCAAATTTATAAGGAGATTGAAAAGCAACCAAAGTCTGGACGTCGTTCACCCAGATAGATGATAATTTAGCTTGTGTTTATAAATAAACTTGCAATTTGCTCAATTTCTGTCCCCTTTTGCGCAATATCTGATAATTTCCCACCCGCATATTTGTGGCAATTGATTTTTATTATATAGATTAACATTTTTGTCACAAACGAATAATAACAGTGAATACTTTGCAATAAAATACTGAAAGGATCAAAGTAATAAAAATGCGTCAACGCATTTCAAATGTAAACATCACGCCATCACGTGTGCAGCGTCGATCGGCTCGAAAACTGCAGGAACATTTAGGCCTGACTTGGAACACCAAAACTAAATTCAGAACAAAAATATAAATTCTTTCCACCTTACTCATCTAATCTCAACAGTAGATTTGTCGTAGTAATAATTGAACTAAACCGAATTCGAGAATATAAAGTACAACGACCGAATACAACAAATCAAGTGTGACATCACATTGTAGACATTGAACTAAAGCTTTGCAGGTTGCAGATCTAGATTATGTACTTAAAATTAAACTAGAATCGGGACTGAGATTGAAAACTCAACCGAACGTCGCAATAAACACTGCATGCGCAGCTTGGCGTTTCTAAGGAACCCTACGTTTTCTTGTTTCTCATTAGTGGTTAGCGCAGTGTAGCGATTTACAAGTCAACCACATCTCTATAATTAAATAGTATCTAACATTAGTATGGACTTACAAACGTAACAATTATTATAACGATTATTTTGTTTCGCGGTGTTTTGTTCTTAATCTCTGTTCGGTTCCAACATTCGCACCAATTGAATCTAATTTTGCTTGTGGTTTTGTACACAATCACATACAAATAACAAACAGACAAACGTTCGCACATTGGCAGTCTTGATAAGCAGATGCAACACGAATTCGTTTCGTCGTTTTCGTCAATTATACAAAGCGTCTAGATTGGATTCGTCTACGGAGATAATCGCTAGCCTCTCAAATTCAAATCAACTCGTAGTATGATTTGCATCTTTACACCGCGGACACTCTTCAAGGTACAAAACTAATGGTTAACTATTTACATTGTAACAACGTCGCTCTTCACCCTGTTTGCATGTTGTTTATGTGTCGTGTCGGTGTTTGTTTGTTCCTCTCGCTTAATTTACACATTAAGTTATTCTTATAGCCATTAAGTAACAACAATAGGTGAGCGGCCATTCAGCTGGGCGTTCGTCACTTCGAGCAGTGTACATTTTGATTACCAGTTCGTGCGAGATTCACGCCGTCTCACGTCTGTAGATAAAACAAATGAAGACTCGCAGCCCGCCACCAGCATCGCAGACCTATCTACAAGCCTATGCTAATATCTAAACACAAAAACAAACAAAAATTGAACATCAGATGACATTTTCAAATGAGATTTTCATATCACATACCGGTAATAATTGGGTTTAAAAGGTCCTGCCTTGTTGAGTCCCATGTATTTCGCTTGATCATCAGATAATTCAGTTAGATGCGCGTCGAAAGTAGGCAAGTGTAACGTCGCTACATACTCATCTACAAAAATGTTAATCCTTTATACAAGATAACGATCAACATAAAAATACGCACCCATCTTTTTCGGTAATAAATACACGTCGGATTTATACCTGTTTGGAGGCGCGTTGAACAACTCGATAAGCGCTAATGCCTGCGTCGCGGATGTTATCGAGACAACGAAAGATGATAAGCTAGAGCAGCTAAGATTGACCAAACGACCTTCAGCGAGTAAAATCACACGTTTACCGTCAGGCCAGATAACATGATCTACTTGGGAGCGGATTTTCTCCCAGGTGAGATCTGTGGTTCGTAAACTATTCTGTAAATTAAATATTTACACATTTCACGCAATAATTACATATTGTTTGAACATACGACATCAATTTCGGTATTTGAATGGCCCATATTACACACAATGCAACCACTCTTCATTTTATCCATGTGTTCTCGTGTGACGACATTTTTGTTTCCCGTGGCGGTGATTACAATGTCCACATTACGGATGACTTCGTTGAGTCGCACCACACGATAGCCGTCCATGCTATATATAAACAATAACAATCGATAAAATGCAGTCAAAAAGTTTCGTTTTTCATTATTTACCTTGCTTGCAGTGCACATATGGGATCGATTTCTGTGACATAAACGATGCAACCGACGCCTCGTAGACCCTGAGCGCAACCCTTACCCACCTCACCGTAGCCACACACCACCACTTGCTTACCGCCGAACATTACGTCCGTCGAACGCTTCAAACTATCAACCCAAACAGAAAGCAATCAATATTTCGTTATTACTCACGCGATATTTACAAAATTTTTGATTACCTATCAATAATTGACTCTCTGCAGCTGTATAAGTTATCAAACTTGGTCTTTGTGACTGAATCATTGACATTCATAGCCGGTACACTCAATTTTCCGGCTTTGGATAACTGATAGAGACGATGAACACCTGTGACGCTTTCCTCAACAATACCTTTGATCATTTTAAACATAGCCGGGTACTTTTTAAGCATTAAATGTGTCGCATCGCCGCCATCATCAAGGATAATATTCGGCTGCCAGTTCTCAGCGTTGATACACTTATCAATACACCACCAGAAATCTTCTTCTGTTTCCGCACGCCAAGCAAACACTGGATAACCTGCTTCTGCCAATGCAGCTGCAACTTCATTCTAAACACAAACAAGGTTATGTTAACAAAGAAAAAAGCAAAAAAGGTTATGTTTATTTTCATTACCTGTGTGGAATAAATATTACAAGCGGACCAACGTACACTCGCACCTAAATCAACCAAAGTTTCGATGAGGACGGCGGTTTGAGCGTTTATATGCGTGCATCCAATAACCTTGGCGTTTTTCAGCGGTTTATCATCACCGGCGCGTTTACGCAACGCCATAATGCCAGGCATCTCTTGCTCGGCAATTTCAATCTCACGACGACCGAATAAATGTTGATTGATGTTCCGAACACAGAAATCAACACTTCCTGCGGTGTTCTTTTGGATTTTTTCACGCGGCGAGATGTCATCCTCTTCGGAACTGCTTCCTGTACAAGAAGCTAGAAATAATCTCAGTTTGTGTGCTATGATTCTTTCGTATGGCCACAACATCGAGATACTGATAAAATTTACAATAAAAACAACTAATTTTACATGCTGATGATAAAATGGATGCAAAAATAATGATTTTATGATTTTGTTTAAACTTTTGCTTACTTGAACTGTAAGAGTCTGTTGACGATGCAGATAATGAACGACTCCGATACCGACTGGACTTCTTTAAAGCTCCTGATGTTTTATTGTCCTAAAATACAGAACATAGAATGAAATATTCAAGTACATGATAATTATCACAAGTTAACATCTATATATCTAAGATCTAGTGTTACATTCGAGCGATAAGGTCGAACTGCAGCTCGAATCCCGAATGACAATGAGCGAACAATGGTAAACTCAATCAAGAAAAGCGTTAATATTCACTAAGAAGCGCACTACGCAACTAAGAACATCAATTTCATTCCGAATTGTTCCAAACTTAAGAATTTAACCAAAAATAAAAATAAACTAGTTTAGTGCATCACTCTAGTGGATAAATATTGCGTCAACTAAATATCATGCAATTACTACACAGGTCGATTGATTCTCTGTTTTTTGTTCAACACTGCAAGAAATCCGTTTGTTGCTTTGATTGTTTTCTCGGTTTGTATGCGATTCGAGTACACACGTTGGTAAAGCATACATCTTTGATACGCAAAACATGTATCTTACCAATTTTCTTTGACCAACGAAGCTATTCGCTCCCTCCAAGCCCTTAAATAAATGAATCAATGCATTAAATGAACAAGTATGTATGTAGACAAGTCACACAGAACATTACACGGGATTTACAGAACAGAGGACACTCTGAATAGTAGAAAACACTGTGTTTTTGTTTGATTTGTTTGGGTAAACTGACAATCAATAGCAGAAAATAGGTAGTGGTAAGTGTTTCAATTGATTGAATTTTATAGTTTTACTCACCTACAATGAAAAAATTAAATTTGATTAGTTCATTGAGGTTATGTCCTTGAATTGACAGCAAGGTCATCAGTGCTGATCTCAGCTTTGAGGTTATAAACAGCACTCAACTCAAAAGTAAGTTTTTTCGTTGTAAATAAGCAAATAAACAGTTACATTGACTGTTTTAATTCTTTTCGTACGTCTTGTTTGTGTTTAAATTACATTTTCACTTAACACCAATTAGTATAAACCATGCAAAAGTCTAAAACAGTTGTTTTCATAATCAAATCACTTGAAAACAAGTTTTTGGGTAGTGAAACATTGATTGGTGGAAAAATCCGAGTGCATTTCTTCGATTTTTCCATTCAATTGTCTTCCCACAAGGTTGTTTTTCGATGAAAATCTATTAATAAGCGAAACACATTACCATTCTCCGCGAGCGGTTTTTCGGCGAGAATTTTTCTCGCACTCCTCGCCCGATATTCGCCGTAAACACACTTTGTAAACCAAATTAGCTCGTGATTCGTTTAAATCTCATCGTTCTCATGTTCCCACCTCACCGATCGCGCATATAGGTGTTATCAGGTTTATGTAATCGCCGCGCAGCGCTGGCAATGTTTTTTTTTGCTACTCCAGGGACAAGTACAATACAATACAAGTATAGGTACATATTATGTATGTAACTTCAGACAGCTAGATAGTTGGGACTAGAAAACAGATGGTTGTCGATCGATTTCGATTTTGTTGTTTGTTTGAATCGGATTTTAGGTTAGAGCAAAACAAATAAGACAATGATAGAGCACTGATGTTAATGTTGAATTACCTAATGATCTGGTGGCATGGGCAGAGAGTGCAAGAAAGGGGTACTAACAACACGTCTGCAGCTAAACGCGCTCGAGGGGCTGCTCGGCACACTGCTCGCTTGCAAAAAGAAAGAAACAATCGAAAACAAATGAGTAACGAGACACTTTTGTTGTGATATTTTTCGTTGTGTGCCTGTTTATTTGGTCGCAATCCAACGTCGTCATTCGACGTCTACCTATTGTAATCCTAATGTTAATGTTTGTGCGCGTCGATTGTGGTAGATATGAAAAGAATATGGAAAAGTTTGATGTTCGTACCTTGTTCGCCGACGCAGGGTCCGTCACCGGGCTGTCGTAGATGCCCATCATGTTCGCTTTCGCCGAGTGCAGCGTGTGCACCTCGATGTTTTCGGACATTCGAGCGAATTAGGCGGAAACGAGCGCAAAATCTGCTCGAAACTGCCCACAGATTCGAAATGTTTCGCACGCGAGGATTATACCAATAACTCACTGCGTTGACTACTTGACTGCTGACTGGATTGCCGAGTGTTGAGCGCAGTTGAGCGATTTGGAGCCGACGACGTCGACGACCCACATTCGACCGCGATCGCTGCGCGACTTCGAGCGAGCTCGACCCGCTCCGCACTGCAATAATCCGCTTTTGATTGTCTCGCGCGGCGTTTTACTTTGATTACAACGCTAATTGATTCCTACAACGGCGCCTGCATCATCAATCTACTACTAATTATTAGTTTTTATCCTAATAATACTAAAAAACATTAAACATCTACAAATTCCTCAAAGTATACAAAAAAAAGCAAAAATATCAATTAAATTATAAGAAACATAACAAATACTAAATTTATCTATTAATTTTTGTACATATTACATGTTTCACAAAGATATTTTGATATAAAGTAGATAATTTTGAAATAGTGCTGTCATCTGAAATGTCAAAATGTGACTTCAAGGTCAAACTTGCGGTCGTGATGGTAACACCCGCAAAACAAATGAAAGCCGCCGCAAGTATGTAATAAAATTAAAACCCAAGGAGTGGTCACGTAGTTCTAATCTCCACCAGTCGAAGATATGCCCACTGATAGTAAAAGTAACGTACGAGCGTATTTAATGACTGCACGCGTTTGGTTTCGTAACGAAAATCGAATTTTCTAGGTCGTTTAACCGGTATGCGTTCCGCCCTGCCCGCACTCGCCTTACTTCTCACTTCTTCAGATCAAGACAATCATCAGCAGTTGTATAAAAATTAGAAAGTGCTTTCTACATGCTCCGCACACATTACGCTACCGTTAGCAATCGCGACAACTCGTTCAGTATAACGACGGCAGTCACGACAGCACAACCACCATCATCATGGGGCAGCAGGCAAACACAGAGAAAGTTAACAAAACAGTTTATGTTGTGTTCCTATCACTCCTGCTTGATTTGTTAGCATTTACAATGATACTCCCACTGCTGCCATCACTACTGGATCATTACAAGAGTAATGATTCACTTGGATTGTATTCTTGGTTGTCTGGGAAGATAAAATTCTTTCAGGAGTTGGTTGGTGCACCAGACCAGTATAATTCAGTGCTGTTTGGTGGTTTTCTTGGGTCTATGTTTAGTTTTCTGCAGTTTGTTACATCCCCTATCATTGGGGGCATTTCTGATGTCTTGGGAAGGAGGAGTGTTATGATTGCATGCTTGGTAAGTGATTATTTATGATAATTATTATGAAAAATTGGTTTATTGAGTGTTTTTTTTTGTGTTTAGATAGGCATAGCTTCTTCTTATATACTCTGGGCTTTGTCTAACAACTTTGCATTGTTTATTCTTGCAAGGTTTATTGGTGGATTGAGTAAAGGTAATGTTTCTTTGAGTATGGCGATTATTACGGATGTTTCAACGATGAAAACGCGAGGTATTGGAATGGTAAGTGAAGATTTTTTAAAAAAAAACTTAGAAATGTTGTAAAATTGATTTCCAGGCTTTAGTTGGCATTGCATTCTCGTTGGGTTTCATTATTGGGCCGCTAATCGGCGCAGGATTCGCTGTGTGGGCAAAAACGAAAACAGGAAATTGGTTTGTCGTCCCAGCGGCGTTCGCCATTTTCTTAGCGGTTGCTGATTTGTTATTTTTTGTGTTTTTCTTCAAAGAAAGTCTTCCAAAGGTAATATTCATCCCAAAACAAACTTAAATTATACTTAAATATATTTTTTCTATATTAAAACAGGAAAAACGTGCCAAATCTTTGTGGAAATCTCTTGATAATGCCAAAGCGCTGGTCGATGTCCGTGAAATTTTCCGATTTTCAACCGTCACGGACCTGAAACCAGCCGATAAGAAACAACTACGTACTCTGGGACTAGTCTATTTTGTCTACCTGTTTATCTACAGCGGTCTGGAGTTTACTCTGACCTTTTTAACGCATCATGTTTTTCTATACACGAGTATGCAGCAGGGCTGGATGTTCTTTTTCGTGGGTATAACGATGGCATTAATGCAAGGCGGGTACACCAGGCGACTCAAACCGGAGAAAAATCATTCTACAGCAGTTAAAGGCCTGTGGATTATTATTCCAAGCTATGTTTTAGTTGGAATCGCCACAAATGTATACGTACTATACCTGGGGCTTTTATTATATGCAATTTGTAAGTATTGTTGCCTAACGTGCACACAATGTGATTCTTAACCTATAAAAATTCAAAATTGACAGCAACTGCCATGGTTGTGCCGTGCATGACAACAATGGCGTCCGAGTTTGGTTCAGCGCAACAAAAAGGCACTGTAATGGGTATTTTCCGATCATTAGGCGCGTTGGCACGCGCCCTTGGTCCAATTTTCGCCAGCGTCGCCTTCTGGAGTGTCGGTGCTCGAGTTACCTATCTCACCGGAGCAGTATTCCTCTTCTGGCCGGTACTTAAACTGAAGGGAAGTATTTAAATCGTAATTGAATGATGATTCATTGTCGAAACGGGAAATACCAGTACCAGTAATGTAGCAATATGCATCCGCAACTCTTTTTACGGAGTTAATTAACTGTGAACTGTGATATCTTGGTATTTGCGTGCGTGTAAAATGTAATTTTACCATAATCCATGTCATATGATGAAACTATTTAGAAATACGTATTTATACACATTCCAAAACGAACAAATGAGGAACGAAGCAATTAAGATAGAGAACGTTTTACGTAATTTATGAAAATGTAATTAATATTTTGTAACTTTATACAAAAGGCTCTTTAAAAATCCTTGCTTATCCTACGCTGCGCATGACATTGATGTGTAGGAAAAGTGTGCACTTAAAATGATTAAAATGAGGAGATCTTTAGTTCAAGTGTCACGGGTGCTATGACTTGAATTTCACCAGCGGGATGTTCTTAGTCTGCAGGCATTTGTCGCACACCCATTCGGCAAACACTTCGGAGAGTAACATGTTAAAGGCAGCTTCGGTCAATCCCACGCATCCTCTACGAATAAAAAATGTCAAATGTCAAAAATTCAGTAAAATTATGCAAATAATCGGTGATAAAACATTATAATTAGGCAAAAAGCATGATAAAAATATGAAAAACAAATTTTAATTATGTATATAAAAGCTTTAAAAGCAAATTTAGTTGAAAACAGCGATAAATCACAAAATAACATGAATATTTCATGTTTTACGGTTGAAATGGAATTTTTAGAAGAAAACAGAGGTTATGTATGCGTGTATGAAAGGTTATGGTCACAAAAGCGAATCTCTGCGCGTTTTTAACTGGTTTAATGCATTATTTATTAAGTAATAACTTTATACAAAGGCCCACCCCATACTTGCCTATTCTGAAATTACCTGAAATCAATTCCATTCAGGTCGTATAATCTAATAGATACATTAAAACTTGTGTGTGATTTGCATTTGTTATCAGTTATCATAATATTTATCACCGGTATACTGTTGCATCATTCTCGCACACATAAGGCATTCGATTTTATTTCCCATCTAGCGATCTTTAACGATTTTTGATGGCAGTAGAAGAGTGCATTAAAACTAACGTTTTGATTTGATTCAATATCTGCGCGAGACTTTAACATTCAAGCCATAACCGTCTTTTTCTTGTTAAGATAATAATAATAAGACCTATTTAGTATTTACATATACTGTACAAATTATTGGTGAGGCCTAAAGGGGTTGCTTTAGCTATGGTTTAAATAAAATTACACTAAATTATAGGAAGTAATAGTAAATGTGCCTTAAGAGATGAAAAAGCGGCGCAAATTTTGGTCCACAGTGATGTTTCATACACCAAAACAAAATTCATCAATAAATTAATGAAACGCAGCGTATTTTTAAGGTTAAAAACGGCTAAAACATCGAAAACAAAAAACTCCGCGTGTGTGAATTTTGTACATTCATATCATATTTTCATTTACATTATTTAATATTATTAAGATTTCAGTCTTTCGAATTAATTCATTTAATTTTTTTTATGTGTTTGTCACTTATTTGTAACATTTCAATCCCTGCGTTTGTGTTTTGTTTGTTTGTTTGTTATTCGAGTTGCATACCTAGTTTTAAGGTTATCTAGTTATCTTACTGTGAATGAGCGAATTTTTGCATGGTTATGGCTTGAATTTAACTAGCGGTATGGTCTTCGTGTTGAGACACTTGTCGCACACCCACTCCGCGTACACCTCGTTCGTCAACATCGAAAAGGCCGCTTCCGTTAATCCCGTGCAAGCTCTACAAAAACAAAACAAAATCGTTGTAATCGTTTGGGAAGCAAACAACAAATTGATTGAATCAAACAAAAGAAGAAATTTACTCTGACCATAACTTATCATACTAAATACTAGGATACTAGGTTTTAGTAGAGAAGTGTTTTCGGAAGTACTTACCTATGGAACCAAAAATTGCATCCACTCTCACATAGTATTGCTTGATCATTATCATGAACTTCTTTATGGCAAACACCGCATGGATAAATCGGCGGAGCGTTAGGATTCTGTGAGTTAAACACCTAAAAACAAAAGATTTTTATGAAAAAATTAAGCAAAATTCGTTTTAAATCACTAACCATAGGTTGATCAGCAGGATAGACCTTTCCTGCACTCACTGGCATAGGTTTCTGATACATAGGCATCATAAAATTATTATTCATAGGTCCTAAAATCATTCAAAACGTTTTAAAACTTTTAAATTTGCATGTTTTTTGAGTATTTTACCATTTCCTGAATTGTGATTCATATTACAAGGATTCGGCGGTCCACCCATCGGGTTATTCATATTGCCCGGACCCATACCATTCATCTGGTTGCCCATGGGTGAAGACATGCCGTTCATCGCGTTCGGGGGCCAGGTCCAGGTCCGGGCGGGCCTGGTCCCGGTCCATTTCCATGTCCGCTCATCGGACTGTTCATTGGGCCATTCATCGGGTTGTGTGGGCTGTGTATTGGGCCACCCATCGGTCCGCCATTGTTCATAGGCCCACCCATTGGGGACATCATTGGTCCATTGATAGGTCCGGGCATTCCGGGAGATGGACCCATATTTCCTAGAGGGCTTTGCATTGGGCCTAAAAAATGGGTTGATTATTTTGATTAGGGTGTAAAAATGATGGTTGTGTTATACCAGGTATGGGTCCATGCATAGAACCGGGACCATTTGGACTGGGAATCATTTGTGGGCCCATAGGTCCATTTGGACCCATTGGAGGACCATTCATTGGCGGTCCATTCATTCTAGGTGACCCGTTCATCATCATGCCATGGCCGTGCATGTTGGGCATGGGTGGGCCTCCTAAAATTAGTGTAAATGATTAATAATTTAATGTAAAAGGGGTAAATGATGGTCATACCCATGGGACGGCACATATTCATATGGTACATGTCCATAGGCTTGCCGGGTGGCATGCCCATGGGATTGGGGTTGCGCACCATGCTCATCGTCATGCTGCTGGGGCAGTCGTCGAAGGGGTTGGAGGCGACGATGGTGTCGCCGTAGCCGGAGAGCGGCGGCGGTAGTAGATCCTGCACATTCGTCGGCGGTTGCGGCTGCGGCGGCTGGCTGGCTGCGCCGTTCTTGCGACGCTTCTTCGGATTGGAGGCGCCGCCGGAGGCAGGGTGGTCCGCGCCGCCCGCGTTCGGTACATTCAGTCTGTACGGCGGCATGTGATTCATGTCTCAGCAGTGTGGGATCGACGCACTCGCACTGTATTTGTCCATGTTTCGCACGCACGCTGGGCACCCTCACCGGCTCACTGGGGCGGCGCGCGCGGCGTCCGCAACGCGACGGCGGCGGGCACGACGGACGACATCATAACAAACAATGGCAGCGAGGCCGCGACGGCGGAGGAATCGGCGGTGGCGAATGAAGTCGGCCGCGGAATGCGCACCCAGCGCACCAGCGTGTGGAGAAAGGCGAGCGCAAGAGATCGCGCCAGCAGCACGACCGAAGTGAGAGAGTGAAGCAACGACCGAGCGGAGCGATCGCAGCGCAAGATCGCGCCAGCGACGGCCAGCCGCAACACGTAAATACTCTATGAATTCATCTATAGGGGGCCCTAGGGCGTCAAATTAATCGAAAAACGCTGTAAGTTCAAAAACTTCCGACTTTCCAACAAACGTTATCGAGTTTATCGTGTTTATTGCTGTTGTTTGTGTTTTATTTTTACAAAATGGCGGCGATATATATTTGTCAATCATTGCACTTACAAATTGATAAAATATTATTACAACAATTTGACAATTGTCAATAGATAAGATAGCACGTAGATAATTACTTAACACGTAAGTAATTACACTTTAAAAGTGCATTTATCTAATAATATTGCGTGATAGTAATGTATTTAATTGTTTATGCGGCTTTGATCGGCCGCCATTTTGTTAGATGACAAAATACCGATAATTTTTTAATCGCCTGGTGATTATCTGTCGGCCCGCCGCCTCTGCCGCCTCCCTATGCGAGCTTGCAACCTTTGCATTTCGCATATTTATTCGGCAAACTTCGCATGGTCAGATCATAAATGCGCCGCGCAGTGATTGGCTGAAAATGGCGATCGAAGCGCTAAACACTGTTAGTTCTGACAGCCGACCGCTGCCGATCGCCGCCGTCCTTCCCGTGATCCATATCTTGTGGCCCGCTCGGCCTCTCCGTACGTTTCTCGCTGCGCGCTTGCAGGTTGCACCAACTTCGATCTCCATTAGGCGAGATCTCGAATCGCCAGTACGCCAGCACCGCCATAAGTCCGACGGGAATTAGTGCGCACACAACGACAGAGTGAAATTTCGGTGGTGAGGCTTGTGAGGTAGTGCAAAAAACCCGCAATGAAAATGGAGTGGACGCCGCAGCAAGACGGTCTGCGCGAGATCTTAACCTTGTTGAAGGAGTCGCAATCGCCGGACACGGCCACACAGCTCGCCGTTCAGCAAGTATCCTTTTCACTCTTGGGTCAAATTCGCGCGCATTGCAAATTACAATCGCGAGCAACTTTTAACACTGGGTGCGTATGTAGGCCTCGCCTTACTCGCATCATTTGCAGACTTGCATGTTTTCTATTTTATTATTATCTCTTGAAAAATGCTTTCCTTAACGCAATTCCCCCTTTAGAAACTGGAATTATTGAATAAATATCCAGATTTTAATAGTTATCTAATGTTTGTCCTCACGAAAATGGTCGGTGAGGATGAACCAACCAGATCTCTGAGTGGTTTGATCTTGAAGAACAACATGAAGGCACATTATGGCCAGTTGATGCCAAATGTAACTTCATTCATCAAGCAGGAATGCCTGCAAGCCATAGGAGACCCATCTCCGCTCATCCGCGCTACTGTAGGTATCCTCATCACGACGATCACAAGCAAAGGAGAGTTGACTTCATGGCCGGAGTTACTCCCAGCGCTTTGTACAATGCTCAACTCTGAAGATTACAACGTCTGCGAGGGAGCTTTCGGCGCGTTGCATAAAATCTGCGAAGATTCCGCCGAAGCACTCGATGCAGACACCACCACCCGCCCGCTAGACGTCCTCATACCCAAATTCCTTCACTTTTTCAAACACTCCAGCCCCAAGATACGTTCGTATGCCATAGGTTGCGTCAACCAGTTCATCATTCAACGCTCGCAGGCGTTGATGCAGAACATCGACCCGTTTCTTACTGTAAGTTCCATTCCACCAACAATTTTACAGCATTTATTAATAATTTTGTTAGAATTTATTCCATGTGGCCACCGATGATGACCCCGAGGTGCGGAAGAACGTCTGCAAAGCATTGGTGATGCTCCTAGAGGTGCGCATGGATCGTCTAGTGCCAAACATGAACGAAATCATCGAGTATATGCTCGTGCGGACGCAAGATCCCGACGAAGGTGTCGCGTTGGAAGCCTGCGAGTTCTGGCTCTCGCTGGCCGAACAACCCATCTGTCGAGATGTCCTCAATGGTCATTTCAATCGACTTGTACCAATCCTGGTACGCGGTATGAAATATTCGGAGATAGATATTATTTTGCTCAAGGGTGATGTCGAGGAGGATGAATCAGTACCGGACAAAGAGGAGGACATAAGGCCTCGTTTTCACAAATCAAAAACGCACACGATTAAAGCAGCCAACAACTCCAATATGACAGATAACGGTGGTAATACCGAAGGGGCAGAGGATGACGACGATGATTACGATGATGGTGACGATGATAGTTCATTAACCGAGTGGAATCTTCGAAAATGCAGCGCGGCTGCCCTGGATGTCTTGGCGAATGTCTTCAATGATGACCTACTACCGATTTTGATCCCTATCTTGAAGGAAACACTGTTTCACCAAGATTGGGACATTAAAGAGTCTGGTATTTTAGCTCTGGGCGCGATTGCGGAGGGTTGCATGACAGGCATGTTGAGTCATCTGCCCGAACTCATCCCGTTTTTGATTAATAGTTTGAACGATAATAAAGCTCTCGTGCGCGCGATCACTTGCTGGACCTTATCGCGATACTCTCATTGGGTAGTCACACAACCGCATGATGCGTATCTGAAACCTTTGATGACGGAACTCCTGCGCAGGATTTTAGACAGTAATAAACGCGTGCAAGAAGCGGCGTGCTCTGCTTTCGCAACATTGGAAGAAGAAGCGTGTACTGAACTAGTACCATACTTGGGTTTCATCTTGGAGACGCTAGTCTTTGCGTTTACAAAGTACCAACATAAAAATCTGTTGATATTGTACGATGCGATTGGTACGCTTGCGGATTCAGTCGGGCATCACCTCAACAAACCCGACTATATTAATATGTTGATGCCGCCGTTGATCCACAAGTGGAATATTCTCAAGGATGAGAATAAGGATCTGTTTCCACTGCTGGAGTGTCTCTCCAGTGTGGCGACTGCACTACAGAGTGGTTTCTTGCCATATTGTGAACCGGTTTACAGGAGATGCGTGTCTCTGATTCAGCAGACGCTCATGCAACACATGGCGAACACGCAGAATCCGGAGGCGTATGATCCGCCAGATAAAGATTTCGTGATTGTTGCGCTCGATTTGCTTTCGGGACTTGCGGAGGGTTTGAATGGTCATATTGAGAAACTGGTGCAGCATAGCAACATCATGGAGTTACTGCATCATTGCATGCAGGATCCGCAGGCGGAAGTGCGGCAGTCGTCGTTTGCGTTGCTGGGTGACCTGACAAAGGCGTGTTTCCAACATGTCCGGCCATGCATTCCGGATTTCTTCCCCATTTTGGGCCAGAATTTGAATCCGGAGAACATATCTGTTTGTAATAATGCTACCTGGGCCATTGGGGAGATTAGCATTAAACTTGGTAAGCTAAATGTTGTTTAATTTGCGCAGAAATTGATTTTGATTTGAATTATTTAGGAGAGGATACCAGACCGTATATTCCGCTGGTGTTAGACCAATTGATCCACATCATCAACAGGCCGAACACGACGAAAACCTTGCTGGAGAACACCGGTAAGCGTGTTATCGAAACTTTGACACCTCGCATGCATGCGAAATTGATTTTCACTTGTTACACAACGCAAACAAACGTGTGCGACACCTCTACACTAGTACAAATCACCAGAAAAAAAGAGAATACTAACCACATGATTTCGTTATGATTTCTGTTTAATGTGTGTATACTTTGTACTAACGAATTGTTGATTATTTGCATTTCAGGTAAACAAGTGTTGTGTTTGATATCATTTGAGACTAACTAGTTTTGTCGTTCGGTTTGCTTCTTATTGTTGTTTTTATTGTAGTTCACACCGGTGACGGTGTGACGCCTAAAACACAGAGAGAAAAACATTCGTTTTACGTGCAATAGCAAGCAAACTGTATGCGTGTGCGTGTGTGTGGTGTTGTCATCATGCTAATAACAATTGATTCTATTATCTTAGTGCGTTTATTTCAACCGACACACGTTCAGCAGTTAATTTTACTCATTTTATTGTTTATTGCAGATTAACTTGGATTTTCTCGTTGATTTTTCTCTAGTGCACGAATTATTGATAAAAAAGGAACTTTGTTTTTATACATTGTTTTTATTGCCAAATATCACTATCTTGTTAGTTTTGCGTTGCGTTGAAAGTTGGGTGGTTTGATTGTGTTTTTGTTGTCGCACAGCTTCTTGCGCAAGACGTTCAACAAAGACGCGCGCGCGTAAAGAAAACAAAAATGCAGTTGTTCCCTTTTTATCAATATTCCCCTGGACATGTCGCCGTAATGTTTTGATTAACAATGCTGTATAGGACAAGACGAATGCGACGGTGCCAATTTGGGATAATATTATTGCCAGTATTTTTTCGCCATTATTCTCTATTTGCAGTTTATGCGGATACCGTTCTGCAATTTATGCGTTATTTACAATTATTGATTGATAAACATTTGTTGCGTTGTTTCTCGAGTAATTGAGTTGGAGTTTTTTGTTTGTTTTTGTTCTCGGTGGTTCACACTCTCTCTAGCCATAACAATCGGTCGCCTTGGTTTTGTCTGCCCACACGAAGTCGCGCCTGTGTTACAACAGTTTGTCCGCCAGTGGTGTGTAAAACCCTCTTTTTATTCTTATTTTTTATATATAATTATTATATCATTAATCGCTTGCGAGTATTACGTGCGTAACTTAACCAGCCGCCAGTGTTGTTGTTGTTTTACTCATAAATATTCTTCCACAAAAAGGAAGAAAAAAAAAACAGCAAACAAAAAATTGTTGTGTCCGTACACTTGATTAATTTTTTTGTCATTTTTATTTCGTTATTTATCGTGATGCCGCCCCTGTATGAGGGAGCAGCTCATGCTTTTTTAATTCACCGCTCATTGAAACAATCAAAACTCTTCGTTGCGTGTATTTGATGTCTTTAAAATTCATTTCAATTCAAAATTTGACGACTTTATCTGCGATATTAGTAACTAATCGTGTATAAAGTCTGTTAATTCGACTCGGGCATAACAAAGGTATAATATACGGAATTTTTAACTCTGTGTGGATATTGAAGAATGGTTGTTTTTGATGTGGGATTTGCTTTCAGGTGCATATCGTTGCGCAATATACGCGACAACGAGGAAAAAGACAGCGCTTTTCGCGGAATGTGTCACATGATCACTGTGAATCCGGCCGGTGTTGTTGCTGATTTCATCTTTTTCTGTGATGCTGTCGCATCGTGGAGCACACCAAAGGATGATCTGAAAGAAATCTTTGTTAAGGTATAAAAAATTTATACAAATTTTATACAGTTAAATAAAAAATGTATTATTTCTAGATTTTGCACACGTTTAAAAATCAAGTTGGTGAAGAAAACTGGCGACGATTCACTGATCAATTCCCACCGCAACTCACAGAAAGATTAACTACGTTGTACGGTCTGTGAAGCGTCAAATCGTAAGTTTTTTTTCGTCAAAAAAATCATGAAAATTGCCCTAAAATTTATTATGTTATACTTACAGAATCATGGGGCAAATCTTGTAACTTCGTTCTCCAGGGGAGGGTATAATTTGACGTTCGCTCGCCCGCGCCGCCCCATCCGAGGGGGCTAAGCCGCGCGTCCGAGGGCGAAGCGAACACTCCGCACACATCCGCGCCGCCGATATTCTCTTCAACAAGGGGTGGGAATAACTAAACAAACAAACAAAACTACTACAGGGTACGCGCGCCGTGGGCGCGTGCCAGACTCTCGCGATTTTAATTTGTGTTTTAAAACACGTGCCCCATCAACGCGCGGGGCACGCGCGCGTTTCATCAACACACACTCTACACAGGTACACACAGCATAATGATCAAACCGATGATGATTATCTCGCGATTTTTCGGGTAAACTAAACAAGACTGAGTAACGGTTAAATAAATAAATGGGGGGTTGCGATATTTTCGACCACGACCGCGATTGTGGGGGGATTATTTCATTGTATTGAACGCGTTGTTAAATCAATTATGTTTTCATTTTGTGTCGGGACACACAAAACCAAAAAAAGCAAAACGGGGTAGCAGCAGTACAAAACGTATACATACAGGCTGAGCAGAGGGTGAATATATAGAGGTAAAGAATTTTAATTTTTTTAAATTTGCTTTTGATGAAAGAGAGGTGATTTCTTATATAAACATAGTTGCTTTGAGATTGGCGTCAGCGCAAAATTTTATTATTCATTAGCAATGTTTACGTGCGCAAATTTAAACATTAACGTAGCTGAAGTCGTGTTAGGTTCGATTTGATTCGATGATGATTTTTGTGAATGAGAAGAAGACGAGCTCTAAATGCAATACCATCCTACCTTAAAACTGCGAGGACTTCTGGCTCCCCCCTAGTCCTAGTCCTAGTCCCAAGCCAAAATAACCTACGTCCCTCGTTCTTAAACCTTTTTAATTGTATTTTATGATGATTCGAATGCGTCACCGTGGCCTAACTTACGAGCGTGTGAATGTGTCTAGCCAATTAATTGATATTTCATTATTGTGATAAATTTAAAGCAAACGTTTTTGTGATACGTCGTGTATGAAAAAATCTCCGGTAAATTTTTTTCACTTTGAGAGACTTTGAATTGAAAGCAAATACTAACAAACTAGTAATTTAAGCTGATAATAAGTGATACGCGTCCGCGGTTTATTTTTTTTTTTCTTTCTTTGTTGGTTTTTAATGATTATATTCAAACTATTTATTTTGTTGTTCTTAACTGTTGAATTAACTTAAAGTGGTGTGATTGCTGGTGATATTGCAATTGATAGGTTGCCGAAAACCTCTCTTTGGGACTGATAAAACGTTGCATTGTTTTTCTATATGACGATATTGTTAACTAGTTGTTTATATAATGTGAATGGTTTCCTAGGATTGCAATACGCGTATGAATGCGAAGTGCGGGTGAATGTCGCGCGATTTATAAGTGTAAACATGTGAAAAGTAAGTGTCACACAAAAGACATGCGCAGAAGTCTTCAAATTCCTTGATACCAACGATTCCATGATCCATTCCTCATCTTGCGCCCGCTGGGCGATTCCTCTCTACTGTAACTTAAATGAATATCAACTAGGAACGTATGATTATAGGAAGTAAACTAAAGAAAAGTAACTGAGACATGCACGCAGCGTGCAGTGTTGTGTTGTAGTTTGACAGGAAACTAAAACTAGCGAATGACGTACGCTTAGAAACCGAGCGTTTTTGATTAAAGAAGAACACAAGAAACACTACAAAACGTAACGAGTTTAAATGTTAGCGTGAATTTTTAATTTAGTTGTTAAGTATATGTTCCTTTCGAATTTGACTGGATGGCGTTTTTGTTTACGTTTTTATCTATTTTGTACATTCTCGACAATTCAGTACTAGGAAACGAAATGAATCTGGTTTTATTATTTTGCTACGGAAGTAATGTTGTACTTAAATTCCCAGGAACACAAATGATTGTTTTGTAAATTGTGTTTTTGCAATCTTCTGATTTCTATTGGCGATTAGTGAAATGATTTTATTTTAAGTTCCGTTAAATCTCTGTCAAATATAGATTTGTAAACGTGTACTTTGCTCATAAATTGATTTCACTCCAAAATGCATCTTTAAATTACCTTTTGGTAATGAAAATTTGGGTATAAATCATTTTTGGTTGATTTGTATATGTGGTTGCCTATAACACATCGTTTTATTGCAATTTGTTTGAATATTTGTGTAAATTTTATGTTTTGCGCATTGGAAACAATGAAAATTCGATGAAAACTTATGTTTTTCTTCCTGAGATTTGAAAATGACTCAAATTTTATCAAATTTGTGCTGTTTTATGTTAAAAATCAATTTAAATAGTAGCAAATTGATTAAATTAATCCATAAACCAAAAAACAATATTTTAGTTGATTGTATGTTTGTATTGCGTTGTTTCCGGTGCGGAAAATTGACTTCCCACGCAGAAAAGTTAATTGCGGCACGTGGCGTGTCGCGGCAAGTGTTAAACGCGGTTTTCCGCTCGCCGATGCGTCCCATCCGCATTCGGCGCATTTAACGATTGTTTGGTGGAAAGTTATAAATGGCTCGTTGTTATTTTTAAGTTTGTTTTGTTGTCGGGTTGCGCGCGCGCGCGTCGTCGCGTCGGAGGAGAGACGGGCCGGCCGGCCGCCGAGCGGACCACCCTGATCGCGAGCGCAGCAACAACACTTTTATGGTTTATATGTTTTCATTTCGGCGCGATGTGTCGCCACAACAATCGCCGGGACGCGCCGATACCGAAACATGCTCCCAAAATCCCAACAGATCTCAGTGGAGATCACTTTCCGAGAACTCAAAATGCGAAACAATTAAATCGTCATGAATTTGCTTAATGTTGCTTTAAGCGGTGAGTGCGCTGCGCATGCGCGCGCCAGTAAATCATAGTTAATTGCATGCGTTAACTAATGTTCTGCAATTTGTTGGCGCAGATTGCGGGTATTAATTAAGATGCCTATTCCGGGAATTCGGAAGAATGGTCGGCGCGCAGGTGATGCCACCCTGGCCGCAGCAGCCGAAAAGCGACCGAGACGAAATTGCGTGCGCCGTGTCTCAATATCGAAATTGGGCTGCTGGCTGGTTTCTGTGAGAAATCACGGGGCATCACGGCGCGGCGTCGTGTGCGAGAAGGCAGAAAGTCGCAGCGAAACGCTCGAGAATTATGAATAGAATGGGATAAAGTTGCCTGCGCGCGGCGCGCACACGAGCAGCAAAGTGACAAGAAGTGTAAGTAATGTAATTTGGAGAATTTACATTCTAAGCCGGTGCGGCGTGTGTGGTCCGCGCTCGGTGCTCTTCGTGCCGGTCCGTCGCGGCGGCCATTCGGGGTTCTTGCGCCGCGCAGAGCACTCGTGCGCACAGTGTTCAGCCAGACGCCGCAGTCGTCACTCGCGGGCCAAATATTCACCAATCAGCACGACGACGTGCACAGTGTCAACTTGCTGGGTGTTATCAATCACACTGCACACAGTAATCATCTGCGAACAGCGTGCAGTAGTCAAGTTTGTTGTTAAACAAAAGCGCAACGCGTGTTTTGGGTTGCAGCCGTAGCCGAGTTGTGTGTGCGGCGCGACTTCGAGTGTGTGCTACGGGCGGACATTGTTCAGTGCTCAGTGTGTTCATGCTGCTGCGGGTTTTAGAAAGTGTTTTCGACACGCGTTTTTCTTACTCCAGATTTCTTCCGGCGCATAGAAATGAAAAGATGAGCGTGCCACAGTCGCTCGAAGAGTCAGTTGCGCACCCACGTCGGAAAAGCGTGCGCAGTGCGTAAGAAAGTAACGTCTGCTCACTGATCAAAGCGCGCCGGCGGAAGCCGGAGACATTCGTATTCGCATCGTCGCCGAAGACCACGGAAAGGAAACTAGTAAAACGCGCGTGGGAGCGAGACCGAGAGATGTCACGAAGAATTTTGGGACGAGCGCAGCACGGTGACAAGACCGCGCGCTAATGCCAACCCTTTACGGTGGATGCGGATAGCAGCGCGCTGAGGATGGCCGCCGCCACCACCGCCGACGCTTCCATCGGTGAGTCGCATGCCGACATCGAACGGCACAAGAGCGACCTGTACACGCGGCCCGGCTGGTGCGATGCCGCCGTCGCCCTACAACAAATCGAACAGGTAACTTAAATTTCTAACCACGATTTACCACTATTTCCATTCTACATAGCAGGCAACCCAACATACACCCGAATTCAGATCGGGTGATTTCTTGCCCACGCAACGCAATGCGTGCGCATTGTTTTATTTTGCACGTGTTTTCATTCATCAAATCGGCGGCGTACGTGCCGCGGCGCGCGTGTGCGTTGCAATAATCGCTTCATTTGCATTTTATATTAGCGGCCATTACTTTTGCGGTTGGCGGGTTTGCGGCTTCTCTCTCAAGTGTCACTCGAGTGACATTCGGGTGTAAATATGATTGCCCGTCGCGTATCAATCGCGCGCGCACACACGACGTGCACGGCGGGTTGCGGGCGGCTGCGACTGGCGCACACAACATACACACACGAATACATCGACTGGCATTGGTGGGCGATGTTCCGTATTACGCTATCCTTGGCGCGGACCACCGGGCGCGCCGTCGCGTGTGGTCCGCGCCCGTACCTAGGCCGAGGCATGTAGATATTACCTGCGCGCGCGCGCCCCGTCTCGCTTGCGCTTCTTTCGTTTTGCGCTCTCTTGTATACACTGCGCGTGCGTTTGTGTGTGTACGCGACTCCGGCGGCTTCGTCGTTCGTTCTTCTTCGTCTGCCGCCTGGCTTCTTTACGTGCTTTCGGGCCATTCTCGACCGAGTTCGGTCTTCTTTCTTTCGCTCGGTTCCTTTCTTCCGCTCTCCGGGCTCACCGAACACTGAAACAATTGAATAACGACGAGATAAATAAACCACACACCAACACACACACATACAAACGCGCAGCGAGGACCGCAAAAGGAAAGAAAAAATTGTTTTCAAACATTTTGATCCATCAATTAATTCATTTTAATTGCGCGTTGATTGCATCCGTTTGTCGTAATCGTTTCAATATCCTTTCTCTCCTGCCTGCCACACTTGTATTTATATATGTGTGTGTGTTTTGTGAAATTTTTATTTTCGAGAAATTCCAAATAAAGAGTAAAACTCATCTTTTTAAGCATATTATATTAATCCACGGGCGCGCGCGCGCACAGACATGCGCTCGCCGGGGCCGACCTTGAATGTTTTACGAGGTAACGCAGCTAATCTTTACGAGAGACCACCTAAGTGCGAGAAGAAGCGGCCGAGGAGGAAGATCCGACTGCGTGTGCGTAAACAGAATCGAAAAATACGTTTCAATGCAACTTTATTGCATCTCGCATGCAAATTTCGATCCTAAAATTAGCTTTGATTGAATTTTTCCTCTGTTGAACTTGACTTCGCTGAGCGATATTTAGTTAAGTAATCAAGCTGCAACGGAAGAAATCGCCCGGGGGCGAATCTCGACGTCGCAGCGACCGCGAGACGCCGCCGTCAAGATGGTCGCCGTGTGCGCAACCACAAATTACGCTCTCTCGCGTCTCTTTCCTCTCTTCTCCGGTCTTTCGTTTACTCTGGCGACATGCAAATGCCGCGCGCGCGTGGTTCTACGACGCTCTTTATAGCCGAAAACATTAGACACGCTCTGCGTGCGCCGCACTTTTTTACGACTCAATTAGCATTAAACTCTTGTGTGTTTGCTCTTGAGCGTGTGTAAAACTCATCTTTGCAACGTGCGCCCGCCGCCGATTCAATTACGTCGCCCCGAAATTCGCGCCGTAATTGGCAATTAAATGTGTGTATGCGCCATGCGAAATGATTGACATATCTTCCAATATATATATACGCGCGCGGTCGTAATTTGCCGAATTAAAGCCCCGGTGTCGGATAATTTACGAGCGTTTTTAAATTTATGACCGCCGTGGAGAATGCGCGCAGGTAACCGACGCTCCGGCTCCGCTCGCCGCTTGTGACGTCTTCATTTCACATCATGGTTGCGCTGTCGGAAAAAGAACTGAAAAAAAAAACGAACGAAACCGACGATGGTGTTGCGGTACCGCTATTCACAACTTTTCAGCATGTTGCATGAGGGTAGTAGGGTTGGTACGCACAGCTGCACAACGCGACCCTCCTATATAGATGTGTGTGGTATTCGTTTCGGTAGTACCGTCCTTCCCAGAAGGACCCGGTTGATTTTCGGACCGCGACGCCATTTAAAATCCCTCTGTGCGTAAATTCCTCGCCCTTTTGTTACGCTGTTCGCTTTATTTCACTTGTCACCCACTGCAGAGTGACTCAATCAATGATAAAATTGATTAGAAAATGTTATGATGTGTATGTGTGTATGTTGTTTTGTTGGGCTTTGGTGCCTGTGTTTTCTTTCGCCGGTCGGCGGTGAGGCGCAACGTTGCGGCGCGCGGCGGCGTCTTGTGTGGTCCCGGCCGGTGACGTCACGCTGCGTCTTGTGTGGTCCCTTTCATGTCGTACGGCTCTCTCGCGGTGTGCGCGCCGCGCGGCCACTCTCGCTGCACACACTTATACACAATATAATCGGAACACGGCCCCGCGAAGAACCATGCTTACCCATCCGGTCGAAAACATTCGATTAATCGAGGATCTCATCCGCATTTTTATGTAATTTTTTTTTTTCATTTTTTGTCTTCCAGGGTAAGGCAACTGGAGATCGTGGAATATTATGGCTGCGAGCGCGAGCACAGCGGCAGTTGTATGCGCTGGGGCGCTTCCTGGACGCGCACGCTGGAAAGGTGCTCTTCGTGGCGTTGCTGGTGATCGCGACGTTCTGCGTGGGTTTGAAGAGCTCCACGTTCCACTCGAACATCGAACAGCTGTGGGCGGAGCCGGTGGTCGTTGAGGATGCGACGGCGCCGACGTTTTCCGCGCCGCCACCATCGTCGGAGGTGTTGTCCACGCACCAGATGGTTGTGCAGACGGCGCTGGATCCGGACGCTAGTCTTTTACACCCGAATGGGCTGCTGGAGCATCTTGGGATGATCAAACGCGCCGCGCAGGTTACGGTCACCATGTTTGATATCACCTGGCGGCTTACGGACATCTGCCAGAAGGCGAGCGCGCCCAACTTTGATATGCACTATATTGATCAGATTGTTGAAAGTGTCCTGCCCTGTTCGTTTGTTACACCGCTTGATTGCTTCTGGGAGGGTTCGAAATTACTTGGGCCTGCTTACCCTGTTCATATACCGTAAGATTTTTAATTTTTTTTTTTTTTTTACTTAAAATTTATATTAATTTATTTTGGGTGTGTAGATTTGGTGTAGGCGATAAAGTAAAATGGACGAACCTAAATCCCCAGCAGTTAATGCTGGAAATCAAAGAAAAGAAAGTTAATTTCGACTATCAAATCCTGGAGGACTTCTTCCGGCGGTCGGGGATCTCCGCAGGATACCAGGAGAAGCCATGTTTGAATCCGAAAGACCCCGAATGCCCGTCGACGGCACCCAACCGCAATTCTAGTCAGCTCGTCGACATCGGCGCCGAACTCACCAGCGGCTGTTACGGCTTCGCTGCGAAATACATGCACTGGCCGGAGGACCTCATCGTCGGCGGCGCGGTCAAAAACAAAACCGGGCACATCAAACAAGCGAAAGCCTTACAAACCGTTGTACAACTTATGGGCGAGCATGAACTCTACGACTTTTATTCCGAGACTTATAAGGTGCACCATATTGGTTGGACGCAGGATAAAGCCGCGACAGTATTACGCGGTTGGCAGAAACGCTTCGCGCAGGAAGTCGAACATCTCACCAAGAGTAATTCATCGGGGTCGTATTCGTTTAATACATTCTCAACGGCTACGTTGAATAAGGGACTCGCGGAGCATTCACAGATTGATTTTGTGAAACTTGGTGCCGTTTTGGCAGTAGCTGCGTTTTACGCGTGGATTGTCCACTCTGGTCTGGCGGCCATGTGTGTGATGATTCTTGCTTGCGGCGCGGCGGCCGGTTTGGGTTTCTGTAGTCTGCTGGGCTTACCGATGAATCTACTGACGACGCACGTGTTGCCTTTTCTTAGTGTGGGGTTGTCATTAAGGGACATGTTTTCTTTGCTGGCGACACACAATAAGAAACTGGCACCGCCGGAGTTGTTGCAAAGGACTGGGCCGACGATTCTCATCGGTGGGATGTGCCAGGGTGTTGTTTTCTTGATTGCTGCGAGTATTCCCTTTCCGGCGTTGAGGATATTTTGCCTGCAAAGCGCGGTGCTGACTGTTTTTCACTACGCGACGATTTTGTTTGTCATGCCGACACTGATTGCGCTGCACATGCGGTGCAAAAAGGCAGCGGTTCCATGCTTCAGACATGATACAAAAGGGTTGTCTATGAATAACAACAATGAAAGGGTAAGTCGTAATTGAATTAAGTAGTTTTTTACTTAATAAAAATAACGCCATTTTGTGTATTAACTTTTTAGGACCATGAAGCGAATCTTCTAACTTCGGAATTCATCTGCCATCAAAAACGTAGTTTGTTAACGTGGTTAGTTAACAAATATTTGACATTCTTCATCTTCAAACCAGCGATACGCGTGTTTCTTATCATCATCTACGCAGGCCTCATTGTTTTCTGCGTATTGGAAGGTCTCAAAGTGGAATTCGATGTAAAATTATCAAGTTTTCTACCACGTAACACGCAAGAATATCGCTACCTGGAAGCACAAAACAAACACTTTGGATTTTACAACTTCTACCTCGTCACCACCGAATTCGAATACCCATTAAATCAACCCTTAATGTATGAATATCACGCATCTCTAGCTCAAGTCCCAAATGTCTTGAAAGACTCCAATGGTGGCTTGAACAACAACGATTTCTGGCTCGCGAATTTCCGCGATTATCTCGCTGATCTCCAAACGGAATTCGATCTTAATCGAGAGCGACATTGTTTAACCAGCGAGAAATGGTTCGCAAACGCAACGGAGAAAGCGGTATTAGCGTTTAAATTACTTGCGCAGACCGGCATCGTCGAATTTCCCGTGGATAAGAGTCAGATATTCAATAAGAAGTTAGTTGCGGGTAAAATTATTGACCCCAACGCTTTCTACAACTATTTATCCGTGTGGAACTCCAATGATGAGATTTCGTACTCCAGTTCACAGGCGAATCTGACGCCGAAACCTTTGCAGTATTACAGCTCAAAGACTGAGTTTGATTTGAAGATTCCCAAGTCACAACCGCTGAAATACACGCAGATGCCGTTTTATTTGAAGAATCTCAGGACGACAAACAAGATTATTGAAACTTTACGCAAAATTCTTGCTATTTCGGATGAATTCAACTCGAAGGGACTGAAAAATTACCCGGTTGGATTGATTTTCGCGTATTTCAACCAGTTCTTGTTATTGGATAGATTACTGGTTGTGCAGTTAGTCGTCACAGTATTAGCTGTGGTGTTGTGTATCAGCGCGTTGATCCACTGGAGCAAATTACTTTGTTTGATTGCAAGTCTTTTGTTCAGTGTATTAGTATTATGCTTTTTGAGCATCAACGGTTTGACTGGCACTGTTGGCGCGTTGCATTTCATCGTCGTGGCTCGTAATGTCATGCTGATCATGTACGGCTTTCAAACTGCGATGGGCAGCCGCGAAAGACGTCTGCGCATGGCGATTGAAATGCACGTGGAGACCCTACTTAAAGGTGATGTGGGGTTGTTACTCTGCGTGGCTGTAATGGCGTTGTCTAACTTCGAATTCATCCGGTGTCATATGTGCCACACGCTTTTTGTATCAACTGGAGCGTCCATGGTTAATGTAATGGTATTTTTCCCGACTTTACTGTCGATTCTGGGCCCGCGTGGAGAATTACAACATTTAGAACATTTGGAGCGAATATCCACACCTCCGCCCAAGATGGCGGCGACGCAATCTCGACAGAGCTACTCCAAGCAATCATCGCGCAGATCCGCGCCTACGAAAGCTACAAGAGAGCCTAGTTTAACGACAATCACCGAAGAAAGTTGCAATCAAAGTATTGTAGTCGAACCGCAGGTGACAGTAGAATATTCATCACCTGAATCGAGTTCAAGTGGACATGGTGGTCCTTACACCACCAAAGTAACAGCCACAGCTAATATTAAGGTGGAGCTGATTGCGCCTGTGTATCGCAGCAGTAAGTGCAAACCGCATCGCTCTTCGTCATCGAGCAGTAAACATAGTTGTTCGGGTAGCTCATGCAAAAGACATTCGTGTAGGTGCTGCAAGAACGAGAAGGAAAACACTGACAGTGACAGTAGTGCAAGTGCTGAAAACGCAGATTGCGCCGGCGATCAATGTACAAACTCGCGTAGCTAACAAAAATGTAAAACAATTTCTCCGGACTGAATACACGTTGTTTATTTTTTTGTTTTCGCTAATCGACTGAAGTTGTTTCGACTGTATTAATCTTTATATCTCTTGTGTAGAGTTGCTGGAAATTATTGAGCAGAGAGCAAAAATATTTTATGAAAATTGTACTGTATTATAGAGCGCTAATTTAGTATTCATAATTCTCTTGTATCATAAACCTGTGTATATTGCATATATGTATACCATTCATTTATTTATTCGACGAAAAAGACAGACATTTGTAAGATATCGCATCATCGACGAGAGTGATGAGAAAGAGCACGTTTATTCATAGTTCTTATTTATGAAATCGTAATTTCTAAGTAATAATTCGATCACCATTTTTTTAAATAAATATTAATTCATATGTGTTCGATTGATTTCAGTGTGAGAGTATGGCTGATAATTGCATCGTTTTGTGATAAAATGCTGCAAGTTGTGTTTAATTCAAATATGGACATTGTCGTAGTGACGACAATACCACTTAATTCACCAAGCCATGTGCACTACATTTCAATGCTAACATACTAGGTTCGTTTGCAGATCGAAAGATGGCGCAGCGATTCACTTTATGCATTTAATTGGATGCCAGCGTCGGTGTGATTACTATTTGTAATATTTGTATGTATCAGTGAGTGTGCTGTGCGGAATCACGCGATGCGCTCACAAAAAAGTGAAGAGATAAAAACGTAAACAAACAGTAAGAAGGTTGCAATGCTTGATTTTACATGTATATTTTGAATAACACTACTGATGAAATTATAAATATTAGGCGGTTTATGAACTACAATTATTAATTTAATACTGAAATCATATTAATATCAGAACTAATGTATTAAATTAAATTTTCAGTGCCAACGTCCAAACTATTTATTGATATATTTAACCATGGAGTAATTTAGTGCATTTTAATGTTTAATTTTTATTAAATATAATGAGAAATGCCGCGAAACATTCTGTTTCTATTTGTTTATATCAATTATATGCTGTGTTATATGCAGTTAAATGCTTATTTAAATAGAACTGTTTATTTTGAGCATAGATGGCGCTAGGATGCACTTATTGTACTAAATTCCAAGCATGTGAAGAACACGCGCGGTGAGAGATCACGCCACACGCACAAAAAATGAAGAGATAAAAACGTAAACATTTGAATAACATTGAAGATACTCGTAAGTCTTAAAATTATTAGTTTGAGTTGATTTGTAAAGTAAACGCGTGTACTTAGTTGCAGTAATATTTATTATTTAATGATGTTAGACTTTTGTAAATATTTAAAAAATTCTAAAGAATTAATTTTGGTTCAATTAATATGTTATCTTAGTACTAATTAATTCTTTATTGGAAATGTGAATTAAACAGTGTAATTTGTGGGCCAGCATAACTGTTTCGGAAGATTTGGATCTTTTGGGTATGTAGAATTATTTTCGTTGTTTGCATTTATCAGTGATTTCATGTGCTGCGTACAATATTAAATTATACAATCGGCGGATGGCGTTGCGATGCACTTGTTCGCATTTATTTCTCAGCGCACGTCGGTGTGAATATCGTTTGCATGTGTCAGTGACGACTGTTCACGGAGTAAAAGTAAACGCGCGTATTCTTGAAACCATAAACAACACCGTAAAAACTATATAGTTTGTTTTATATTTACGTAACTTGTACAATATAAAAGGATAAGTGAAAACGTAGCGGGGTAAATGTAGCACGCATCTCTTGAATTTTTACTTACAAATTATTTTTGAGTTTACGAGTTTTCATGCTTTGATAATTCTCGCAAAAATATGAAAAAACACTCATTCGTCTTAGCACTTTTAATTACTATTTCTTAACTTTTACCATACGAACTATAATTATTTTATTATCTTATATGTAGCACCTCCATTACCATTTCTTTCTTATGGAATATTTTCGAACCCTCTTACTTTCTCGATTTTTATATTTTATCTTATAGAGATTTTGTCGTAGATTAAGAATTTTTAATCTGTTCCTATCTATCTGGTTTAGTTTCCGGGAAAATCACAACCAAAAAAATCTTAATATTGAATAATTTTATGTGAATATTCGTGGAAACAAAGACAATAACAAAATCTAGTAACAATATACCAATGTACAAATTTCCAAGTATACACCATCAACTTGGAATAAACGTATCAAACATTTAAATTAAACATTAAACATTACACATATAACGTTTCGATTTCTTTGGCAAACTTCTTCGCAACAACACCGCGCTTCAATTTCAATGTGGGCCCTATAAAAACAAACACATGAATTAATATTACATTAATTACATTCATTCTGATTTATATCTATAGAATACTAACCCAATTCTCCTGTAGCAATGGAGAAATCACTCTCCAAAATCTTAAATTTTTGTATACGCTGCGCATTGGACACCGCCATCTTATTAGTAGCATCAATCCCACGTTGAATCTCCTTCACCAGATTGGGATGCGGGCCTGCAGCGAGCACTTCATGGGTGGTACTTGCCGGACATCCCAACTCATGCAACCATTCCTGACACTCTTTTGTAAGCGTACTTATCGGAGCACCTTCCGCATCAATCTCAGTCTTCAAAGTAATCAACACCGAAATGAACTTCATTTGGTCCCCAACCAACATAACATTACTCAATTGTTGCAATTGATTCTTTAAGATATCCTCAATCGGCACCGGTGCAACATTTTCACCTCCAGCCGTAATAATCAACTCCTTAAGTCTTCCGGTGATATAAACAAAACCTTTGTTATCAACCGTGCCAAGGTCGCCAGAGTGTAGCCAACCTTCAGCATCGATAGCTTCATCAGTTTTGGCTTGCTCACCAAGGTAACCCATGAAAATATGCCTTCCATACATACAAATCTCGCCATTTCCTTGATCATCCCTGTCGAGGATCTTAGTCTTAGCTCCGGGGATTGAACACCCAATGGTTTTAAAACCACATGCGTGTGGTACACTCACAGTATGTGCACCAGCCGCTTCTGACATACCGAAAACATCAAGAACAGGAATATCCAAACTCATAAAGTACTGTTTTACTTCAGCAGAAAGCGGTGCAGCGGCTGTAAAGTATCCTTTACAACGACTGAAACCCAAAGCGGCTTTGACCTTTTTGAAAATCAACGCTGAAGCAATATTGTAACTCCAACTAGCGCTGTCAATTCTGCAAGAATTTACATACAAACAAATTAAATTTTTTATCTCGCATATTAGTCGCGTGCATGACGTCGCATTTTAAATTAACAATCATCATATGGTTATGTATTATATAAAGAAATTTTGTTATTCACTGCCATCACGCCTAATTGAGGATTAGCTATTATTATGAAGCCCGCAATTCAAATGTATACATCAGTCGCGTTTGCACGTCTAGCAGAGAAACATCACTGTATAATAATATTTTGATTCAACATAATAACCTGTTCTTACACAACAAAAAACTAAAAGTGGTAGGTAAACATTTCTCATTCGTAATATTTTATTTCAACTTTAAATCAACTCAGTTTCACTTTACTTTCAATCAGTGAACGTTGAAGAGTCAATTAATTTCACGGTTTAAATTTAAATTTTATTTCTATTCAACACTTACCCTTTCATACGATTTGTGTGGTATTGCAAAGCGTGTCCTTTGGCCCAGGTAGCTAGTGCTGTTTTAAGTGGTCCATTTTGTTTGCCTACCGCGAGCATCTTCTCGCGGATTTTCTCCCAAACGCGTGGGACGCCTAAGAAGCGAGTGGGTTCCGCTTCACGAAGAGTTTCAACCAGCGTGCCTTTCAGTGCGTTCTTATCAGCGAAGTACACCGAGGCACCGATTGAGATCACCAGATAAATATCGACGACCTGCGCTGCGACGTGACTCAGAGGTAAAAAACTTACAATCCTCTCAGTGCCCAAATCAAGTTGAGCGCGTTCGTGGATTGATAACGCGTCCCAGATCAAATTGTCGTGGTTCAACATTACTGCCTTCGGGTTTCCCACTGTTCCAGACTATAAAAACATTCATTTTAATTCGATTAAGGTGAGTTAATTTTCTCTTTTTTGATTTATAGGTCAGGCCATAGTTTTCACTTTACGTCGAGCGTAAACGTTTCGCTAATGCTGATTTCTCGTTTTTTTCATTTCAAATCAATTAAATCTGCTGCGTGCGCGATAAAAATGCAGTCAGAAATAAAATTAGTGTTTTTGCGTTAATTCAAGGCCGAGTTTTATCGAAAAATAATCATCCGTTGGCCTTAGATAAACCTCTAAAGCCAATTTCTAGTCCTCGCATCTTTAAAATAACAAAATAACTATTATGCAATGTGGCATAAGCTCGACACTCGTACGTAAAACACTAATTTAAATGTTGAGTGATTCTCATAGTTGTAAAACGTAAATTGGTTTGCTGTTTGTTTTGCTTACCGTGAACACCAACGTGCAGCATTCATTCGGCGCCAGATTTTTGATAACTGACTCGAGTGCGTCGTCGGATTCTTGCGCGCCGAGTTCCATCAGTTTTTTCCACTGCAAACAAAGCAAGAATTAAATAGTAATTAATAATAAATTATTGTTTGCGTGTTTAATTAGACTTACGCTGTATACAGATGAATCTTTCGGCTCGCCGGTGTATTGTACAATGGCCTTGAGTTTAGGTAATTGATCTCGGATGGAGAGGATTTTCTGTAGTTGGATATCATCTTCGACGACACAAATATTCGCGCGGCTTACTTGCAGACAATGCAGACAAGCATCAGGTGAATTTGTCGTGTAGATTCCTGCGGCAATACCGCTAAAAATAACAATAATAACACACAATTAAAATTGTAAATTTTACATGATCTATTTTTATTTGTGTGTTTTTAATAATGGTTAATTTACTACGAATGTGACGTGACAGCCATTTTGAATGGTATACATTAAACATGAATCACGCATTCAAGCGTTGAATTTTTTAATATTTAATACATATTTCGATTGTTTCGGTTCGGTAATAGTTAAATAACTCCCGTTTTAATACGCATATGGGTCAAACGCGTTCGAATTTTTTGTTATTTCCGGTAGAAACTTTAAATATTACTCACCCAGCAAAGATGGCGCCCAAATCAGACATAAACCATTCGGGGCTGTTGAATCCCAGAATACTAACGCTATGATGACGTTCCAAACCCAATTTGATGAAGGCTTTTGCTGTTGTACGCACGTTTTCTAAATATTTTCTGTTAAATAAATAGTTAATTAATTAATTAAATAATATTAATAATAAAGTAGAATATTTACGAGTAGGTTATTTTGTGCCATGTTTTGTCGACTTTGTAAGCTAACGCGGTGTTATCCGGATAAGTTTCGGCTGATCTCTTTAGTAAAGTAGGAACTGATATCACCGGATGACGTTCAATGGCAGTTCCGGTTTCCGGAATGCGTAGTTTTACCAAACCATCGGGATGGATTGTTGTGTAGTTGTCAGCCGGCTGAACTTGATCCGGCCCTAGAAAGATAAAAATCTCATTTAGAAAAAAACAGTTATAAACATTTTTAATAGGATGCGATAAAGATATTAATTAGGACAGACAGTACTATAACCATAATTTAAATTAGGATTACGTTAAATCCGTTTATAACACACGTAAAAATTAATTTTTACTGTAAAATTAAAAATGAAAAATGTTCTTACCTTCTTGATGATTGAATGCGATTTCTTCCATGTCTACTGCGCTTCTGGTTTGTTCTAGGAATAATAAAAAATATTTACAAGACCTGTTGCTAGTTCAGACCCAAAACAATAAAATTATTGCGTAGATATTTTGTGAATTCTTTCGTTCACCTTGAATCTTAAATTCACACGAATGTGCTCGTATGCTACTTGTGTTTTTGTTGCTTTTAAAGGATAAGTAATATTTATTCTGCGTGTAGACAGCACGACGTTGACTAAACTTGCATCGCGACTTTATGTCATTTTGAACAATCGACAGTAATACCTTTTGTGCAATTATACTGAGCAATTAAAGTATAATAACCAACTTTGATCAGTCAAAAGTGCATTTTGTAAAATTACTATTAATTCACCAGTATCACCCGCACCTACACAGTAATAATATGCGTTATTGTGTTGCATTAATGTTATACACTACTTTGTTATAAAACTCCCGGTATATTTGTAGTCATGAATAACAAACAAGGAAACTTGATTTAAATTTTCAGCAGACGCTGCAATCGTATGATTCAATTCAAATTTTTTATAACCTAGTAGTATTGGTGCTTGAAACGTGCCATTAAATTTATTCATAGATAAAAAAGTTTACGGTGTTATTCGGACAAAGTTTAATTGCATCAATAAATGAATAATTTTTATATATTTTTATGCGTGATTTTAAATGCAACAAAAAATATGGACCTTTGTTCTACAGCAAATATTTTGAGATCATAGATATTTGTCGGAATAGTTTAGAGACTTTAAACTTTAAAAACTCGAAATTTTTCATCATTTTGTGTGTTTTTATTGTTTAATAACAAATAAGACAAACTATCCACGACGAGGATGTATGATATTAGTATTTATTTAATGATAAATTGAAAGAATATTGACGTTAAACAAAATGTAGGTCGATAAGAACTCGTTTTTTAAAAGTTTGCAACTTGTAATTTAATTTTTTAAATATTAATTGCTTGGTTTTCGACAGATTTGCTTAATGTACTGCATAATACAACATCCGATTTTAATCCTTATCAATTCATAGACAAATATGTCATAATAAATATTTGTAAAACAAAAAAATACAAAAAAAAATGCATTTTTAACATAACTTGATTAATTGATTAATTAAAATTTAAAAACTTACGTTTTATTAAAATAAACTTTCTACGTAAGGATTTAATTTAAATCCTTGCTTAGTTGGAGAATGCGGTGTGGTTTTGGTGTGGTCCAGTCGCACTGACCGAAGGCACGATCGCAACTCGAGTGTGACAAACGCGAAATCGCCGGATTCGCGTGATTACTACGAAAGTCGCGTCCCGGCAACCTCTTATATCAGTGCGGCATTATCAAGATGCGCGCCTGTTCAAACGACGACGACGACGACCGTTCGACGATGTGCATGCACGTCGTGTGTGCGCGGCATATACAACGTATTTGTCGTCAGCCCAACGACGCACTGACTTCGATTCCTATCGCGATGATAATCTAAACCTTCAGAGCGTCAATTCATATCGCACATGTTATAAAACTATGTTTAATCCACCCTATAAACATAAAAAGTTTCAACAAAAAGTTTAATTACATCATCCGTGTGGTTTTTTGTAAGTTTAGTTGCATAACACGATGTATAATATAAAAATGGTTTTAAAGTGACAGCGTGGACTCTGAATCTTTTGGTGGTTACTCCTTGTGTTCATTGTTACTAATTAGAAAAATATTGCTATCTAAGCGTACAAGTGAGAATGATTCACTCATATTTGTGTATGCGCGTACTACATACTATGGACTTGAATGTGATTACAGATTTTTGGATTAAACAAACAATATTATCAGTCGTATAATTCATAATCGTTGTAACTTGGGTATTCGGTGATATTCTACTACTTTTTTGATGGTAACCAATCAAATTGCGTTCTTTTTTACCAATATTAGGCAGTTTAATCATATAAACAAAGTCTAGATTTACAAGTACGTTTATTACTTGCTTAAGTACTATTAAAGTTTGACACTACACTCTGATCTGTCAAAAAACATTGAACCGGATATAAAGCGATAAAATTATTTACACCTGGCACTTAATAACTAATTTTTGGATGGTAGGATTGAATGAACTACATTTTTCTTCTTCTTTTGTCACAATTGCGGATTATCCTGATAAATGGGATCCAAATGACAGAGGTTTTACTGTATTTAGTTATTTGTACGTTCTGGTTGTGACAATGCGTTGGTTTTTTTATCAACATAGTTCGCAATTAACACGATTTGTAATCGACTATGGGTCCATTAGCGCACATATGCGTGCTCGTAGTCTTTAGTGCATGTTGTGAGTTCATTCGTATTACTCATTTCAACGTCTTCTTTCTGCGCGTGTTCAATTTTTGCCACAATTTAACACAAATAGTTTGGTGTTGATAAAGTAAGTGATTTTTTGTGTGCCAATGGTACATCATTATTTTGTTGGACTATTTTCGGAATATATGAATAATAATGTCATTTGCATGTGTTTTGTGCACTTTAATTGCATATAAAAGTAAGTTCCATTGTCAAATTGCGCGTCAATCTCCTCTATCGATATTTGTATGCATATTTTCGTGCTGTATCTTATCTTTTAACATACTTAATATATAATAATGGCTTTGCATTTATTACGTTATCATTTTATTGTAAAAATCAGTAAAAATCATCGATGTATTCGGTGTTGCTATAGCAAACAAATACATAATGCTAAATATGTTACGATAAATGACATTGACATTGATATCGTGGATCACGATCAGCAAGTTTTTTTGTTGTTGCAACAAGTGCGTATCGAATCGCACATTACGATTGGATGTACTTTTTTCTTTCGAGAGTTTTATTATTCATCAACACAATTAATTGTATTCATTACTTTGCACGTTATTCAATTGTGCAATTGCTTCCATCATTATTAATGCCGACATACTTCTAAATTGATTATAAGTTATAGCAGCTTTATGATATGTTGATTGTTCAATTACAATATATCGTAGTAATTTTATAGAAATAAAAATTAAATTGCACCGATAACATTTGCGTATGGACGTATGGACGTCGAACTTGCACGCGATAAAATGATGCTGTTGAATGCAAATTAGCGAATTTCTATTTTATATTCGCTTATTTCCACTACCACAAAGTTTATAACTGCGAGTGCAAAACAGTTACGCATCCATTTCATAATAGTCTATTGTTTCAGTTGCAGTTTAGCCTGCAGTGTCAATAAATAATTGTGTGATTCACTTCGTGGCTGTACAATATGGCTACAACCCATGTGAAAGAGTAAGTTTTCTATATATAAATGTAATTTAATAATAATATAAATTTAATTGCTGCGAATGTTTTTTATTTAGGAGTAAAAGGTTGGAGTTTATTCTACACGGGATTAAGCAAACCGGTACGTGTCACTTGAATATTATGCTTAGTCACTTTTAAGATTTATTGCTGAGAATTAATGATGTTTCAATTTAGTCATACGTGCTTTCCTCATGAGTATGTATTGTCATGTCATTGATCTGTTGTTATCTTGATTATTGTTTTGAGATTATTGTGGTAGGTTCACACTTGATAGGATGAACATATTGATTTGTACGTTTATTTATTGTGTTAATAGTTGATACGAAAAATCTTTCGCCGGAAACTACTCTCAATGAATATCTTCGTGACCATATGCATCTCACTGGCACTAAATATATGTGCCGTGAGGGTGGATGTGGTGTCTGTATTGTTTCTGTTACTGCCAAGAATCCACGAACGGGTGTTAAGGAAACATTTGCAGTGAATTCTGTAAGAAGTTTACAAAATATTAAACTAAGATTAAGTTTAATAATAATTTAAATTTAGTGCTTGGTATCGATTTTGTCTTGTGGTGGTTGGGACATCACTACTACTGAAGGCCTAGGTAATCGTAGTGATGGGTACCATCTAATTCAGCAGAAAATAGTTCAATTCAACGGTACCCAATGCGGTTTTTGTACTCCTGGTATGGTTATGAATATGCATGCACTGCAGGAGTCTGGAAAAATGACTATGGCTGAGATAGAGAATTCATTTGCTGGAAACATTTGTCGTTGTACGGGATACAGACCCATTTTATCCGCTTTTAAATCAATGGCAACTGATGCCGATCCTAAGATCCTAGGCATCATTCCTGACATTGAGGAATTGAAACTCTGCAAAAAAGAAAACTGCAAAAAGACATGTCCTACTCCGTGCCAGGACGTAGAAACCCCGTTGGTGTATGAATTAAAACAGGATGCAACAACAAACAACGTTGTTGTTGATTCGAAAGATGTTCCTGTACCTACCAACAAGAATTGGTTCAAAGTATCATCCATTAAAGAAATTTGTGATGTTTTGAAGTCTCGTGGTGATGAAGACTATAAACTGGTAGGTGGAAATACCGGACGAGGCGTTTATTGGGACATGGACAAGGCTAAGTATTACATCGATGTCAGTGGAGTTCCTGAATTGCGTTCCATCTCTCATAACACTGATAAACTTGTTCTGGGAGGAAATGTGACTCTTACAGAGATGATGGATACGTTTACCCAAGTTGGTAACAGCGATGAAAGTTTTAAACATCTATTGAGAGCTGTGGAGCACATGGATTTGGTAGCAACCGTACCAGTTCGCAATGTAAGCTTCTTTTCTATAAAACTTTAGAATTATGTATGAAAATTACCATTTCTAGATTGGTACAATTGCTGGTAATCTGTTTATGAAGTACAAGCATAACGAGTTTCCTTCTGACGTGTTTCTTCTTTTGGAAACCATGAATGCTAAGCTTGTTCTAGGTATGCCTGTTAATAATCAATCCCTAGAATATTATTTATACCATTTATTATAAATTACAGGTAGCAATGAAAAATCACAAACTGTATCACCCCGTGAGTTTCTTGGTCAAAACATGTTCAAAACAATCATCCAACGTATTGAAATACCAGCTCTCGACTCAAGCTACAAGTTTCAATCTTATAAAATCATGCCCAAATCACAAAATGCACACGCGCATGTCAACGCCGGTTTTCTTTTCAAACTGAATGCAGATAATGTTGTTGAGCAAGCAAATATTTGTTTCGGAGGAATCAATCCAACTTTTGTTCACGCTACTAATGCTGAAAAATGCATCATTGGTAAACAGCTATTTAACAATGGCAATATGCAGGCATTATTTGCCAAACTTGACACTGAATTGACTCCTGATTATGAGCTTCCCGATCCAAAACCGGATTTCCGTAAAGCATTGGCTATTGCCCTCACATATAAAGCTATTTTATCCCTTGCACCGGATACAATGATCACGAAAACCAACATGAGCGGTAGTCAAAAGTTGGTTAGACCTGCAGTCTCAATGGGGACACAGGATTACAAAACAAACAAATCGATGTATCCAATTGGTCAACCTGTGGATAAATACGAAGCTGCTGATCAAGCTTCAGGAGCTGCTAAATATATAATGGATTTGCCTGATTTACCAAATCAGTTATTCGCTGCTTTTGTTATGGCGAAAGCACCAGCTGGATCGATTGTTAAGTCAATTAATGCTTCAAAAGCTTTGGAAATGGAAGATGTAGCCGGGTTTTACCAAGCTTCTGATGTTGAGGAACTAGGTGGAAAAAACACCTACATTGCTCCATATTCATTTTTGCCTGAAGAAGAAATTTTGTTTGTGCCCATTAATGGCAAAGTGCAATACTATTTCCAACCTCTTGGAATTATTGCAGCCAAAACTCAAAGACTGGCTGAGTTGGCTGCAGACATGGTGGAGATTGAATACACTTCTCCAACAACAAGTCCACTGCTTAACATTAGAGATGTTTTGAGTCACAATGAAACCTCAAGAATCACGCATGATCATACTGTGGTACCCAAACATCAAGATTTAAATACACCTAAGAAAATAAAAGGTAAGTTCGACATCAACTGGCAGTACCATTACCACATGGAAACACAAGCAGTCAGCGTGGAACCAGATGAGGATGGTAAATATAATATACATCCTGGTACCCAATGGATGGATGCTCTACAGACGGGTATTACTAACGCTCTGAAAATCCCTGCGCATAAATTGAACATAACTGTTCGGCGTTGTGGAGGATCATATGGTGCAAAGATTTCTAGGAGTAATTGGCCTGCTGTAGCCGCTACACTCGTAGCCATGAAACTACAGAAACCTGTAAAATTATGGTTACCGTTTCACGTCAACATGAATATTATCGGGTGCCGTAATCCCATTGCCAATGATTATGAAGTAGGTTTTGATGAAAACGGTAAAATTGGATTTTTGAATCACAAAATCTATCATGATACTGGCCTGCACATTAATGATTTACCAAAGGAAGCGATGATGGATCTACTTCTGAATACTTATAATTCAGATGCAATGCAAGTTGATTATAACTATGTGCGTACTGATATGCACACCGCGGCTTGGACGAGAGCACCGGGAAGTACTGAAGGTCTTGCTATGATGGAAGCTATTATGGAGCATATAAGCTATGCACTTGGGAAGGATCCAGTTGATGTGAGATTAGCTAATTTGAACGTGACTAAATACCCGATCATTGGGACAATGGTGGATGATTTCTTGAAATGGTCAGATTTTCGTGCAAGAAGGACAGCAGTGGAAACTTTCAACAACGTATGTTTAAAAATTGATTAACCATGTTCCAAATTTAGAAATTTGTCGCATTTAGGAAAACCGTTGGAGGAAACGTGGTATTGCTATGGTACCGATGGTTTACAATCTTAATTTCTTTGGTAATTTCCAATGTCACGTCGCTATTTATCAAACAGATGGAACTGTTACAATTTCACATGGTGGGATTGAAATTGGGCAAGGAATAAATACAAAGGTATTGTGAGAATTGAAATTAAGATTTTTTGTTTTTATGATAACTGTAACTGTAATAATTGTATTTGTTTAGGCGGTACAAGTGGTTGCTCATTCATTGGGCATCGATATGAACATGATATCTGTGAGTCCATCGAATAATCTCACTGCAGCGAATAATTTAGCTACTGGAGGAAGTCAAACAAGTGAAGCAGTTTGTTTTGTACGTTTTAAATTATAATTTTTAGATACACTGCTATGTAATATTGGTTATGTTTACAGGCTTTCCAAAAAGCATGCGAAGTTTTGAAGAAACGTATTGATGAAGCTACAACAGCAGCTAAACTTCCAGCGGACACTCCATGGCCTCAAAAAATTCAAAATTGTTACAATATGGGCGTGGAACTAATTTCAAACCAAATGTAAACTTATACTTTACATTATTATTTCTATTATTCTTACGATTTTAACTTTTTAAATGCATTTTAAAGGTGGGTTAGTGATCCAAAGAATTCAAGGGCGTATCCAATATATGGTGTTGCTGCAACAGAAGTGGAAGTAGATATTCTTACAGGAAATCTAATAATCCAGCGTGCAGATATCATGGAGGATGTAGGCGATAGTATGAGTCCTATAATTGACATGGGACAATGCGAGGGTGCTTACATTATGGGTTTGGGGTATTGGACCAGCGAGGAAATGATTTTTGACCACGAAGGTCAGAAGATGACTAATCGCACTTGGACCTATAAACCGCCTGGTTGCAAGGATATTCCAGTTGATTTTAGGGTCAGGTTTCCGGACGGTATGCCGAATCCGTTGAGTCCATTCAAAACAAAGGGTATTATTATTGTTTTTGAATATGGCTTGATTTAGTTTTACATATACGGTGTATAATTTCAGCTACCGGTGAACCTCCGCTTTGTTTGGCATTCTCTATTGCATTAGCTGTTCGTCACGCAATTAGAACCGCCAGGACCCAATCGGATCCCAATGCGGATCCATGGGTACCAATAAGTAAGAATTATTTGCTTTAAGTATTAATGAGATATTAATTGTTTTCTTTATCAGATGGACCCTGTTCAGTGGAATGGAATTTCATGAATAGTCTTAATAATTATAAACAATATAAACTTTAATTGCTCTTTATTTTCTTCGATTTATAATAATTTCATTTAATAATTAATTGCTGCGTTTACATTTGGAATTATAGGGAATATAATAAATATATAAAAATGCATAAAAATTTACAGTATAAAGATTCTGATACAAATGATAGTCATAGCATTGCGGATCTTGTGAATAGAGATAATTCTGTGTAAACAAACACTGCTGCACCACTTTTTCTGAATGTATTTAGTGAACGAAACTAGATTTTATTATACAGGCTTACGGACCGCATGCGATTTTTTTTCAACACCCTGCGAGCCCACTTAAACTACATACCTGCTTATCAGTGCTACACTCATTCGCTTGAGTCGTCTTAAGGTTTAGTATTGCTTAGCAGTTCAGTTACTTTAGTTTCGCTTCAATATTAGTGTTGTGCACGCGAATATTTTAATATTTCTGGTTTCACGAAGCAATAAACTCAATAGATGGCGACTGGGGTTGGTTTCTGGTTCAATATTCTATTAAATAAAATACACAGATGCACGTATCTTGATTTTGACTTCAATTCTATTCTAAGAGCCAAAAAAACAATCAACAAATAGTATTCTCTTTTTTATTCTACCTTGACACGTTAATTTAACAAAAATAATGAAAGTTACATTCATAGTCCCACAACACACGCAAAATTACGCCCCGCCATTTTGTTTTTTGTAAACGCCTCGAATTTCATTTTTAGCTACTCAAATAATACACACAGCACTAATATTAAATTAAATGATGAAGCATTTCAGTAACAATCATGGTCTTTCATCATTAGCGTCCGCATTCATATTGTAGTTATGTAAAGAACCATGGCGGATGGCATCTAATTGAGGTTTAGCAAGTATTTCAAAGCTCGCGAATCAAAACACGTAGTAGTTGTGTTTGCAGTTCCAGCGAAGAAACAACGCGTGCCACTACATCATCAATCAAACGTCAGTGATTAATAATATTCACCAACAAAAAAACAACAACTGCCAAAGTGCTATTCATCAGAACCAGTTGTTATATAACTTTGAAGTGGTAGGTAATTGTATCTCGCTAGGTTTTCTTTGATTGACACCTCTACTTTGTCTCAGTTTACTTCTGAGTTTTGAAGCATCAACTAGATACGGATGTTATTTTAAATCTTGTTTCGAATTTTATTGAATTGTATTGTAAATTCTGATTTTTTTTCTGAAGGACCAAACCTTTTGCGCTGTAACATCGATTTAAGGTAAGCGGTACCAATTTTTTTTTTTTTTTGTTAAACTTATTAAACAACATTTTTACGCTTTAACCCTCACACGTTATTGTTATTAAACAATACAATATTAATAAAACGTTTAACAATGATAAGTTGTAAGGGTTAAAACGTTTTCTTTGATTGTTATCAATATTCCCTCTCTGTAAAATTATTGATAATCCCATTATTAATTTATTGCAGTTTGTTTACTCCTAAACATGAGTAACTTTACTAGAAACATGACTTTCATTTTATTTTGTCCTTAATGACAGTTTCTCGTTTTTTTTTCAATCAATTACATCAGCAGAGCGCGGTAAAAATAATGCGAAAACATAATTTGATTGCAATTATGCCGGCAGCGTTATTTCATCTCTCGCTGAATAAAAAATAAAGTGTTTGGTGTTAATTCATGGTCGATTTTCATTAGAAATAATAGACCAGTGGCCTTAGATTAATCCACTAGATAACTGGATAAATCTCTATAGTTAATTCGTTTTTGCGATTCAAATCCTCGAATCTTTTAAGCGATAATTATTACGTAATTTAGCAATCATACACGCAAACTCATATTTATTCACAAAATAGTTTTTTAGAAAACATAATTGCAAATTGTTTTTATATTTGTTTAGAGATAGATTTTCAACATCCGTGTACTTGTATAGGACTTGTATAGGTTTACATATTCTATGCATATCAATTACGTCTTAAATTGTTTTCTTTTTATTTTATGTTTATTTAATTTTTTTATAGAAATGTCAAATGCGTTACACGCAACGACATAATGCTACTTCCTAGTAAATAATATACAATTGTGTACTCAAATTATATAGTATCTAGTTGAGTACGTTTTGAGCTTTGTTTAATAATAGTGAATTAATAGATTATTACAAGTTAGTGCGTATTTGAAGATACAATATGTCACATGACCGCCATTTTGAATGACATGCATTAAATACGAAGACATTGGGTTATCCCAACTGGATTATTTAATATATTACTTTTAAATTATGTTTGGATAATTGTACAATGCTCAAAATTAAATGTTTGCATCATTCGATATCTTTTTTCGCACGCGATAATTTATAATGTGTGCATTGCTTTTATGGAATGCAAATTAGCGTATTTCCATTATTTCTGCCTTCGTGTTCATTTCCTGCCACCACTGCTCTGCAATTTATTCAATATATACTGCTGGTTGTTGTTTCAGTTGGTAGTTTGGCGGTTCGAGATTTTAAGTTGTGTCGTAGGACAAATCTAAACAAATACGTGGCGCACTTGAATGATCACAAAATGGCTGCTACGACTACAGTAAAAGAGTATGTATACACTCACAGTTATTGTAATAGATTAAATTAATTTATAATAATTTTATCTAGGAGTAAACATTTGGAGTTTATTCTTCACGGCGTTAAACAAACTGGTTAGTATTAAAAATTATTAATCTAGAATTTTTATTATTTCTTTTTCATTATTAGTTGATACGAAAGGTCTTGAACCTGAAACAACACTCAATGAATATCTTCGAGACCATATGCACCTCACCGGCACAAAATACATGTGTCGTGAGGGTGGATGTGGTGTCTGTATTGTTTCTGTTACCGCAAAGAATCCACGAACAGGTGTTAAGGAAACATTTGCGGTTAATTCTGTAAGGAGTTCATAAAAATTTAAAATATGATTAGGTTTAATAATAATTAATATTTAAAGTGTTTGGTGTCGATTTTGTCTTGTGGTGGTTGGGACATCACTACAACTGAAGGCCTAGGCAATCGTAGTGATGGGTACCACCCAATTCAGCAGAAAATTGTTCAGTTCAATGGTACCCAATGCGGTTTTTGTACCCCCGGTATGGTTATGAATATGCATGCGCTGCAGGAGTCTGGAAAAATGACTATGGCTGAGATTGAGAACTCTTTTGCTGGTAACCTTTGTCGTTGCACAGGATACAGACCTATTTTAGCCGCTTTTAAATCAATGGCAACTGATGCCGACCCTAAGATCCTTGGAATCATTCCTGACATTGAGGAATTGAAACTTTGCAAGAAGGAAAACTGTAGAAAAACATGTCCTACGCCTTGTCAAGAAGTGGAAACACCTTTAGTGTATGAGCTCAAACAACCTTGCTCAAAGAAACGAACTGATGCACAATTAGGTGGTGTTCCTGTCCCGGCCAACAAAAACTGGTACAAGGTTGCAACCGTTAAAGAACTTTGCGACGTCTTGAAAACTCGTGGTGATGAAGATTATAAGCTAGTAGCTGGCAATACTGGCAGAGGCGTGTATTGGGACATGGACAAAGCGAAATATTACATCGACGTCAGTGGAGTCCCTGAATTGCGCTCCATCTCTCACAACACTAATAAACTTGTTCTGGGAGGAAATGTGACCCTTACCGAGATGATGGATACATTTATCCAAGTTGGTAAAAGCGATGAGAATTTCAAACATCTATTGAAAGCACATGATCACATGGATCTTGTCGCAACTGTACCAGTTCGTAACGTAAGCTTTTGGAACTCTTGACGCCACAACATCATTTTATTATCATTACTACTATTTCTAGATTGGTACAATTGCTGGTAATCTGTATATGAAGTATAAGCATAACGAATTTCCATCTGACGTATTTCTCCTTTTGGAAACTATCAAAGCTAAACTTGTTCTAGGTATGCAACTTATTAATCAAGTCCGAGAACATTACCTATATAATATTTATTAAAATTACAGATAGCAATGAAAGAAAACAAACCCTAACACCTCGTGAATATCTTGGTCAAAACATGTTCAAAAAGATCATTCTACGTATCGAAATACCAGCTCTCGATTCAAGCTACAAGTTTGAATCATATAAAATCATGCCCAAATCTCAAAATGCGCATGCCCACATCAATGCTGCTTTTCTCTACAAACTTAATCCCCAAAATGTTGTCCAAGAAGCAAATATTTGCTTCGGAGGAATCAACCCTACCTTTATACATGCAACAAATGCGGAGAGGTTTATTACTGGCAAGCAGCTATTTAACAATGGAAATATGCAGACACTTTTTGACAAACTCAACGCCGAATTGGTCCCGGACTTTGAACTTCCCGATCCTAAACCTGACTTCCGAAAAGCTTTGGCGATTGCACTCACATATAAAGCTATATTATCTATTGCTCCTGACGCAATGGTCGCAAAAATAAACAAAAGCGGTGCACAGAAGTTGGTACGAGCTGCAGTTTCCATGGGGACGCAGGATTACAAAACAAATAAATCAATGTATCCAATTGGTCAGCCAGTAGATAAATATGAAGCTGCTGATCAAGCCTCCGGGGAAGCAAAATACATTATGGATTTGCCTGATTTACCCAATCAGTTATTTGCTGCTTTTGTTATGGCAAAAGCCGCAGCCGGATCGGTTGTCAAGTCTATTGATGCTTCAAAAGCTTTGGAAATGGAAGATGTTGAAGGGTTTTACCAAGCATCTGATGTTGAGGCAATGGGAGGAAAAAATACGTTTATTACACCTTTTTCTTACATGACCGAAGAAGAAGTACTATTTGTTCCGATCAATGGCAAAGTTCAATACTACTTTCAACCTGTTGGCGTCATTGCAGCTAAATCCCAAAGAGTTGCTGAATTAGCTGCGGACATGGTTCAAATTGAATACGCTGTTTCTACTGTTGGTCCACTACTCACCATCAGAGATATTCTGAGTCACAATGAAACCTCAAGGATCACACATGATCATACAGTTGTTCCCAAACACCAAGGTAAGATCTATTTATTTCTACCTAACAATCATTGATTTTACCTGTTTGGAATTAGATTTAAACACACCTAGGAAGCTAAAGGGTAAATTTGACATCAACTGGCAGTTTCATTACCACATGGAAACCCAGGTCGTTAGTGTCGAACCAGACGAAGACGGTAAATACAACATTCATCCATCTACTCAATGGATGGACGCTGTACAAGTGGGTATCACTGGTGCCCTCAAAATCCCGGCGCATAAACTTAACATTACTGTAAGACGCTGCGGAGGTGGATACGGCGGTAAAATCTCCAGAAATAACTGGGTCAGCGTTGCAGCTACTCTTGTTGCAATGAAACTCAGGAAACCTGTTAAGTTTTGGCTTCCATTCCATATCAACATGAATGTTATGGGTGGTCGCAATCCTGTTTCCATTGATTATGATGTGGGTTTTGATGAAAAGGGCAAGATCGGTTTTCTAAACCACATGTTTTACCATGACACCGGTCTGCACAGGAATGAGTTACCAAGGGAGGCAACAATGGATTTACTTTTGAACACTTACAACTCTGACGCAATGCAAGTAGATTACAATTTCGTCCGTACCGATATGCATGCTGCAGCATGGACCAGGGCACCGGGAAGTGTTGAAGGATTAGCCATTATGGAAACAGTCATGGAGCAAATCAGTTATAATCTTGGTATAGATCCTGTAGATGTGAGGTTAGCTAATTTGAATGTGGCTAAATATCCTGTCCTGGGGACAATATTTGATAACTTCTTAAAGTGGTCCGATTTTCGTGCAAGAAGGGCAGCAATTGAAACTTTTAACACTGTATGTTTAAAAATTATCTATTCACATGATCAGATTTATAATTTGTCGCATTTAGGAAAACCGTTGGAGGAAACGTGGAATTGCTTTGGTACCAATGGTTTACAATCTTAATTTCTATGGTAATTTCCAATGTCAGGTTTCTATTTATCAAGCAGATGGCACTGTCTCTATATCACATGGAGGAATTGAAGTTGGGCAAGGAATAAATACCAAGGTATGTCACCATTTGAAATTATGATCAACATTTTTTATAACTGTTAAAATTGTACTTCTTTAGGCTGTTCAAGTTGTTGCTCATACATTGGGCATCGATATGAATTTAATTTCGGTGAATCCTGGAAATAATTTTACTGCAGCCAATTGTATGTGCACTGGATTAAGTCAAACAAGCGAGGCAATTTGTTTCGTACGTATTTTAGTCTTTATTATGTTCAGTTTCTTTCTATAATACTTATCTTTGGAGAATAGGCTTTCCAAAAAGCATCTGAGGTTTTGAAGAAACGCATTGATGAAGCTACTACAGCTGCAAAACTTCCAGCAGACACCCCGTGGCCACAAAAAATAAGGAATTGTTATTACTCAGGCGTTGAGCTTGTTAGTAATCAAGTGTGCGTATTCAAGTCCTATTAAATTTTTTTTCTATTATTTATGTAATTATCTACTTTAGGTGGGTTAGCAATCCGAAGGAATCCAGAGGATATCCAATTTATGCTGTAGCAGCTACTGAAATAGAGATCGACATTCTGAGTGGAAACCATATTATCCAACGTGCCGATATTATGGAGGATGTAGGCGATAGTATGAGTCCCATGGTTGATTTAGGACAATGCGAGGGTGCTTACATTATGGGCTTGGGGTATTGGACCAGTGAGGAAATGATCTTTGACCACGAAGGTCAGAAGATGACTAATCGCACTTGGACGTACAAACCGCCTGGTTGCAAGGATATTCCAGTTGATTTTAGAGTCAAGTTCCCGGATGGTATGCCAAATCCGTTGAGTCCTTTCAAAACAAAGGGTATTTTTATTGTTTTAGGATATGAATAGTATTTTAATTTTCTGCGTTAAATTACAGCTACTGGTGAACCTCCGCTTTGCTTGGCTTTCTCTATTGCATTAGCAATTCGGCATGCAATTAAAACTGCCAGGACCCAATCGGATCCCAAGGCAGATCCATGGGTGGATATAGGTAAGGTTCATTAGCCATATTTGTTAAGTAAATATTAATTTTTTCTTTGTTAGATGGGCCTTGTTCGGTGGAATGGAATTTTATGAATAGTCTCAACAATTATAAACAATATAAACTTTAGTTTAACATTGTTTACTGGAAATAGGAAATAACAGCATATTAACATTAATAGTATTAAATGCTTAATAAATAATACACAATTTAAATAAATACAAACTAAGATGCATGTATAAAATAAAACAAAATATAGAAATCATCAGGTATATTTATTGTTGAAATTTAAACAAAAAGGTAGGGAAGATCGAAACAAGTGGCGTGATGTGGCGTCACTGCGCATTCTGCGCACGCAACAGTTCTGCAGCTACAGCAAATGCGCATCAGTACAATTCTTGATGCGCGCTGGGGTGCACGCAGTCACTACTCGGTCACTACCTCACGCTATCGGTTTAGAGTGCACATGCACAGATAACGCAGGTATACGTCGAGCTGGTTCTTCTCGTCGGGTCGATCGTGAAAATATAATTCGATAATTTGTATTGTATTTAATTGGAATGCAACGTAATTTGCGCATATTGTGTTTCGTTTATGTTTTACTTGGTGCGAAGTTTGTAAAACGAATATTCAGTGTCACTTGATAGTGAGAAGTGATGTGCCGTCGGCGATACGTTAACTTCCTCCGCTGCCTGTGTGCGACCGCGTGGCTCATTACCTTCTTTTGGTTTTCATCCGATAAATTAGATTATATTATAATGGAATAAATAAGTATGAAGATTTAATGGATTTCGACGACCCATATTTTGTTTCCGCCGAATTTTAAAGAAGGTAAGATTTCAAGAATTAATCACTAGTATTTAGAGCACCGTATAAGGATGCTTTTTTTCATCTCTTCGATTTTCAATTTAAATAGTTTATTTTATAGAGAATTGTCTGTAGATTAAGAATCCGCGATTCGTTTCTTTTAATCTTTAATCCGTCTTGTTCTATCGAATTAAATATCACTAAAATAATTTGTGTAAAATCGGGCAATCTTTCAGTATAGGAAATCTGAATTACATAATTCGGATTTTAAATTTTTATTAATTTTTTAAATCCAAATTCCGGGGCTACTATTTGCATTATTTATAGATGGCACTAGCATTAACAAAATTTGTAAAATAGACATGTATTGTTTGTTTCTACGTTTTGAACACAACTTACACTTTCTTATCGCATTCGCCGCAAGAATGCAACGCATGAGATCGCCTTATGCCGCATGTTGGCGCATTTTAGTTTACTTTGATCGCAGGTAACGTGCCAAATCGATTCGCGCATAAGGTCACGTGCCATCGACGCACTAGCTATGCGCATCTCTTGCTTTCTTATCATAAACTGTCGCGTCGTTGCTTGCACAGTTTGTAGCCAGTTTCGTGCCGGTATCTGGATGATCCAATATTTTACGCAACTCGTATTGTTTGCCCGGACATCTACTTTCCAAATTCGCATTATATTCGATCATCAATCGACTATTTAATTTCGGCTATAGTAATGTTATTTACTGTTCGCGTGTTTATTGTCAATAAAGGCCGGTTAAGTGTACCGCCTTCATTTTGAATTGATATTCATCATTAGGATGACCCATCGTGCTGGTGTAAGTAAGTTTTAACAAAACAGCACAGATTGTTTGTTTTTCTCCACTGTGTGATTTTAATATTACTAAGTCGTATGAAATATTCTTGTTTTAACTTATGTTTTCTTTTTTTATTTGCAGTATTTGCCGTGACTTGGAGTCCATGAGTTGTGCATTGGTAAGTTTATAATTCAATTTAGTTTAAAAGAGGGCAGCGGTAGAAGTGACTCGTATTCAGGGGACCGTACGGGGGTAGCGGTAGAAGTGACTCGTGTTCAGGACATCGTATAAGGGTAGCGGTAGAAGTGACTCGGTTCGGGGCACCGTATAAGCGTAGCGGTAGAAGTGACTCGTGTGCGCGTAATTTTATTTCGCTTTTTTTTCAATATTGCGGGTGGACAGGACCTTACACACACTTGACTGCAATGTTTACAGATGCAGAATTTAATTCTCTATAAAGCAATATTTGTTTGTTGAAGGAGATATTCCTGAAACGTGAATAATTGCAAAAATTGTCCGGTTTTTGCGTCCTTGCGTACTTTTATTTCGTTTTTTTCATTATTGCGGGTGGACAGGACCTTACACAAACTTGAGCGCGATGTTTGCAGAGGCCGAATTTAATTCTATATAAGGCTATATTTATTTGTTGCAGGAGATACGGTTGCACAGTTAGTAATTGCAAAAAAGGCTATTTTTTAGTGTTCTTGTTCAATCGCGTTAATTTGTTGATAATTTTAACAATTATTACTGCTGATTGGGAGCGTTTAGCGTGGCGTCTAGAGATGCGGAATTAAATTTTCCGTCGGGTGGTTTTTGTTTGTTAGAGGAATTCGACCTGCAACTTGCGAAAATTTGCATAAAAGTCTGATTTTTTCACCCTTTACCGTAAAATGTTTGAATTTTTTGGGGTTTTTACGCGATCCTTGCAGCTTAGTAACTTCAGCGTGGCATTTAGAGAAGCGGGATTAAATTCTCAGTCGGGCGGTATTTATTTGTTGCAGGAATTCGATCTGAAATTTGCGAAAAATTGCATTAAAAGATGATTTTTTCACCCTTTATCGTGAAATGTTTGCCTTTTTTCGAGTTTCCACGCGATCTTCGCAGCTTAGTAACTTCTGCGTGGCATCGAGGGAAGCGGAATTAAATTCTCCGTCGGGTGGTATTTGTTTATTGCAGGAATTCCACCTGCAATTGGCAAAAATTTGCATTAATAGGTGATTTTTTCACCCTTTATCGTGAAATGTTTGTATTTTTTCGGGTTTACACGCAATTTTGGCAGCTCAGTAACTTCTGCATGGCATCTAGAGAAGCGGAATTAAATTCTCCGCCGGGTGGTATTTGTATGTTGCAGGAATTCTACCTGCAACCTGCGAAATTTTGCATAAAACTAAGATATTTTCATTGTGTTTCCGAGGAATGTTTGTATTTTTTTGGGTTTACACGCGATCTAGGCGGCCATTGATATCGTCGAGATGGTGGGTCGGATTGTAATTTGTATTTCTATTTCTCTTTCTTTTTTATTCTGGAGTATGGTATACGTATAGATTAAGACGCTGCGGTCAGATCCTATTTATCTCTTTTAGTTTACGAGATATGTGCTATTGAAAAAAATGGACAAAAATTGAAAAATGTCACTTTTTAGTACTTTTAGTCGCGTTTTTTTTTACTTTTTACTATTGGAAATATAATTATTTTATATTTTTATCTGATAGAGAATTTTAAAGTCTTTCATAATCAGCAATTTGTTGGTTGCTATTGCTTTTAGTTTAAGAGATATTAATTATCAAAAATCGTCAATAAAAATTATCAAGCACCCCCCCGTGGCAATTTTTTTCTTAAAAATTAAAATTTCATCTCTCAGATTTCCGTTTTAACTAACCTATCTTATAGAGAATAGTCCGTAGATTAAGACGCTGCGATCAGATCCTATTTATCTCTTTTAGTTTACGAGATATTCGCTATTGAAAAAAATGGGCAAGAATTGAAAAATGTCACTTTTTAGTACATTTGGTCGCGTTTTTTTACTTTTTACTATTGGAAATATAATTATTTTATATTTTTATCTGATAGAGAATTTTCCAGTCTATCATAATCAGCAATTTCTTGGTTGCTATCATTTTTAGTTTAAGAGATATTAATAATCGAAAATCGTCGATAAAAATTATCAAGCAATTTTCAACTCTCAGATTTCCGTTTTAACTATCCTATCTTATAGATAATAAATATTATTTTGGACTTGTGCGAACCATTTTTGACTTCTGCACAACTATTTGCCTCAATGTGTTACCTAGTACAAATACTAATTTATGGTAAACTTTGGGTTCCGCCGGAACTCATTGTCCGAAATTGTGTAAAACTAATGTTTTGTTTTTCTGTATTTCAGTATAAAATAGACTTGTATTCCTTTTAAATCGTATCAGCGTTTGTGTATACCACTTTCTTATCGCATTCGCCGTGCAATATGCTACGCGTAAGATTCTTGTCGCGCTGTCGCATGCAGCACATTTTAGTTTAGTTCTTATCACAGGTACAGTGTCTATTGCAATTCGTGCACATGATCGCGTGCCATCGATGCGCCGCCGGCTTTGCACATCTATTGCTTTTACCTGTTGGGTTTATGCAGCAGACACAGAATCTTATTGTGAACTGTCGCATTCTTGCGTACGCAGTTTCGGGTTGCAGCTAGTTTCGTGCCGATCTCTGGCGTCTCCAGACGTATATCGCGCAGCGCGTTTCGTTTTATCAGACTTCAGTTTCAAAGTTTGCATTATATTCGGTCATCAATCGACTTAGTCATAATATGCATCTGCAGTTTTTTATTAATAAGTTATTGTGCGTTTAATGTGCATAAATGTTTTTTTTTGTTTGCTTTTGATGTTTATATCAATCCATGTGTGAATATAATATTATCATATTGTATGAAATGTTTTTGTTTTAACTTATGTTTTCTTTTAATTACAGTACATGCCGAACCCTTGCAATCCGATGAGCGCTGCATTGGTAGCTAAGTTTATCATTAAGTTATATTATTCGGTTAAATGTTTTAAGGCCTTTCACCTAGGTGTTGCAATAGCTCGCGAATTAGGGGGCCGTATATATTTCACTTAATGGTAATATGGAAAGTTTAACGGATTCTGATAGCGCAAGAGGGGTTTCGTTAATTTTTTGTTGATTTTGTTGAGTCTCATTCGGTGTACCGTAGCAGGGTGGTGATAAAAGTGACTCGTGTTCATGGCACCGCTCAAAGGTAGCAGTAGTGATTCGTATTCATAAAATATAAAATATAAATTGTGCTATTCGGAATTGAAAAAAAAACTGGGAAAAAAGGGCAACAAGAGGCGGTACCTCTTGTATTTTTTGTTATGATTTTTTTCCATTTTTATTTTTCCGATTTTAAAACTTGTTGATGTTGTGATCATCAATTATTTAATTAACTAAGGAATACAATTAACTTATGCAAAGACAATTAGAAGACAATAAATTATTTATTTGTATTGTATTGGTTTTTACTCAACTTTTCCGATGATTTTCGGGTAAAATCTTTGAATTTATGTTAAAACTAGTTAACCGGGCAAACGTTGTTTTGCCATATAAATTATTTCAAGTTTCTAGAAAAATTTTAGTGTAGACAAAAAGTAACTTACTTATTATAAAAAATAGGGGTTGGTGATAAGAAACCAAAAATTTAGGGTTGTATGTATATTTTAAGCCACATTAAAAAAATAAAAACAAAAAATTTCGACCAAAATTTAAAAAAAATTAAGGGTGAACAACCCTTATCACTTAGAGATATGAAGTTACCGATTCTCAGACCAGCTGAATACGCATATAAAAATTTTCTTTGAGCGGGATGAAAAATGATTATATTACGAAAATGGCTATAAAGAAATAGGGGTTGGTGATAAGAAGCTAAAAATTTAGGGTTGCATGTATTTTTTAATTCCACATTATAAAAAAAAATAAAAACAAAAGAATTTGTCCAAAAATTTAAAAAAAAGTTAAGGGTGAACAACCCTTATCACTTAGGGGTATGAAAAATAGATGTTAGCCGATTCTCAGACCTACTGAATACGCATATAAAATTTGGTAAAAATCGGTAAAGCCGTTTCGGAGGAGTATGGAAACAAACACTGTGACACGCAAATTTTATATATATAGATTGTTTTGGTATAAATTTCTCTCGACATAATGTGAATATTGATAATTTCTTAAGTTTTCAAAATTTTCTTTTTGTAATAACACCCTGTATATTAGTTTTCCTACTACAAACACTACTTAGTAAATCGCTTTTATTTGTGAATTTTGAGTGTTCTTCGTTTTAAACTTGGGATTTTCCTTCTGGAACACCCTATATATTCGCTTTTTTTGTGTCCGTGAAAACTTTCCTTCAGCTGCGGTTTTAGGTGTGTTTCTTTGCACTTTAAGTTTTTTTTGTAACACCCTGTTTATTAGTTTCCCTGAGCATCAGGTGAAAACGAGTAATATTTGTAGTGTTTGGATGTTTTCATCTTTAATGATTGAATTTTCTATTTGTGACACCTGGTATAATCATTTTCCTTCACATCCCTGAAAATTTTGCTTTGACTGTTATTAGAATTTAACTTCTTGCACTTTGAATTTTCTTTTTGTAACGCCCTGTATATTAGGTTCCATTTTCAATCACGAAGAAAATTGACTTTGCTAATTGCTTAATCGCGCTAGAACTTCACTAAGTAGAACGCGCTTGCTTGCTTGCGCGGCTAAACAGGTCGTCCTGTTTCAATATGGCGGTATGAATTCTGTTGACTTGTAAAATCTAAACTTGTATTATTTTAGATTGTATTTATTAATAAAGAAATGTTAAGAAATATTATTTCTTATGCTTTGAATGTACCCCTTCTATCATTTCAGGTACAGGTCTCTAAGAGAGTTCCCTCTCTTAGGGGATGATCCCCACTATAAACATTGTTAAGGTATCCTGTATGATTTATGTACTCCATCTTTTATTTCAGCAGCAGGTCAGAATATTTTTAAGTGTCCCCTCTCTTGTGGCGACTTAAAAATTAGAAATATTTTTAAAAGTCCTTAAAAGGATGTCCTTATAAAGAGTTCCCTCTCTCTGGGGATGATCCCCACCATAAAAATTGTTGATATGCCTGAGTATTTCGGGGATGAAGCGCAGAGACATCGTAGCTGTAGGATGGGCCGGGAGCAATGGACGCATCGAAGCAGCCTGTAGACTGTCTTATAACGACACGTGCCAAAAAATTTAAAAATCTGATCCTCTCCTGTTCTCTTTCTTCCATCTCCTCTCTTCTCTACTCTGTTCTCTTTCTTTCTGTCTTCTACTCTTCTCTGCTATTCCTTCTCTTCTACATCTCCTATTTCTCTTCTTACAACTTTCTTACTTCTCATATTGCCTTCACTTACAATTTCTCTTATATATCATTTGAGTTACATATGCAACCCAAATTACACCTGTTATTTTTAGATTTGAGAAAAACGCCTCCTACACCTGAGATTCGATCCGTGCCTACTAGCATGCCAGCAGGTGCACGTACCCACTCGACCACCGAGTGTTTTTATCATTTATATTTGATTCTTTTATTTATGTTTCTAATTTATTCAACTTTTTAAAAACAACAACACAAGTCCCAGATATGTTGCACTCGCTCCACGCGTATAATATCTATATTGAATGTGTGAAACGCTCATATACTGAAAACGGCAAGGAGGATACCAAATATGAATGAGATATTAATTGATATTAATTTTATTTTTTTATTGACAACATTTACAAATACAAACATTTTTATATAGAAAAATATCGACAACTATAAATAAACATGGCATGTAGTTCAAGTAGGAGATATGTAGGTACATATCTATCAATAAAGTTGAAAATACTTACTTAACGTATAATTAAAGCAATATTTTATTAATTAAATATCTGCCTTTATTTACATAAGTAATCTATCTTATAGTAGGTATTTAAAATGTGCATAAAAATATTTTGTAATTCAATTTTTATGCCTAACATAAACACTTTTTCTTATTCAAGCTACTAGTTTCACTTTATCAGTACTTAAATGGCTATCCTTGAGATCTTTTAACATTTATGCTTAACCACCAACAAAATATTAATGAGTCGGATTATGAACCTACTTAAAAACAAATACTCAACATCCCTATTTTATACCCTACCTAGTTCGCAGTGTTCTAGAACCAAAAAGTAACATTAAGTTAATTTCTGTTATTGTTAACTTTTTGTTAGTTCTAATATGACTATCATGATCATGATCTAAATGAATAAAAAAAAACAATATTAGCACTCAATATTCTATTATGGTAAATTCCGCGGAAAACTTGCCTTAAAATATGCGCACATATAACTCTTCTGCGATGAATATTCGGAATGTATTGGTAAATCAATGTCAATTAGTTTGATACAATTTGCAATTTTAATACAAAATTGATTTTTATATGTGAATAGGGCCTTAATCTATAATTGTGTTACTGCATTCAGAATTTAATTAACTTTCGGAATCCAAAAACAAAATTTAAAAATTAAAGCACAAATCAAAAAAGTCAATAATGGATTTGATTTTCAAATAGCTGAAGAAATACGAGAACATACCTTGATGCAAAATAATTTTTGCGTTTTGGTATATCCAATAAGTTGTATGGACCTTAATTATGCCCATTGTAGAACCGATGAAATACGCGTATAATACAAAAAGAATACGACGGTCGACGGAACATCACTCACGATTTACCTCTGAGTATGCACCATCCGCGTGGTACGAACCCCGCACATCAATCGGGCACAATTAAAAAAGCATTTAACAAGTCAAGAATAATGAAGCAAAAGTGCAGGCAGACCACCTGACCACAAAAATGAGACTAACGTGGTACACAAGTCAACCGCGTGGCGATCGCACAAAAATTGCACAAGATAAGAAAACATGTTTGTTTGTAAACACTGATCCTTTCAATGTGGTAGTGTAGAACATAAATAAAATTGTAGTCGTACTATGCTTGGAACTATTTATTTCGATTAAATTTTAAACCGAAAACCTGATAGATAATTTAATTCTATATCGATTATTTTGGTAACTTTTTTTGATAATATTAAATGTTTAGACCCTATTTGCAATTTTAGAAAAAAATGCACATGTTATATATGGAAATTATAAAGAATTTTAATACCTACAATTTAGTGCATAAATGGTTGCCCAACAACATCGCGTTCGCCCACTAAAACAAAAACAAAAACACAAAATTAGCCAAACAAAAAAAAAAAAACAGAAAAAGGGCATTTTTGTAGGTTTCCCGAGGGTTACACCCACAAGTTATATATGAAAATTGTATAGAATTTTAGTACCTATAATTTGATGAAAGAACGGTTGCCCTACGACATGGCGTTCGCCCGCTAAACACCAAAAACCACAAAATTAGCCCACGAAAAAACAGAAAAAGGGCATTTTTGTAGGTTCCCCGAAGGCTAAACGCACAAGTTATATATGAAAATTCTAAAGAAGTTTAATACCTACAATTTGATAATTAACTCTCGCAAGTTTTAAAATTCGACGATATATAAAAAAAGTGCAAATGAAAGACGAATAATATACGTACATGCACCACCACAGCGTAGCACTGACTGCGTAAGAAAAAAGATTGACAGGATGAACTGTTTCCGATACTTACGCCCTCTAGTATCAGTAACAGCAACCAATTAATAATAGCGAGAAGGGAGCGCACTAGCGCCATCTATTTTCGGCGGTTCAAAGTATTGTCTATTACAGGAAACTACGCTATGGCTACAAACATGTACACAAGCAATAGTTCAACTGTATTTGACAAACTGATTTTCTCACATAAAATATACAGGATATTCACGTTGTGACAAAACGGGGCCTTCCTAGAAAACAAAAACACAATAACCAAAACCAAAGGTACAAAAATAAAAGAAAATATAGGAATGTGCTTCAAGACAATACACACAGCGCAAACGCAAAATTAAAATGTGCGCGAAGCGCCGTACCAGTTTCCTTATACGCTCGAATTGTTCGTATGGTGGCGCTCGTCGTTGCTTTCGCAACGAAGCGATTTCGGAAAAATAAATCCAAAGGCCCTTAAAGTATTCCTTCCAAGCGGGCAGCAGCCACAAGGTAAGCCAATGCTCAACCCGCAACAAAACGTACACGAAGCACAGCTCGCGTTGCGTTCAATTTACCTGAATACACAACATCCGTATGATAAACGCAACACGTTTACAATTTGAGGTTATCATGTCAGAAGTGAATGTTTCTCTTGAACTCTTGCTTCACCAGCACTCACGTTTGCAATACCTGGCCGCGAATTTCAACCGACCACCAACATCTCTAACTATATCCGTCTTACACTATTGTACAGATTACTAAGATCTAACTGTAAATCATGTACGGGTCGACTCTTAGTTCGTCTTTGCTTACACTGACGCCCTCTTTAACATCTTCTCAGCAAGAGAGAAGCACACGACATCCGATATCATTTATATCTAAGTTATAAACATAAAGACAGTCATACCGCGTACAACATAATACTACAAATCTGATAAATACATATTGTGTGTGTTTTGTAGAAAATAATGGCGCGTGGACAACAAAAATTACAATCACAAGCTAAGGCAGCTGAGAAGTCTGCCAAGATGAAGAAGCAGCAGGGGCACAGTGCAACTGACCAAAAGAAAGCTGCACAGAAAGCTCTTGTTCATGTTTGTGCAGTGTGTAAGGTAATTTTATCATTTAAAACCTATTTCTAATCATTACCTAAATAATCATTCATTAAATAATTTGTAGGCCCAAATGCCTGATCCAAAGACCTACAAACAACACTTTGAGAACAAGCATCCCAAGAATGACATGCCTGAGGAGCTGAAGGATGTATAGCAGGCACTCCGGGCGCATCGCCCAGCTGCATATTCACACAACCCAACACCAACAAGTACATTTCCATTCGTTAGCAACCGGCCCACAACACTGCAATGTCGAAAGTCATTCTCGTCGCACATTTTGCTTGCATCGATTTTTTATACGTGACCTACGCGCGACTTAATTAAATAATTTATTATCATGTGCGATTCCCAGGCGTGGAAAATAAGTTGAAATCTTTTTTTGTATCGATTAAAAATTACAATTTTGTGGTGAGAATCGTTTGCAATTGAAGTAATTCTTTCCCACGCACACATACACACCACACACATGATAAAATCCCAATGTATAATTGCTTATTAATCATTAATGGACAATCTACAAGTAGATTTTTAGATTAACATGAATACAAACTTTCCACAAGTCGAAATGAACATCCCACCCCGACCTTAAGTACGTACACTTGTCATCAATTGAAAAAAAGGAAAACCAACATGTTAAGACTTAGAAATCGTACCCTCGCTCGCACATATCAGGCTTACTTAATAGATTAATACATGCGGTACATGCTTGCACACTCGTTCGGCGATCATACTTAAATATTACATCACAAGTTAATTAATTAGTTTTTAATGCATTGTTTTCTTTTTTGTTTCACTCAGAGCGGGCTTTGTCTCTCTTTCTCTCGTGCACGCATTGCGTTCTGGAAGTTTCTCTTATCATTATTGTAGTTAGTCGTTTTAAACATTCGCATGAACTCATTATTTTGGCATTTCCTTGGAGAGATTATTGTGAGAAATACACGGACACTTTTTCTTTCGTTTTTCGTATAAAGCGTTAAACAAAATAAATAATAAATAAATAATGTGCACATTTTTTCGACTTACACAAAGTATGAAATAAAACTATGTCAATGTCTCAAGATGCGAAATTAAAAATTAATAAAATTCACGTTCTTTCTATCCGTCCCCGCATTTCTAATAAACTCGTGTTTAACAGTTGGAAGCATTTGCCCATTTTTAGTCGCATTAATTTCTTTGTTTAATTGTTTTAAAATTTAAATCGTAATTTTGGCCAAATTCCAACTACTTGCATTGCACAACCAGTTTAAAACTCTAATTATATTTGATTGATTACTGATTATTACCGGCTAGTAGTGCTCTCGCATTGTATCCCGGTTACAATACGAACACTACAGTTTTAACTGAGAGAGAACACCGTAAAAGTACTTAGTATAAGTTCGTTTTGTCGGCGCGACGACGCGACTTTGATTTAAATAAATGTACACATGATATATGTACATCATAGAATATCGAACAATCCACATATATGTATATGACATGACTCTTGAATTAAAATGTTGCGCGCGTGCGATGCCTACAGGCGACATCGACGGCAAAGTCTCCAAGATGCTTGGATGATTGGAAGGAAATTATAATGTCTGCTGTTTTAGGATTTCCAATTTCGCCCGCACGTCTTGAAACATGGGTCGTTTGTCTGGATGCAAATCCCACGCCTTGCAACAAATTACAAATTGTAAATACGAATTTAAAATAAAATTGATGGGAAATAAATCGAAAATACGTACCTGTCGCATAATTTCATAAACTTCGGGCGGACATCCTTCAGGTGCTTCCATTTTGTAACCTTTTTCGACATGTTTCACAACGTCTACAAGAGGCTGCAACGAAAAATATTTTTTAGTCAAAAATTTAATAATTTACTAAAAAAAAACTTACAATTCGTGGATAAGGTACTCTTCCAAACGAATAAATCTCCCAGAGTAGAATTCCGAAGCTCCACATGTCTGACTTGTTTGAAAATTTCTTTAAAAAAACACAAATGTTAAAATTAATTAAAAATAAAAAAAACTAAAAAATAGCTTACATTTTGTTTGAGAGCTTCCGGTGCAGTCCATTTAATGGGTAACTTAGCCGATTCCAACGCGGTATTCTTCTCGTTTCGCGCCAGACCAAAATCCGACACCTTGGCGATGCCGTTCTCAGCGATCAGCACATTCCGCGCGGCAAGATCGCGATGCACCACATGCATACGCTCCAGGTACTCCATGCCAGCGCTGGTATCAAACGCAAAGTTGATTTGATCACGTTTTGTTACGTGTAACCGACCACGCGACCGCAGGTAATCAACTAGACTGCCTTTGCTCATGTACTCCGTCACCAGGTAGATTTGATCCTTTTTTCGCACTACGCCTAAGAGATTGACTAAGTTTTCATGGTGTAACGACCTAAAACAATCATAAGAGATAAAATATGCAAAAATAATTGAATTTTAAATTCACGTACTTCATTAATATTGCTTCTGCCTCACTGGAGTCCTTCAATACTTTGACAGCGACTTTCTGTTTCTTCCATTTACCCAGTCGCACTTCACCGAATTCTCCTTTACCGATTGGTTCCAAAATCTACAAAAATTAACATTTAATGCATAAAATCTTATTTAAAAGTAAAATTTACCTCTAATTCTTGTTCTTGAATAATACACAAATCATCTACATGACTATTTTGCGCTGGAATCGGCTCCGTCTTCGCAGCCTCCTTCGGCAGCGCCATTTCCAGCTTGGTGCACAACCCATCCGCGTCATTCTTGTAATGTTCGATGAGTTTATCCAAATTCTCAAAGAACTCCTCATCATCGATTGTGAGACTTCGGTCGTGGTACTTGACACGGTAGTGTTCGACTTTATTTTGGAAACATACGCACAGCGTATAATCTCCGGGGAAATTAGTTGACTCGCGCACAAGAAACAGTCCATCCATGCGCGGTTGTAGGAGTTGCTCTGCTTGTTCTCGCGATATTTTACCGTGAAACCAGCTAAAACATTAAAATTTATCAATTGAATTAAAGTAAATTGCGTGAAGTGTAAACTTACGACGAATTAAATTTACTATCGAGAATAATTGGACTCTGGACGCGATTTACATTCACGTCGTGGCCGTTGTTGCCCATATTCTTGATGTTGCAATCATTATTCAGGTTCATATTGTTCTCAGGGCGCAAAAACAAGTTGGTATCTTGTATAGGCCCAAATTTATCCTAAACATACAATATTATTAGTTTTAAGTACGGAAATAATAAAAGAATGCTCAAAAAACATGATAATTTGCCTATTTTTTGTTAAGAATTATATTTTCATCTCTTAAACTTCCAATTTAACTAGCTTATCTTATAGAAAATTTGACGTAGATTAAGAATCGTTAATCCTCTCTTACACTTTTAGTTTAATAAATCTTACCCAAGATTCCATTGAATTTTTCTCATGAGCCCTGGATATCATGCACTCAGCAGGATTATTCCTCTTCACACCGCGAGCGGGCACAATTGGCGGCGGAGGATACGCGGGCGATGAATTGGAAGCCCAGTGTGCAATTGCATCAACCTCCTAGAAAACACAACACATCTGTTACAAACTTATTGCACTGTAATCATCTGTGCACACCATACTTGAACTACACACACTCAGATGGGCTAGGGTGGAACATTAAGCCTAATGTACCTGTGAGTTGGGCAAGTTCTGGCCCTGACTGCTCATTTTCCATTCAATTTCACTACCAGAAGCCTTAATTTCAGTTTGATGACTCTGTGTCCTGCACTGCTTCCACCATCATAATCACTTCTTTCCACTTCACACTGAATAACCTAAAACAAATCAAATGATGTGTTGTAGTGTGGCCCTTCTACTGCTTAGTTATAATGCAGTTTGTTCATTCAGTATTGTATGAAAATTTGTAAATATCACAACAAATAGCCTAGCTTTGAGTTAATTTGAATCTTCTGTTGGAATTGGATGTGGAAAATACGCCCTGTGTAGGCACACACTCACCTGCACTCCAAATCGTACTGTGTCGGCGTGTTATCAGTGCGCTTCTATTTGATTATTGCGCTGGTCGTGTTGGTAATCCGTAAAGTTTGCAAAATATTAGTCACGTAAATAACAAAACGTCAACGTCCAGCGGCCATTTTGGCTTCGTTGCGCTTCGCCGATCGCCCAAAAACGTCGATAAGGTAGGAATCTTCACACGATACGCAAGTCTAATGAGAAAATTTAAATAATCACCATAGAAGAGCCAACAATTTCACTTATCTAGCGAATTAATCGGTAATTAGTACACGGAAGACGCACACGCAACAATTTCCACGCATTAACACTAATTGAATCATTAACCAGCTAGATTGGGCGAAATTATGTTTCTAATTTATAAACTGCGCGTCTAAATATGAAAACACACGCGGCAAGTTTTAGTTTTCGTGAATAACTGCTAGTTAATGCTCGGTGCATTTCATGTGCGGCAGATAAAAGATTACATACAGCGATAAAAATAAACACATTAAATGCAATACAATGCGTCTGATTGTTCTGTTTGCTTGGAAATCGCACGCGAATGTTGGGAGCGAGCAGGAAACGAATAATTGCCTGTGTTCATTATACGCCGATGTGCTCACGATTCAATCATGTAATTTATTTGCAACATACAATTTGATCCGATGAACTTCTCTAGCAATGAAATGATAATGTAGTTGGGAGTCTTACCTGGAAAGAAAAGTTATTATGTTATTACAGCTTGATCAGCAGAAATGAAATTCAATTATAATTTGTGAAAGTTGGCTCAGATTAAAGTCTCATCACACTACTATCTTCAGATGGGAAAAGAAGACAATTTTGTATGGTAGAATCATCACAGAAGGGAAATTTTATTTTATTTCAACGCAAAATATAATTACCTAGGAATTCACGACGTTTTCAAGCAGAAAGCAAGCGTTAAAAACTGGAAAATCTGAAAAATTAAGAAAAATATGTTATTTACGTGCAATTCATAAATTTATAGCAGTAAAATGAATTGAATTTAATTTTCAGGACTTGTTTTGCATCATAAATAATTGTCAGACGGGAAAAGAAGACAATATTTAAGTAATTATCATCATTTCATAGGTAAAATTAAAGGAATTGAAGTTTATAATTACCATTTGCGAGTTTAAACCACATTGAAGGCTTGAAGACAGCTTGAAGTCCTGCAAATAAAAAAATTATTAATATTGACATAATTTTTAGAGTAAAAATATTAAATTGGTACCTTTTTCCAAAGTTTCGCCTTCCCTCTTGCTAAAAAAAAAAATTATTATTTCTAATTTAAGCTAAAGTTTGGGAGAGTCCCTGAACAAAGTTCTTGGTGGGTATAACGAATCCCTTTTTATTTACGAACGATACTTAAAGACATCTTTAAAAGCACTTGCGTTACACCCCGAGTTGTTTCGTAGCTTTTTTTAAATTAAACTTCTTAAATCTCGCGTTGCTTCCGATGTTGTTGGCATGTCTCATGTCGCGTGTCTACAGTCTACTTGGTTGGCGCGCTCGTCGTGCTCGACTTGCTGTCGCGCATGCTGGCAGAGCGACGACGCTTGATTTCCTCAGCGCGACGCGCCTTCGATTCCTTCTTTCTTTGCGCCAACAGCTTGGCGTAGTTATCGGCTTGTTCCTTGCGCTTCAGGCAACGCTTCTTCTTCAGTGCGAGACGATGGCGTTTGCGCTATAAAACAAGAAAATTATATGTAAAATAGAGATAATAAATATTGATTGTGGTAACTTACTTGAAGCACGGATGGAGTGATCAAACGCTGGATTTTCGGCGCCTTGCAACGCTGCTTCTTAGATTCCTTGCCCTCCTTGGGCACAAGAGGCCTCTTCACGACGTATTGACGTACGTCATCCTCTTTGCTCAAGTTGAACAACTTGCGGATGCGCGACGCACGCTTGGGACCCAAACGACGTGGGACTGTGGTGTCGGTCAATCCGGGAATTTCCTATAAAGAAATAATAGTTTTTAAACCACTTGTTGATATTTATGTTGTTAAAACTTACGTTTTCGCCCTTGCGGACAATAACCAAAGCCAAAACACTTAAGTTACCATCAACGATGCAACCGCGGACAGATTTGCGCTTGCGTTCACCAGTACGCCTTGGCCGGTAGCAAGAGTGTCCCTTGCTGAGCAAAAGACGCACACGCGAGTTGGTCAAGACACCCTGCTTCATAGGGAAACCTTGTTTGTCGTTGCCGCCGGCAACACGAAGGACGTAACCCTTCCATTCATCGCCAAGAATGTCGGCTTCAACTTCAGCGCCCATACGCTTCTCGTAGAAGACACGAATTTTGTGCTCATCGTTTACTTCGAAGAGTTTTTGACATCCCGTCGCCGGGAAAGACACGTTGAGCTATAACAAAGATGAACACATGCCATGTATACTCAACCTCTAACCTCAAAACAAAACATTTCCCAAACTTTATCAAATAAACACAAGAACTATTTAACCACGCAATATATTTTTAGAAACGCGTACTTTTTCGGACACTGAACTTGCTTAGAACTTCACATTTGCAAAATGCTCTGGTTAAATAAACGGCGAACAGCATGGAAGTATTGTGCTGGTTGTTGGTCGGCGCTCCGCGTCACCCATGACAAATCTTCGGTAATCACAAACATCCTCTACGAAAACGCGCACATAACACGACGCAAAGCACCGCCACACTATTCAGCACAATAATCCAGTGATATTTCGCCATAATCGCGGGTAGTTTTCGTGTTTTTTGCGAACTTTACGTACCTTCATTGCTGAAACATGTAATGTTCGCTAGAAGCTTAGACGAAAAGGAGATACGGCACGTCGGTCGGCAAAACAGATCGCGTTAGAGTGAGCGAGGGATTACTGCGCATGCGCCACGCGCACGTTGCACCAACCAGGAATGCCAACCTGTTAAGAATAAAACCCTAAATATAACTAAATCAAACTATAAACTTCCCAAAACACAAAAAAACATTTCAAAGGATTAGAAAAATAAATAACTGTTTTGCAGTGATAGACATTTTGTATTGGAATTGCCACAAGTAATAAATGTAAAAATCGCGTATTAAAGTCAAAATATTACACTTTTTACCGTTTAACGCCTCTTGTTCTTCTTTTTGTTACCGCCACCTTTCTTCATATTTTGTCGCGGACCACTCTTTTGCATAGGGGACGGCTCAACACTCGGTGCGCTATCATCATCGACAGTTTTACCCGAAAAATCGCTGTAAAAATGAAATAAAAACAAATTAAACAACTAATCAAACAATTAAAACTATTAGAAAACTTACTATTGATCAGAATGACCTGAAGCCGTGCCTTGCGAGCCCTTAATAACGTCTTTCATCCTACGATCGCGTTTCTTACGATAACCAGACCGCTCGTACCTCGGCAGCCATCTTTCTGGATCCGGTGCGCTGTTTGCATCGTAATTCTTCGGTAATTTACCTTTACGTTTACGATGCTTACGCTTTTTCTTTTCAATCGGCCTGTAACAAAACAATATATCGTATTTTACACACAATTAATTATAAAATCAACTTACCCTGGAGAAATATCAACTTTCGAAGTAGTCGCGGATTTCTTCGCAGTGAGCCAAACATTACTCTCAAGAGTATCAAGATCCACATCAAGATCTACAACATTTGCAAGACGCTTCCTCAATTCAATCGCCTTCTTCTCATCGAACTGCGAATAAGCAATAATCAACTGCGAGATAGTTTTCGTATCATTCTTCTCTTTCGCTAATAATTGCTCCAAACTCTTCGCAGCCACCTGTGGGCGTCCATTTCTAATATGAAAATCAGCCGCTTGTTTAAACAAACTCGTCAAATTAAGCCCGCTGCGCTCGTTTTTCTTGTACCATTCAATCGCCTCTTCATACACTTTAAGCGCAACATCTTCTTTACCCTGATTAAGATACAGCGTTATCAACGCACCAACAATACCAGGTTTGTATCTGTAATCACCGATATCTTCCAAAACTTCACAAGCTTTCTTCTTATCGCCATTTTGTAGCAAAAGCTGCACACAAGTCATCTTGAGAATAAAATTCTCCGCTTCATTAGAGGCTTCCTGAGCGGCTTTGAGCAACAACTGAATCGGATCTTGTTTCGTCGGAGCTTTATACAAATTCAACGCTTTTAGAAGTCTACATTGTACTTTTAACTCCGGCCATGTTTTCTCAACAGTATTACTCAAACTTGTAACTTGATCATGATGATTTGAGTAATAATTAAAGATGGCGTTGTTCAACGCAATATTTTTGCGTTGCTCCGATGGTAATTTATGTACCAACTGATCATTTGTAGCGACTTTCATTTTTTTCTTCGAATCAAAAACATTTTGATCCTTATTGATGACAACAACATTATTGCTAGCTACAGCAGATAAAGAAATATCGTCGATTTTTTGTTTCAGTGCAGATAAGTATAAAGAATGCGCTTCTTTAGTTCTGCCTTGTTTCTGCCAGCAGTACCCTTGCAAAACACGAATGTGCGCTAGTTCTGCTTCGGTTTCCTCCTCACTTGCGCCATCTTCTTCAAAACTCTCCCGGAGTAATTTCTCTGCTTTCTTAAGAAGTTTTTCAGCTTCTTGGAAGTTCTCTGCCTGTGCATACATCAACGCTTTGTTGTAGCACATCTCATAAGTGTCTTCTTGAAGTTGATTCTCAACACTTTTCAACATTTTAGCATCATTTAATGAACTCACAACTGCAGACAGATTGGTCTGACGTTCTTCTTCGTAGTCATCGTTGGGATCACTACGAATAATCTCGTCGTACGCATTGAATGATTCTTGATAACGTTCTAAGCGATACAGAATCTGTGCGCGTAATTCTTGACAGCGGTGGTTTTGTGGTGCTGAATTGATGACAGTGAGCGCGTTTTCCGGTTGATTCGTGCGGTATAATGAGTAGGCTTTCTCAAAGTGCATGTCTGCACTATGTTTTGGATTCTTGTTGATGTGAGAGAGTGCCTCTTCGAACCGATTCAAGTAGATAAGGCAGACGATTTTGCATTGGAATGCGGTTGTGTCATCCGGACACATTTGCAAAACTTAAGAAGAAAAATACTTATTAAAAGTTTTGAAAATAATAAAAATATTATAAAAATAAGATTTTACATCAATATTTATAACGAATGTAATTTATTAGGTAATAGGAATGTGTTTATTATGTCCATATGGGTATAAAATAAAAAAATAAAGTAAACTTACCTTTGTTAATAACTTTAAGCGCACGATCATGATCTCCTTTCTGGTCATGTTTGTGAAACTCGGTGTAGAGAGTAATCCGGGCCTTTTCTTTAGCGTCTGGTTCAGTCATCTTTGTTGAAAGTTGAAGATTTTCTTCAAAATTAACCAATGTAATGACACTTACGAAGAATATTTGCAATAAGCAGCAAAGCACTGAGTTGGCAGTTGGAGGTTACACCACTCGATGTGTTGTTGTCATTGGCCGCATGGTGGCAGCGGCCAGTCAGACTGCCAGGCAAACAACCAGGCATGCAAGACTGCCAGTCTGTTTGTTAGTGCTTTTTGCACTTACGAGACTCATGTTGGTATGGAAAAAGCTCCCATCAAATTATACACAAGATGTTCGAAATACCTAGCAAAAATAAGCATTGTATAATTAATTATTAGATTAACATAAATAATTTGCTCATTCAACATGTTAAAGTTAATAACAAACTAAATTTATCGTTAATTTTGTTAATATTTTATAATTTACTAATGTTTTTATTACTGCTACTCTGCAGTATTAAGCACCTAGTGTTTTTCATTCGTTTTTGTTTGTTAAACTGAGTGTTACTTAAAAACAAAGCAGATTTTTGCAAGGTTAATGTTAAACAAAATATTTAGTAATCGAAACAACTTCTTTGTAATAATTTATGATAACTTTTATCAGTCAAAAACATTTGAAAGTCGTTTGAAATGACAACTATCAGCTGATTTTGTTTTGTAATCGATGTATCCAACTCTATTCCACGCATTTCCAAGCAACAACTTTCGACAATATGACTAAAGATACCTTCTCCATCTTGTGTGAAACTTTCGAAGCCATTTCATCAACCAAAGGTAAACAACAAAAACTTCCAATATTAAAAATTACGTCATTCAACTTGAACGCGGGATAAAATTCTACGATGCTCTTCGTTTATTCCTCCCAAACTGGGAACGCGAACGCGGCCCATACCGTCTCGGTGAGCATTCATTCACCAAAACCCTAACCAATATTCTATGCCTTCCCAAAACCGGAAGTGACGTCAACACATTAAAAAACTTCAATCAATCCGCAAGTGGCGCGGCGTCTAAATTCAAAGATTACGCGGATGCTGCCTATTCAGTCGTACGAAAGAAAACACAAAAAACAGCAACAATAAAATACACTCTGAAAGAACTCAACGATAAACTAGACGAAATAGCAGCTGGAAATATAAGAAAACAAGAGAGTATCATCTATGATTTATTCAGTAATATATCACAAATCGAAATAAAATGGTTGATACGCATTTTATTACGAGAAATGAAACTTGGGTTAGGAAAGAGTGATATTTTACAGTGCTACCACCCTGACGCGCCGAAATATTTCACAACCAACAACAGCTTAAGACAATTATGTTTAGATCTAGAAGATCTAAATAAAACAGCGAGTGATATCGAAGTGACATTGTTTAATGCATTCAGACCAATGTTATCACTGCGATGTGACGTAAAAGAATTCAACCGAGCTGTCAAAGACGACACAGAATTCTACGTTGAAGAAAAATTCGATGGGGAACGCTTCCAATTACATTTCGGCAACAAAAAGTTCAAATATTTCTCGAGAAATGGTTATGACTACACCGAAGAATTCAAAGCGCATGCGCAAAAATAGAAAAATGTATCACCGCGGACAGTGTAATACTAGATGGCGAAATGATGATATATAAAAAGAACTCAAAAACATTCGGGTCCAAAGGGATGTTTGCAGATATAAAGAAAGTCAAAATAGATTCTAACATACAACAATGTTTCTGTGTTTTTGATTTGGTGTACCTCAACGGTGAGAATTTGTGTAACACACCATTAAAAGACAGGAAATTAAGGTTACAAAAAGTGGTAACATCATTAGAAGGTGTCATCATGGTGAGTTCATATAGATCCGTGTTTAATAAGCAAGGAATTCTAAATGAACTTAATACTTCGATGGATAACAAAGAAGAAGGTATTGTTTTCAAGTCTCCTTGCGGGGTGTATCTACCTAATGAACGCATAGGGTGGTGGAAAGTAAAACTAGAATATTTCGAAGGAGTCATGTCTGATTTAGACGTAGTGATAATTGGAGGATATTATGGCCAGGGAGCAACCAAAGGAGAAATAACAGGGTACCTTGTAGCTGTCAAAGATAAAAATGAAAATAAATATTTATCATTTGCGAAAATCTCTACAGGTTTAAACAGGGAAGAAACTAAAGAACTTAATACACATTTAAACCCTCATTGGAGAAATGACCCACACCATGAAAAGTCTAATATAATACTAGGTAAAGAGAAACCTGATAAATGGATCCCACCATCAAAATCAAAATGTCTCCAGGTTAGAGGAAGTGAATTGATCAAACTCTACGATTCTACAACAGTAAAAGACTATGCAACCAAATATACACTTCGATTTCCTCGTATTCTATGTCTTCGTCTTGATAAAAACTTTGATGATTGTTTAACAACTGATGAACTTACAAGTTTAACTGAAGGATCATCCGTGGTGCAAAAATTAAACAAGAGACACCTTGAATTAGAAGATTTGGTAATACCATCAAAACCATCAAAACGAAGAAAAAAGGAGTTGAATTTCGAGCTACTTCCGGTTGATATCGTCAGTGACATCCTCCTGGGTTATACGTTCGTTGTATTAACTGGTATAGGTGACTGGACCAAGGATATGGTAGAGAAAGCTGTTCGTGAAAATGGCGGTACCCTAGCTATAGACTGCACTCCTGATACACTCTGTATGTTAGTAGGAGATGATCACATCAGGACACAAACTTATACAGGCGAAGTTGATATAGTAAAAGTCGATTGGCTACGGCATGTATTAAATGAAGGAGAGTTTATGATGTATGAACCTTTTGATGTGGTTAAAATGTCCGAAAAGAGCAAGAGGAGATTCATGCAGGAATTTGACCACTTTGGTGACTCTTATGTAATTCCCGCGGATAAAACAAGTCTGAAGAAGGTTTTCAACGAGTATTTAAAGGTAGTATTTAGTTTAAGGTTAACTTGTTACATAACCTGTTTTTTCGACCCAATTTTAGAGTAATTACAATGTAATGCAGCTGACTGTTGATGAAATCAATGAATTCAACGCTGAGATCAATTTCACGCGCGAATGGAAAGTTCTGCGCGGGTATACAGCGTTTTTCGACCGGTATAAAATCATCAATGATACGAGCAGTACCGAAATTTCGTATAATTCCAATTTTTATGATCGCGTTGCGTTTAAAAACGCTGGAGGCATCGAGAGTGAATTTTTGAATGAAGATTGCGATTGCATCATTGCATCCATGTAAGTTATTATTAAATATTAAATATTTTTCTTTGGTAAATTATAAAATTTATACCTTTACGCATGTTTAGTGATCGTTTCGAAGAAGTCCAAGTGTACTTACAGTCACTCCGGCGGGATATTCCGATTTACTCATCCACAGAAGAGTTTAAACAAGAAATTCTTCGCCGAGGACAACAACAATGATGAATTTTACTTATTTTTACTCAATAAGTAATTGTTGCACATGATTGTAGTGTTATATTCTGTGATTTCCATGTATTTTCATCGTGAAATTCACGTGAAATGCAAAATTAGTGGATTAGTCATGCGTTGCGGTATTCCATCAACATCTCTTTCACTTATATTATTAACCTTACTTCCGATCCGGCTTCCGATAATATAATTTTTATATGAGCCTGGGTAAATCCGCGAACGCAATATAATATTTGTGTTGTGTTGACTCCGAAAACGGAATTAAAGTGCGCTCAATAGCGACGCGACCTTCTCGGCGTTTTGTGTCGTCGTCCTTCCCAGTGACATGCAGATGTGTTAGTATTCTGTTGCAATGTATTTGCCTAGAAATACATACGTGTATCATGTTTCTATTGGCAATAGACAAACTTTAATTAGATATTGATAAACCGCGTGCGGTTGGCGGCATGCGTCATTTAAATTTTTGTTTATACAAGGGTGAATTTTAATTTTATACCAATGTAAATTGAAGTTTTCACACCTTTAGAGCTAAAAATATTTGAGAAAGTTGATTTTTTATATTTTTATGCCCCAAAAACTTATTTAATTCAAAGTTAATGACCTAAAATAAAAATAAAATAACTGTATATTCTTTCAATTTGATATTATTGTCCAACCAAGTTGCCATTTGATATCTCCTGATAACAAAATGATTAGACGTCACTATATAACGGTATTACTAAAAAATAACTCTTATACCTACAAAAATGTTAATTTTTATTGCCCTGATAGCAATAATATAACAATTATAATAATTTTCTGCAACTATAAATCGTAAATCACATTTTAAACTGTTTTTACACCTCGGATTCAATCAAAAATCGAAATAACCTGTTTTGAAACCAATTTGTAAGTTATAAGTTCGGTTCATCCGCGAAACAAACGCGGCATTCGACGAATTCGCATCGCTGCCCGCCGCCAACTTAGATCACCGCGAACATTTAAAAACCCGCAGTCGCGAGCCACTGGTCACTCAGTGCGCATTATCTCTTCATTTGCGTACCGCCGGTCGCGACATTACAATCTATAATCTCCAAGTATTAATTAAAAACATAAACAATCTATTCACTGCAGATGGATAAATCTGCTTGGTGAATAAATTATTATTATTATTATTAAGTTAATATTTTTTAAGTGTCGAAATAGTGAGTGATGAACTTGAAATAAATCTAGTAGCAATAGATTGTGTTTCGCAAAACTAAAACTTGTTTGCGTCCGGCGATCGCCGCAAGTGTGCTTAAGTTGTTTAGTGCGATTAACATCGTCCGACAAAATGCTACAACATCGTGTGGTGATTATCCTGCTTCTCAACATTGGATATGCATTATCTCAAGGTATTTCTAGTTTTTAATGAGGATTAACTGTTTTTTAATGCGAGAAATTTGCATAAGTATTTGATTTAATTGTTTACTCTACAATTACTCTATTTGTAAATCACATCTTTGTTATTCTGTTTACCATGACGTCATTTTTGAGTAAATCGCAATAAAAAAAAAACTTGTAAAAACTTGAAAATTGTTAAAAAATATCAAAACGTTTGTTTTTGATGTGAATTACAAATTACACTATAATTAATGATAATTGATCTGAATTATCTCGAACTACATCACCCCTTCATTCAAAACTAACCGCAAAACATGTTTATTAACTAGAAGAGATAATAAACATAATAAAAATGACAAATTATCGTGGATTTTCCGTAGTTTTAAACTCTTCCGATCTCGATACAAAAATAACTCAACTTAATTAACTATAATTATGTTTTAGTCAAGGTGAGATTTTTTTATTACCGAAATAAATATTTGCAAAAAATGTGAAAAATTTAATTAATCCTAATTTTATGTTTGGTTTACGAGTAATGTGAAAACTAGATGACGAGTCCAATGTTCGCTGTCAATGCTTAACCAATTTTAACAGACCATGAAATGTTTGCCGAAAATTACTATCGTCCGGTCAACGTACCTTCTCTATGAACAAATAACTCAAAAATATATTTTTATTCTTAGAAATCAATTGAATTAAAAACAGATTAATATGAGTAGTTAAATATGAGTGCAATCGATGAATAAATGCATGCGTAGTTAATAAACTCGGTGGAAACCCAGAAATTATAATTGTAGACGCGTGCAGCATGCATTTAATAAATGTACTCATACTCATACTTACCAAGGATCAGCATGTAGAGGCCTCGATGATTTCCATTTGAAATTTTAATTTCAATTTCATTCGTCATTCGCCACATTTCACATTCAATGTTTTTTCAATGACGTTTCAATGAATTATAGTTCAAGTTCAGATCCATTAACACACTGACTATACCTTTGATTAATTTATGCATTAATTGCAATAAAAATCTTGAATTTATTTTTTAGATGATAACTATTGCACTACACCACTAAATGATCCTGGTGTTTGTATCAATATCAAACGTTGTGATGGATTAATCCGTCTGCTGCGCTCACAAATCCAAAACCCCGAGGTGCAGAATTATCTTCGACGATCCACGTGCGGATACGAGGGTACCACACCGCTCGTGTGCTGCCCTCAACTGGAATCACAATTCCGCACGACAACAACAACAACAACTCGGCGGTCTGTTTTTGATCCAACGATACCACCCCAAATACTTCCGGTATTCACTGAATTTCCACCGGATACTACTCCGGTAGACACCAGGGAACCTACCTTAGCCACAAAACTACGCCCGCCGCATTGTGGGGTTAGTAAGGATTCCAACACTCGTGTCGTAGGAGGTGTGCCCGCTAACCTCAAAGAGTATCCCTGGATGGTTTCTTTGGGTTATCGCAATAGCAAGACCAATCAACCGAGGTGGTTATGTGGTGGTACCTTGATCACGGATAGACATGTTCTTACCGCTGCGCATTGTATTCATAATAAAGATGTGTAAGTTAGATTTTAAAATTTAAATTTTAAAATTTTAAATTTAATTATGCAAAAATTTATATTAATTTAAAATTTATTTTAAATTTGTTTTAGATATGTTGTACGTGTTGGTGACTTGGATCTGTACTCTGATGACGATGGTGCCACGCCCCTGAATGTACCAATCGCTAAGAAAATGATACATGAAGAATATTCACCGACTGTTTTTGTCAATGACATTGCTATTTTGACATTGGAGCATCCAGTTACTCTTTGTATGTATAAAATATAAATTTTATTCGCTTTTTCTACTTCCGCCATTTTTCACGGTTTTGAAACACAAAAAAGTGGTACTTTAAACACGGGAGGCCAATGTCGTGCCTAAAGTACTTTATTAACGTGTTTTAATCGCGGGGTGGAGCTTGCGCCTGCGCATTAGATTTCCCAGTAGTGTGCAAGCGAATTTTTTTTTTAAATAAAAAATTCAAATACAACAACTAAACGAGGAAATAAAGTGGAAGTAGAAAAAATACCGTAAGCATCACGTGGCTAAACGTTGTTAAACACTCAATTGATTAAAATCAATCTCGTTACAAAAACCCCTGTTTAACCACTTGGCACTTAATATACAACTTTTTATTACTACTATTAATTGATTTTTGAAATTTTAGCATATGTAATACCTGTTTGTTTACCACTCGATGAACCACAACGCAGTCTCACATATGAAAACAGCCAAGCCATCGTTTCCGGTTGGGGAGCTGTATATTTCAGTAAGTTTATTAAAAATACATTTATTTCATAAATGTAGCTATAACGCCATTTTGAATTATCTTTTTATAGATGGCCCGTCAGCAGCACATCTTCAGAAAGTTATACTTCCCGTTGTGCCCAATCAGAAATGCAAAGATGCCTTTGCAAAAGCAAAAACAATCATCGATGATCGTATAATTTGCGCAGGTTACAATGATGGTAAAAAAGATTCCTGCCAAGGTGACTCAGGTGGTCCCCTAATGGTAGCGAATTTAACTGGTAACCTAATTCTTCGATATCAAATTGGAGTTGTTTCTTACGGCTATCGATGCGCTGAACCGGGTTTTCCTGGCGTGTACACACGTGTTACACAATTCATCGATTGGATCTTAAAGAATATCCAATAATCTCGCGACAGCTTTTTATTATGTTAAGTTTGTATCTGTTTAATAAATGTATTACCATTGCGTCGCATTCCAATCCGCACGTAATTATTTATTTTATACTTAGGCGATAATAAATTTGTTTAATTTTTCGTAATCGATATTTATAATAAAATAACGTTTATATTCCTTACAAATTACGCAACATATAAATAAATCACAAGTCAACTACTACGTATGTGTAGTTGTGCGCATGAGCCGTTGCGCGTCGATTCGTTTGACGAATATTGCAATCTCATTGCCTGCCGCAGAGAGTGAAGACTTACATTTAATCAGTCAAATGGTGCTCAAGGGGAGCATGGCTGGTGAGAGGGCGAGCGCTGGGTTTGCTACTGCGATGATATTGTCCCCGGAGGCGGCGATTACCTGGACACGCGGTGAGAACTTCTCGCGACTTGTGTCCGTTGCGTCGAGCATTAGTTTCACGTCTTCTTCTTCTAACGCGTCTGCGCTGTCAATTTTTTCACTCTCCTTGAAAAAAATATGGTTACATGTATAAAAAGTTGCCTATAGTTCATTATAAGACCAGAAATTAAAATTATTAACCTGAAGAGGAGAATTCGAACAGGAATTACTCAAGGAATAATGAAGTTCAGCTTCGTCATCTGTCCCTGGGCCAATTGAACACATTCTACAAAGAAAAACGTAAGTATTATTCAAATATACGATATTTTTTTATTTTTATATTACCTGGTAGATGTATGTGACTTTGAATGCAGCAGTGAAGCACTGAAGTGTATCGACGATCGTGCATTATTTAAATATTCCTGGAAATCAAAAATAATGCAAACAGTTTCAATCGACTTACGCCTGCTACTTGAACAAATAATCTCCATGCTATATAATGCCATGCAATGTTAGTAATGAAATAGAAGCAGACAAACATGAAATGCAATAATACCACGCCATTTCTTTAACATCCTCACCCATCTTGAAGTCCGCAACAATTGGCCGATGTTAATTTCGGAAAAATTCCTAAAAATAGCATACTATACCTTTGTTAACAACAAAAAATCAAGAAAAACATAGTTTACAGCGCAAACATTACATAAATTAAATTTCCGACACAGAAAACAGCTTGAAAAGCTCTCCGGTGTGTCAAAATGATAATTACAGCTATGATAAGAGAGTCATCTATGGAATGTTTGCGCAATTAGAAAAATGAAGACCATGCGGTGCGCAAGAAGTAATCAAGTGTGAAGCGTGCGAAATGTGCGTAACGCGTGCGTTGATGAGGTTTCAGAGCTTGGTTAATTGCAGAGGCGAGCGTGGTGAAGGCGGCGGCAACAGACCGCGCGTTTTGCTAGGCGACGTGGTGCTGACCTGGTGTCGCTTCTGCGCCGGCGCATCCTCCTCAAAGCCGCCATCATCAAAGCGCCGCTTGCTGGAATCCTTGCTATTGCTATTGTTCAATGTGTCAACCAAGTCCGATTGACTTGTACGCAAACACATTGTATATCCAGCTCTAAAAACAAAAATTTTAAATGTTTTCAAAAATTTAATTGATTTTTAATTAAAAACTTACCCAGTTTTAGAATAATGACAGCCTGAATCTTTGACCACTTGTCTTGCAAGCGGAAACAACTCATCTCTCCGTGTTAAAAGCGCTGGAATAAATCGGCAAATTTGCGCAGCCGCTTCATTTACAGAAACTTCATGTAAGGTTAACGGTTTCTCAGGACGACGTTTACAGTCAAATCTTCCATAGATGGCCGCGTATCGCCTGATTTCGTCCATTCTCCTTGGATCATTATCCGCCATAGACATAACCAGCTCAAGTTCTTTACACATTTTCTTCTTGTTATTCTGTGGTTTAGGTTCGAACTGAGGTAATTGTTTACTAAGGCGTTCCGCAGCTGCTGCCAGCTTTCCCACGTGAGATTCCGGCAGACTTGGAGTGACATTACTCCCGGAAGTTCCGGATAACAAAGGTAAAGATGTACAACTGCCAGGACTGGAGCTGGATGAAGGTGGGCAGGAATTAGGTGCGTCTAGCGGAGAGTAAGGCCTCTTGTTGGACGTGATGGGACATGGTTGAGAGGAAGGACTTGCAGGGCTAGCTGCGTATAATGTCCGCGCTGTTTCTTCAAATGTGTACTGTTGGTTGCCTACATTAGGCAGGTTATTAATACTATTGACAGGTTGTTGTTGTGGGATTCTTTCTAGCTCAAAATCATCGCCAGGCGTTAAAGGAGTTTTGAATTTTATCGGATTATTAACCCATTCCTGAAGAGATTTTTGAAACCTGCGAACGTGTAGGGGTTTCGATGCCATGCCTACAAGTGACATGATTTCTAAAAACTCTTCTTCACCGGCGTCGCATAATTGTTGCACGTCGTCACCACCCATTTCCAGTAATGTGTCGTAGTAATACAACAACGACGCGTTTTGCATCACGCGAAATAGTTGTAATTCTGCAAGATTACTGGGGAATGATGTTGGAAACACTGAAACAAAATAAAATATTATAAATTTATGTGGTTTGAGGATAAAATTAGTGGGTTATTGTCCTCCGGTTGGATATAGGGCGCAATCGATGCGGGTGTGTGCGAAAATAAGAAAACAAAACTCAGGCGGAAGAAGAACGAGCGCATGCCCGGCTGGCCGAGACACGCGGGACGAATGCGTCATCTGTAGCCGAAAGCGAACTCGGAAAAGAATGCACGCGCCACCCACAAAGGACGATGGGTAACGATGAGGATAATCGATAAATGTGCAGCGGGTCAGGGATGTGAGAGCAATGTGAGCATTCGTCTAGTATCGAGACGTAAACTCCCACAATGTAAAATATAAACAAAATGTTTAGATATTTTCTAGCGTAACCCTCGCTTGAACCCTTCGAGAGCCTCTTGCATATCATTAGAGTACCCCGCACGACTTACACGACAAAGTATTAAAATGCGACGAGCAAAAAAACTCATCAAGCAGGTATTGCGTTTTTTGTGCGCTGCGGCTGCCGCTACTTCACGTCGGTGTTTTTTTTTATCACTGCGGTCACAAAAACTAGCCACCTAGTCGCGGCCACCGTGAGAAAACGCCACGCGAGACGTAACTTCCGAAATAAAGCCTGTCAAATTAAATTAAAACTAAATTTTAGGCAAAACAATTGGTAAAAACAAAAATTTGATACTTACTTAATTTTTTATGTAAAATTAATTAATATAATGTTTGCTGACTTCCGGTTTGTGTCTCCAAGCGTGAGAATAAATCTAAAGGGTCATATTTATGACACAAGATGCAAATCAACAAAAAACCGACCAGTATAAACCCGAAAAGTGACCCCTTCTTCTCTTTAACTTCACCTAGTGGTTTAGTTTGCTTTTCAAGTGGTTTTTGTACAATTTTTTTTCATTTGACGTGTTTCGTAGGCCACCCGTAGTTCACCCAAACACATCCACACGCATTAAAGATGCGGTCATGTTGACATAACGTGTCCTTGCATATTAATTCGGCGTTATTCTTGCATAAAATATCAGCAAACCTTTCTTTTCTTGCGTGAACTTCTCAAACTCGTGATGCGTTGCGATGATGATGTGTTTTTTGTGCTCGTAGGAATTATTTTTAATCAGAACTTTTTATGCGCTCGGTTTTTAATTTTTTTCCCGACGACGTTTCGACGTTCACACGGAGGCCGCTCGGTTTTTTCCGTAACAGACAAGCAACGGAATACCTTTTATTAGTTTTTTATCTTCTTTAATGGTTTGATGTGAGTAGGTGAGTCGTGCGCGGGGAAGGATTAAATTTTTTTAAGGCAGCAAAGAGAGAGGAACGCGATGAGACTAAAGATTCCAAAAGATTTTTTTATTTGCGTACACATTGAATACGAACACGAGATAAATAGATTCATGTTAAATCACGTGAGAACTAAACAAAAACTTTCAATGGAATATTATTATTACTATAGGCAACCAAACACACATATTTTGACATTACTTACCTAACAATAGGTTAAAATCTGTTGTCAGGTTTGTTATTTTAATGTTTTCTTACGTTTAACGATTTATTTATATTATTATCTCATAATATTAATGAATGCAAAGCGTTTTTATAGAGTTCAGCTGGTCGTGCGCGTGTTCGGTTTGCGAGTCACTAGGACAACACTCGAAATTCGAGGTAAAGGTCAAGGTTGCGCGGGCTTGCGCCACTCAACGCGCAAAAAACGCACTTTTTTCGCACGTTATCTACTGCAGCTGGAAAAAAGTTAACAATAGCTAACAACAATTACTTCGGCTTGCCGACTCGCCGCTAGTGCAAGAGCAACATTTTCGACATTTACATAATTAGAATAATTTAATTTTTATTGCAAATTAAATAATAAATCCGAGATGACGACAGTGTTTTTGTTGCATTTTTAAACGAACAACAAAGAAGTCTCGAGAATTAGATAAACAATGCTATAAAACTTGTGTTTTTGTTGTTAGAGTTTTTGTTTTAGTCAAAAGTGAAGAACGAGCGGCTAAAAATAGAAAAATACTTGTTTTAGTTTAGTTTTTCATTAATTACTCACAAACTAACGGTGTAACAATAATTATTTTTACATAAATTTGTTCAGTATTTAATTCTGCGTAAATTAACAGTATAAACATCAATATTTATTTGAAATATAAAAAATTATACCTGAAAAACCAAAATGTTTGGTAAAATTTGACAAATTTTTACAAATTTGTTAACAACTTTTAATATAAACATTCAATTTTGAAAATGTTTACACAATTAGATGCACTATTAAGCACAGAATTTATTTATGTAAAAATAATTACCGTAGGACATTTATTTCGTGAGTTATTAAGTAGTAACTCAAAATTTTCACGAAAAAAAGCAAAAGCCCTAGAAATGGCACCAAGACGAAAATTCGCTGCCAAATCCTAGGCTGATGCATCCTGCGTCGGTTTGTTTGGCGCTGCCTCAAAGAACAAACAAAAAGTTGAAATTCGACGATCATGCGACGACTCGCGACTGCATAATATGCACTGAAATCCGAAGATCTCAGCCCGAAAAAAAAAACCACCGCTCACTTACACACACACACAAACACAAACACAAATATACTGTGTGTGTGTGCTGTGACTAGATAAGTAAAAAGTGGTCCGGCTCGCGACGACTTTTTCCGTCCAAACTTCTGGCGTCCGGGTGAGAAAAAAGCAGCGCGCGGCGGCGCAAAACAATGAGTTGTTATTACCAACAAACGTATTACGAACGTATTAAAATATTCCCGCGTAATTGACTCCTGCGTTTTTGTCGCGCACAGAGTTGTACACTGGTCACAACACGCGGTACGTCGATTCGTAATACGGCTGCGCGTTTTTTTCCGCCACAAGTTGATGATTTTTTTTGCCGGCGAGCGGCGTTCGAATGTGGCGTTTTTTGCGCGCTGGCGGCGATACCGAGAAATACAATCAAATGATGTCGAATTGATTTTAAATTTATCTTTCTTACAACACAAACAATAAAAAAATTATTAAACGAAAAAAATGACAAAAAATTGTAGTGAGAAGTTTGAGGCATAAAGATTCTCATCACAAGATTTAAAAACCAAAAAAATAAGCTAATAAGATGCGTCAGGATTTGCATAGTCATGTTTATGCATGATAATCATTATGCCACGCTTACCCAAAAAAAAATCAGAAAAAAACATGAAAAAGTGACGTCCATCGAAAAAAATGGAAGGCTTTTTTACCACTTGTTGAAAAAAATGGCAGGTATATAAATTAAAACGCAGGTAGAAAAAATTAAGGGTAGGTAGGTGCTTAGGGGTGAGATTCTGGGCGAGTGGGGACACATCTCTGGGTGGTGACGATCGTCACCCTCGGGATGACTCCACCTAAACACAACCAACGTCTACGATTGGTTAAAATGTACAAAGAAAAAAATCTGATTGAAAAAACGCCGTTGTGTGATTCTACTAGGGTGCTGATGAATTTCAGAGGGTTGAGAACTGAGGGTCGTAGTTGTGGAGAACAACTGCCAAAAACGGACAAACGACGCCACGCAAACCTCCGCCATTTTGTACAAATTGTGTTTTTAAGGTTGAGGTTGTGTTGGTGTATGAATACTCGTACGTTAAAACGTTTTTGTTCTTTTCAATGGGTTGAGGAGAGTACAATCGACGAAGTGGACTCACCCCAATGAATAAGAGTCGTGTAATTCGTTGAATTATTCGCAGATTTCTTTAATTATGTGCAGTATTATGTTTTGCGCGGGTTTTTCTTTATAATTTACATCCGGCGGGTTATTAATTGCACAATAAGTGTGGTTAAACCGTTAAAATTGGTAAAAACGCATTAAAAACTGAGAAAGTTATGAAATATCGCGTTTTCTGCTTCATTTGTAAAGAAAAAAAATTAATAAATATCAAAAACAGCATAAATTTAAACTAAAAAGCCAAATAAATATTTTTTCCATTTTAATGTTCTTAATAATAAGAAATTTACTTTAAAATATGATTTTCCTAATCAAATTTGACCTAACATGAACCAATATAAGAAAAACCAGTCAATAAAACTTTTTCCCATCGGTATTTTAAAAATCCTAGCAAGCGCAGTAATAAACTCTGAAATTATTGTCGCAAATTACTAAGGGATACTTACTTTAAGTGTTGGTTTAAGGTTTGAGTTTGAAACCGAGGCAATAATTACCGTCCCTGTAGTAGATCGCGTTGCTTTTTGCGCAGCGCACTTCTTCTACTTCTAGACTCCTTTTCTTCCCGATGCGTGTTTCTTGCGAGTCTGGCGCGCGGCGCGCACAATGCGCGATTATTGCGAAACGCTCGCCGCTTCCACCGCGAGTTCCTGCCGGCGCCGTTTTTCGCGACGTTAAATACATGCTTATATAACAGCCAAGAAAGCCTCAAGAAAGTCGCCACTTCTTGCGCGCGCGCGCGCGTGCACACGTGGAAAAACAAAAAGCGTTGCAAATGTTTAAATATCAACATAAACAAGACTTTAATAGCATCGTAATAGGCGTTATAAGCGCTGAAGAAGTGCGCTTTCAAAGTGGACGTTAAAATATTTTCCCTTCAAATCGTTTCGCTGACTCTAGCGATAAAAAAACAAGCCTTGCGTGCAATTTTATCTCTTGTTATTAAATACACCAATACTCCTATACGACATTGGATTGTGCGAGTTTTTATAAAGTTATGCGTTGAGTTTTTGCTTTAAATTGCGATCAATCGAATCGGTTACGACACAAATTTAAAAAAGAACGCGAGAAATCACGCTGTGGACGTGCAGAGAATTAAATATTTACAAAAACAAATAAAAATAAATTCAACGCCATTGACATAACCAATATTTAACGCTACATAACCTTAAAATTTAAAATTTAATATTTACTTACATGTATTATTATGATTCCTACTCATAACTTTCCGTGAAATAACACTCGCCGGTGAAGACGTGTTGCGTACAAGTGCAACAGTAGCCTGCGCTACTGGAGTCGGCGGTGATGTCAACAACGTCGACGTGGTTATCTTTGGCGATTGCCGTGCGAGTCCGTTGGTGGTGGTTGAAGTTGGCGTCGCGGCGCGGCGCACCACTTCCTCAACGCTGTGCTCACTGTGATTACTATTGCTATCCATTTCGTTCACCATTTATTCAGTCACACAAATAAACACACTATACAGTTATTAATTTAAATATTTTTATATTTAAATAATAAACGCGTGCACGTTTGTTGTTTGTGTTGTTTGTGTGTACGAAGTGCATGCGACGAATGCACTATCGCTTCTGGATGCATTCGCATTCGCCTGGCCACTGCGGCGTGCGGCGCGAGATGTCCGTATTGTTTTTCTTTGCTTCTACTTACACAGCACATGGCGCTCCTCCCCACCGCGACGTAAACTCGCCCCACTGCCCTGGCTATACATCTACCATCGCACAAATACAACTCTTTTACCTGTGAGGGTATACATATCTCTTTCTATTCAGCTGTTGTTTCTTTTTATTTCCTCCACAGCCCTTCGTTTAATGAGCTTCATGACAACCCTTCCTGAAAAATGTTTTTTGTTGTCTTCGTCATCATCTTCCATTTTTTTGCGTGCCTTGAATGTCTTCAGGTAAATTTTGATATGACGCATCGTAATCTCATTAACCCCTTGCACCCCTTTCACTCCTACCCCGCTGGCGTGCCGATGCATACATTTGAATATTTATTAGATGGTAATGTGTGTTTTTTTCAGAGGAAAATTATAAAAAAAAAGCCAAGAAACTGGACCAAGGCGCTAGAAAAAAACAAAAGCACAGAAAAAGTGGCGTAAAAAAGTGTTTGAGAGTTCAACAAGGAAAGGGTGGAGGTTTTTTTGACACGCGGTAGACTTCTTGGGAATATTCTCCTCGGAAGACGAATATTTAAATTTGTGGCAGACAAAAAAATGTCCGAAAAAACAAAAAATGAAGGCAGCAAGACAAAAAAGTATTTGAATACAGTGAGAATGTGAAGAAGTTCCCAAAGAAAAAATGGATTTACATATGGAGTTACGATTTACTAATTGTGTATTTAAAATTTGCAAATTTAAAGTTTTTTTGGCCATGGGAAAAGCCACGAAGCCATTTTTTATAAATTTAGAAGTTCAAACTAAAAATACATTCATGTATTCATACCTTTCGGAATTAATTACGTTGTATAATTACTTTTAATTAATAAAAACAGAATTTAAAAGTAAATAACCAAAAAATATCAACTCAAAAAGAAGTTTTCACGTTAATGTTAGGCAACACACAATACCGATTAACGCCATTTTCCCCTCATATAAGTTAATACGTATAACATTTAATATTCGTCTTTCCTTAATAACAATTTCACAATAAATTACAAAATTTCATCTCGTTATAATTTTATACAATTTATACACCCACCCACACATTACTAATAAAATTAACGGTAAAATATCATCGATAATATCATTTCGGTATACTGGAAATAAACTTCCCCTCCTTGCCAATTTGCAAAGCCCTCAAAACAAGTGCCTTATCAATCTCGGGCTGCAGAGGCTTCTCATTATCCAAACACAACTCTCGCGCGCGCTCTCCAAAATGCTTCAACACTTTAATACGATAATCAATTATAGTCGACACTGGATTTCCAGTCAAAGTAAAATTTTCCAAGCAAGGCAAATCGCCAATACACGCAACATCATTGACATCACTGATGCGATTCGAACTTAACACTAAAGTCTCCAAAGAGTACAACTTACCAAGGTCCTGAATGCGACCAATGAGGTTTTGGGAAAGATTCAGAGTTAATACATTACCAATTTTAGTATTCATGCCTTCAATGCTTGAAATCAAATTATTAGATACAAAAAGATGTCGGAGAGAACTGAGGGACGAAAGGTTTTCAATCTCTTTGATTTTGTTGTCGTTGAGTATTAGAGTTTCTATCTTTGGGAGGAGTTTAATTGACTCGTCGATGTTCGTTAGCTGATTTGAACTCAAGTCAAGTTTCGTAATTGCTGCCCATGTCTAAAAATTGAATAAAAATTAATTTTATCCATGCAACAAGCAAATAATTAAAAATATATACCTGGCCATCGGTAATACTGCCTTTATGCACATTATCACACTGTAACACTTGGGAAATACTTCGAATATCAGTAAAACGCACAGTGAGTACTTTTACGGTGCTACGAATATTGCCTAACTCGGTAATATTATCAAAATTGTACTTTTTTACTATAAATACTTCCAATGCCTAAAACAAATCGCATAGGTACACAAAACTAACCAATAAGTAAAATTTTACTTACTTTAAAAGGTGTTAAATCAATTTCTAACTTATTTGGACAAATATTACTTGAAAGATGATTTTCTTTGCCATCTAGCTGTAAACTCTTCAGCTGTGAGCACACCTCCATCACATTACTAATATCATATGCTTTATCACTGTCTGTAATCTTTGGAAATGGAAATTTCAAACAAATGCCAATTGCATGCAACTAAAACATCAAATATTAGTACACAAATGATAAATTTTAGTTAAAATTCATCATATTACTTCTAAAGGGTTAAACATTTGCATCCTATTTGATGATAAAATAGCATCTCCCTTAATATAGTATGCTGCTGCCATGTGTTGCAATAAAAAGAAGACATCATACAAATGCAAGTGTAAAAATTGTATAAAAACTTGAGGCATTGTCCGAGTAAGATACTTCAACATATTCTGTAAATACTCCTCGAGAGCCACTCTTCTACTCTCGATAAACTCTGGACTCTTGTTACCAAATACTTTCTTTGCAGGCAGAGCATCTTTGGACACTCCATGATCCAATACAAGTATGTTATGCAGTTCATAGAATTCACTGTAGCGATGTGCCACATCCCACTGGACATCAGCAATGTTTACTTGTATTTTGTAGAAAATAATCGAGTTGGTTTCCTCAACTCTTGGAATGGTTACTTTAGATTCATGCTGATGCAGCCAGTAGCAAGCCATTGCCTCTGTAAATAAAAAATAAAAACTAAGCTTAGTAATGTCAGATTAGAATTAGTCATAATTGGATGTTAGGTTTTTACCTTAATATTTGTACTTAGTTTATTAATCGTAATTAGAATCGGTGCGTTGCAGTGAAAACACTTGACTCACACAGCACACATCGTAATTGCAGCGGATCGCAATCATTAGGGAGTGGAAAATGAAAATATTTTGAATGAGTAGGCAAGTGCACAAGTGCACATTCATGTGCTAGCGGAATAAACAAGGTCGCTGGTAAATTGCTAAGTGGAAAGGCATGTTAGGCAACTTTTATAGCACAGAATTTAAATGTAATTATTAAGAATGAATCTATAATATAATAATTACGGTAATTGCAATAATATACATTGGGTAAAGAATCTAATTATGTATTAATTAACAAAGAAAATGTCTAAAATTGAGTTTTATGAATTAGAAAAAATAGTGATTTTAACAAACATTTTAGAGCATTTCCTTCTTATATTAAACAATAATAGATATTTTGCAGTTGATAAAGTTGCCTACGTAAATAAATTTTTCCAAGAGCAAGAACTTTTCAAGAATTTCAAAGATTCTTCCACGAAAAACATTCTAAAATTGGTCAGAATAATTGATGATTCGCAAAACATTCGAATACCAAATTTAACGATTGCACTCACTTGTAATGCATGCACCGCGCAAAAATGTAAAAAACGCTCGCGCGTCGCGACGCAGATGCGCCCGTTATGTCTCTCGCCTTGACTCATTTGACTCATTCGGCATGGCCGGCGGCGGCGGCGGCGGGCAGTGGCAGGCGGCATGCGAAAAAAAGCCGATCGGGCAGCGCACGCCGCGCGGCGATCCTATCTATAGCGTCGCGGACTCTGTCTATTTATACACGCGCGCGGCGCGCCGCGACGCCCGAGCCGCGGTGCCTGCCTCTCTCCGCCAGTGCGCTCCGAACGCGACCTGTCGCGGCCACCAGCAGTTTGGACCCGAAAATTACGCGACACGCCACCGCCAACTTGAAAAACCACCCCGCAAACCACCAAAGTTATTTTCTAACAAGTGCCAGTGATCAGCGTGCAGTGCGCGCGCCCTCTTTGTGTGTTTCCCGGGTGTGTGTGTTCGAGTGTTGGTTAGTGGTGGAATTTTATAAATAACTGCCAGACATTCAACCAGCGTGTGATATGATGTGCCTCTTAATGTGGTAAATGATTTCATTGTGTTGTTGTTTCATGTTGCGCGGTTTAGTTATAGAATCTGCCTCATCCCGATGATGAATCAAATTGAGTCATTTGTCGCAAAAGCGCGAGCTTATTATTAGCACATCACCGCTCGTGGTGCCTTAATTCTCCTTTGTCTTAATTTTTCATTCAACTTCTCAAAACGCCACTCGACTTATATTAAGTAAGTTGTGTGTGGAAATAAAAATTTCTGCAAGCGATTCGCTCGTGAAATTGAATTGATTGCAACGTTAATGGATAGATGTCGCTTGGGGCGAGTTTTCCGCGCTTTCCCAAAGCTGCAGCCATACACACACATATAGAAGGTATACACGTAAAAGCTCTGCGACGCTGCGGCGTCGGCGGTGTTCCCGATTCGCGACGCCGCGCCGCCGGGCAGTGCACGCCGCGTTCCGTATGCGGGTGGAGGTGTTCGATCGAGTCGGTCGTGTATCGCGCGTCGCCGCATTGCATACGCGCCCGTCGCCGCCGCCGCCGCCGAGGACGCCGCTTCCACACCGCGCCGCGACGAAATCACACAAACACGGCGCATGAAACAACATCGCGCGCGCGTCGTCCGATTTTGATCCTGAGTGCGCCCACATACTTTTTATCCTTCACCGGCCGCAACAGCCGCCACCACCGCCACTTCTCTTTCTCTCTGCGTCGTATTTAATAACATACCTAAGGAATATTCTATCATGCTGCTAATTACTTGTACGTAACAAAACTGACAAAAAAAAAACACAAACTGTGTCACGAAAAAAACGACAATTTTTCCAAAACTGCGTCGAGTGCGTCGACTGCGCGGAGGTGGTTACAAAGTAGGTGATGTCAGTGCTCTGTCGAAGATATGGAGTGCCAGCCTGATGCGGTTTTTCGCCAGCCGATAAAAAGCGCCGATTATGGATCCATCGCTTTATTGTCCCGGTGAGCGATTTATAAACGCGGAGAAAAAAATGCGAGTTGAAAAAAAAAATGCAAATAACGTATTCATGAATGTAAACACAACGTTCTCCTGCACTTGTCGTGAAAGTGGAGCAAATAGTATACACACACACACACACGCCTTACGCACATAAAAACACACCAACACATTCGAGCAGACAGGGTGGGCGGCAAATCGGCACCTTTGCCGCCGCCGCAGCCCGCCGCCGTTTGCGCAATATGCGACAACCAGTTGTTATCTATGAATGTTTAAACGGCCGGACGGACACAACACGCGCCCGCCGCCGAGGATCGCATTCGCTAACCACGCCCTTGGATCGGATCGATATTATGCCCGTTTTATTCCCGCTCTCGCGGAACGTGCGACGACGATGACGCCGACGGTGATGATGACGATGATGATGATGATGAGCGCCGGCACCGGCGCCGCCACCAAAACCCCGATTGATTGACGGCATATGTTTGGGTGGCGGCGGCGGCGGCGGTGCGGTGTGGCGGCACTCGCTTTCAGTTATTCATGACGTCGGTAACAGCCTGTTATCAACAGTTTATTGCCGGTTCGTGACCTGTAAACACAGATTTATTCTGACAGTCGAGTTGATTAAATTTTAATTCGAAAACAACGCGCGGTGCTAGAATCGACGGCATTACACTACTGCACGTGTGCGTGGAAATGAAAGTATTACTTATGCATTTTATCATTTTCTATCCGAGTTTTTCCGTTTGATATGCAAATTATCATTGGAAGCATCCAATCATTAATTAAATGACTTTTTTACATTTTGCGCTGCAGTGCATCCGCAAAACGATAAAATCGAAATTAGCTCGTTTTCCAATTTTCACAGTGTTTACAGACACATTCCGACGAATGTTTGTAAACATCCGCATTGCTTCCGTTTCCTTCGAAATTCGATTGGTTTAGAGTTGCAAACATTAATTTAATTTTTGCAAATAATGATTACGGAAGTAAATGCAATGTAAAACAAGGAAAATTCTAATTATCTTGTAATTAAAGTCGAGCTTAAAAAAGTTTCCCGCTTTTTTTTCATTGTACAAATGGCGAGTGTTAAGACAGCTTCCAGTTGTGCGCTAATTAACGTACTTTTTTCACTTTTCTCCTTTTTCCTGCGTTGTGCTCCTGCATTTTAATGCGAGTTTTAATTTAAACTCCGGCAACATTATTATTACAAGCAGAGGCGGCAAAAAATGATGTGGATGTAGCGTAAAATGTACATGTGGTGATTAATCAAAGTTCCGAAATTCAAAAAGAACAATGGATGGCGATTCATAAACGCACGCCGCAACGCGTCTTTTGTTTTGCAGACATTGCGCGAGTAGTAGTCGTAGAAGGGATGGAGGCGGTCGTGACGTACAGGCTGATTTATGCTTGGTGTGTATGTGTCTGGTTGCAGGGTTGCAGTATGAACTTCAAGAGCAGGCCAACAACCGCCTGTTCTCCGTGCAGCCGGCGTACGCGGGGTGCGCATGGCAAGGCCCGCTTAGCGCCGCCACCGCCGCCGCCACCGCAGCGACAGCGATGAGCACCGTGGGGGCGGGCGCGCCGGCGGAGGCAACCGCCGGGGCCGACGGGGCGGCGGCGCCGGGCACGCCGGCCACCCCGGACACCCGGGCGGTGCGCCGGCGGCGCCGAGCGCCACGCCGGCCGCCCCCAAGCCGCGACCCGTCCGTCGGGGCGTCAAACCACCGCCGGACCGGCCACAGCGCGCCCTCTTCTTCCTCTACCTCAAGAATCCAGTGCGCAAGCTGTGCATTGACATCGTCGAATGGAAGTATCCTTTTTCTTCTACTTTTAACATTCATTCAATTCAATTCAATCGCATCAATTGACGCCGTGCTGCTTCCTTACTTTTTCCTCACCTCACGTCCGGCGAGTGTCGCTTGTTTGTTTTCTCATTTTCCGGCCGTGACGTTTTATTATCCCCCCTACGCAGTGGAATCTAGGACAATCAAAGGACGATCGCACTGGCACTACTCCGCGCCGAGCGCAAACAGTGGGCGGCAGAGTAAACGTGCGGCGATGTGGCGAATAAATCACGTTCGCGATCAATTGAAAACCGGACTCTCTTTTACCGCATTCCGCCGCCCCCCACAAAACCCACACCCGCACCAGAGACTCGTCGAGTCGAGTTGTTGATGCATGCGGGCCGCGCGCCGAGTGTGGATTGATTGCGCACCGACCTAATTTCGCCGCCAACTCTGGTCCTTCAACATCATCGCCAACCCCGTTTTGAAAGCAGCCTCGTTACGAAACGTTAATTACGCGTTTATTGCGTGTTTATTGCAGCCATTTCACGTGCACGCGCGTTAATCAATCTCACTTTGTGATGATATTTTCCTTAATTGACAACCCCCTTAACGCACACAGACCGTTTGAATATTTGATCCTGCTGACGATCTTTGCCAACTGCATCGCCCTCGCTGTTTACACGCCATTTCCATGCGGAGATTCGAACGCCACCAATGCGATACTGGTAACATACTCACAACAACAAAACAACATAACCACAATTGTTAACCATCAATTTTAACACACATAGGAAAAAATCGAGTATGTCTTTCTGGTCATCTTCACCGTCGAATGCGTGATGAAGATAATCGCCTATGGATTCATGATGCACGCGGGCGCGTATCTGCGCAACGGATGGAACTTGCTCGATTTCACGATTGTCGTCATCGGGTAAGCAAGGCGCTAATTGCCCGCAACTAGATTAGCACCCAAGCCGGGGCTTGCCGCTAATTTCCGGCCGCAATTACACCTGTGTGTTTTGCAGCATGATCAGTACGGTGCTCCAGCATCTGATCAAGGACAGCTTCGACGTGAAGGCGCTGCGGGCGTTCCGAGTACTCCGGCCGCTGCGTCTCGTCTCGGGCGTTCCGAGTAAGAACCACCATCGACCATCCACCATACTACCCCCACTCCTAATTATAAATTACGCATGTGCTTGCAGGCTTACAGGTCGTTTTGAATTCGATTCTTCGTGCCATGGTGCCTTTATTACACATTGCTCTGTTAGTGTTGTTCGTCATCATTATTTACGCCATCATCGGGTTGGAATTGTTCTCAGGAAAACTGCACACAACTTGTTATCATAACATAACAAGTGAGATAACGCGTGTGATAACTGCTTCCGGGCGGCATGTGTATAGTTGTAATCTGCGTTTTCAGACGAAATAATGGATGATCCGCATCCGTGCGGCGACATGGGCTTCAATTGTTCGGAGATCGATCCGATGATGGTGTGCAGGGACGGATGGGACGGGCCCAACTTCGGCATCACCAACTTTGACAACTTCGGGCTGTCGATGCTCACCGTGTTCCAATGCATTACTCTAGAAGGCTGGACCGACGTGCTTTATAACGTACGTCAGCCCATCATCATCATCAACAATCAATTACCTAAAATTATTTCAGATACAAGATGCTTTAGGAAAGACCTGGCAATGGTCGTACTTCGTATCGATGGTGATATTCGGCGCGTTCTTCGTGATGAATCTCATTCTCGGTGTGCTTAGCGGAGAATTCTCCAAGGAGAGAGAGAAGGCAAAGGCGCGCGGCGACTTTCAAAAGCTGCGCGAAAAGCAGCAGATTGAAGAAGACCTGAGAGGATACCTCGACTGGATTACGCAGGCGGAGGATATTGAGCCAGAGCACGAGAAGCAGAAGAACAACGCTGATGCGAAGGCGAAAGCCGCCATCGACTCGACGGACGAGCTGGGCGAAGAGGCCGAGCTGGAGCAGGAGTCGTGGTACAGCAAGAAACGCAAAGACTTTGATCGTGTCAATCGGCGCATGCGCAAATCGTGTCGCAGGGCCGTCAAGTCCCAGGCGTTCTACTGGCTCATCATAGTGCTAGTTTTTCTTAATACTGTTGTATTAGCGACTGAACATTACGACCAACCTTATTGGCTAGATGACTTTCAGGGTAAAAACCGATTTTTCATCATAAAAATCTGATTTTAACGCTTTTTTTCTTTACAGAATATACAAACATGTTTTTTATTGCACTTTTTACAATGGAGATGTTATTAAAAATGTACAGCTTAGGTTTTCAGGTCAGTATACCACCAATTTATGTCTAAAAATACAAAAATAAATTTTGTTTATTTTAAACCGCAGGGATATTTTGTATCATTGTTTAATCGTTTCGATTGCTTCGTCGTGATCGGCAGCATCACAGAAACAGTGCTCACGCGTACGGAAGTAATGCCACCGCTGGGCGTCTCCGTGTTGCGTTGCGTGCGCTTATTGCGCGTCTTCAAAGTGACAAAGTAAATATATCCACCCAGCACCGCCAATATTTCGGATTAAAATTATGATTAACTTGTCGCAAACAGGTATTGGCATTCGCTGTCGAATCTGGTCGCCTCGCTGCTGAACTCGATCCAATCGATCGCCTCCCTGCTGCTGCTGCTCTTCCTTTTCATCGTCATCTTCGCCCTGCTGGGCATGCAAGTGTTCGGCGGGCGTTTTAACTTCAACGCCACGCAAAATAAACCGCGCTCCAACTTCGACAGCTTCTGGCAGAGTCTCCTCACTGTATTTCAGGTGCGTGTGATACATTCTTTCACAATGCACATTCTGTATGTTTACGTTTCTATTGTTAAATTCAATAGATATTGACCGGTGAGGATTGGAACGTGGTCATGTACGACGGTATCCAAGCCTATGGAGGTGTGGGATCCTTTGGAATCCTCGCCTGTATATACTTCATTATTCTCTTCATCTGCGGTAACTGTATCCTTTTCATTGATACGTAGATTGTTATAGATAATATTTTATATGGAGAATGTGTTGTGTCCTTAATAAGTTGTTGATAGATATTCTGCTAAACGTTTTCTTGGCTATCGCTGTCGACAATTTGGCCGACGCCGAATCTCTAACAGCCATAGAGAAAGAAGAAGAAGCTGCGGAAGCTGAGCAAGGAAAATCTAAGAGTCCAACACCGACCAACGATGAGGAGATTGACATGGAGGAGCATTCCGTTGAAGAAGAAGAAATTGAAGATGGAGCGTACGAATCAGAAATGTAACCAAAACCAAACAAAATTTTTCATTCTTCAAAACTAAATTTTGTTGTTTTTGAATTTCCACAGGTCGGAGCATGAGTTTGAAGAAGAAACCGAATCGCAGACCAAGATGAACCTCGACGAGATGGAGGAGGAGATGGACGACAAGGCGTACGACGAGCACAGCGTCAACGAAAAAGGTAGGACCGCACTGGTGACGATCGGGCACGCGCGCCGTGTAGGCTCACACTAATCACATCAAACCATTCCGCGCGGCGAGCGTATTGTAAAAAGGACCAAAAAAGCATTGCCACTTTTCAGAGGAGTTAGATGTAGAGGTGACGCGCGAGACGGCGCGCCCTCGGCGCTTGTCCGAGGTGAATATTGTCAACAAGGTGCATCCCATACCGGCCGGTAGCGCCTTTTTTATCTTTTCCCAGACGAACAGGTAGGCACCCGCAAACAGGACACGGTTGCCAAAGATAGACCCGGTCTAACCTCATACGACACCTACCACTTTATCAACCCAACCAAATAAAACTCTAAATAGATATTTATTATATAGTGGTGGTGTCGTGTTGGTCTGTAATTCACTTTGCGCAGCCGTGTCGCGTCGTAAATTAGTATTAAGTTTTGTTTTTTTTTTCGTGTGCACGATTGCAGATGGCGGCGAGCTGGACGATGGGGACGTGAGCGCGCGTCCGCGTCGCATGTCCGAGCTGAACAAGCCAAGCACATCAAAAATCGTGCCGATTCCACCGGCCTCGTCGTTCTTCGTTTTTTCTCCCACGAACAGGTGAACTGTGGTAGCGCTGTCTGTCTCCGGACCACTTGGGCCCACTTCCCCCTTTTAGTAGTTGGCTCGAGTGTTGGCGTTTGCTGCTTGCCGTTGAAACGTGTGCAACGTAGATGTTGCGAAATAGACGTGTGTTCCTCAGATAGTTATCACTCTAGCATAACACCATCATCATCATCTCATCTGTGTGTGTGTGTGTGTGTACATAAATCGCATCACGCATCAGTGTGTCAACATTTAGCATCCCCATTAGGCTAGCCGTAAACTCTCCAGTAAATATTTTGAATTAATGATCATCAGGTGCGATTAAACAAAACGTCCCCCCGCCTGGCTGGTTGCTGCTGCTGTATACATAAATATCGATGTCTCTATTACTATCTCTCTATTACTTGTGTGGTAAATGTGTAAATCCGTAATTAGCGTTAGCCGATTGAATTTCCCAAAGCCGTGCCGATTGATTAACTCGATCTCCTCCGCGTAGGTTTCGCATCTTTTGCCACTGGCTGAGCAATCACAGCATATTCAGCAACATCATCCTAGTGTGCATCATGATTTCCTCCGCTCTGCTGGCGATGGAGGATCCGATCGATACCAAGTCCCAAATGAACGTGGTAAGTTCAAATGTGTGAATAAAACAAAAGCGCGCGCGCAGTGCTGAATTTTTTATGCGCCGAATGTGATTGCATGCGATATGATGTGATTATCAGGCGCTGGGTTATTGCGATTACTTCTTCACCTCAATCTTCTCCACCGAGCTGCTGCTCAAGACCATCACATATGGTGTGTTTCTACACGACGGAGCTTTCCTACGCTCGGCGTTCAACATGCTGGATTTAGTCGTTGTGTGCGTCTCACTGGTGTCCATATTTAAGTAAGTCCCGTTTGAAAATAAATATTTTTTTAGCTTCTAAATTGTTTTTCCTCTTTATTATTACAGTCAAGGTGGCGCAATGTCCGTAGTGAAGATTCTTCGAGTGCTGCGTGTGCTACGTCCACTCAGAGCCATCAATCGAGCGAAAGGACTCAAGGTAAAACAAAATTGCTGACTTTTCTCCTCTCATCTCCTTTACTTTACTCCACAACCAACGGATGCCACATTAGAAAAAAATACGCCGGCGTTCCTCTTGACATAATTTAAATGAAGCGTGTGGCAGCGCGTGTGATGCTCTATTTCTCTGACTTTCTGATTCGACGATTTGATCATGATCTGTGTCCTCCGTTTTATTTTTCTCTCTGCGTCGTTTAGCATGTAGTCCAGTGCGTGATTGTCGCGGTAAAGACCATCGGCAACATTGTGCTGGTCACCTGTCTGTTGCAGTTCATGTTCGCGGTAATCGGCGTGCAATTGTTCAAGGTAGGGCCTCAAGCCCCTCCCACCCCTCATTTTTAATTAAACAACTTAATTCCTATATAATCTGAGTGTCTTTAACGTCCGCCAAACACCCACCAAACCAAGTTTGTTGTGATAATGCAAATGCACCTATGGGTTTGACCATTTTGTTTGGCTCACATCGCCCCGCCCCGCCCATTAACCCAACAAAACACTCGGCATCGACCAAAGTATACTTCCGGCGTGTTTGCTGCGCATTAAAACAACACCCCGTGTGTGACGCTTCACGTTTTGTTTTGATGGTGTGATCTGACTCTCTCTGTGTGTGTTTGCCTACTACGCCCCCACGCCCCCTCAAAACCAAAAAAAATCATCAGTGACTTGTAGTCATATCTAGGACGCGGCGAAATTTCGCCCTGGGTGCATTTGACTCTCGACCGCAGCGCCACGCACACGCCACGCCCACACACACGCCGCTACTCGCAACTATTCTATCTTTTTATCTGTCACACACTGTATATCACTCACCGCCGCCCGAGTGACAACACCACCACTGAGCGAGTAATGTTCTTCTGTTTCCGCTCTACCTGCTCTTCTTCTTCTAATGCCCGCGTTTGGTTAGTACGTGGTGAAGTGCGTCATTGTTGCGATCAAGACGATCGGCAACATCATGCTCGTCACCTACTTGCTGCAGTTCATGTTTGCCGTGATCGGAGTGCAGCTATTCAAGGTAATCATCGCAGCGCGGATAGCGAGCAAAATAAATTTAGAAAAAACTAGCAAAAGGTGTCAAAAGGAATGTAAAAGGAAAAGCAATGTGAGATGCATCTCTGCATGTCTGTTGGCGCTGATAATTAGGATCGATATATCGTTATTTTGCACTCAAAGCAGATATAAATATATATTTTGTATACTGTGTCTGTGGGGCTGTGCATTCGTTACTGTTTCGTTCCTTCCGCCTGTTTTCAGCTCATCTGCATTCTCTCTGCTGCTCAAGCCGCTTCTTTTGTACGATCTCTCTATATACCTCTACATATATATTCTAGTTCTAGTGTCTGTCGCAGGAATGGTGTACTCGTGCTGTTTGTTACTGGATGTGTTCTTTCTATTCGATTTGTTTCGTTTACACCGCGATTGTGTCACGCGATCATCAACTTGGGCACCAAACACACTTTAATTAGGAAATCTCAGCGAGACAAAATTTATATACATAAACATGCGTTTGGGGCCTTGTGAAACTGTCAGTGTTCTCACCATGTCTCACTAGCTATGACTACAAGTGATGTCAATCTATTGTTGATAGCCTGGCGCATGCTTCACTAAGCGTAATGTATTTTTTCGTGTTTACAATTTCTCGTCTTGCGCATGTTGTGTGTGTGTTAATGACTGCATGTAAATATTTGGTGTTTGATGTTTTTAAAAGCTAATTATCAGGATTTGCTCAAATCTGCCGGGATTTTAATATAAAATTACAAAACAGGGTAAATTTTCACAATGTTCGGATTCTTCTAAACTCACCGCTGGGGAGTGCAAGTAAGAAACTCTTAACCATCATAAATTAATCAGAAATTACCTTGAAATTAATCTTCCAGTGGTACTTATCTGATCTACGAAGGAGGTGACATCTCAAAACCTACATCAAAAGAACGCGTGTGGGAAAACAACCGCTTCCACTTCGACAACGTCGCCAAGGCAATGTTAACCCTCTTCACTGTATCTACCTTTGAGGGTTGGCCCGGATTGCTTTACGTTTCCATCGACTCCAATGAAGAAGACCGTGGTCCAATTCACAACTTCCGGCCCATTGTCGCCGCGTACTACATCATCTACATCATCATCATCGCCTTCTTCATGGTGAACATCTTCGTAGGTTTCGTTATCGTCACCTTTCAGAATGAGGGCGAGCAAGAGTACAAAAACTGCGAGCTGGATAAAAACCAGCGTAATTGTATAGAGTTTGCGTTGAAAGCGAAACCCGTGCGGCGGTATATACCCAAACATCGGATACAGTACAAGGTGTGGTGGTTCGTCACGTCGTCACCGTTCGAGTACACCATCTTTATACTCATTATGATAAACACCATCACGCTGGCGATGAAGTTCTACAAGCAGCCGGAGTTCTATTCGGTGTCGCTGGACATATTGAACATGATTTTCACTGCCCTATTCGCGCTGGAGTTTGTTTTCAAGCTGGCTGCTTTCCGGTTTAAGGTAGGTGTAATATACAACTCGCAGAATAAAGAAAAACTTTAAATTTTTAATTGTTTATAGAATTATTTCGGAGATGCGTGGAACGTGTTTGATTTCGTGATAGTCCTCGGCAGTTTCATCGACATTGTCTACTCGGAAGTCAATGTAAGTCACTTTAAACCTGATTTAATTGTATTTAATAATTATATTTGTATTTCCAGCCTGGGTTACCATCAAGTTTGATTTCCATCAACTTCTTCCGACTGTTTCGTGTGATGCGTTTGGTGAAACTGCTCAGTAGAGGTGAAGGTATCCGCACGTTGCTTTGGACTTTCATTAAGTCCTTCCAAGCTCTACCCTACGTCGCCCTGTTGATTGTCATGCTGTTTTTCATTTACGCTGTCATCGGCATGCAGGTACTATTTAATTAATATTCATTCTAAACTTAATTCAATATATTTTTGTTGGGATTATTCTGTAGATGTTTGGTAAAATTGAAAGTCAAAATTCAACATCATCCATAACACGAAACAACAATTTCGCATCGTTTCCCCAAGCAGTCCTGGTACTCTTCCGATCAGCAACTGGTGAAGCCTGGCAGGACATTATGCTTGACTGCGCTGCAACCGATCAAGTGGTGTGCGATTACCGCATTGAAAACCGTCACCTGCTGGACAGTTGCGGTTCGGATATCGCCTACCCATACTTCATCTCCTTCTACGTCCTCTGCTCCTTCCTCATCATCAATCTCTTCGTGGCGGTTATCATGGATAACTTTGATTACCTCACCCGCGATTGGTCCATCCTCGGACCCCATCATCTAGATGAATTCATCCGCTTGTGGAGTGAATACGACCCGGACGCCAAGGGACGCATTAAACATCTTGATGTCGTTACTCTGTTGAGAAAAATTTCACCTCCTCTGGGTTTCGGCAAGCTGTGTCCGCATCGTGTCGCTTGCAAGCGTTTAGTCTCCATGAATATGCCACTGAATAGCGATGGCACCGTGTTGTTCAACGCGACGCTATTCGCTGTAGTACGTACCTCGCTACGGATCAAAACCGAAGGTAATATAGATGACGCCAATTCGGAGCTGCGAGCCGTGATCAAAAAGATCTGGAAGCGGACGAATGGTAAACTCTTGGACCAAGTAGTACCACCACCAGGTGTGGATGACGAAGTGACCGTGGGCAAGTTCTACGCCACGTTCCTCATCCAAGATTACTTCCGGCGTTTTAAGAAGCGCAAGGAGGAGTTAAAAGAGGGTGATAAAGACGCCCACAATACTGTCACCCTACAAGCAGGTCTGCGGACACTGCACGAAGCAGGGCCCGAACTCAAACGTGCCATTTCCGGCAATTTGGATGAGTTGGCCGATGATAATCCAGAACCAATGCATAGGGTAAATATTCCCCATCATATTCCCACCATATTTTTATATAAATCTTAAATATTTCGCAGAGAAACCATTCATTGTTTGGAAGTGTGTGGTCATCGATGCGCCGCGCGCACAGCTTCAACCGCGCCAAGTCGTTGAAGGTAAACTCGACGCAGATCAAAATCACGCCGGCGTCCAGTATCGACGCATTCCTACCCCACCACAACTCGTTACAACGCGCTGTCACCGAGGGTATGAACCACATCACTTCGATGACGCGCAACGTCGTGCAGAATCGCTTCTCGGCGAATTCGCTGCACGACGGCGAGATGTCGCGCGAGGACGAGGCCATTCCGCTGAAGGCGCTCAGCAACATGTACAACGGCGACCCCGACAAGGGTAACTTTCAAGTGATCGAGTAAGTATACTGACACCGCGTACCCGCGACTCTCTCTTATGAATCTCTTTGGAATCAACCCTTATTATAATACTCTCGGTTTACGTTGAGTTTCACGTGGTGTTTGAATGAGGAATACGAATGACAGGCTGGCGAGGTGTGTGACCATCGAAATGGGGCGAACCCTAGTAACATGTTGATTACGTTTCGCTTTCAGCAAGTCAGACTTCCTGCACCCGCACTACAACGGTAAGCCCCCGCCACCTTGGGGGGGAAAGCAAGGGGTGTGTGCGTGTGCTTGGGTGGTTTTTCCGTTTCGATTATTTGTTTTTGGCCGAAACGTGTGCTATTTCTCTCTATCTCTATCTATCTTTCTCTTGCTCCAGTATATCTCTAACTATCTATCACTGTACCTATATCTTAATTTGTGTGTCGGTGTACGAGTGCCGCGGAGACGCGTGGACATGGATTATGATTTGTTTTCTCTTTGTGTGTTCGCCGTTGCCGCCGCCGTACAGCCTACAGGGGGACTACGCTGAGCTGATGATGCCGCCGACGCCACCGCCGCGCCGCGTGCAGCCACAATCGTTGTCGCCGCCGCCGCCGCCGCCGTCGGCTGCCGGCCCCGCAGTGGCGACGACGCTCCCGCACGCACCCAGCTTTAGTCGCATTGCAAGCGGCCTCAAGCTCGCACAGGCACAGGCGATGGCCGTCGCCGGCTTCCTGCCGGAGCCGCCCTACGACTGGCGCGCCGCTCCCGTCGCACCGCTGCACACCTTCCTCGTGGACACCGCCGCGGGGGACGTACGGCACGCGCGCTGCTCCTATCTTAATCACAGGGCTTCCTTCCATGGCAGAGGTTAGCCGCCCGTAAATCTCACCCCATTTTTAATAACTCTCTCAATTCTCTCTTTTATCAATTCGTATATCGCAGCTAGAGCCGTTGTTGTTGTCATCATGTCGTCCATTATGAGTTGGTCGTTTTTTTGCATGCGAGATGCTTTCGTTGGTGCTTTGTTTTCGTTGAGTGTGTCCTGCTCGCGCCGTTCGATGTAGCACAGGGCCGTACCAAGACCACGATGCGTCTAACTTCCATTCCACCCCACAGTTTCAGGTGGCCACGAACCCAACGGACACGCGGGTCCTGAACGTCTATCACATTCGCTGCCCGGAAGTCCAGCGGACCGCCGCCCGCCGGCGTTCGAAGTTGTCGGCTCGGCGGAGAGCCTAGTCGGGCGCATTCTCGTCGAGCAGGGCCTCGGCAAGTACTGCGACCCCGAATTCGTGCGCTACACCTCCAAAGAGATGCAGGAGGCGCTCGATATGACCCAGGAAGAAATGGACCGCGCCGCGCATCACATCATGCAACAAGAGCAGCGTCGAATGCGCGCACCCCCGTACGACGGCACACATCCGCCGTTATAGCCCCCGGAGCCCGGCCACAGCCACACCATCACGGTGTCCTGAACATACACACACACATACACAAACACATGAACACAAAACAAACACACACACACACACACACATACGAACCCAGCGTTTCTCTACTACCAAGTGCCTAAAATTAAAGATACGTTTCTTCTGGTCCAAAAGGAGACTTAATATTATAAAGTATAATACGATGTGTAGTTTTTTTAACCTGGTTTTTATTTGACAATTATCTCTTATTATATTTGAATAAGTAAGCGAAGAGAAATAAAAATGAGGAAATGGATTGTTTCTCCAGAGAAAAAAAAAATAGATAAAAACACACACGATACCGACCCGCAAAACCAAAGTAAGCGAAAAACACGCGCGTATACCTACTGTAATTACATTTTTGTAATATCCAAAAACCAAACAGCAAACAGCAACAAAAAACAATATATAAATCGAAAAGAAATAAAAAAATAAATCTTCTATTTGACGAGATGATGATGTTATTGTGTATTAAAAACGCTCTAGACGCATTATGCGTATACAAAACAAGCAAAACAAACCAAACAAAACCGACAACAAGAGGCATTGAGTATCTTTATCTTTAAATTTATCTGTAAATTAATTCATTGTTATCCTTATTATTAAAAAACGACGAAAATGATGAAAAAAAAAAATGAAATAAAAATAAAGTTGTGGGCGAAGAAAGGACGCGAATGGAAAAATGAATCAAATATACATGCGATACGTTTCAATCAAATCAAATAAAAACGTTATATGTTTAATTTTAAATGCGAGCGTTTCATTTCATCCTTTGAATCATCCGCCAACGCAGTGCACTTTATGCTTCAGAAACAGATGTAATTAAACGCATATCCCAAGTGCTTATTCATTCAAAGCTGCATAGAAAGCCAACTTGAATGCAGATTGCTAATGCAGCATCAATTACCGAAGAATACCAAAGATTGATCTGCTAATCAACTGCATACAAGTTTGGTTTTAATTTTTTTTTTGCTTTTTACTAACTATCTTTAGATAAGTCTCAGACGTTAGAAACGCGCACATGTTGCAATGGTAACACGAACACGATTAGTAAGCCATACACACTGAAAAGTTAATCAACTTAAATTAGTGCACATGCTACTTATTTGCAAAGTTACAGATAACTCTGAATCATCCGAGTAATTGAGCAAAAATTCATCGTATATCTCCAGAAACATAGAAATAATTATAAAAATTATTATTACCACGATAAGATAAGATCACCGATAAGAAATCAAGGAGTGCGCGTCCTCAAAATGTGTCAGTTTCTTAGAAAGTTTGATGCTACACACGTCATTTATTTACGTAGAAAAAGGGAATTTCGCGTAGTCACATAGGGTCAAGTAAAATGCGGTTGTAAGCTAGTAAAGCACATGGCAGAGGAGCGTGAGCGACACATTGTAAGTGTACGCGCACAATACCAACAAGCTGGTAAACAAGCAACACAACATCGCCGAATCTCCTCGCGCTCGGCTCATACAGCGCTCGTGCGCCGACCGGAGTGCATCGCGTGCGGTAATCATCCAGCGACAACAACATAAATCATCTACGAGGGGTGGTTTTAGTGGACAACGAGTTAATCGTTTGTTGTCTACGTGGATAATTAGAAAAGTGAAAGTGTACATCATAAAATGTAAGCGCTTTTGTATTTAATACTGCGCTGTGAATTATTTGTGAAAAATGGCAGAGACGATTATTTATTCGGAAGGCACGACGATTTTAGCGTCGGTGTGCTCGATTATTTTTTGTATTCTTGGAGTAACTGGTAAGTTTTAAATAAATTAATTTTTAAAAATAATTTTTCATTGCTTTAAAGGTAATTTTATAACAATTTTGGCACTTATACGATGCCCAAAACTGCGAGTGCACGCAACGACAGCGTTCATCATCAGTTTATCATTTTCGGATTTCCTTTTCTGCGCGTTCAACATGCCGCTAACAGCGTCCAGATACATCCAACGGGAATGGACGCTCGGCGATACGCTGTGCAAAATCTTTCCGGTTTTGTTCTACGGAAACGTCGCCGTTTCCGTGCTCAACATGGTCGCAATCACAATCAACAGGTAAAGCCCACCAAAAAACACAAAAAAAAATCCGTGTGATCTTTATGCGTCTCCAAATGACTCCGAGTTTGATGAGTGTTTGAGTGAAATGTGTGCACACAACGTGGTTTTACTGCTCGTAAAAAACTCCCGCGACTTCTTGCGTTAATGTTAATTTTAACCTTTCCTCCGAAAAAATCGAGCGATGGCATAAAGATGAGAAAGTTTTATCGAATCGCAAACAAACATTCACAACTCACGCATCAAAAAGTGTCAAAAGTCTTCAAAATCTTATCATATCAATTATGTAAACAGAAAAATCTCGCAATGGGACTTGATCAAATAATTCGAACATTAATTTAATCAAACAGAACTTCCTCGAAATGTGATCTCAACATGTAATTCAAGTACATACTTGGCGTTTCCACACTACACATGTTCCATTCAGATGAGAACCTTGTTTTTTTTTTCTCCTCCGGCGTCTTCCTCTTGAGTTCACAACTACTGAAATATGAATGTGGTGAACGCTCACCGCATGCATAATATGTGATATGATATATATCTGCGGTGTAATTAAACCCGCGGCAGTGGCGATAAAACAAAACAAAAGACGATCTGTTCTAGGCGCGGTGCGTCATTTACGAGCATTGTCGTGTCGCGTTGCGCGCGTCCAGCACGGGGTGAAAGGTTAAATAATCAACTTAATTATTGCCACTAGGAGAGCCGAGCCGGCTCGCCTAAGCGACCCACACCGTGACAATGCAATGCGAAATAAAACGTAAAACATAAAAGCAGACAATTGACCACTACCACAACACAATTTTACACTCGGTTGATTTTCTAGTCCATTGATTGTGTTAATTGAACTTGAACCATATGAACCATCCCAACCTTAATTAATACGAATAAATATTGTGTTTTTAGATATATAATCATCACACATAATGCAGTCTATGCGAAATTATACACAAAAACGAGCATATTCTCGCAGCTGTTCATAATCTGGGCGCTTTCTTTCCTTATAATGGTGCGTATGAAATGTGTTAATCTTTCCCCCTGAAGATATACCAACAATGCGTTGATTTACACACAGCTACCACCGTTATTGGGAGTCTGGGGTACCGTGGGTCAGAACAACGATACATTTTCATGCACGATTCTCGAGAAAGACGGCCGCTCACCGAAGAAGATGATCTTCCTCGTCGGTTTCTTCCTGCCTGTGTGCATCATAACCATCTGCTACGCCACAATCTACTACAATGTGCGCAAAAGTCGCTTGAAACTCGCTGTTCACAGGTAAAGAAAATCCGCTACCCTAAATCCACAATACAATAAAATTATGCACAACTGAATGAATTTCAGAATGAAAAGTGATAATCGAAGCAGAAGACGTGAACGAGATGATCGCCGCTTGACGAATCTGATGTTTATAATCTTCATTAGTTTTGTGCTGTGTTTTCTGCCGTTGACATTCGTGAATGTCTTTGAGAAGACAATAAACATCCCTCCAGCAGTACATGTGATCTCCTCGATATTGGAATGGATGTCCAGTGTGATAAATCCGTTGATTTATGCTGTGAGCAATCGGCAATACCGTGAAGCATATGCGAAATTGTTCAATCTTATGAAGACCAAGATGACCTACACTGAATCCAAACAGAATTCCAGACCTTCCGTTAGTGATCTACCTTTGAAGGGATCAATCATCAAAAATGTTCCGTGATTGACCATTTTTATGAAAACAACCAGTAAATTATTGTGATTTTATATAAGATATGAAGTTCTTGCCTCTGGGTCATAATTTAATTGTAATAAGGTGTAGAATGTAAGCTTTGTTATCGTTTACCAAATGAAGAGTGGAAATAAATTTAGTTTTGTATAATTTCTAGGTTTACGACGATGTTTATTTGCGGTGGCGATTGCATAAACCTTAATTTCCGCTTGAAAACCCTTGGAAACCCTTCGAAAGAAACCCACGTGACGCGTGTGGGTGTTTATGTTCGCATTTTATAGCAATAAATATCGAATGCAAAAGAGTAGCCCATTTTCCTTTCCACTTCTAGTATATTTGTTCAATGTATTTGTTCAGTCCCAACCGAAAAGAGACCGGAGTGAAGAAATAACAAGATTTACTTATCGTTAGCAAGCGGTTGTCTTGAATAATCGCAGGGTTCTCTTAAAGTTACCCGAAATTTATCGTTTATAAGTAAATTTTGAAAAACAAAAGAAATAAAAATCAGCACGCTTACCTCAAAATGTTCTCGACGTCTCTCGGCGTCTGTTTTCACTGCGCATCCCAAATGCGCAGCTTTCTAGTGGAGGTAGTACCCGAACCTAGTGAATAACGGCGAGCAGAGTCGATTTGTCGAAGGTAGGGCGTGCGGTGCGGTGCTAGCTGAAAAACCGATAGTACACATAAACACATATTCCACAACACACAAGTATTTAGATTATTTCAAGCAGTCACTATCATCCACAACGCAATATCAAACTGTTGATAAAACGTGTGAGTGTACGCCATGTTGTAAGTACGAGTACAAGTGCGTTTCATTTGCATACCAACTCATACTCTCATTCCAGCCGCAGCCTCATGGTATGCAACCTCTAGCAATAACACATAACATAATACAAAAGCATGTGTAATGAATAATATGCGTGGAAAAGATTCGCCGTATCAGTCCGCAGACATGTACAATCGTCGCAGTCGATCGAATTCGCGCGGCAGGCGTTATTCGCGTTCCAACTCAAGGTCGCACTCGCCGCCCTCAAGAAAACGACGCACTCACAAACGTAAGCATAAATCTAAATTTAACTCGATCAACATCAACACCGACATTCTTGTGAATTGCAGATCATCGCTATGATAGAGAGCCATCAATTGAAGAAGACCGAGAGCGGGATTATCGACGAGATAAGGAGTATTTCTATGAGGAGAAAGAACGCAGTCAGAGCCGTGAACGTGATCATCGTGAGCGAAAAGAACGGCATCGCGATTCGCACAGGGAGAAAGATTACAGAAGGAGTTCAGGAGGTAGTTCAAGATGGGGAGATGATAGGTCTAGGGATAGAGACCGAGAGAGGTATAGGGATAGAGAACGTGATCGTGATCGAGAAAACGGACGAGAAAGTGATGACAGGTAAATTGTTTCATTGTGTAGATTAATTTTAAACTAAAGTGTTTGTTTTTGTAGTGATAGTTCATGTGGTGGTGCGTTACTAGGCGCGAGTGGGTCGGAAATCATTGGCTACAAGAGTCAACCACCTAATCACACAATAATGATCAGAGGACTTGCTCAACACATAACAGAAAATGATGTATGTTACTCTTAATATCACCTGAAATTCCTCTAAATTGTATTTTTGTGTAGATAAGACAAGATATTATCCAGTGTGGATTGATGCCCAAAGATATTCGTCTAATTCGCAAGAAGGACACAGGTAATGCTCATAAAACAACCACTCTTACACTTTATCTATGTAGAACCATTTGATTATTGTACTTGATGTTGATGAATATGGGTATTGTATAGTTTCAACCGTGATTATGATGTGTTAGATTGGCTGAGGTAATATTGCCACTGGTGTGTATTGTGCTGTTTAGGTGCGTCGCGCGGTTTTGCCTTTGTCGAGTTTTCAACGGTAGGAGAGGCAGTCCGATGGATGGAAATGAAGCAGGTATCTTAGTTGTACACAAGGGTGACACACACTTGTTGTTGGTCCTCCTCGGTGGGGGCCGGTGGTCGTTAGTTATCGGAGGCGATAACGCTAGTCGATCCAACCAACAAGTAACATTTTCAATTTATTACCTACTCATTTTTTTCTCATCATTATATTAAAGAAAAAAGAAAAGAATATTTAAAAGAAAAAACAATAATAATCGAAAGAATTAAACTAGTCGAAGTAATATTTTAAAAGCTCAAAGAATAGAATTCAATTAAAGTCATAGTCATCATTTGGCCGGGATGCAATCAAATATGCTGGCTGCCTGGGCAGCAGAGGTCTCTTTAGTAAGAGGGGTGGGTCGCTTAGATGGGTAGCACGTGACTAATATGCGCTTTTGATGATTTACAGGGCATTTTAATGCTGCAAGATCAGTATAGAGCTATCATGCAATATAGCATTCCGAAAGAGTTGTGTCCGCAAAATGAGAAGGCACCATCGCACAAAGCATCAGCCGACTGGTTCTGTATCAAAGTAAGCCATCCAAACAATATAAAACAACCACAAAACCTACTGAAAACCTATTTATTCCAGTGTGGTGCTCAAAATTTCAAACGCCGTGAACTTTGCTTCAAATGTCACGCTTCACGAATGGAAAGCGAAGAAGGCGGCAGTGGTAGTGATGAAATTTGTAATTACACCACAAAAAGTAAGTATTAACCAAAACTAACCAACAAAAAAATAACAAGTAAATCATCCTAGCGATCATGTTGAGAAACTTGGATGCATTGACAACAGAAGATACAATCATGTCCGTCCTGAGTAATGTAATAGAAGAACACGTGAAGAAAATATCCGCGGTTGCAATCGGTCGTGATCCTTTGACGTCCACATCGCGTGGAATTTGCTATCTAGGTACCGAGTCCACCGTGGACGCGTTGAGCATTTTCGGTGCGTTGAATAATTTAAGTCCGCCATTAAGCATCGATGGGAAAACAGGTAATGCTGATGATAATATCAATAATGCTCATACTTATAATATCCGGAGTGTTGTATTACAGTCATATTGAGTTACTGCAAGTACAACATGGGCGACACGAAGCATTTGTACTCGGAGCCGGAGAATAACTTCAGCAGCAGTGCCTCGGTACCAACGAACTACACCCTCAACGATGTGGATAGTTTAGCAGAGTACTCCGCTAATAAATACGCAAAGAACGCTGCCGAATATCAGCATTATTTCAATTATTATAAGCATTACTTTACTCAGCAGATCAATGCTGGTAATTCGATTACTTTACAACAGGAGAACCAAATGGATGCAGCGAATGCAGCTGCTGCTGTCGCACAATCTGCGATTCAACAATTACAAGCGAATAAGACTTTCTTTGACACTACACATATGTCTGTACCGAATGGTACTGATGGAAAAAGATATCGTAAGTGTATAAAAATCAATATATCATTAATATAATTAATTGTTTTGTATGAAATTTCACAGCAATACCGGATGTAACAAAATACACCTATGAGAAATCAAGCGGATATTACTACGATGCATCAACGGGTCTCTACTACGACCAGAATTCACAATATTATTGGAACAGTGTCATCCAGAAGTATCTCTACTGGGACCGCGAGAAATTAACCTATGTCCTCGCTCCGAGTAACTACGATCAGACTGGTGTGGCCCAACCACCTGCCGAAGAACCCCAACAATCCATTACAAAGAAAACCAAACCGGAAAAACAAGACAAGGTGAAAGTGGCGAAGAAAATCGCCAAAGATATGGAGCGTTGGGCGAAAACCCTCAATCAGAAGAAGGATGCTCAACCACAACGTCCCTACGACTCAATCTACGGTGCTTCGAACGCTTCGGGATCAGCAGATATCGGTTTCTCCGTCCTTGAAAAGAAAGCCAACCAGAACCACATCAGTAATGGTTACACAGAGTCTGATATGTCCAATGCGCAAACTCCGCTTGTTGCCGCCTATGGCGGCGAGAGTGAATCCTCTGACGAAGAGGAAAAGACTAAAATCAACGATCTTGACTTCTTGGACTTCAACACGCTCATCTGCAACCTATGCAAACGCATGCTGCCGAATTCAGACGCGTTAACGAAACATGCGCAGTTTTCAGCGATTCACAAACAAAACTTGGAGAATCTAAAGTCAAAGAAGCGCAAAATCGACAGGGATAATGATAAACAGACGATTTATCGCGACCGCGCCAAGGAGCGACGTTTAAAATACGGCGATCCTGATGAACCAGCACCCAGTAAGCTCAAGGAGAAGTACCTGAAGTCCAGGGAGATGGAAATGCCACCCGTGACTTCCTCAGTGTTGGAACCCATCGGGGCTGATAACAAAGGCAACAAACTGCTGCAGAAAATGGGTTGGACTGAAGGCCAAGGCTTAGGCAAGTCCAATCAAGGCAGGACCACCATCATTCAAGCCGAACAACGTGTTAGCTCCGTTGGGCTAGGGAGCAAATCAGGCACGTATCAAGCTGTCGCCGGCGAATCATACAAAGACTGTGTGAAGAAAATGATGTACGCGCGGTATCAAGAGTTGTCCGAGAAGGATTAAGTGCACGCTGAGTTGAAATTGTGCCAAACGCAAACAGTTGACATTTCATTTCTATTGATTTACTTATTACGATGTTATAACTGATGATTGTATGGTTGTACAATAATATTAAAGCAAAACTGTACCACTTACATCTTGAGTTCGTTCTCTGTGATGATGTTAAAGTCAATTATGGTCAAACACGGCTCATTTGTAGGCGGCATCACCATTAGAACCGGCGAAGAACTTCGGGAAACATTTTCTGTTTTATTTTTTCCACTAGAAGTATTTTTACGCGTTTTCTTGCCGAATTTACTCCTGAACAGTGGGCGATCATCCTCGCGTTCCGGAGAACTCTCACTATCGTAATACATATTAATTTCTTTGTAATGCACAGGCGCAGCAACACGTTGTGTGTGACTTCTACTCGATGAAATGTTACACGGTCGTGTTTTTCGTGATTTCTTCACGCGGCGAGTACTTTTCTCTTTGACATCTTGTGTCAAACTCAGCGGAATCACCTCTGTGACACGATAATACTCCAGAAGTGCTTTAAGCAGGTTTCTTCCACACCTTTTATCTATTTTAAAGTTAAGAACACTACGCCGGTTGAAATAATTCTAACCTATAAATGTAAAGGATACAACTCTCTTCTGTGTAGGGTATAACAGCATCGGATGACTTTAATTTGTACCCAAACATAGATACTTCATACGAGTATGCGTTTAGTTTATCATTGAACGCTGTACAAAAGTAGCGTCGTGCAGTACCAGCTTTTGACGGACATGAGTTATACATGCATGATCTTGGATCGAAATCGTCCGCCATGTTTCCCAACAACTTCGGAAACAATATATGCCTTTCATTCCTGTATACATCATCGTAACTATTCCCGTAGATGAAACTACCCAGGAGGCTTGCATGTGCGTGGATATCAATTACAAAATCAATTTGATAGTCCTACAACGATATAAATAATAAAATTAGTATTTTTTAAGGTTAAAAGTTAAAATGTTAGGTTATACTTTGTTTTTTTCATACTCTGTCAAATGTGCAATGATTGCTGTTAAAGCAGGATGCGCAAATGGCGATGCACGATGCCACATGCGATTTAAGTCAGCGCCGATAATCGTACTGCGATAGTTACCAACAAATACACCATCAGGGTTTAACATAGGGATTATTTTGAATAAAATATGTTCACGTAGTTTAGTAGCAATAGAATGTGCGCTGATTAAGAGTTCAATCATTCCTACAAAAAAATATTTTAATTTTATTTCTTAAGATGGTGACTGAATAAGGTACCTTGACATACAAAACTAGTTGGAGCTTGCCCAGGATGCGTCCTTGCGATGATAACAACTATTCTACGTTTGGTCCCAGTGATAGGTGAATTGTTACCAATTGTTAGTAGATCCACAGGTCTTTTTTGCTTGTTAAACGTTTAAAAATGAATTAAATTGATTTAAGTTGGTATTTTTACTTACAATTGTGTTACCAATACACTCCCTTTTGAAACCTTCTCCTAAATCAGCGCATTTAGTCTCTAGTTGGCCCAAAAACGCTTGGGCTCTATTGTACCCATAAGGATAAGTCAACGCAAAATGATAAATCTCATCCTCTTTATCAAAAACAAACGCAAAACTCAAAACGTATTGATTTTTATGCGCTACCGAACGTTGATAAAACACCATACGTTTAGGAATACGCTGCCATTTTGATCTACTCGTAGATCTTACAATGGGTACCATTAAACCATCCCCGTTGAATAAATTACGCGCTTTACTGAAGTTTACAATGTTAAAAACCACTCTCTAGAGAAAATAATGAAAAATATTCTTTAGAAAACCAGAAAAAGAAAAAATAAATTACCTGTTGAAGTCTAACGTTATCCACGGTAAAATTAAACCAAAACCGCAATTTGGGACAACAAGTATCCGGCCGTACATAGAGGTCATACTCGTAGTCATTGACGAGGTCAACTCGGCCCAGATTTCCGGTCTCAAAGGAAGCGTCAAAGCAGAGGTGACCACGCTTGGCTTTACCAGAATGCCCCGCGGGGCGCATAATCAGCCGGTTGACATTACCCATTCCACCTTCTCCATCACTATCATCACTATCTTAAAAATTAAACAAACAAAAAAATGAAAGATTTAAATTTGAAGTTTAAAAATTACACACCATCAATAGCTTGCTGATAAATACTCGTATGTTGCAACGAATCAAAATTGAACATTTTCGGAGCACGTGGGAAAAAGGAATGTGCATCATGCAAAAAGGGTGCACTAGAAACCTTAAAAGTGGGTGTTGCTCAACTGATTCCTGAGTGATAAGTCTTCCTCAAGGTGTCAGCATGCAATCCTATTTTAAGTATCAAAGTTATCAATCAGAGGGGCATTAATATTCAATAAAATTGTATTTTTTGTGTGTTTATTTTGATTATTTCGCTAAATCCTCCTCTGATAAAGTGTATTGAAAGCGAGAAGCGTGCCGAGCTATAAATAGGCTCTCGATCGTGATTCAATCGCTTCCGATTTATCAAAACGCGGGTGCAAACTTTTTGCGCGCCCAGAAGGCTCGCGTGTTGATTACGAGGCAATTAAAACTCACCCTCGCCGAAATCGCCCATGATACTGCTGTCAGGCACGGAGATGCTAATGCAATGCTAAGATGGCGTCAAGTTGGACGCTTCGCGTGCCTGCGATACCCGAGGAACTCCTTCTGTTTGTGGTTATTTAGATTGTCAAGAGTACGCGTCATCAACAGTTCGAAGCAACGCCATGTTTGATCGATGCGACCTCATTACATTAAATAAAAAGAAAATTTTGCGCAAAATCAAAATATTTATTAAAAATTGATAGAAAATAGGGATAAATGAAGGAGCAATAATTTTTTTGGTTGTCAGAAGACCATGAGGATGGTTCTGGATAACCTAAAAACCGGAAATTGCCTAGATATTTATTTTTTTAGCTGAAAAATGATTTTTTTTACGAAATAATTGTTCTATTTGAGATTTAGATGTTTTAATAAAGATATTTTTGATGTTTTTGATAAGGAATTGATTGCAAATGTAAAAAAGTAGCCTTTTTGCGTAAAATTGAGGAAGCGATTGCGAAAGCAGGGCAAAACGGGTCGGCGTTTGGCTCACGGGCGGCGGCATGATGCACGCACGCGCCCCGCCCCCGCGCACACAATCGCGAGGGCGGCAGCCGGCTGCCCCGGGCCGGGATAAGACGTAAAAACGCGTGCGCACGCTATCGACCGCTTCGCGCGCGCGCCCCCGAATGCCTCGGCAACCCCTAGCCGACACCCTCCGCGCCATGCAACACCATTTAGTTATTGCACTCTCTGAATAACACTTGTGTTACGTTTGGTAGTGTACGTTATGTAATAATATCATTCCTTGCGTAATTACTTATTACTAATAATTCCTAAAAATCAACCGACGAAGCTAAAAAAAGAAGCAAGCAAAAAATAAAAGAAGAAAACACCGAACCAACTGTCTCTGAATTCAATCTACAAGCAACGCAAAACTACATCTCGTGTAACGAATTATTTCGACCATCCAGTACCAACAACAAGATTCAAACGAGGAAAAACGCCGTATGTACGTATACGTTTCGCCGGTTTTCTTAAAACTAAGTTCGACGCACCACGCCAGCAGCCAGCAGCAGAGTTAGTGATTGTGTGTGCGCGAGTGTGTGTTGTGTGTGTGTGCGCGCCGTTAGTGTGGTGGACCCGAAGTCGAGCAGCAGCAGCCTGATTCCAGTTTGCGTTGCACGCCATCCCGAAAAGTCACCCCCGTGGGTTGAACGAGACACCAACGACGCCGCCAGCACCACCACCACAGTGCCGCAGATATACGCGCGCGCGCTACTTTTTTCCAAAACTTCTCTCTATTTGTACGTGTTGTATTCGCGTAGCAAGTCAAATCCTAAATATCTATACTCCTAGCTAGGCATCGAACAATTTTGCAATACATTTTTCAAACAAATCGACCCGAAATACGTAAACAGTGAAGCAACACCATTTGGAAGCACTCCAGAGCGCAGGAGATTTTAAGGTAAGCGCACTTCCGGGTCATCTCATTCCGGGCGGTGGTACGCCTACGCCCGGAGTAGAAATTCACACAAGTCGAGGTGTAGGGTGATTAAACGCGCCGCGCCGGCATATAGAAAAGTGGAGCAAAGGAAATCTTTTTCGCCGGCAGCTCGTAAAACTAGTCGCATGTGTGTGTGTGTATGTGTGTGTGGAAGTGTTAAAAGGACGAGGGTGTCGGGGTTGTGGCGGTGTGAGTGTGCATGAATGCACGCTTTTACACACGCGGACGTGAAAGGGAGTTGGCATTCCGGGCGATCAATACTGGCGTTGGCCAGGCCATCGCGCGCCGGGCGCCGATCGCGGTAGCGAAACGCTTCCCAGTTGGCAAGGGGATGAAATTTGTGAATGAAACAAATCACTACGAACAAACCCAGCACGAAATTTTCATAAAACCTTCAAAATTTTCTTCTTAAAACTTTTATTTTTATTTATAAAAATAAAGTGTTTAAAGAGGCACGCCCACTTTTTGGGTTGTGTTTAAAATATTGAAGTATTAAATTAAACCGTTGGCATTTTAAGCGTTTTTTTTTTCATATAGCACACCCATAAATTAGTTTTAATGGGTTTAGATAGCGATAAAATCCGGATTTGATTTTTCGGGTCAACGATTTCAGACAAAACGCACCGGGTGGAATTAAGCCGGTATGTAAATGTGGCTCAAGGTGTGCGCGAGTTTTCCGGGCGTAGGCAAAAGTCACCCCGAAATGGGAACGCATAATGGCGGCGCATGCACTCGCTGCGCTTGGGGGCTGCGTCGCGAATACTGGGTTCGGCGGGTGCAATGTCCTCCGCGTATCCCGGCGGCCAGGGCGAGCCTAGACGAGCTGCACTCCAGCCACACCACAACCAAAAGGGGGGTGCAGGCATGGCATATAGGTGTACTAGACACAGCTAGACGCAAAACTATTACCCCAGGGGTAGCGTTCAGCTCCATCATCAGCTGTTTGCCGTTTTCGGGCAGTAACTAGCCGTGTCTCGCCTGTGTGTGTGTATAGTCGTGCACCCTTCGCAAAGGGCTGCGAACCGGATTTCGTGCGCTTGATTCCACCCCACACACATGCACACAATAGGAGCGTGCGTAAAAAGTGAGCACACGCACGCGAACGCACTCGGCATCTCTGTCCGAGATTAATAATTCGAGGGCGAGCGTGTTTTTATAATGACCATATGCCGTCGACGCACATGCCGTTTTTCCTAGTTGTGTATAGAGCACAACCAAAACGCACGCAATACAACCACCGCGTGTTTCTAGTTTTCTAATGCACGCCGGCCGCGCATATTAATTACCATCGAGCAATATGAAAATTGTACGCGTATGCATATGGCACACCCTTCGGTTATAGAAACAGGACGCAGGCTGCAATCTTACCTGTGCATTATCGAAAATTACTCTGAAACGCACCGTTGCACTGCCGAAGCCACTTTGAAACAATTTCAAAATGGTTGCCGTTGAAACAACTGCAATTACAGTTTCCTGTAATTTTTGTTACCTTCATACAGAGTGTCGCCTGCGGTTGTATATGTTTTAGCATGGCTAAAAATACCAAACGCGGTCAAAGCATAGCACAATCAACAATTGCATGAATTCTTGATGATTGCGCTAAGACAACGCGAGATTTCTCGCTGTGCGATAGGAAGCGCGAGCGTCCGGGGAAATAATCGATGAGGAAACAAGCAGCGTCGACGTGCGGCGCGCCTGCGCCGTCTGCGCACACATGTCCGGCACGCGCGCGCGCGCGCCTCGCATTCTACCGAGCGTCAGAAATTTTTAGTATGAGTTTGCCTGGCGTCGGTGGAGGCTGTGCGCGGTGTATGCCCCACTTTTATTTTTTCTGTACCCTTTTTCTTTAGTTTCGATTTCGCGTGCGACGTTTACCATCATCGAGTTATTGGGTGCGCGCTGCGTCAGTGACACCAACGAGAGATTCGGACCTGTGCAATACTTTCAACAGCAAAAAACGGCAACACAACACCAACAACCAACGTATAATATACAGTGAGAGCGCGCAGGCAGCACGTTGCAGCGGCGTTCACGGCGTTTTTACCTTGTTACGGCGCGCAGAGCGACAGAGAAGCAGATCGGGCTCGCGACCGACCGTCGTCCGCGCGGTCCGCACGCCTTTTTTTTTATCATCGGCTGCACACGCCGAACGATAAAACTAGTTTTTATTGTGCTCCGTGAGTGCGACCACTTTACTACGATTCCGGCCAGCTACTTCAAGTATTATTAAATTCGCACGCGTGCGAATCCACCCCGGAATTAATCACTCTTCAATTCGGTAAGCAGCCAGCAGGCGACACTCGTATATCAATAGTTTTGTTTTCGCGGTTTGTTTATCTGTGTGCGCATGCGCGGATGCGTCACGCTGTCATTTCAAACTTACGCACATGGCGTAAAACTTTTTAAATTTGTGATATCCGCTAAAATATTGCATCATTCAACCCCTATTGGCAGTGTTTGATTGCGTCTTCTTTCTCTGTGATCGAAAAGGGGAAATATCATGATGCAAATCACCCCCTTGCGCACTCTCACTACTACTACACACGCATACATTTACACCCCTTGGGTTGAGTCCGCGGCCGCGGCGTCCCCTTCGCTGCGGACAGGTCTGTGTCGATTCGTTTCGTTTCGTGCAAATGTAAATCGTGAGTGTTTGTTTCGAGCGCGCCATGCCGCTCGAGGGATGATGCTTAATGGCCGCCGCCATCGGGGTGCGAGACTGCGAGATGCTCGACGGACAGCCGAGGGTGAAAGTACTTGTACTCTACTACTACCACTAGTTTGGATACTGATGTGATGGTGGTTCAGTTTTAGTGAGGGTGAATTGAATGACGAATTCGATGAGAACAGTACATCACTAACGTTATTATCAATAGGGGTTGGTTTAATGAGTTAAGTCTTGTTAAGAAGACTCGGTTAAAAAAGGACTATTGTAGTGGTAAAATTATTTTGCAATTACTCGAAAACTAATTCATGTAAATCAATTATTTCTTCAGGAAATTATTCAGAGTTTAATTCTGCATCTGAATATATAATTATTTAGTTGAAATCACATTTAGGTCAAAAGTTATTGAAGAATTTGTAGAAATTTTGAAAGTTTTTCATAGTAAAAGTTTAATTGTTTATAATTTTTCGAGAAATAATCCGATTTTGATAATTTTTACGTTACTTGGTGCATAATTTAATTAAGAATATATTCCTGAAAGAATTATAGTTTTATCGAGATAAGTTTTTGATTAATTAAAGATTTTGTACACAAAAACATCTAATTTGAAATATTCTTACTAAATTTTCTTTTAAAACACTAAAATTTTGCTTTGCAATCATTAAAATCAACTCTTTATATAAAACTAAGTTAAATTACACTTTCTACTACAATATATGCTAATATTATAATGAAATTAATTACTGCATGTTAAATATTCAACTTCAAACCACAAAAATGTGTCTTTTGTGTTTCACTTGCATAGTTTCGCAAATAGTTGAAAATCCAACGTGTGTCCCAAACACATTTCCCGACCGGTGTGCTCGCGCACGTTTTCCTCAACCACAGCGACCAGGAATACCTCGAATCGCGTAAAAATAGCCGAACGCAAACGTGGTGACATCATCGCGCCAGCGTGCTCCAAAAAAGCCAAAAATGCGCCGTAAAAAGTGCAACCGGCAAACAACGCACGCGCCCTTGACACACGAGACACATTCATTCAATAAAACTAATTAAGAACACATCACATCCATCAACAAATCAACAAAATCAACAAAAAAACAAAAATTTCATAAAAAAATAAAAATTACAAAAAAAAACGTTAAACTTTCTGTTATCGCTGCCGACGATGACGCCGCCGACTTCCGCACGTTGTAAAATACCCAACTAATATATAACTAGGTATAAATTATAAATATCTAGTGAGAAATAGCGCGAAGTGAGAAGTTCTCTGAGTTATTATAGGCTGTGTACGCCGCGTAACATTTGTAACATTTTTAATGCGCTAGTTTTATTAAAGTGCTCCGCTCCGTGCGCATTATGCACATCCGTACATATATCACGGATATGTGTGTATGTGTGTGTGTACACAGTGCACGCGTCGTGTTATGAACGTGCATGCATAATAAGCGATTCATACGTCGCACAAAAAGCGTGCGCGGCTGTAGTTGTACATCGTGTACTCCTAGGCTATGCGCGGACATCGATATGAAAATTTCGGTTTATTTTTAGTCGCTCTCTATCTATTTCGGGACAAAGAAGCTGCGTATACACAAATCCCTAAAATGTTGCGTACGCCATCCTGCAACACGCAAAGATTTAAGGAAATATCATTATTTTGTTATTATATTAAAAATAAATTGTCGTAAAATGTGTGTATTCACTTGCCGTGCAAATATTTTACTTGATTATCGGATGAAACACGCACGATATCAATGTTTACTATTTACTATGAACACATATACGTGTTGTATTGTTGTATAGTAATGAAATGCATTTGTTTACCTTTCGCTTTTGCAGAAGATTTAAGTTAATCTTCTCGTCACGGAAGCGCACGCTTCTAACACCACGTCGTTCAAACTGAAGCTTGACGAAGTCACCACCAGCATGATGTCGAACGGGCTGGACGCAGGCGTCGTGGGCCAGCAGAACGGCGGCAATAATGGCCAGAGTGGCGGCGGTGGCGGTGGCGGCGGCGGTGGCCAAGAGGAATCCAAGACCAATTTGATCGTCAACTACCTGCCGCAGACGATGACGCAGGAGGAGATTCGCTCGCTGTTTTCCAGCATCGGCGAGGTGGAGAGCTGCAAATTGATTCGCGATAAAGTCACAGGTAATTTCACAATATTTATTTATTAAAATGGAGATTTAAAGATGGAGGAAAACGAGCTGATTGTGCCGACATGTGCTGAGCATGTAGGTCCGTTTTGTTTTTGTTTTCGCGTGTGAAATTGAAGAAAAATGCGTGCGATGCGCGCGACAAGCGAAAACTTCGAGCGGTGGCGAGGAAAGAAAACGATTTATATAGAGGGGTTTAGTAGTTTTTTATTACCAGGTGGTCTGGAGATGAAAATAACTACTACTACTACACACTATACGCACCCTTAGAGTTGTGTCCTTGTTGATGATGACGATGACGTTTTGTAGTTGTCTACACAACGCGGATGAGTCAGAAGCACGTGTGCAGTTGATGTATAAGTGGGGGAGCATAAAGTGCTACCTATTTACTGTATGCGATGTGATGTGAATCGTTTTCTTTCCGAACGCCCTCGATTTTTTGTCGATTGGCGCACGTCGCGTGATTTCATTTTTGCAACAAGAAAAGAAAAAACCTTCGCTGCCCCGCGCCGATTTTTGTTTATTAATAGGTCGTTTTTGCAATTTTCTATTGCCTACAGTTCCGCTCGGAGAATTGAGTAGTCCGTTGGTTACAGGGCAAAGCTTGGGCTACGGATTCGTTAATTACCATCGCCCAGAAGACGCCGAAAAGGCGATTAATACCTTAAACGGTCTCAGACTGCAAAACAAAACTATCAAGGTATGCAACCCATTTTACTCCACACAACCACCATCACCGCCATATGTTATTATGCTTTTTTATTTCTCACACACAGTTTCTCATTCATATAATTCATAGTTTGATTTCTCGTAGGCGTTAGATACGTTTCGGAATTTTATCGTTTTTGTTTGTTTCATTTCCACCCTCGTGCCCAGGTGTCGTACGCCAGGCCTAGCTCGGAGGCGATCAAGGGCGCCAATCTGTACGTGTCCGGCCTGCCGAAGAACATGGCGCAGCAGGACCTCGAGTCGCTCTTCAGCCCCTTCGGCCGCATCATCACCTCGCGCATCCTCTGCGACAACATCACAGGTAAACCAACCGCCCCAATGCTCACCTATCTACATCGACGCAGCTCGTTTGCCACATACATTTCAACCATACGATATAAATCTATACATCAACATACAGCGCGGTTTGATTATTTTTTAGTTATTTTTGAGAAATTAATTTCGATATTGATCGGATGAATGTGGTTGGCTAATATATAGTAGCTTTCTTTGACTTTTTAAAGACTCGACTGGACGTGACACATGATGATGAGACACGTGAATTTTTTGATTTTATTATTATTTTGGTTGTGCGCGCGAGATTGCGAATGCGAATTTGGAATGCCTGTAGTGTTTATTAAGCGAGCGTAACTACTCGACGGAGAGAGATATATATATAATTTCAAAACGCCCATTATTATTATTATTGTTGTTATTATTATTATTATATTATTGTCTTACTGTACCTATATTTTGCGTTTTTTTCTTCTCTTCCCTAGTACGTCAATTTGTCACGGGGGCCGGAGAGAATTTGCCTGGTACGTACCACACCCATCTCTCTACATTTGTTTTTCTCTGTGCAAAGCAAATATTAACGATAAAAATTAACGCTGGAAAGAGCTGTAGCTAAAAAAGACACCCCATCTTACACAAATTACAAGTCACCAGAAATATCCACTCGGCGTGCGATCGAATAAATAAATAACCGCGAGAGAGGAATCAAAACTATTTGTTGACGAGCCAAAATAAAAAGAAAGAATAATGTGTCACTTACAACCCCCCAGCCCCTTTGAAATGACGAAGTCTGTTTTGAGTTCGTTGGTTTCAGTTGCGTTTCAGTTGGACCCTGCTACTTCCGAGGAGAATTGCGCGCGTATTGTGTGACGCTTTGTTATATTATATTAATTGATATATATATATTGATGTCGTTCTATTGTTTTTGTTTTTATCTCTACGTTTACAACCAGTGTATGTGATTATGCACCGTGGCATGATGTGAGTTTTGATTTCGATGCGTTGCTGGTTATTTATTTATTTGATGGACGTTTCTCATTTGTTTTTACACCACCTCTCACACAAGATATATGCGCCGATATATTGACCCCAAGCATAGTGACTTGTAAGAAATCTGTGGGCCGCGCGGTGCGCGCGTGAGAAATGCGATTAATTAGCAAAGCGAGCGCGCGCGCGCGTCGCGCGAATGCCGATTGCACGTGCCAAACATTAAATACAACACACCTACACTTGATATATACATACATGTGCATACATTTACACACACGAGCGCGATGCAGTCGAGTGCCGGACAATGCAATGAGAGTGGTAACGTTTTTCATGTAGGTCTTTCCAAAGGAGTCGGATTTATTCGCTTCGACCAGCGCATGGAGGCGGAGCGCGCCATCCAGGAGCTCAACGGGACCATTCCGAAGGGCTCGACTGAACCCATCACCGTCAAGTTCGCCAATAATCCGAGCAACAACAACAAAGCCATCCCGCCGCTTGCTGCTTATCTTGCGCCGCAGGCCACACGACGGTTTCCTGGACCTATTCATCATCCAACAGGACGTTTCAGGTATTATTTTATCTTCATCTCTATGTTTTTGTGTGTGAATTGTGTTGTAATTTGTGTTTATGATGATTGTAGGTATTCTCCGCTGGCCGGAGACCTCTTGGCCAATTCAATGCTGCCGGGCAACGCGATGAACGGCTCCGGCTGGTGTATATTCGTCTATAACCTAGCGCCGGAGACCGAGGAGAATGTGCTGTGGCAACTGTTTGGGCCATTCGGCGCCGTGCAGAGCGTGAAGGTGATCCGCGACCTGCAGACGAACAAGTGCAAGGGCTTCGGCTTCGTGACGATGACAAACTACGACGAAGCGGTGGTGGCCATCCAGTCGCTCAACGGCTACACGCTCGGCAACCGCGTGCTGCAGGTCAGCTTCAAGACCAACAAGAGCAAGACGACATAGACGCCCGCGCGGCCGCCACGCCCCGCGCCCGGCCGCCCGTCTCGCGCCGCCTCCCGCTCTAGTATTTAATTTTAACTTATTACTCTCACTCTGTCTGACCGACCACCACCAAACTACTAACAACAACAACAGCAACAACTCTTGATGATACGCAACGTAAGTGATTCTGATCTGTTGGATGATGAGGAGATTGCAAATGGGAGGACAGCGGATGACGCGGGCGTGCTGGGCCACACAACCCCATCACACCCCCCAACTCTCTCTCTCTCTCTCTCATACACACATATACACACACTGCGAATAACGGCAAACCTCATAGAGGCTTGATGTACTTATGTAATAAATTCGATGCTAGTCACGAAGAGACGCGAGGCAGGAATCGCGTTCCTCACATAGCAAAAATTCATAATAATAGACAAATATGACGATTACGATGAGATTACAGAACGAAGCGGTTGACACAATATGCAACCGGATACCAAATAACGAATGCAGCAGTAGTAGAATGGGCAAAAGCCCGAGGGAAGAACGATCTGTACAGACTAAATATTCGTGCCATCGCCCCACCAAGGGGCCCAAACATGAAGTAAAGCGAACCCAAAGATAGCTTACAGATTTTTGCATATAGTAAATTATAATTATAGTATTTATTCACAACCCTCTTTTCCGTAATGTGTTTCATTTGATTTTTGAGTTCTCTAGTATTCGATTAATTTTACTTTTAAACTTATATTTATATGTACGTGTTTTGTGTATTTATAATATGCATATATCGCTAGTCTCACGGGCGGCGCCGAGGCGGCGTCGCTCGGCCACGCGCTGCCGCCGCCACCGCGAGTGAAACTCGGCTGTGCGCGCGCGCGCGCGCGCTGGCAAAAGAATTTTCTTGTGTGTTTTGTGTTTGTTCAGTTACACGAATATTAAATTTATTTCTAACCACCGACACAGTTAGGCTACTCGTAACTTTTTCAAAATTTGAAAATGTCCAAGACAAAGAATATATATAGATATATATATTATACCTAGAAGAGGCGTGAGAAGGAAGACGTATTCGTAAGTGCGAGCCACGACACTATTTAATTTATGAATCATCTCACTGAGAATCATTAATAATTTATATTTCTACACACATACACACACACACATATATTTAACTGCGACCCGATAGACAACAATCTCCGATTTATTTTTGGTATAGATTTGGTTTGATTTATTTCTAATTTATATTATGATTTTGTTTCATTTTTGCGCTCTATGCAACTCCTTTTTTTATTATATGATTTTGTTTGTATTTTCATTTGCTCTTCATTTCGAGAAGTCATCAATTTCTTAGTTTATAAAAGGGTTTATTTTCTGACCGATTCTGAACAACTAATTTCGAATTATACTTGTAAAAAACGTTTCGTTGTGTTTTTTATTTTCTATATGATTTCTTTGTGTTGGTGTTTCTGTTTTGTTTTTATGTTTTAGTTTTGTGTTTCTCTCGCGCGATCGAAGCGTTGATTGCTTCCTCAGCGTATTGTGGCAATACTCTTTAGTGCAATACACGTGACATGACAAACAAAATGGACGCTGAGGGAGCAGCACCGGCCGCTGAACAAAACCCTTGATAAATGAAAACCAAGCTAAACGAGAAGTAACCAACCGACTTCCACTGAAGAATAACTATTTTTTATAAGAGACCATGTACCTTTTAACACTAAAAACGCTAATGAAAAGGAACAACATAGATTATACGTACTAAACCAAATGGCTACGAAAACAAAGAAACCGCAAACAGTCGCGCAGCTTTTATACACGCGACTCTTATTAAATACTTGAAGTGAAAAGTGAAACGCACAGGGTGGATTCAAGTGACGAATTCAAGCCCACAAAAGGAAACCGATAGCAGCTGAGGAGAATACGTGTACATGTACATAGAGATGAAAAGTTTAGACACACTCACACCGAGCCCGAATTGCATTGATAGCGAAATTTCAGAGATTTATTGTTGCGCGATGAGAAGGACGACAGACAGGTATTTTTAGGAACGTGGCGCACCACAACGTTATTAACGCCCCCCCAGGTGCATCTCCGCCTGTGATAGATAGAAAAAAAGCCGCGGAGATTTCATTTTCAGACGGCGCAGAGATATTACACAATCAAGATGTAAACAACTTAAGAAAACACCAAACACACACTAATTGCGAACAACTAACCAACTTACAAAACGCAGACGAGCGAAACCCGAACAAACAAAAAACGATAGAACAATTAATAGGACAAATGAATGCAAATTATATATAAATATAAAATTTTACCAAAAAAAAAACACTAAACCAAAAACAATTTTGAAGAGATGCAAGAGTATTGACGAGTATTGAGATAAATGGAAATTTAAAATACTAACATATATTAATAGCGTATACATTGAATAATTATTATAGACGTATTTAGACAAATGTATTTAAAGCATTTAAATTTTTCGTATTTGAATTTTACCTCTCTTATTACATTACGGAGTAAAGAAAAAAAAATGAACAAAACAAAAACATCACAAGACATTTTTACACACGACATCTCTCACTCTCTTCGTAATTCGTAAATGATTCAAAGTCCGAACTGGTTTGCGAGTTTTTCTCAAAATGTTTCATTTGCTACACAACCACAAGTTCACACACACAGCAGACACACATTGACTTCGGGAGTGTTTTTTCGAGGACGCGTTGCATCGCGATGTGAAAATGCTTTAACATTTTAAACCCTCACCGTGAAAATATTTGTAAAGTTGATGAACTGACGATGAGACACTGCGCGATCTGCCAATAGTTGTAAATATTTCGCGATGCAACGCGTTGCGGATTGATTGAAGGATGATGATGATGGCGAAGACAAAATGGAGCACAAATCTAGCACTAGTATTGTTATTAAAGATATCCACGGATATTTGACAGGGAGGGATGAACATACGAATGCCGGCGGCATTATTTTTGGCCTAAAGTGAAACTCTTGTAGACTATAAATGTATTAATCAACCACACACTGAACAACGATATTCAAATTGATATATAGCGATTATATGAAGCGAAATGTTTCAAAACGGGCGCAAAATGATGATGAACAAAAGGTATGACAAGCAGCAGCAAAATGCAGCAACAACAGCGGTTTTCGTTTGGTTTTCGATTAGCTACACGCGTTTTTTGTTTCGCGCAGCACTCACACACAATAACTCGTGATTTTGCTTGATCTTTTCCACACCACCACCCCGCACCCCCTACCATCGTACACACACACACACATTCAACACGATTTTTTAAAACAGTGACAGTGAACACACATACCTACAACAAAACAAATATTACGTATCACTAAAAAAAAAACTCTCTCTTTAAAACGAGACTTAACTCTTTGTGTGTTGTGTAGACCTCTTAGTATAAGTGTAATATAGTCATATTCCTATCGGTTACTTTCTCTAAGTGTGTAGCTGTTGTGTTGCGAGACAAAGCTCCAGACGCACGCGCGGTGTGATGCACACATAATTGAGCGCTATTAAAATGGCGTCGGGCGGAAGTAAATGAATGGAAAAAAAACGAGGCGAGTGACTGGAGCGTTGTCTCTCCCGGACGCGGCCATGCGCACGCGTCCAGCCCGACGGAAGTACCCGTCGGGCCATAGCTCAAATATTGTTGTGACGAGATGCATTCCATTTATTAAACCAAAAAAGTGAAGAAGCGGAAGTGAAGCAAACCACTGATATTCTATATACATATTTATATCTTCATCCGAGACTATGCGCTATGAGGAAAAGCCCATTAAGAAACATATATCTATCTGTTTTCATAAATGATAATGGTGGTTATTATTATATATAAACGAGTGCAAAAGTTATATGTACAGAGGTTATAATTATTAGGAAGTACAGTACCTCATAAAACTGTAATTCATGCAATAACTTATTATAAGAAAGTTCTTATTACAATATACATACCTTAGCTTTTAGCGTAAGTGGCAAAAGGAAACAAAAACCATGCAAAAAAACAACAACAACAAAAACGAACTTACCCACCAAAGAAATGGCGAACGACGACACACGTGACGACAACGATGATGTTGGGAGTGTCGCATGCGGAGCGCAGACAAATTGATCACGGCGACACTTCCACGTTTTGATCCTTTTTATTTTCTATACGGCGTCGATGAACTTGTTCGAATTCACCGAATACCGGACAGATAGATGTACGTAATGGCCGCCGCGTCCGCGCGCGCATGCGCGCACTCCCGGCTATCCGATGCGAAGTACTGACAGTTGCATGCGATCGGCATTAACAAACAGTTGCCACCCAACATTACACACCACGTTTGTAGTGACATATCAGCGGACCGCCGCCGAAAATGCAACGATGCATCGAAGAGTAAAGTAAAAAACGTAAACACGCAGAAGTGCAGGTGCAAAAGCAGCAAGTCTCGTTCGTATTCCTAACCCCCACCCGATTCCCCAAAACACCGCCATTACCACAAACAAACCAATGCAAAAAAAAGATAAAACAGTAATGCTTTCGAACGCGACATTATTTAAACATTAACAAAGAACGCATACTTACAACTTAATTATTAACTCTCTATCTCTCTATCTTTTATTATATTAATTAATTATCTTAACTTTAAGTCGTATATTACGGTACCCTCTATTATATTCTCATTCATTGCGCATAATACATTAATTACCCATAAACGATATTGTATGTATTATTCAATTGTTATAATTAATGTCATTTTCTTTGCTTATTGTCCAGTGTCATAATGGTAAACAAACAATTTGTGTGTATTAATTGTCATTTTTAATCTCTCTCTATAAACGAAGAAACAAGAAAAAAACAAACAAGCAGCAGACAAGCGGCAGGTTTCATGTTATAAAAATATTATGAAGAAAACTAATTGACGTTAGTTGTTGTTAGTCAACTTATAAAAGTAGGAATATGTTTTCATTACGAGGCGTAACACAAGATGGCGACCCCCCTACAATGCTACAAACGCGCGCAAAACAACCAACAACAACAAAAAAAAATGCAAGCAACAATCATATTACGATAGATTACCTTCGGGATGCGATCAATTTTACACCCCATCACTGCTTTACACAACCATACACATATTCTGTGACGAAAAAGCATAGCGAGACGCGTTCACGTTTTTGGAACGCCAGTCGGTTTATAGTATTGTAGCGCAAACGTACAATTTATACAAATTCTACAAAGAAGATGCGCGCATTTATGTACAAGTACAACTTCCTCGGTTTATATACAGAAATGGTGTCGGATGATGCGAAGGCGTGACGTTAATTGTTGGCACTGGACACGAGCAAACAACTCTATATCTAGTATGCATGTTTAATTGAACATTTTGTATAAAACGAAAAATACTAATATAAATTCAAATCGGCAGTGTTTATATATATACAACAGAGAAAATAAAAAACACAACACACGAGCGTTGGTAAACAACACGCGCAAAAAAAAAAAAACGATGAAATGAAACAAATTGAGGATTTAAATTCTAATGAAAACGAAAACAATCGAAACTTAAAAATTCCAACACATTATTAGAACTGTCCGCTTCGGCCGTGACGTATAAAAACTGATATTGCACATACGAAGAAAACGAAATTTTAGATGAAAACAAAAAAGTAACTAATGCGGAGATACCAGAGGAAAACATTGTACAATGACGAAAATTCCAGACTAGTTGGTGTAATGCAATGCAATATTTGTACTTTTCCATGTTGACAGAACTCAATACAATAAATTATAAAAACTTCATTACCACTAATATCAAATTACGAACGGTTTTGTTCATTTTCTCTTCTTCCCCTCAAGAATACTCTTGGTTTCTTTCTGTTAATAATATATTACTTACAAAGTTTAGGTTTACATTAAAATTTCTGTTCGCATACTTACTTAATTTAATACTTTATGTTAATCTTAACGGAATTGATGATAACTAATCCGTAGGCCAATGCAATCCATGCCAATCTCGGCCACTTCGCAGACATTGCAAACGTTACCCTTGTATTGTGGGATATAAGACGCGCCACACAGCGGGCATTTCTCTTCGGGTTTTCCTCTGTATATTGGCTTGTACGAGTATGCGCAGAGATTGAACGGATTGTGCTCATCATAACCTAGTTTAAACTCGTCTGTGGGATTGGATTCGCATGCTTGCAGGATTTTTCTCGCTTGTTGGGAGACTTCTGCCCTAGGACCCAAGTCTAATAAGCGTTTTGCAAACGATGACGCTGTCTTGTAGTTCTTTAACTTGAAGAACATATTCAGGGCGGTTCTAAGGGTTAGAATTTGATGAATAGGTTGGAGGTTACAATGTGTGAAATACGCCGCCATTTCGCATTGGCGTTCTTGTTCCTCTGCTGTTGTTTTCGGTAGAGTTTTCCGAAGTGTTTCCATTTTGAGACCTACCACATACTCTCGGCATATTTTAAGCAGTTGTTGTGCTTCGGATATTTCCTGTTTTGTATCCACAACTAGTAATGTGACTTGCAGCATGAGCGCTTGCATCTTTTCAATGGCTTCCGTGAATTTCCCACCGGTTGTGAGTTGGTAACAAACCTGTAAGTTCTGTACAAGATCCGATAGTTTTATGGAAACGACCGGAAGTTGTCCTTTTGCACCAACGTCTTTTCCACTCCGTTGTGGATAACTAAAGTTGGGCGGAATGTGTTGCTGCCAGGAACTTACCGTTCGCGAACTGCCAAACATATCTAGGAAACATTTTCGGTACGGTAAAAAGTTTACAACACCAATTTGTGAGTTGAGTAATCTCGCAGCGGATTCAAAACTGCCAGCCATTACATGATCAGCAGGAAGTTCGGAATTTTTAGTCCAGATGGCAGACTGGGAAGGACCTTGGGTGGGTAAGTGAATATAAGCATCTCCTTGGGTCGAGGGTTGTGAGGGACCAAGATCGGGTATTTCAAGATCAGCATCTTCCACGTCCCAACCACCTTCACCATCACCGGAGGCAGATTCTGTGCGTTTTTTAGTATCTTCCAGGGGATCAATGTCTTCATCATCGTCGGCCCAACCACCTTCCGCATCGCCGATATCCACATCCAAATTGGGATCAACTTCGAGTGCAGGCATGTTGGCTGCTTTCTTCAGTGAAGCATTTTCGAAGAAACCCTTTACAAAAACAAAAAAAAAAACGCAAGAATATTAATTAATAGAATTAAAATAATTAAAAATATTATTTACCCTGCTGACAGTCAACAAAGGCCAATTATTCTCAGCTTCCTGTATTGGTGGTGGAGGTCTTAAAAATTTGGCATTTGGTAAGACATCCGGCACGGGTTTATCTCCGAAAGTCTCCTTTAACTCTTCAGCAGCTTCTGTCATACCGTGCGTAGCGGCAGTCAAATAAGCCAATGAATTTAGGTTAGCACCCTTCAAGATCTTCACCCTTTCTTCAACATCGCCTAAGAGTAACGCTCCATGGTACTGCGCAGAGCGCTCTTTCCTAATCTCAGCAATCTTCGTCATCTTCCTCAACTTTTCTAAATTACCAGTGATCAAATACAAGAAAGACAATTTATCAAAACTCTTCGTACGCTGGTAGCACATCTCTACAACTTGATGATTGCCTTGCATAAGTGCTGCTTCCGCTAGTTTCTCCCAACACGCCGGATTGTTCAACGACTTGGCCGCTTCCAACGCAATCTCAATATTGCCACACTCCAACGCAAGCGCGAAAATAGTTTTATCATCTTTAACAAAATGCAGAGCCACCTCAGGATAACCTTTCTTCTGCAGATAGGAAATAATAGCCTGTCCGACAAGACGTGCATTGCGTACGATGTACAAAACTTCTTCATAATCATGATTAATCAACGCCAGTTTGAATTTATACTCAGTGGGATCAATAGTCAACACTCGCGGGCGACATTCACGATCAAGACAGAAGAGACTGTTGCCTTTAACGCGTGTTATATAAATCGGTAAATCCAGAGTGCGGATGATGCCATTATCTCTGCAATAATGACCAAGCAATGAAGAATGTGGTCGTTGATATTTTAATCTCGGACTTACCCGTTGTTGAGGACGTATTTTATGTGATTGCTGGTCGTGTAGATGAAGACGCCGGAGTCGTCCCACGCGCCCGACTTGACTTTAATGCTCTCGTAGATTGAGCAGAGTTGTTCCAGCTTGCGGTTGCAGATTGTCACATAATGTTTCGAGAGGAGAGCCACGTGCGACATATCGGCGGACCACACAACGTAACGACAACGCACAACTTTCACTAGGCAATAAAATTATAATAAAAATCAAGATACTATCGACATTTCCATAAAAATACAACTTACATTGTGCTAGCGTCCTCCTCTGTTGGACATCAAACAACGTAACATGATCCATATCCCTCAGGAGTAACATCCCTGTGCCAGCATAGAAGATCTCATCACAATTTGGTGTCTGCACCTTCTTGGTTGTCTCATTTTTAAGATTCTTGATGCTCAACTGCATGTTTCTGTCCAAAACAGCAAATCTATTGCGTGCCACCCATACGGCTGTATTCCCAGCTGATCTCTTGTTATCCATCTCGCTGTAGGACTCGCCCTCGTGCTCCTTGGGGATGGTATAAAGGTCATAGTTGTTTCCGTCGACATTACTCGAGCGAATCGATAGTAAAACAGCGTTTTCCGCCGGGTTGAATGACATACTGTAAATCGGTGTCTTACCCCCACCTCTTAGCGGCATAACAGGTACATCCTTAGATGTAGTGAAGTCTAATTTGCGTACAAAACGTTCTTTTACATAATACAACATATTTCCATGCACAGTGTACGCGGGGCGTTCTCTTTCAAGTTTAAAAATAATCATTCCAGTGTCATGACCAGCCGCGAAGAGGTTAAGCGTTGGGTGGGACGCCAACACCCAGAAACGGTCCTGTTCACGACGGAATGTATGCAAGCAAGTGCGTTTGGACATGTCCCAAATACGAATGCTTTTATCTTCACCATTGGACAAGAGTAATTCTTGTCTAGGGTGGAATAATACACAGGAGACATTGTTGTAATGACCACGGCAGGTGTCTACCTCCCAGGCTTTGGAGTCATTCATCCTCCATAGCTTAACATGTCTATCATCAGCCCCGGAAACAATCAGCGGTAAAGTAGGATGGAATGAAGCCCAATTAACACCACGATCGTGTCCTTCAAGCACATGCTTCACCACAGCATCAGCCTGACCAAAGAGGTCAGTACTCCCAGGATTTTTCAGGTGTTCTTCTAAACCACCAGGACCCGGGGCGACGTTTTTCTTTCTCAAACCGGAAATATCCCACACACGTACAGTCTGATCCAGTGAAGCGCTAACCAATAAATCTTCGGAAGAATGGAAGAGTGCCGCCATCACATAATGATTGTGACCTGTAAGCACGCAGATACATGCTCGTGACTGCCAGTTCCAGATGCGTATAGTCTGGTCATCAGAGGCGGAAACAATCCACGGGTATTCATGATGAAACACTGTGGTACGGATATAGTCCAAGTGTCCCAGGAGGGTAAAGATACAGCGCTTCAATTTGTAGTTCCATACCTGTTATGATGATGAAGGCATGCATAATGTAAACGTAATCAACACAACTCTAAATTAGCATTAATTTTACTTTAATCTTGTAGTCATCTCCGCCGGAGACAAACAGCGGCTGTTGGTTGTGAAAGCATATGCCACGCACAGGCCCGTCATGCTCGTCGAATTTCTCCAACAGGGTGCACATGCGATAGTCCCATAACTGGATGGCACCATTATGCAAACTGCAAGTTCAATGTTAACATTATCTATATGATTAAATTTGTGTAAACCCGTGGGCTAGGTATTAACAAATCGTTGTAAACGCCTAAAACGCTAATTCACATTGACATTTGCTCTCGCGTTTGGTAATTGTATTGCCGAATTGTATTTAAAGAAGGCATGAGTGCGACCCACGATATTTGTTTATTAATCGCGCCAGCGGAACGAGATCATTAACACCGCGGCGGCTGCGAATGTGGAGCAAATGACAAGAGCACAAGCAGCAGGGTTGGGTGTTGGCTGCACGGTGCGTGCGTTGCGGTGGAAAGGTCACTTGGGCATCGTCGGCCATAATTTACATCAAGTGATGACATTTGGGAAAAAATCGAGTTTATTTTGCGCCCGCAGACTTTGCTGATCACTGATCGCCATCCCCAATTGACCTATGCGTGCCCACAACCTTGACAATCTTAATTATTTTGAAAGGATTCATTATTTTCACGCATATCTTATCATAAATCAAGGAATAACCACAAAAAATTAAATAAATTTAAAAAAAGTAAATTTTTTGTTGATATCCAAAGATAATATTAAAAATAATGTCAAATTTCAAAGGATTTATTATTTCCAGATAAAAAATCTCGAAAAACTTCGCAAAATGAAATTTTTTTGATAAAAATTTCATAAAATTTCACAATTTTCCTATATATCAACAGATAATATTAAAAATATAACAAATTTGCAACAAATCTACGCATGTTTTATCATAAATCAATAGAAATTCCCGAAAAACTTTGCAAAATTTAAAATTTTCCAAAAAAACTTCAAAAAAAAATTTTTTTTGTTTATACTAATAGATAATATTAAAAATAACAACAACTTTAAAGACATTAATTATTTCCACTCATATTTTATCATTAATCAAAGAAAACCCTCAAAAAACTTTAGAAATTTAAAAATTTTCATTAAAATTTCCCAAAAATTACAAATTATTATTCATATCAACAAATATTATATATAAAAAAAATAATTTACCAACAATATCCTGGTATATTTTATGTCATTTTATTGTAAGAGTAATTTGTTAATGTAATTAATTTGATTGATGAATGTGTGGTTGAAAATTCCAGAGAAAAAAAACCAGTACACTACGCAGAAGGTGATCTTTAAGCTTTTGGAGGTAACCTTAAGTGCTCTCTTTCCTTCTACAGTAGAAATGTGTATCGAGTGTGAGTATAATATAAGAAAGGACCCGCCCAGGCGGGCGATTGCCAAATTTTGGAGGGACGCGAAGAAAGAAAGATCGAGAGCGCGATTTTCGAGCGATATAAATTGATAATCACTTTGAAAAATTCAGTTCTTTGCCGAGTCGACGCCCGCCGACGAACGTCGCTGTGAGTGAGTGAAAAAAGTGCCATTTTTCTCCATCGGGGTGGAAAAAATAAAAATGTTTTACGTATTTGTAAGTAACCACAACACAAAACGCAATTTAATTTAAATAATCACTTAATTCAAGTTCATAATGATCGATAGTTTATTTATTACCGCAAATTTTGACGACTTTTCTATATAATTTAGACACATCAAACCGCTAATTTAAAATCAATAATAAAAAAAATCAATTCTGACCAGTAATTATCTGTATCAAGGTCGTTTCTTATTATGTTGATAAAATACCGCCTTGGACTTTAAAACTGTTACAGTTTTTTTACGTTATATTTAAAGTATAGTTAAATGTCACTTAAACTTGCGCTACTACAACTTAAGACGGCTTCCTGATTGATTGTGACGCAAGATAATAAATAAATCACATTTTAATTTCTTACCAAATTTGTATGCAAATCACATGAAAAAAAAAAGTCTAAAAAAGCATAAAATTATGAAATGATTAAAAATTGATTAAAAATAAAAATTCATATTCCTGCTCGACTTTAGGGTGCTTGCGCAATGCGCTCAGCGCATATGTGTAATGTATCAAGGTTGCCGAAGACGCCGAAAATGTCACGACATTTACACCAAAATGTGCCTACCAGAAAAACAAGTATTGTTTGTGTGTCGTGGGCCTCAAGTTTTCGGCCTGATCGCATCATAAGTGACATTATGTAACGAGTTATGATGATCAAGATCGCATTTCCAAAAACTCCCGACGTAATTGGAGCATGCATACTTAACTTGCGCAATTTAATTGTTGTCTTTATTTTTAAATTTTAAACAGCTGCCTATAATTTGATGTAAATTACCATCTACAGGTGCTTGCTGTATGCCTTACTGGGCATGCTGCCAATGCAGGGTACCAGCAATACTTCTACTCTGGTTTTCCAACCCCTATTCAACCATCGGTGCAATACCAGCAGTATCAAGCACCTGTAACTTATCAAAGTTATGTGCCTGTTCAGCAACAACATTATATACCTCAGGTGCAGACTTATAACGCTTTTCCGGCTTTCCCTACCCCGCAACACTTTGGATACCAGCAGAGTTTTCCTCAACAGTTTATTTATCACACTCCTACAGAGCAAGTCACACCAGGTATTATTATATAGATTAAATACTTTTAATAAAAAAATAATAAAATTTGATTTTAAGTTGAAGCTGATAAAGCAGTAACTACTCCTGGAAGTACTTCAAGTTCTACTACAACCTCATCTCCTTCTACAACTGAATCTGAATCGGAATCAGCTACCACCCCTGAATATGATGATGTTGAACAAGATGACGAGGCGGTTATCACCAACGCTGTTTTCCGATCTGGTACCACTAATACAAACAACCCTTTGCCTACCCCTGTTAACCCTGTGCAACAAAATGATAATTTCCGTGGATTTGCCTACCAGAATGAGTTTGAGGGTGGTCGCTCGCATTTTGTTTTTATAACTGGTAAGTAAGCAGAGAAAAAAAAACGGAAAAAGTGGTGGGGGTGATGTGTGGTCATAAGATGTCAGATAACTTACCCCCACCACTTTTTGCTGATCGCGCGCAAAATCTCTCAACTTTTTCATTTAACAAAACCTAATCTTAATTCTTTCAGGACCTGAAGCAAATCGTTTCCCTCAATCTCAACCAACCGCCCAAGATCTACCCTCAAGGACTTCAGCATCTGATGCTGTGGATACCGTAGCAACCAAAACTGCATCTACCAACACAAATGACCATTCCCTAGATGCTTTGATTCAATACTTGGAACATCCCCAAGCTGGCGTTCAACGTTTCTATTCTATAAACAACGCTTTGGTCTCACGTCGTGTTGAGGATGAAATTCCAGCACTGCCAGCTTTCCAACCTCATCCATTTGCTAACGTTAGAACGAGCCTGCCTATTACCCAACCAATTTCTCCACTTTTCCCTATCTTAAGATCAAGTTTTCAATTGGATGTACAAACTGTGAAACCTGTAGCCCAAACTGAGAATAAAGAAGCAAAGGAAGAAAAAGAAGAACATCAAGTGTCGGCTAGTAATATCGAAACGAAAAGCGTAGCGCCTGAAACCACAATTGCTGCCACTTCAACCACAACTGCTTCTACAACAGCTGCAGTAACTGAAGAAACTGTCAAAATCTCATCCACTACTCCATCTTCTACTACTACTACTGCAATCACTACTGAAAAAGCAGAGACTAGTACCAAGGAAGAAAAGTCCACAATGGGCACAATCATTGTTGAATAAATAAATAAAAAGCAATAATCAGAAATAAATGTTCAAAACCAGTCATCACACAATAATATAACACACAGTCGGAGAAACCAGTTAAAAAATATCACTATTAGATCTTTAGAATGTAAAAACTATGTAAATATTGAATATATCTTGGAATTAAGAACAAATTCATGTTTGCAATAAACTTATTTATGTTTAAAATAATAAAACAATGTGTTTCCTACCTTGCAAGAACCCAGGGTCTCTTCGGGTGGAAAGATAAACCCTTTACACGGGCTGACTTGGTCTCAAATTTCGTTAACATCGTCGAATTGCAGGCTTACAGCCTGATATCATACGTGTCTGCGGATAAAACATATTTTTAGGTTAGCAAACAATATTTGCCGTTTAAAGTGGTAAAATTGTGGTTCAGGAATGTATAAAATTGATACTTACCAAGGGGCAGTAGTTAGTTAATTGTTTCTTAAAAGGGTTGCACTATTCCCGGTGTATTTGCACTGTTTTTCTGGTTTTCTTGTGTTGTGACAACGGGATAACACGTCACGGCATCCACATCCACATCACAAACGTCGAACAACTGATTTAAAATTGTCAGTTGTCAGGTTAGTTCTAATAACTTGATGTAGATGGCAGCACAGTGTTTGGTTCGAGTTGTATAGAGGTCTTTGCGTGCTAGATAAATTAATTTTTATAAATATTAACAAATTTCGATTTATTTCAAACCCTGCTACGAACTGCGGTGTATTTTTTGAGTTGTTATATGTTAATTGCGTGTATTAACTGTCTGTTTAATGTTTTACCGTTTTGGGTGCGCGACGCAGTCTTAATGACCGTAATTAATCTTCCATTCCACGCAAAATGAAGTAAATGTAAATAAAAAACAATTTTGGGACGTAATTCAAAGGGGTGCTTTGACCTAGCCCACGCGGATTGCGACAGGCGGGCCACACATGCGAAAATGCCGCATTGAAAACGATATTAGCATAGTTACGAGCACGAGAGACACGAAATGCGGGGGCGCAAAGTTTGCGCCGTTTCGGACGAATTTATTACTCGCTTGCCTCGGTCACCCCTACCGCCCCCCGATACAGTTCCTGGGACAGTAGGGCAAGTGCACGACGAGGGCGTGGGTGGATGTGGATTGCATGGAAATGACACGGTGACCTAAAAACGCAGCGAAATGAAAATGACGAGCGCAAAATTACATTTACAAGAACATGTTAATTTCGGTTTCACTTTGAGTTAAAAAAGAGGTTATGGATTGTAAAATGGGTTGCATAACTATATTTTAATAGTTATCCAAAAATTTTAATTAAATTGAGTGAAACATTGAAGAGAAAACGTCAAAAACGCATTCTGGTAATAAAAAAGCATTGAAACATAGAAAAGAAGTCTTAGAACAACCGCACTTGCGGAAAAATCTAACCACCCCCTTCCAGACTAAGTGGAGTGCTGTGTAAGCGCTTCCCACCCCCGGCGGGTGCATGAAATGCGATTTTATTCCATACGCAGCGCTGGGAAATCGAAAAGTGAATCGAACACTCGTCCAAAGCGCACAAAACACCACCTTAACACAAATTGCGTCTAGTCATGTGCGCCGTGTGTGTGTGTGTTATCGATCGCGGAAGGGGTACATTCAATGGAGACGGCAGCGTTGATTAATAATTGATTGCAGCTAATGCGTCCTATAAAATATTAGCGCGCCGATTGTAAATAAGTTGAAATATTGATGGGCGGCGGGTGTAGCACACTGTACGCATGCGCACCATCTGAACGATTCGTACGGAGGCGGCGCACCACATCGCCACCGCCACGATCAGTCAGTGGAGAACCGGAGCGCGCGCCGTATAGCAATGCCCTAGCTCCTGACGCGCCGTACAATGCGGAGCAGCAGTTCGGAACTGCTCCTCGAAGAACAGGAAGAGCTCCGCAAGCGGAAGATCCAGGAGCTGCAGGCGGCGAAGAAGGCGCGCGCCGCCGGCGGGCAAACCTGTCGCGAGAAAGCGCTCTTCTACAGCACCAGCGTCCTCGCAGTGGTGGCGATGTCCGCCGGCTCATCGCTGCTCTTCCTCGTGCCGTTATACGTCGACCCGGCCATCTCAACACTCACCGCCAACTTTGTCCCCGAACCCGTCACCTGTATCACCACCCGGCGGGACGAACTCGCTGGTCTCGCGAACTGCTCCTGGAGTTCCTGTCGTGAGGGATGTACGAGTGACGCGTATCATTGTACACACATTTACGTCAGCTACAATGATACAGAGAGTGCGAATCAGACGGACGACGCTGTCCTTCTGGTGAATATCAAAGGGTGCGGTTATCCACCAACGGTACTCTGCTCCAACTTCACCGAGCAGTACGGTACCGAAGGCACGGAGTTCCCGTGTTACCACTCAAGAGAAAACCGCACCGTGGTGCTGACACACTATGAAAGAGATGAGCAGGTGGCGATTATTGTGCACTTCTTTGCGGTGCCATTTGTGATCACGCTGGCAACATCAATCGCGCTGTGTGTTATGCACTGCGATTGCAGATGTCACTCGACTGGCGGCAGACATGGCCGACACAAACGCTCGCGCCGGCCTAGAATTCATCAGGATCTCAGCGATGGGTCCATCAGCACCGGCGTGGACCTACATCACACGTGCAGTCATCACTCGGACCTCATGGCGATCCGACCCATGTAGGGTAACGAAAACACCACATTCATTCTTATCTCATGCGTTGCGCATGCGCACTAGTTGAATTCCGGTTATGTCTGGTAATCGCGTTCGTGATAGATTTTTTACTCGTTTCGATTCGGTTCCTACGATTATTCAGTTACTCTCATTGATTGTACAAAATGTAAATGTTGATATTGATATAAACAAATGATTTGCGTGCGAATCAAAAGCGTAGAAAGCGTGTGCTTTTGATTATAATATAAACAAAATTAACGTAGGAGAAAAAAAAAACGCGCGGATGATACCACGACGCTTTATTTGTCTATACAGAAACGTAGAAGTTGAAAACCTAACCAAACACATGAAGAGTAAAAACCAAATGAGGAGTTATTATGACAGAGAATCAAAAACTGATAATTTACAACAAAAACTACACAAAGAAACAGCAATGTCGGCGGTTCTCTCACACTTTGTAATCGATTTTTGTATGATGATTGTATTTCTGTACATTTCGTACGCCGTGTATCTTGTATAGTCGTTTACAATGGTGTAAGTGTAGTATGGGTGTCTGAATCAGTCATTGTCGTGTTTTTTCGTTGTTATTAATCAATTTTCGGTGAAATTAAATCATAAAACGGTAAAAATCACATTTTAGGTTAATTTTCTTGTTAGTACGATCAATAATTCAATTGATTTATTGATATTAATCAAGTTTTATTGAAATTAACCTAGAAAATGATAAAAATTACATTTTGGGTTCATTTTTCGTTGTATCTTTGTTGTTATCACGAATAATTCCGTTTTTATGGTTATTAATCAATTTTTATTGAAATTTCATGATAAAAAATAGATTTCCGGTTAATTTTTTTATTGGATTTTCTGAAAATTATGAATAATTCATTTTTTTATTGTGATTAATCAGTTTTTATAGAAATTTAACAAAAAAAAAATAATGGAAAAATTCACATTTTCGGTTGATTTTCTTGAAGTTATCACAAATAATTCAGTTTTTTATCGTTATTAATCAATTTTTATTAAATTTCATGATAAAAAATAGATTTCTGGTTAATTTGTTGATTATAGTCTCTTGTTATCATAATTCAGTTTTTTTTATTGCCATTTATCAATTTTTATAAAATTTTAACCTAAAAATGGTAAAAACACACATTTCCGGTTGTTTTTCTTGACTTTTTGATGCATTTTCCGGCTACCATGAATAATTCATTACTAAAACATCTGTTACCATTTTCTTGAAGTTATTAATTAATAACTCAACACGCTACAGTAATTATCCGTTGAAAAATCACATAATATTGACTCGTGACTGATTCAGACCATTGTCCTGCACTTGCATCCACACACACACACAGTTTACATATTCTGTACTCCTATAGAAAAAGATTGCGATATTTTGTGAGTGTTAAACGTATTGATATTACTTCGGTTTGTCTTCAAACCCGATGGATGTACACCCCCTATTTCTTTACGCTCTTTAATAACTCGCGGCGAGCGCGGACGTGGGACATTGGACTTTGGACAGTGTGCACACCACGCGCGAGGACGCGAAATTGATCGCGAGGTATTTTTCTAACATGTAAATTGCGTTCGTGCGAACACACAAAAGACACCCGCCGATCGGGGGGTTTCCCCGAAATAATTCAACTCACTCATTTCCGGCGCCGTTGTGGTTGTACACCACTTCAGTGGCGGTTGTTCGACATGTAACGATTTCTTTGCATGTTCTTTTCATCACTACACACAACTATCGCCGGAATAATATCGCACGCGAGAGAGGTTTGAGTTTTTCTAGTTAATGGCCACTGCAATGGCCGCCATTTGTAAACAAGTCAACCAAAATTTCATTACGACTTGTTTCCTTAGTTACGAAATTAAAAATTTACATATATCTGTTGGGAAATTGCGTTTAGTCTATAAAAGAGTGTTTTTGTTACGCGCTGATAGTGATATTGCGCCATGTTTTATTTATTAAAACCTACCTAAGCGTTATATAAAACCAAATGTAAATGTAAACTCGTTGTAAAATGGATGGGTTTGTTGTTATGCGGTAATAACGTGTCGACGGTGCGGTAATTTATTGCATGTACGTGCAAATGCCCCTGATAATGATAATGAAAACTCATCGTGTGAAAAACATCAATAATTATATTTAAAACAACGCAGAAGCAGCCATTTTGAAATTATAACCATAAATGTGTGTGTAATAACGTAATTACATTATAATTGCAAATCTGAAGAGTGCTTCAGTAGAAAAACAATATTCCAAGTGCTGCAGCGAATTGATTTACATTTTCTGGCGTTTTCATACAATTGGCGATGATTAATAACCCGCACACAAGTGTTTTCATACTGTACAAGTAAAATTTACACAATTATTCATCGTTTTCAATGAATTATTTTACATGTACAAGTTAGGTTATGTTTGTGAATACCTTCACAAGTGAAATGTATCAAGAAAGAAGCATAACCCGAATATCAGGCACTTATTGAACGTTTAAACTCGAGAACCCAGTCGCCGAAATTGACGCTTGGCGCACATGGCAATAAATTACCCACCGCCGGCGTAATCAATGTACTGTTAACATGAAGAATGTGTATAGCTCTGCCCCTCGTTATCGCCCATCTCCCGTTTGTCCCCCCCCGCGCATCATACACGTGCATTACACGAATTCTTCGGTTGCGGCATTCTCTCTGACACGCAGAACACATGTTTGAAATCGATTTATTTTTTATTATACATGTACAAGTTAAGATTTTGTATTTAAAATGAAACCAAACAAAACAAAAATGATGAACTAAACGAAGAAGTGACTAATATAAAGTTATGTTTAATAATAATAGAAAGAAGTGGATGCTTCTAATCATTTTTCTTACCTTTCCAACACAAATCCGTCAACTTAGAATTACTGCATCGTCAAATTAGTTACAATTATCTATTACGTCTATGTGTATATGTCAATATCCACACTGAACTAGAAAGGTCGATAACCATGCGGATATTTGGCGAGGATGAGCCGGTCGTGGTAGCGGACAAGATGCTCCCATTTCTGCAACTTGTAGATCTCGTTGATCTTCTCTTCGACGTCGCGAGTGGGTTTTTCTTCGATGATACGCTGGAGGTACTTCAACAGGCGGCCATAGTGTTTGAACACAGTCGCGTGCCAGCACGCAAAGTACATTGCGTTTGCCTGGAACGCCTTGGGGAATGGAAATTGACATTTAATTGAATGAATCACATTAATAGAACATATCACTTACTTTAGAGTCGTTCGGATCGACAAACTGCAGTAAACTCTTCCAAATTGTGGTTATGTTCTCCATTCGAGTGGGATCTTCACTGCTAATCAAGTAAAGACGACAATTGGCTATGCCTTTACGTGCTAGACAATCAATATACACCGTTTTTTGACGATCCATCAATCTAATACAAAATAAACCATAAAAAATTGTTTTAATTTGAATAAAATACAACTTACTGTTTAATTTGTGCGGCATCACAACGCTGATCATTCTTGATGGAGAAAAACATCAATAATGAATTGTTATAGATGTTTTCCAGGGCTTTATCACACACGGTGATGATTTTCTTGATGTCTTCCTCCTTCTGTGCGGCAATCGCTTCCTTATTGAGCAGGGGCAATTGTTTCTTGGACTCCATCACCTCCAAACTCTGCAGGTACGCTGTGTGCGTGGGTAGGTAATCAGGGAACTCCTTGAGCATTTCGTTGTATAAAGTTTCCGAACCATTGGAAGCATCTAAACATATAAATTCAACAAAAAAAAAAACACATAATATTAAAAAACATACCAAGTTGTTTCAACCAGGTAATTTTTAACTCCCTGAGTGCTTCCTTGAACTCCTCCGCTTTGGTTTTGGCTTTTTCCTGAGGTTTCGTCGCCTTTTTCGACGCTTCTGGCAGGATATATTTAATCGGATAAGTGTCAACACGCTTACCGACATCATCTTTTGCGTAAGTTATCGTTCCGCACAAATGATGCGCTGCGTTATTCGTTTTTGTACTGTATCTATAAATAAAACACAAAAACAAATATTTTTTTGAAAGAATTCTAGGTAAATCAAATTCTTACTTATCAGCAGCAAGCAGTGCAATATAAAAAGACACCGTATTACTAACAAACGACGTCGCGAGCGATCCTTTCTTTCCGCTAATCAGCGCTTGTGAATAGTTCGAATAACAATCCAAACTCAAACTGCTCGCCAATTTCTGCGAGAGTAACAACTGCGCTTCGTTCAACTTCTCCAAATGATCCTTCTTATCATGACGCACGTGCATCTTCAGGACGTAATCGCCCTTCTCCAGTTTTATATTATACTGAAAGCAAAACATATCACGTAATGCGCGTAACAAATGAGTCGGTAATAAAGCACGCGTATTTTATTGCATTCCACCGTCAATAAATGATGAAATGGAGTCGGTTCCTATTACCTTGCTGGGATAGGCGTCGCCGCAGCCCATGAACTGTTTATTGTTGTCGTAAATCATCCATAATTGACTCTCGAACTCGGATTCGTAGAGCACGTCGCTCAGCAATGGGCAGTTGGGCGATACTTCCGTGCCTTTGTTCAGGTGGAAATTGTACGTCAGTTGCAACTCGTAGATTTGTTTTCCGGGTGGAATCACATCACGCTTTGATAGAGATAAAATTTTCGCATCGGAAGGCCTTCAAAAAGATTTTTACATGAAAATATAGAAAAAATAAATTTGAGGTTAAATCAGACGCCATTTTGTGAAATTTTAATATTTTACCTTAAAATTTGTACGGCATTCTTCAAAGTGACCACAGGTTGAATATCTTCACCTTGGAGAGTGGTTACATGCACGTTGTGGACACCATCCGCAGCAATCATCGTCACACTTCCTTGATTAGGCTTCACGCCAAAGAAATTAATCGAATATTGCACCTCAATGCTACCGATATTCGCCCAGTACTTCGCAATCACAACTTCCAGTGTTTTATTTCCCTGCACAGGAAACGCAAGACTACTCTCAGCGTTGTAATTAACCGTAACATGTTTATTAATCTCCATTGCTTTGCAATACTGTTTTGGTAGCAACTGCATCGTGTGCACAACAAATTTCCCAATCGATTCTTTCTCCAGTGATCGCATCTTGATCACAGCATACGTCGCCAATTCTGGTACAGTCACAAACGTTCTGGAAATCGTATTCGCTTCGAACTGCGCCGAGGGAACAACAATGGTGTTACTCAAGGGAACATCCTGCGGTATGATAATCGTGACGGGTACTTTGAACACAGGCCCCTTCGCCGAACAAGACACATCGTACGCCTCGATAAACGTCGTGTTCAAGCCTTCCAGGCCCGAAACGTCGATTTTTATCCCGAAAACACGCGTCATGTTCGATAAATCTAAGAATGCGGGATGTTCTACGTATGATTCTTTGCATTTCAGTGTAAGTTTTAAATTGAAATCAATTTTGGTGTTGGGTGAGATTGATTCGGAGTCTAAAAAGTGTGGGTCGACAGTAATGGATCCTTCAAAGATGGATTTCGGCGGTTTGTTTCTGATATAGATTCCTTTCGCGTTGCCACCGCATGTGACATGGAAACGCACGTCACGTTCCGGCGCATTACTGTGATTCACCAACAATTCGAAGGATTTCTCGACGTTGAGTAGTCCGTTACCCTGGGCAAATAATTCAACGTCTTGGAGACGTGTCGCGCCATTTTCCAGCGCGCGTTTGATCGAATACGGCGAGTATTTGATTTCTTTCTGCTTCAAACCGGAAATTAACACGCCGACAGCGCCCGCTACGTGCGGGGACGCCATTGATGTGCCGTTCATAAGCTGAGAGTTTCTCAAAGTGAAGTTTGGAACTGATGTTATAGCGCCACCTGGCGCGCAGACTGTTACGCCAAGACCGCCGTCGATTGTCGGGCCTCTGGAGCTCCATGTATACGGCATACCTGGTAGTTTTGCACGCATGGAATATTCAGCGAGCATCATATCCGGACTTACGTACGCACCGACTCCTATGAGAGTTTCCTGGCTGATGTCTGGCGGTGTACCGATTGTACTCAAAGCAGGGCCGTGATTTCCAGCGGATGCAACCCACACAACACCGTATTTATTCACAACCTCATTCATTAGTTCACCAATTCGCCTGTAGAGTTAAAAAACAGGTTAAATTTATGTTCACAATATCAAAATAACTTAATATTTCCTTACCCAGCATTAGACCAATGCGCATGTTCACCATAACTCATGTTAATCACATCAATACCAAGTTTTTCTTTAAGTTCCATCACTTTAATGATGGCTCTCACCATCGCGGTGCCTGTTTCCATCGATCCAAGTCGTCCATCACCGATTGTCAGTGAGACAATTTGCGCACCAGGTGCGACGCCATTTTTTTCCGGATCGTCGGGAAAATAAGCGGAGGTTATTGATGCCACGTGAGTACCGTGACTTGCTAAAATATTAAATCAACATTTAGTATAATAACTTTACACTTTCAATATTTTAATACTCACAGCACAATCCAACTAATTCTAAAACATCCCCATCGTCGTGTACGTTAATACTAAAATTCAATTGATCCGCTTCGTTCAACGGCGCAAATTCATGCGTCACGCTGTATTCCCCAAGCAGTTTACAATTGTTCAAATCGCCATTTTCTGTCGTGTCAACACACGCCATCCATTTTTCACCGTCGTGATACATTACACAATCGTAGAATCGTCCACAATCGTTGTATTTCTTTTCCGTAGACGCTAGATGCTCGATAGTTGCGTCTAGATTTTCCTTTACTAACTTTTCCTCCTCGGAAAGGGCGTGTCCGTTGGTATGTTTACTTTCGAAAACGTTCAACTGCCGCAACGCGTCTGCGGACGCCATTGCGTGTTGATTCTCCCATTGTTTCTTCTTGTTTTCCTCCTGCATGCGTTCCTTGAGACGTTCCGGATACAAATCGAAAGAGTTTTTGATGCCGACGCGATATTTGTTGGTCGGATTCGTCCATGATTCAGGTATCTGTTTAAAAATCAACAAAATGGCGGAGGTTTTCAGAATTAAAACTGGAAAAATTTCCTGGTTGATTGGAAATTTATTCTAAGTGAAACAAAATGATTACCTTTAATGTTTTGCCACTGATACCAGTGATTGCACCTTCTTTTGATTCAACTATTGTTGTCATTTGCACATCACCACACCCACTGCAGTCAAATCTTTCAATTACTTTTACTTTTCCATCAGGTGTTTCCTTAAAATGAGAAAAATTAAGGTTAAAAGCTTTATTATTTGAAAATAATGATGCATTACTTTTAATCCGGGTGCTCCTGGATCAACCCCTGAGTCAAAAATAGCAATGGTTACATTTTTTCCATTGTAGTCAGGATTATCACTTAGGAATGAGGTGACACCAGTTTCCTTCTTTGGCAGTAGTCCCCAGACAGGAAAATTTCCATGGTTTTCTTCCATTGTCACAGATTACTAACTAAAAAATGCAAGTCATCATATTAAAAACTCAAGATTTTTGATAAAAATACTCACAATAAGTTGATATTGTCCAAGAAAAACCAATTGCACATGAAGTTGTAAATCCAGTGGTCACAATTCTACTATTTTTACTTTATTCACTCCTAAATCAACCTCTAGTCTAGAATTTTTCCTTGAAAACTCAACTGTATACAATGATCACAAGGTTGTTACTCTATACTTAATGCACTTTATTGCAAATTGGAAGGGCAAGTGTTGATTCTGGTTATCAACGCTTTTAATCTGCCGATAACCACCGGATTATATTGACTTTGTGAGCCAGACAGGTTCAAATCCCTCTAATAATGCAAAAACTCGTCAAATTTCGACTTCTTCTGGCGTTTCGAAGCTGTTCATCGGTGATTTTCTGCTGGTTCACGATGTTTTGCACTTAATACTTGGAGATGTCTGACAATATTGCGAACACTGGCAGAGTTTGCTTATTTTCGGTGCAGATGTGGAGCAGTGGTGCAGCCTGTTGAGGTTATACGGTATTTGACAAACACTTTTCCGAGAGAAAAGAGAGGAAAACAGACGCCTGCGCACGAAAATTATAATTTAAACAATTAACAACAAATTAGCATATGTATTCCACTTTGTGTTCACTCAAAACCAGAGAATGGCAGGTAAATATTTAGATAATTATTAATTAATTAAGTTTGTATCCAACTTTCCCAATTAAACCCGATAATTTGAATTTATATTAATTTTGAGTGGTCAAACTTGCTTTTGCATAATTGAATTAATTTCAAAGTTAATTTTGGATCTGAAAAGAGCAATGGAGGTTAACTGTTAAGTAAGGTTATGTTGAATTTCAGGCAAAATTTTGGAATTATCCATTGAAAACGCACTGAAATGCACGTACAACACAGCAAATGAATGTTTACAGCTTGGCACAGCGCAATTTACTGATATCGCGATATGTGGGTACATAAAAAGCCTGGAAATATGCACAAATTTGGTTGTGATGAAAAGTATGCCAAATCCCCTTTATTCAGCTATAATAATAAATTAAACCATTTTTATTGCTTCAGTTACTGATAAAATCAAAACGATATCAATTTCAATGTATTGCGAAAATCAACCAAAATCAATTCGGACTTACCTCACTGAAAACATGAAAAAACTCGAAGAGAAACTCAATCCAAAAACTTTTTTCTATGAAAAAAACAAGATAATATGTCAGGAAACATATGACTTGGAACTACTACGCTTCGAAATCACTTTTAACTCAATAGCTTACGTAGAAAACATAAAACTCGATGATTTATTGCTGATAACTGGACGAGCTAAACCGTGGCATGATTCTTTAATGATAAAACCACATAAAACAACTCGGATATTGTATGATCAGGAGGAATACTTGTTGAATTGGATGCAGAAGGTGTCCAAAATGAATGTTACTACTTAAACAATACGTTATTATGTATAAAATGTATAATATTAATAATATTAAACAAAAATACGTGCGTAAAATCATGTGAAGTGCATTAAATGCATACATTTGGATGTAAAATGACTATATTATCTTTGGATTGCTTGTAACATCAATTAAAACAATAACAATTAATAATAAAAGGTAATAATGGCTGTAAATCATGTAATGAATGGCTGTGCATGCGCGGATTGGTCGTGACATGACAAAAGTACGTTAATGCGTCTTTGATGACTTGAAATCTTTGATCAGTGAGGAAGGCTTAAAGAAATCTCCGAGTTTAATTGTACTTCTTTGGGACTGCAAAACAAAACATAAAATTAATTAAACAAATCGTTTTTTAACGTTTTGTGGCTTTATTTCAATCACACTTGGACTGTTTTATACTGTATTAATGTTTTAGTGTTTATTAAATTGTAAGTATTAATATATTTGAGTATTTTAAGATTTGTCATAGTCATGGTCAACGTTTCTATCTAGGTAACTAGTCACTAACAAATGCTAACAAATATTTTCGCTGATCTAAACATTTTGGAAGCGAATTTTGAGTTTTTCACTTGAAATACTGCGCGTTTTAAGTTTTAAGCTTAAAAACTTTAATTATTTAATGTACTGCAACATTGAAATACTTTTGTAGCATGTAATTGCATCTCTTTTTGAGTTTTTGTTGCTTTTTGTTGGAAAAAAGATGAGAACCTTAAAATATTTTCACCTGCAAACCCATTTCTTCCAAGAAGATGCCCATCGGTGTACGAGTGACTCCCATCGGCTCGAAAGTATTCGCCAATTTGTTCTTCACGTTTCTCAAACGCAAAGAAGAATGAATGAAAATACCTAAATAAAAAATTAAACAATAATATTTAAAACATTCGAAAAACATAAAAATTAGTACTCACTGCAAAATGGTACAAGTATAGAAAGCAAAAACACCAAAAGTGAACCCATTACAGTTGCCAACAAGTAATATGACACTGTAAAGATCAATCCAGTTGAAACCACTGGATGTTTACACTTGAACTGCCCAATCGCACCAGCCTCATTAGTCACATAGCAGAAAACAGTAAAGATCACCAGCATAACCAGAAATCCAGTAATAATCTGCACTGGATGCATCACTCCAAAGAGGATAAAGATGATGATGGACATTAGAAAGTAGTTGGTTTGGTAGTACAGTAGATTGCTGACAATCCTGTTGCCCCATTTTTCCCAATCTGAGAAGTTTGGTATCTGAAATCGTGCAGATTCCAGCAGGAAATCGTCGAGGGTTCGCAGGGGTGCGTATTCCATCGAGTTTTTGTTCATTTTGATAACTCACTGATGCACACTTGGGATAAATCTGATCTCACTTCTATAAATAAACAAATGATGTATTGAGTGAGTGTTGAAGTGGAAAACAGTAACAAAACGTGTATGATTTTACTCCCCACGTCAACTGTGATTGACAAAGAGAGTAAATTTAAACAAATTGGAATTTCTAGATGGATTTAGGTGATAATCAAAGTTTAAACGTACATATTTACACTTTTCACAGCTGATTTGTATAACCTTGATTTGTAATTCGATTATCAAGCGTCAAATGAAGAAATTTAAATTTTCGCATGGAAAACTGTGAAAAATGCGAAAAACATGTACAATTAGTCGAATATTAGTTAAATATTTAATTTTTGCATGAAAAAAAACCAATGTTTGACTACGCATTGGGTATTTTTTGGTTGGTCCGCCATTTTAGAAACATTCCACTGATAAAACATGTAAATCCTTCTTTTATTGTTGTTACTAAACACTGATAATCGTACAGAATGTTATTACTGTCACAACTCAACAACCATACGTACGAATCGTTCGATTTCCGAAACTAATTTCAATTCATTAAATATGCAAACCTAAGATAATTCACAGAGTTAATGCACAGTGGTTGATTCAATCGAATATATCTTAATATTTAATTAGATTCACTGATTTCTTTTCGGTCTCTTTCGGAACAATGCCATTACGCAGCATTGTTGCAAGTTGCATGTAAGATGTTTGTTTGTTCTAGTTGTGCATCTAGAATGTGCATTTCTTAAATTAAATAACACATAATTTCACTTTTGGCATCATCGCACACACCATCCGAACGAATGATGCGCAAACACTGGTTCGATTATCCGCAGATTGCTTATCAATAATATTAGCATTAAAAAACAGTTAATACGCGAGTGGTGTGGTGTGTTTAGGCCATCTTGTTCACCACTGAGATGTGTAGCGCGCCCAGTTGATTCGTCCACCGGTCCAGAGCATTGTAACGCGTCGTGTTGACGTTCGGCTTCTCCAGGAAGAGAACATGGTTGACTTCGTCGATGCGTCCTTGGATTGTACTAAAACATATGAATAATCATAGTAAAAAACGTTACAATTGGCATGTTTTATAGTTATTTGTTACTTACTTGTCTAAAATGCACGAAACTAGCAAATTCTCCACGTCGTCTTCATCAATGTTCAATTCTCTTGAGATAAACGGTATGTTGATTCGCGTGTAGGGACGAATTAATTTGATAAGTACTTGGGTGCGGATATTTCTCAATAAATCTGTAAAAATAACAAAAAAACATATAAAAATCAATTTTTTTATCTGGTTTATGATAAATAAATAAGAATACCTTCAATGTGTTCGCGTATAAAAGGATCATCCATAATATTTTGACGATTCTGTCTTAAGATCAGCTCGAAATCGTTGATATCGTTGTTCTGATACGCATTTACTAGATTTGTCATCGCTAGAATCTCAGGGTCGTTTTTGTAAGGCTTGGCTTCCTGCGAATCGAAGGGGTTTATTCCTGATTTCATCAACATATTGGCAAGTACTAAATATTTTAAGCAAGTTGTTCTTCGTGGGCTTCCCGACTCGTCGTAGTTCTTGAAAGCCTCGAAAAAGTCAGTGTGAGCTCGTTCAAACTCTCCCTCACGCAGATGCATCTTTCCACCACATTCTAGTATCAAAAATTTGTCAAATTAAAGACTTTTAAAAATATTATTTAATGATTTACCCCTAATCACTCCCATTATCAAAGGATGTGGAATAGCAGACTTGATGTGCAATGACTGCTCATACAGTGTTTTCAGTTTCTTATTGTTCTTCTGCTCAGTGTACATCTGTATTTCCAGCGCGTAAATCTCCAACAGTTGCGTGCCTTTCTTCAAGTCATCCTCACCATCATCAGTCTGACATGATTGATGCAATTGTTTGAGAATTTTTGCTAACTTGTTGAAATCACCTTGATCATAATACAATTTACCAAGTTTTGTATTGGTTTTAAACCATAACCGATCATTCTTGGCATCTTTTAAAGCTTCTAGTGTTGTTTCGTAAAAGTCCTGCAGTAATTCCATCTGAAATTAAAGTAAAAACAAGTAAATTTCAATTAATTTCTATGTCGATGTATGACTGGTTGCCTAACTTATATGAACAAAATTTCGTTAAAATCATTGAAAAACACACAAACCTCAACTAATAATACTAAATATAACTTCATTTTACAATTTTATAGTAGTTAAAAACATTGCTTACATTTTTTGATGTAGAAATATAATCCAAAATTGAATTAATTGATTTCTCACTATGGTTTCTTGTTACTGCACTTTTTATATAAGTAAGCAACTGCTTGTATCTGGTCATCATCTCTTTGAAATTCCCCAGCTTGAAATTGATCTTAATCATCTGCTTGAGAGCTTTAAAACCCCATTCTCCTTTCTCTCCACTTTCAAGATCCAAGACTTTCTGAAATGATGTGAGTGCACCCTTTGGATCATCCTCTTTGAGCGCCTTAGAATTATAGTATTGGTTCTCCAAGTCGACATCCGGCTCGGAATTACTATCCTCTGAATATTCCTACAATCCAATCAACATCGACGGTGATAAATTAGTGTAAAGCAAGGAAAAATTGATTGATTTGCAGGTTATGCGATGAGAAATCGTCGAAAAATATCATTTACCAAGCCGTAATCTTCTTCATCTTCGATCATAAAGTCGTCCTCGTTGTCGCTCATCGTCCGCGAGTTTCGGCGCAATTTGCGCTGGCGATAACACAGATTATTTGACGAATTATTAATTATTCAGCGGTGTTAAGTTTTGCGTAGCGATTTGTGATGATTTCGAGTTGCATCTATTTGACATGCTGACATGTTGCAATATGCGCGTGTAGATGGCGCCACGTACACCGTTTCTAACGTATTCTTTTGTGTTTGTTTAGTGTAAGATAAGCGTTGCATTTTTTTGCAGACAAGTTATTGTAACGGTTACAATTACAGTGCGTGTTTGTCGTGAATGTTGTTAAGAGACTAAAACGTAAAAATAAAACAGTGTAATAGTGCAAGTCGACTTCAAGAAAGTGTTCTGTAGGTGTTCGAAGCCCTTCTACAAGAGTAAGATGATAATTTGATAGTTTTAAGTTTAAATTCAATTGTAAAACTTGTATATGTTGTGTTAACGGTTACAAAACGTTTTGCGAGCGCAGAAAGCGAAATAAATTGAGCTGCTTATGCTACGTGATATTGAGAAATCGTTTTAATTACGTTAGTAGTGTAAGGGTTTCTCACCCTTGCTGGTTTATGTATTCAATGGATTAAGTTTTCGATACTATAGTGTATGTGTAACGCAATAAGCAAATGGCTTGGTTGTTATCGCGATCAACCATCGGAATTCGCGATAAGATTTCAACGTAAACAAACACAGAAACTTGAACATTCGAGTATTACTTGAATGTTTTGTTATTTTTATTCATTTTATTTGCTTGGAATTGAAACACAGCTAATAAAACGCAGCAAGTGTATAAAAGTCTAAAGTCCAGCAATAATTAATAGAGTTTCCGGTCCGCTCTGGATGTTTGCACACACAGTGCACACCGGAAGTTATTTGCGGTGACCAGCAATCATTTTCGCTTCTTCGCCGCCGACTCGTAGAACACCACATTGCGCGTCGCTATTACTTTCCGGTCTCGTACGAGTTCATATTGTTCATCCCGGTTTGCTTGGTGAAATAAAGCGCAAAGAAACCGGCGGATTAGTTGGCTCAGTGTTCGCCGGGTGGCTTTGCAATGTCGTAATGATTCTAGCTGAATTAACTGTTGTCTTGTCTGAGCCAACATCCAATTACATTTTACAACAAATTTGTCTTTGCTTACACAAACACACAAGAAAGAAACAAACACCACCGACGACGATGGATGGATCATCTTGTGTGGGTGGTTTAGTGGTATTGCTGGTTTCGTGACAAGCTGTTTTAAAATAAAGCACGTGGAAAGTTTGTTGAACATTTGGCGAGCATTTGTTGAACAGTCGAAAATGAAACAAAACAAAATGCGCGAGGGGTGGAGGTGGTAGGGGGTGGTAGATGTTGCGTTGCAGACTGCAGCAGACGAATCTGTCACTGTCATGAAGTACATACATAGGGCGCGGGGGTATTTTCCACCTCACGAATTTTCATCATTGGAATATCTTAGCTTATAGAGAATTTCATGAGGATTAAGAGGGTTCAATCCGTTTCTTTCCAACGATTTTAGTTTTTGAGATATTCGTAATCAAAATATTGAGACATTTTTAAATTTAAAAAAAATTTCAATCGAAATACCGTGAAAATGGGAATTCATTGTGATACATGGTACAAGTTTGAGGTGTGGGGATGTTGGGGGGGGGTGCTCGATGTTGCACTTCATTCAATTTCTCAAGAGCTAGACAAGAAACTAGCTACACTAACTTTGATAATCCAAGAATAGAGTAAAAATGACATCAGACGACATCTCTCTCAAACATGTTTTGTTAAAAACATCAACAAAACTGATCGGATAATAATTTTTAAAGTACGTGGTGATACAATATTAAGTCAGGAATAGTTCCTTCCTAACTTCACGTAAATTCAATGTATCTATAATATAAAAATGAATCGCAAAATCAGTTAGTAAGCGCATAACTCAACAACGCCTAAACCAATTTGGCCAATTCTTTTTTTAAAATGTTCGTTAAAGTCCAAGAATGGTTTTTACGGCGAGAAAAATTCGAATAATTGCCGGAAAAACTCTAAAGACAGCTCTTTTCTATAGGATAAAAGTTGGCATTGAGATCAATCATAGTTATAGTTAAATAGTTGAATCCGAGATGGCGCGCTGAAGTGCATTATTAACAAATCTTTTTATTATTAATTTCTTCAAAATAAAATTGCGAATTTTATTGATAGAATTGACACATACTATGTCAAGATCTAGAGAGTAAAAATGAATTACATTTTTATTAAATAATTCCAGGATAAAATCGCAGGCAAATGCTAGTTTTGATATAATTTTTGAGATATTTTAGTAAAACGACATAAATAATGATTTTTCATCGAAATTTATTCATATCTCATTGAAATTTACTCCAATTAACTTCAAATTTTAATCTAACATATAAAACAAACCACTTTATCATATAAATGTTGTAAAAGTTTATTATTATCACCATTTGTAAGTTTTACAACCCTTCAAAGTAAAGCACACACATCATGTATCTTATTAGCTCTTAACGATTCAATTACCATCCTTGCATGCGCAATATGAAGTGATAATGTGTTTGGTCATTCGATTGCGGCACAAACAGTCATTTACCGTAACAATTTATGTACTCGTAGTGTACGGGCGCCAAGTCAACATGTTTGCATCGATGCAAACCTTCATCTCATCACATTGAGTGTACATTAAAAATTGCGAATGTATTGCCTCGGCAAACTCTGATCGATTTTTTCAGCCTTTCTTGCGTCTTGTGTCTACTCTAATAATATTTCTGATTGAATTTTTCCACTCGAAGAAATTATGATCGAAAATGACGAGACATTAATCTCGAAGTCGATAGCACTTTGGTGCCAGCCGCATTACTTCCGCGACGGCGCACAGGCGCACTTTTATACAACATCGAATTTAACTGTACGAGTATTCTTGTTGGTTGTTGTTGTTGCGGCTGTTATCGTCTTGAGGGATTTTTCTCCCGCAGACATTTTAGTTTTATTTTTTTGCGCGATATGTGTAGTGGTTTGTTGTTTGTAACAATTTTTCACGCGCTAAGACAACAAACGACGGCGAAAAATATCGAACAAGAGCATATTTTACATCAGTCTTAAGCTCGGCCTCCGGGATGAAAGCTTCCCGAAACGGAATAAGATGTATGGCCTAGGCGCATTTGCGCGTGTCGTGTTCGCTTTAACTTGTCGTTGATCATGCGTTTTGCACAAATATTTAAAAAAAAAAATTTTCGGCGTGTAAAAGTGTTAAAATCTAGATTCACATAAAAAAAATTCAAACCCTCTCGTCTCGTATGTCTTTAATTAATCCATAAAAGTTTTATATTCACTTAATAAAAAAAGAGCGGCTTTTTATGTAATTTTTTCGCTCGTGTAATTTTTTACACCCTCTTTCATGTTATCGAACGCTTTTTAATAAAATAAACCCACAGCGGAGACCAGCACCAGCAACCCTTCGCCGTGGCCGATTAAATCGTCCACCCCCGAGCGTCGGTGTCGGCTCACCGCTGTCTTCGGCCGCTGTTTCACTTTGCGCATTTTTTTATTTATTTTTTCTCGGCGCCGCGTCGCGTTTTTGCCACGCGCGCGCGGACAACCCTTAATGCTTGTTGTCTGCTCTTGTGGCTGCGCTTTTTTTTTCTTCTGCTTCTTCGAGTTGATCTCGCACGCGGGGTGTTGCGCTCGCCGGGGGCGGATTGGCCCGGACGGGATGGTTGGCAAAATTTCCCCCAGGAACTGTCTGGTCTAGCTCAAGTTACACACACCAACACCAACACCATACTTGGAGTGGTGTGGGTGTAGCTATCGAAAAAGCGTTATACTTTCGCTATCCGCACGTTCGGCCCGCGCTAAATTATTAAATTCAATTTAAATTTAGACGTTTTGTCAATATCTTTGCTTTCGAATTACGAGCGTGCAGTGCACAAAAATTTATCAGCAAGTTTACGAAAAAAAGGTGAAATTTTATTATCCAAACAATAAGATAATTTTTTTTCGCTCTGCGCTTGAGTATTTATCATTTTTAATGCGCGCTATAATTACATTGTTTCGGCGCTTTTTTGGCGTCGAGTTCAAGTGGAAAATTCGCATGGGCGAGCGTAAATTTTAATTACCAGCAGATAATAATAAAAACTGCTGTATAATAAGACGCTCGACGGCTGAGGCGGCACAAAGAAGTAGTAAATAATTATGAAATATCGCTGAAAAGTTTGCGGGCGCGAGACGGGCGGTTCTAATAACTTTTCATAATGCACCCGAGTGGCAAGTGGGCCAATTTTATCACGCCGCCGGAAACAGGACATCCTGTTAAACTAACCAGATTGCTGTACGGGCGACGCAATTAATACCTAACAGGATTTTTAATTCCAGACGAACTTATGACTTATTAATTGATAGAAAACTTTTGTTCGCAAATTGTTTATAATTAAATTATTGCTTTGCGTTGATAAAAAAGAAGTTTGGAAAAAGTTGGAGATTAAACAGATGTAGCAGAGTTTACTTTCATGTTGATAGTTTGTTAATTCGTTAATTACGCTCGGAATTTTATTTAAGCAGATGAAAACTTTTTAAAATGTTTATTACGAAACTGTTGGGGATAGAAAAAGGAGTTGTATAAGTGCACTTTTAGCATCTTTTAAAGTTGTACGGTGTTTATTGAAGGAGAATGATGGATATTGCTTGATAAATTAATTTTCTCGTCAATAAAATTGATCGGATAATTATTTTTATACAGAATTAAACAAATTTAACAAATATTTGTCATTATAACTTGTTTTTTCTACTTTTATTTTTAAAGCGCCACTTTTTCCACGGTTTTGAGACACAAAAAGTTGTAGTTTAAATACAGCCAAAGTAGTGACTAAAGTATTTTAGTCACGAGCTTTAGTCACAGGTTGGAGCTTACACCTGGGAAATGTCATGCAAAATGTAAAATTATAAATTTATTTTGATAATAATACAAAACCACACCAAAAATATTGATTTTTTACTAAATTTATTGATATCTCATTAAAATCTACCCCAATTAACTTCAAATTTTAATCACACATATAAAACAAACCGCTTTAATGTATAAATCTCCTGAAATTTTATTATTATTACCCTGGTAAGTTTTACAACCCTCTAAACTTAGCCATTCAATTGCCGTCATTGCATACGCAATATGCATACGCAATATGCATAATGTGTTTTTGAATATTCGATTTGTGTCCAACGAAAAAGTTTGTATCGAAACTGCAACGTGAAAAATAAGTTGTAAAAGTGCACTTTCAGCATCTTTATAAACTTGCACGGCGATTATCGAAGTAGAACGACGGATATCGCTCGATAAGTTAATATTGCATTATTATATTGCTGCGCGAGGGCGCGATGCATTATTAAAACGAGCCGTGCTCGCGAAACTTTCGGTTCAAAAGGGCGCGAGACTGAAATATTAACGGCATTTAAACGTGTTTCGTGTACGTGTCTACGGCGTACTATTAAAAGTCTAATATTGGAGGGCTTCGCTTTGTGATTTTCGGGGCGGATTATCAAGGGCTTGTAATCGATACCCACGTGAATAAATAAATATTAACGATGTAGGGTGAAACTAATCTATTTAATACTAGTAGGAATTTTTTCGCGCATGCGCGGAAAATATCTATAATATAAAATTGAATGGCAAAATCTGTTGGTAAGCGCATATCTTAACAACGTCTAGACCAATTTGGCCAATTCTTTTTTTAAATGTTCGTTTAGGTCCAAAGATGGTTTTTACGGCGAGAAATATTCGAATAATTGCCGGGGAAACCCTAAAGACAGCCCTTTTCTATAGGATAAAAGTTGGCATTGAGATTCAATCATAGTTATAGTTAAATAATTGTATCCGAGATGGCGCGCTGAAGTGCATTATTAGCAATTTTTTATATAATTAATTTCTTTAAAATAAAATTGCGAATCTTATTAATAGAATTGACACATACTATGTCTAGAACAAGAGAGTAAAAACGAATTACATTTTTATTAATCACTACCGGGATGAAGTCGCAGACAAAGCTAGTAACTCACAAAAACATTAATTTTGAGACCAATTTTCGTAATTTTTGCGAAATTAAAAAAAATTAATATTTTTTTTTAACATTTGTTAAAGTAGCTGCATAAATTGCTCTTAAATCATATTAAAATTCATATAATTTACGCTTCAGCAAAAGATTTGGTTCTTAAATGTAGCTTTTAAGTCAGCTGTCAAAACACGATGCAAATAAAGTTGCCTATATACGCGCAATGTCAAACGCCATAACTTCATCCATAAAATGTCTGTTTTTGCTGAAATTTTCTTCTCTTTCACATTTTCCGATGTCCAAATTGATATTTTGCTAATTCTGATGAAGACAAATTCGAGAAATTCAAAAATTCTTTCGTTTTTATTGTAAAACCAACGATTCTGTTTAATAAATATATGTCTATGTGATTACTATGTGATTACTATTATGCCTAGAATAAGAGAGTTAAAACGAATTACATTTTTATTAAACACTATCAAAAACTAGTTTACAATAAAAATAATTATATTTTAATTTATATAACTGATAATGAATTTATTGTGTCACACGCAGAAACTGGCAATTATTGCAAACAAAACGAATCGCGTAATGGTTGCGGTTAATTTATTTCGGCAACAATAACATCGGCCTAAAATAATGATGGTTCGCAATGGCGAACAATAATTTTATCGCCGCCGTGGGAAAGAACAAGCACTCACAAATCAATTTATTCGGCGCAACTGCAATTGTTTTCTTTTGTGCGTCGACAACAAAACAAAACAATGCCGAATTCGATAAAAACCTGTTTTATTTATTTGTTTATTAATTTTGTGCATATTGTTGCTTTATATTACACAAACTTTAATTTATTTACAGATTTACGGACTTCGTCGGATATTATTTCGGCCGAATGTTAACGGTATGTTAAAATAATTTCTTTAAATAATTCTTTTTTCCATTTCGCCATCCGGTCGGAATTTGATGCGCCTTTGTTTTCTCTTTGCGATGCTTTGATAGACAAAACAGCATCATAACTTCATAAATTTTCGAACGGGACGCGCCGGCCGTAACGTCGCGAATGTTACAAATAGGACGCTCATCCATCGTCCCGGGACGACGGCCCGACGTCGCAAGCCGCCTCTTTATATGTGTATGTACACCGTGCATATGAAAAGCTGTCTCGGCTCATAGCTCAGCGTAACAAATGCGAAACCGGCAAACCCGGGATCCAAAGAGAAAAAAAAAAAAAGAACACGGCTTTCGAAAAACTCGAAGCTCACGCCAAAAGCACTTTCACCTTTTGCACCTACGCGGGTGGTGTTGTCCGACAATAAAAATGAAACATCGGGCAGTCGATGTCTAATATTTTATCCGATCCATCATCACAATATTTATTTAAAATATATCCGCGTGGATAAGTAGCCCTACGCTCGGATGCAATTTGATAAAGTGTTATTTTTGGTGTATTATGTAAGATGCAAGAAAAAACATATTATTTCGAGGAATATTGTTTTCGTCGCTTTGGCTGCTGAGTGCTTTTTAGGCAGCACGTTGGGGTGCGTTTGAATTTTTGCTCGTTGTCGTGACTTTTGGCTTTTCTCTTCGCGTAATTCGCCAAAGATCATCGCCTCATTCAGTCGTCGCCGTCGAGTGCTTTGCTCTCCCGATGCGCCCTCGAGTTTTATTAATGCGAAAATGTTATTAATGCGCGGCGACCCCAAGACGCCGCGCTCGTCTCTGGGGCGCTCTTTAAGGGCTAATATATTTTAGACTCCTCACGAAAGTATGGAATTTTAATTATCTTCGCGTAATAATCAATAGACTTCCATGTTCACTTATTTTTATTTTTATATATTTTTATATTCAACGTAAAAAATGTGAAAAACAAGCAAAAATAATAATATTCTGTCTGCGCATGCGCAGAAACGTAAAAAATTAGCAAATATTACAATATTACTTCTTGCGCATGCGCAGAAATGTAAATAACAAAATATCATACTTTTTCTTGCGCATGCGCAGTAAAAATACTTGCAATATTAGCCTGTTTTAAGATAGATAGAAAAAAGCGAGCAGTGGAATGAGGGTGAGTGATAAAGAAGTGGATTTATCGGATCACTTGTTGAGTGGAATTTCCTAAACGCTTCGGGGAATGGCGGGTATTTGGGTGAGAGGGGTGTGAGGATGACGCGCCGCCGACGACTTTTGCATACAGCGCGAGAGCGGGCCGAGTTTAAAATGACAAGTATTGATAAATTGTCGGATAAGATATGCATTATGAAATAAATAACTTGTCGCAAATATGCGAAAAGGGAGACGACGTATCTCCTTCCAGCGGGGGCGGCGGCAGACAGTACTTTACTCGCGAATATATACATACTCCTGAAATGTTGAGACATGTGAGACACTCCGAGATGATATTTTTGAGTGGAGGCCAATTTCGTTGAGAGCCGCCGTAAAAACGAAGGTTTACTAATTCGTTAAAAATGCACGCAGGTATATAACATAATTTTGTGAATGTAGGATTAGAAATGTAAAAGATGTGATTTTTGAAAGTTTTGAAAATTTTTATTTTTCGAGTGTACAAACGCTGAAAAGACGCGCGCGTTGTGTGCTTTTGAATCTTTGCACAACAAGGCGACGATTGTGTATCTTTGTATGTGTAACGTGGGTGGCATAAGTAATGGCAGGGCATCAAAATGCAGATGTAAACATGTGATACGCTCACCGCCGTCGAGCAATTACGGTGATTACCGCGAGATCACGCTGCGACGTATTCCTTGAAAATTTTCACCGCGCGCGGCGGATAGTTTTCATGATGGGACGACTTGACATCAGCATACGAGTGTGACATTTCGGATCTGCGCGCTTCGACATTCTCAGCTAAATCACGTGTGCGCTCACTTTATTTTATTACCGCATCTCGACGTGTCTGTCTGATGGGGTGGCAGTTCGATTGTGACAGGATAACGCAAAGCCCTCGCAAAACCCCATCTGCTAATGTACGAAGTGTGCGCGAAGTAACAAGTACTACTACACTTGGGGGGCGGCTGGTGGATGGCGAAATCGCATTTCAACTTTATTATCCGCAAAACGGCTGTTTTTACGCTTTGCAATATTATCCCCGAAATTGATGTGCAAATGGTTTCGTTGTGGGGCGGCATTACACGAATTACAGGAATTACAGAGCGCATTATACTCGGGCGGCCTCATGCATAAGTATCACTTGCTTAACACGTACTTCATTACAACACCAGCGCGTGGTTACATTTTAAATCTTAACTTTTAACCTGTTTTACTTTGAAAAAAAAAAATTTTAATTGTAATCGTAGATCAAGCATTCTTTGACAGTTAATTACAACTTTTAATGAATTCGCTTTCTGCGACAATAATCAAATTGAATCTCGGTGTTTGTTCGTTAGAAAAATATCACTTGTGTGCACTCGCTGTGAAATCATATCGACCTCCTGGGGGCGGCTCGTGTTACGCAACGTGACCAACATATCTAGTTGAACACATACGTAGAAATCGTTTTTTTTTTGCAAATGTTGGATTATCTTCGTTATTTTCAAATGGTAGGAATCGAGTAAAACGTGCGTTTCCGGCGGTGCCACCGGCGGCAACGGCTTCGAATAATTAAACATTAATAATCCGAGGATTTAGCAACTCGGGAGTGATTCAATTAAGACATCGTCGAGCGCGCACACCCCGGCTTTCCATCGCAAATCATTGCGCATCCTCGGCGTTTATTTTCGCTTCTTCCATGCGCCCGCGTATGAAATCCACATACCCTGTGTGTAATATAAAATTAGTCATTAGATTCAATTTGTTTTGTTAATATTCAAACATTAAATTTGTTTTTATTTCGTTGTGTAACTTACACTTGAAGATAATTGTTTGTTACACGCGCGAAGGACGTGTTTATTTACTTGTTTGCGACTTGTTCACGCTTAGCTCGACGGTAGCCGGAAACCAGCAACTACACGAAATAGTAAAATGTATGTGCAGTAAGTGTTGGCGGCGGCGGTGCAGTTGGCAAACGACCCGCTGAATCTCGCCTCGTTTGCTACACGAGAATGTCGCTGAATCTGAGCGTTCACACACATACGCACACAGAGAAGTAAGTGCGGAAACAAGACTGAATTAATGAGTGGTAACATTTCCGAGTGTAAAGTTGTCGGAGGCGGCTGTGGTGTGGCGGCAGACACAGGCCAGATGCGCATGTGTGACGATGCGTGCGGCGGCATCTTTTCCAGCGACACTCATTCGTCCTTGAAATGTCACCATTTTTATTCGGGATAATATTTCGAGACGGTTTTGACCGAGGGCCAAACGCGGTCAATCTATCTTGGATTTCGGCGTTTTTTTTTGGTTTGTTTTATGTGTGCTTGATTGACGAGTCCTTCACACGATAAAAAATAAAGCACATCAAACATTTATGATTAATCACTTATACGTAATCTTAAACACATCTATCGACGATTATGTCAATAAAAAAGACAAGTTTATTAATAAATTTTTTGGTTTTGGATCAAAATTTTTGGTTTTTTGAGTGTGTAGTGTGCGGTCTGTGTGTGGTACCTTGCTTTGACCGAGCGTCCTGAATAAAAGATTATATCCTTGGGGGCATTTGCGTAGCCGCGCCAGAAACGCAACAATTGCGAACACACGCCGCCCCCGCGCGCGCACAGAGTCAACAACAGCGTTACCTCAACCCGCCCGCGCTTTGTTTGCAGTGGATGGTGGATGCCAATGGGTTTCTTTTCGGCTTGTTGGCTTGAAAATCAAAATTTCAACTCGACCACAGCAAACACAACTTGCAACTATTAAATTTACAACAAACTTCCAACGCAAACATTTCGCAGGACCTAAAATTATATATAAAATATCAAAAATAATTTATTTTTTATTCTGAATATGATTTTAAATTGGAAGCCAAAGTTTGCGCGGAAGATTACATCGACTTTGTGTCGGTTGTCGATGTTGTGTTTGCATATCGACGTGAATCGCGAGTTTCCCGACCACAATGAAGAATGATGATGGATCCTTGTATACCGCGCGGGGGCTAAGCCGCGCAAAACTCGCGCAGCCCGCGAGGAAACAAGTGAAACAAGTGAAACAACTACGCACGAAGCGAAAGTTTCCACCCGCCGCACTTTGGCATTCGATAGATATTCATTTAAAGTTGAAATGAAGCTTTCGTGTCTTTTCCTCTCCACACAATCGTAGGTATTACGTATTATACGTATTGTTTTCAACTTAATTCTCTCATAATAAGCTATTTCCGTTATCGTAATTTATCTGCGTGCGCTGAAATTGCGCAATACTTTTGTTTCCATCTCGCGCTGATTTAAGTTTCGGCAAGTGTGGTAATTTCGCCTCATTCATCCGACTGATTGTAATTCGCGCATAGTTTTGGCGGGGGCGCGCGCCGCACCACTCGAGCAAGTCGATTCTGTCAATTAAGGACGCGCGCAAGTGATCTATTCACTCGCCGGCTGGGCTTCCGGCGCTGTTGGTGCACTTTGGGTGTATTTTGCGCACGAGGGCGCCGTGCGGCTGCAAACTTGTGTGAGGGTCTGCCGAGCGCGAAAACTAACAGCTATTGCTGCTAGTAGAGACTCGGCGCAGGGTGGCGATAGTCTCTCCCATTTTAATTCAGTTCCGCATTATCGGGCGCCCGAGTCCGGACGCGAATCGAACCCAATCCATCTCAGCCACCCACACCGCTCACACCCGGCCATGGCTCTCTGGGGGGCTGCAAACGTGCCCGATTTCTCGACCCGCACAAATCGAGAGATTCGAGTCCACGACGATAACTTTCCACTCATATTATTAGAAAAGCTCAAATTTCTATTAAATTTGATTAAAATCACTTTGTTTAAAGCTATTTAGTAGTTAAAAGTTTTTTAAACTTTGAAAAACTATTAATTTTTAGTGTTTTTTACAAATTTTGTTATTTTTTGCTCCGCCCACCTTTTTAATACGCATGCGCGTCGTATAAACATATAGTATAGGTATATGTACGCTTTTTAAACTTAAAAAAAGCATACATTTTTAGTGTTTTCAAATAATTTTTTGATTTTTTGCTCCGCCCACTTTTTTAATGCGCATGCGTGTCGTCTAAACATATACTATAGGCTTAAGTAAGCTTTTTAAACTTTAAAAATATAAATTTTTACTATTTTTAAATAATTTTTTGATCTTTTGCTCCGCCCACTTTTTTAATGCGCATGCGCGACGTTTACACGTGTATTATAAGCTTACATAAGCTCAGGAAGCTTAAAATATAATTGAATTGAAACTTTTCTTAATTTTACAACCAGAAATTGTTTAAATTTCCGCACGTGGCAGAGATTACAAGATATGTACCTAAGAATCCGTTCCGTGGACCGATTCGGAGATTGCAAACCAAACCGCGCTTCATTTCTCATCGGTATTGACATAAAGAGCGCGCAAGACGGCCGGAAATAATCGCCGCGTAATCCGAAGATAATGAAAACATAACAAATCGAAAATTAGCAATCAATTCTAGAATTGTGTTTTACTCAACTATACTCTTTAAGATTTGATCAAGATTTGTTCGATTGTTGGGGATTTAATCGTTAATTTCGAAGTTTTTGTTTCTTTTCCGCTTCCACGTGCTCCGAATCGTAACCGGGAGTAATTATGTACTCGGAAAGTTTTCCGGCGAACACATCCGGAAAACAATTCATTTCGTTTTGTTGTTTTATTACAACGGTGCTATGGATAAAGTAATTAAATATTAGTAGATGTAAAATTGTAGTTTAGCTGCTTGCTTGTTACATAAATAGGTCATGATTATGTGTACGGATCTAAGCAACACTGACTGACATCCGCGCGGATGTCAGTGCGAGCGCTAGACGGCGGTTGCAATATTGATGCGCTCATAAAGGCCGTGCCGGCATGGCACAATGCACGCAAAACAAGAGTTTCCAACACGCGTTTTCGCATTGATGAGAGGCGAATGCAACGAACTGCAGCGAACTGCTGGGGTTCACAGAAGTGCGCTGCACCTGTCAATATTCGGAGATAACTGTAATTCTGCGCGCGACTGCCATTGTTTGCGCATTAATCGCTGCATTACGAATTCGAATCCGAACGGTTCAACCCGTTTACGGTGCAGAACGCACAAACGCTACTGATAGACAACGAGGATTTGCATAATCTTCGAAAACAATTCCAGAGATACCCACATTTTGTGCAGGGGATAAATTAATGCATAATATGTTTTTGAAAATTTCAAAAATTTGATTTTGAAAGAATTTAGAAAAGATTTTGTGATTTTTTGCTGCGCCTACTTTTTTAATGCGCATGCGCGTATACGGTGCAGAACGCACAAACGCTACTAATAGACAACGAGGATTTGCATAATCTTCGAAAACAATTCCAGAGATACCCTCATTTTGTGCGGGGGAAGAATTAATGCATAATATGTTTTTGAAAATTTTAATAATATTGATTTAGAAAGGTTTTACAAGGAGTTTTGTGATTTTTTGCTCCGCCTACTTTTTAATGCGCATGCGCGTCTACAGTGCAGAACTCACAAACGCTAATGATAGACAACGAGGATTTGCCTAATCTTCGAAAACAATTGGAGAAACACCCACATTTTGCACAGGGGATAAAATAATGCATAATATGTTTTTGAAAATTTCAAAAATTTGATTTTTAAAAGAATTTAGAGCAGTTTTAGTGATTTTTTGCTCCGCCTACTTTTTTAATGCGCATGCGCGAGTGGTATTTTGGATTTATTGGATTTAAATTCGAAATGAATTGATTTATGTTCGTAATAATAAACATAAATAATGCAAATTGTATTGCATTGCCAAATATTTTATGCATAATATTAATTATAATATTGGCTTTTGCGATTTGTAACAAAAAATTAATTATTTATTAAAAGCATGCTATTGTCCAATGCTTTTTCATTCTATTCGCTCTATTTTAGTGTCAATTAATTGTAAAATTTGGCGATTGTCCAATAATTATTTTCATGGAAATCGTTCAAAATTAATATTATCGAAACAAAAACATTTTTAATGATTTTTATTATTATTTATTATTGTTGCAATCAATAAAACAGTAAATTATTGACACACAGTGTATTTTCTTGTGTCTGCGTGTGAACAATAAAATATACTCATATGAGTACGGTTGAAATGAAATATTTTTTCACGTCGGCGTTGTTGTTTTTCATCTGGAGCGCGCGCGAAACGGCTAAAGTCGTATACATTTTGCTCATTTACTGCCGAAGCGCACACGGAATGTTAGATTCGAGTGGTTAATATTTTATCACGGCGGGCACGACGAACGCTTCTGCCGCCATTGCCGGCGCTGCGAGTCGTACACACAATTTTATTCGTGTGCACGTGAATTGCACTCATCTCGGGCTCGACAAGACAGCGTTCGCACGATGTGTGACAGCTGAAGGAAAAAAGAATGTGTACACACACGTTGATATTTTGTAAGATATGTATGAGCAGATGAAAACATTTCTTTCTATTGTAAATATTCAGAAAGATTTTTAGTTTAGTTCATGCACTAAAACATTTATATTCGTTATTCGTTGAAAAAAGTTTAAAATCTTAATTTTTGACTGAGTTATTATGAATTTTATAAATTTATGCTCCGCCCATTATTGTAGTGCGCATGCGCGAGTTTTTTAAAGCCCTTTTTCTGTCTATTGTGAATAATCCAAAAGATTCTTAGTTTAGTTTATTTACTAAAACATTTATTTTTGTAATTCGTTGAAAAAAGTTTAAAATTTTCATTTTTGGCTGAGTTATTTTGATTTTTATTAATTTATGCACCGCCTGTTATTGTAGTGCACATGCGCGTGTTTTTTAAAGCATTTTTGCTCTCTATTGTAAGTATTTCAAAATATTTTTAGTTTAGTTTTTGCACTTTAACATTTATTTTTGTAATTCGTTGAAAAAAGTGTAAAATCTTGATTTTTAGCCGAGTTATTGTGATTTTTATTAATTTATGCTCCGCCTATTATTCTAGTACGCACGCGCGTATTTTTTTAAAAAAGCTTTTTTGCTTGAATTGTCCAACATACGCACTCTGTGCTTATGAATAGCTTTTATGTGCGTGAGTAAAAATTAATTGAATAATGTAATTCCCACTTTGTAGCCGAAAACAATTTGCTGCCGGTTGTGCGATTGCAACAAAAAGAAAAAAAGAGTAATTGTTGCCGCAAAACGTGCTTCACACTCACGTATTCACTCCCACACGCAGCTATAATCAACCACTTTCTCTCTTGTCTAACCATTGACTGGAAACTTTGCGCTTTTTTTCCAGTGCCGCCCGCGTTTCTCGTTTTGTTTGGTTTTTAATTGAATGTCCCGAGGTGATTTCGGCGCGCGCGTTTTCAAAAATGTATTGCGTGTATTGTATGGGGGTACACGAAACTGCGCCGGTAAATTAACTGATCTGCTGTAGTCGCTTTCTGGCTGCTGCTCTGCTTTTTTCGGTTATATTTTGTTACGGCTCGCGGGCAGCAAGAGGTATATCACTTTTTTTGTGCTTGCGTGTTTGCAACAAAAAAAAACTTGCGTATTTAGTCATGTGGAAGAATGATTTTAGTTCATTTTTAATTTTTTATAAACATTTACATTTTATAAAATGTAATATTTGTTTTACGCATGCGCAAGTAAGTTATTCCCAAATGTTAAATTCGTTTTTATTTTTTCAAAAATTTTAATTTTGGCGGTGTTATTAAGATTTTTGTATATGGGAGCTCCGCCCATTTATGTAATGCGCATGCGTGAGTGTCTATAATATAGCAGTATGACGATGTCTTCTGTTATTTTTTATGGCGATTTGGAAAGAGTTTGGTTTCACACGTCGTCTCGTCCTTTTATTAATTTTCGACGAGACGGCGCGCCATGCGTTCGCCTCGTTTGCGCGCAAAAGTGGCAAAGTATCGACGACCGAAATCGGGGGCAAATCTTTTCGTTCTCGTTCTTTTCCTCGTTTCCAAAAGGGGGGGCGGTTGGAAAAAGAGGCGATTTGCACGTTGCACGTCGCACGTTCCGCACCATTTCGCAGATAGTTTAGTTTCATCCCGGCTTATATTTCTTTGGTTTCTTCTCCAACTTCAACTCTGATGGCGCCGCCGACACCACCACCGCCGCCGCCAGATTTTCTAGATTTCATAGTTCGACACTTGGCGTGAGTCGAAGCTTCCCAGCATATTAGAAATATTAGAATCGGGTGTTATCTAATACACGTCTACATGTGTGACGAAGGCGGCGGTGGCGGCGAAGGCGGCGGATTGCGAATAAAAGGAACAAGAATGTAAAAAAAAGTTATTGAATTCGTGAAAATGTATGATGGTAGTTTGATGAGATGACGGTATTGAATCGGGAAAAGCAATCAGAGGATTGTGCTACGCACGCCGCCTCCATAGCCGCCGCCACTTTTGCGCGCTGTTCTCACGCCGTTAGCGAATATGTACGCGATTTAACGCTACAATTTCGCATCACTATTGAACTAGAACTAGTTTTATATAGTTTTTTTTATGTATACAGAGTGTTTCGAAAGAGATTTTATAAAATAGAGTAATATTTCTGAGGTCAGACAATGCGGATGCATTTTGGTTGGTCGGGGGGCGGCAGGATAGTGCTCTGAAGGTTAAATTGCGCAGATAAGCGGGCAGTGACAGTATTTCACAGATTATAGTGCAATTTCGTTTCAATGTCTTTTGCGCGAGTGCCCGACTGCCGCCGCATTGTAATATAAGTGGAACGGATGAGCCGCCCCCCGCCTCGGCACCGAGTAAACGAGCAGCACACGCCGACGCAAAGAAAAAGGTGACGGACGGACGGACGGACGGAATCAAACGTTTGGTCGTTGGACGAAAACGATTCAGCCGCCCCCCGGTCTCTGTGCTTACTCCGCGCACTCGATGCTTCAATGCGACCTCGGATTCGAATAAAACCTCATGAAACACTCGTTTCGTTTTGTGTCGTTTTGTGAGGCAAACCGCACACTATCCAGCCACCGCTACTGCCGCCGCCACCGCTTCAGTGTCACTTCCGTGAGAGAAGGAATGGGCCAGTCAATATCATGCTCGAAGCACTCGCAAAATCCCGATCAAACGCGAATCTGGATTCTAGAGTACTCGGCTTCAAACCTCAACCTCCCCGGGGTTCAGCCGCCCCCACACTCATGTACCTTACCTTAGCTTTACTTTCTACATCTACTTCTTCGGGCTTTGCGTCTGCAGTGAATTTGATCGCACGACCGGCTGCTACGTAAAGATTACACCTTATATATTTCGATTCGGCGTCGTTCAGTCGTTCATTTCGCTCCGTTTGCCGTCTCGTCTCGTTTTCCTTTTTTTTATCTTCATGAGGGCGTCGCGACGTCATTCGTCTGAATCTTAACATGTGGCAGTAGGTCGCGATCGCCGCGATGCGAGTAAATTCGGGGATTTTGGTGCTGGTTTCTTGAAAATAACAATATTCCAGTTGGAGGCACCCATGGGGGCGGCAACTGTCGCTATAAACATTACACAGTACATGTACTGCGAGCATCCGACCGCGAAACACAAGACTTTTACGTGGACTTAATTCTAATATTTTTAGAATGAAATTATACGCCGCCCCCATCGTGCTGCCTCTGATTGGCTAGAACAATAATGTTTAAAGTTTATCTCGTCGGATACTCGATACGTTTGCGAATTTGTTGTGCATTTGTATGCTTTGATGAGTTGTTGATATTGAGTGCATTATTGCAAGACGACGTCGGAGGCGGCGGCGGAGGCGAAGGTAGAGGTGCGCATCGCAACGGGGGAAAATTCTAATGAGAAAACTTTTTGACTTAATTATTTGCGACGGCGTGGAATTTAAATTATGGAAATACAAGCCAGCCCGTCGTCACGCCGCCCCCCGACCGCCCCTCAACATGACGATGACGTCGTTTGGGTTCTGCTCTCCCTCGACGAGATATCGGATTATTCGCGTATTAATATTGCATCGTCTATAATCTTCACAGTCACGTTTCTCCAATTTCCGAAATTTTACCAAAAATTATTTTCGCGATATTTTTCGTTCTTGACTAAACTGTGATTGCATTTAATCTTAAATTGATCGGATTTATTTGCTAGCTCTTATTAGGTCACAATATGCTCGGGGTAGTAAATAACAAGTAATGAAAACAAAAGCTTTATTGTAAGCTCCTTAGTGGCGCGTGTGGGAGCCGCAGCGTAGAAAAATCGCATTCGATGAAGGGATGAAGCGGTTGCCGCCGTGGAGATGAGGTCAGTTTGGGGGTTTGGCTGGTGGCGGCGGCGGAACGCTCGCGCGATTTGGTCCAATTCCAATTTAATCTTTTCTTGTTTGAGCGCCTTGGCGCAGGCATACACACACTCTGTGTATGCTTGGTTGCTGACCTCGAATGTGATTTCATTTCGCTCTCGGCTCGACTCTTGTTTACATTTAAACAATAACGATAACCGTTTGTTATGATTAAAGTCAATGCGTGTAGTTTTACCAGTTTTCACCTTTTATATCCTCGCAGGAATGTTTTTTCCACTAAAAATTTGTAAAAATTGAAATATTTACGTTTTTTCTATTGGGAGCTCCGCCCACTTTGCGTAATTTGATTGGTTGAGTAATATTCGGTGAAAAAACAAGCCATATAATTATAACTCAATTTCCCTCGAGTGGTAAACAATGAAACTGTAGCAAATAATAGCAAATAACTCGATATTTGCACGGCTGCGGCTATTTTATCACCATAGGAATTGTTTATATCGTTATTAATTGTGCACGGCCCCCGGTTGCGCCGAATTTGATTATTATTTATCACCTGAATCACGATGGCTGGTTGCCGCCTGATTTGCCGTGCGCATCCAGCGCGCCGGATTAATTAACACAGCGTACTAGTAGTTGGGGGTGGTGGGGGGCGGCAGCGGCAGATACGCGGAATTGGCGCCACGCGAAACTTTTTGCCGGTGTGCACATGCTTTTCGCGTATGCACGCGTCGCTTAAGTTCAGCGGTAATTAGACGTCGGCGGAAAAGTTAAGTTTTACGTTGACGGCGGCTGATGTCTGGGGAGGTTAGGATGTGCATAAGGAGAATATACATGCATATGGAAATGGCGTAGTTCGCACAAGTTGCGACTTTGTTGACGGCGACACGAGCAAACATTTCAACGCCGCACAACCGGAAGTGCATGCAGCGGCAGCATCTCACTTAGCGCCGGAAATGCGGGTAAATATTTAATTTACGTCCGTGCCGAACGGAGATTTGCAAAATTGAATGAATTTGTTGCTGAAACTTTTTAATTTGTTGAAAAATTTCAATTATTTCATCATTGTGCTCCGCCTACTTTGAGTATGATGATCGATGGAGGCGTGGTTTACCTCCCTCCAGTTTAGAAATATACGCGTGGTTATTATGTAGATATATTTTTTGAAACGCGAGAAAAACGCTGTCTAAACATTTCCCTAAAAAATGGAAATGCATCGCGTCATCGGATATTTTCTCCGGGGCTCAAGCGCACGCATTGCGTACGCGCGTAAAAAATAGTGTCGAATTTTTACGATGATATCCTGCAGTTACTGTTGCGTTTGCGTTATCTCTCCGGCGGCGCGCAGACCGGAAAAAAACCGAGTAGATACATACTGCCAAACACGATATGGATCATGTGCACTTGTATTGCAACCCGACTCACATATATTCGGGTAGCGTTCGCGCGAAATTGCGCTGCTGCTTCGACCGTGGTGGCGGCAATGGCGGTGTAGCAGTGGCGTGTGATGCGATGCGATATATTTTATTGCGTCACATTCTCTTATGCGGTGCGCGCCGCTCCGCACGTGACGTATTACCGCCGTATCAGTATGGCAGTGTAAAAATACACTCGCCGCCTCCGTTAAATTTACCATCGCTGGCAGTGGTTACAGTAAGTTCGGCGTTCGCTTCTCGCACCTCTCGCGAAAATCATCGAAATGCTTCCCCGACGGGGGGTGGCTGAATGGGGGGCGGCTGTTAGCAGTTGAGAGCGCGAGCACAAGCACACCGATCGTGCGGGATTTCGCGTTTTACACTCGCAATAAACTTAAATACTTCCAATTCCCGGCTCTACGACGCCGCTTTATTTTATACCGTATCGCATACATACGTTTTGCGCATGCGTGAGGCGAGAAAAAAACACTTCAGGAGATTATTAAATATTTATTTTGCAATGAAAAACAATTTCAGATATTTATAATCTACAAATATCTGTAAAACTACTAAAAGGGCTTTTGCCCACTTAGAACTCCGCCTATTTCGAGTAGCTATAAAAACTTAACCTGAAAATTTAGAAAAATTGAATTAAAATACTTTTTACGCATGCACGCGAAGAGAAAATCACTCCAAAACATTTATTTTGCCATAAAAAACAATTTTATCTATTTTATACACAAAAATATTAATAAGAGTAGGTACTAAAAGAGCTGCACCCATTTATAACTCCGCCTATTTTTAGTAGCTATAAAAAATTTATCTAAAATTTCAAAAGAAAACTGAATTAAAATTCGTTTTGCGCATGCGCACGAAGAAAAAAAAACACTGTTAAAAATTTATTTCGCTGTAAAAAACAATTTTAAACATTTATTGCTTAAAATATCAATAAAACCACTAAAAGAGCTCCGCCCACTTATAACTCCGGCTATTTTCAATAGCTATAAAAACCTAACCTCAAAATTTAAAACACTTTGTTGTTTTTTAAATTGTACTGAATTAAACTTGAGTTAATGCGTTGTGCGTCCGTCTTCTTTATTAATTAGACAGCATCTCGTCCACTTCCCCCTCCCCTAACCCCCAAGGACATCTGAGGGTAGTGGGAGTAATTTAAAAAATGTTTACTTTCGCCGAGAGTCTAAACAAATGCGTGACGTTACCAGGGGTACTTCACTTAAGGTCCGTCTCGGCGACGCGAATGTCATCCACGAATTCCATCCCTCTTTTACATCCCCTAATAAACTTTGCGCAACTCTTTCGTTGTCGTGTTGCGCTTAGTTTTAATTCAGTTTATTTACCCGCTTGGTAATTAGGACAACTCGTTATAGCTGCGCCAAGTTGCGACAGGGGTAGTTTTGTTCCCTCAATTTTTTTTCTTCTTTTTGAAAACTAGTTCTCGCCTGTTGTTGATTGGGTAGCGCGAATCTTGGAATTTCAGTTCGATATCCACTAAATATGCAGGAACGGTGACACCTATACATCAGCGCGTGCGCAGCCGGTGGCGTCACGCGGCGCATATCAATGCGAACATCTTTCGGGGCAAACTGGCCCTAAATCTTTATGGATGTCATATACTAATGTATGCAGCTGTGGCCTCCTGGAGGCATCGTCTTTCGTTTTTGGATAATGGAATGTTTAAGTTGCCATCGATATAGTTTCCTGCTGCCTGCCGGAGAAGATCGAAGATTGAAGATTGACTTTTGGTTGGGTCTCTCGGGCGGAGCGAAAAGTTTCTTGTAAGGGGTGCGGGTTGGTAATGTCGTTTGAGATGACCGGACGCTTTGATCTTGGACGTTGCGGTCGCCGGCTGTCGGGAAACGCCTTTCACTCGGTGTTTCAATGTATCGGGATGAAGGGGACGCGTACCCAATCGAAGCTGAAACATTGCCGCGTTTGCTTTGAGTCCTTTCCGGCTGATAAACACACTGGCGACACTTTTAAATATTCAAAAGGCGTCCCCGGAAAACAAACACATTGGTAATTAAAATTTGTCCTTCAGGCGGCGCGTTTTATGAAATTTTATGCGTAAGCATGAATACCGGAAGACGGGCGAAATTTTATCTTGTTTTGCAATTTTTATTCGGGCGGCGGCGGCGGTGTTGTTTTATTGTAAGATAATTTCCTATATTGGAGGAAATTACAAGGAGCACCAGGGACACAAAGACTTTGTGTTTGGGCTGGCGCGTAATTTATCGAGCAAAAAATAATTAAAAATGCGGTGCGACGAGCTAGAGTGTCCTCGAAGGGATAACACCCGGACCGGGGGTGCTAATTAATGTAATTTACTGGCGCCGCTGAAGCGCATTGACAATGTTTGAAAATTTATCACGTTAAAGAGACGCTCGTCGACGCTCGACGCCTTAGTTAACGTCGCGTCAATTTTTTTCTTCTCTTCCTTTCTATGTACAGTGTTTGTTTATTAAACGGAGAATTACTAAAATATATATTTCACTCTGTATATTTCGACATTCAGACATTCAATAAGCATTCACACCGCATAGCAAATTCAAACACAAACTCCCAAACTCAAACACAACGTTCTCAATGCTTTGCCTCGGATTGAGGTTAGGTGGCGTGTGCGACGAATATTGACTACACTGTGATCTCTATTTGTAACTGTATAGCCTAACATGATTGCCAAATATTGGCGGATTATTAATTAGTAAATTATTAGCAGTCTGTTGTCAGTTTAGCAGTTTGTCATTCTCTCGCTAGATGGCGTTAGTTACCAAATGTGTTGTTTTGTGGGTAGTATACCTGCGCCGCGCTTTTTTTAGATGTAGAATTTAGGTATATTATATAACCCTACTTTTTTATTGCCCTTCCTGAATGTGATGGCGGTCGCTCCTTAGCATTCAGCTCGTCTCGCATTCGGCGCGTGTATTATTCATGTTTCGCGTGCTATATATTTATGTATATGCCGCTCTCGGCGTCCGTGCTTTTCGGTGCTTTCGGCCGGGGCATAAAATGGCATAAAAATTCGATGTAATAGCTTATTCTATGCATTTCTACGATGCGTACGCGGTCGCGTCTCTATTTCTTTTGTGCACTCTTACAAATTTTTTTTTTCGCCGCCCGGTTGCTTCATCTTGTATTTATAATGTTTATAGTTCTCTGGAGGAACGCGCGCGCTTGTAAAACTCGGACACAGAATAAATTCTTCAGTGTAGGTCGCGTGTGTCGCTTTTTTTCATTGGTTGGTGAAAATGATTTTCGGCGAAATTCAACAGTTTGTAAATAGAGTTCGTTGCTGGCGCGACAATCGGATGATTGAGTGTTTAATTAAAGCGATTTTTGATTGCATTTTTGTTTGTTGCGCTGTGCGCTATCTCTCGAGCGTGCGTGCGCACTTTTTGTGTGTGCTTTTCGGTTTTTGGGGGTGGTAGTTGGGCGTGAGGTGGTTTGTGCAGGCGGTGAATCCGTTTAATCAGTTTATTTCGCGTGCGCACCGCAATAAATTTATCACTCGGCTAATTTATTGATATACGAATACAAATTAACTGCTGGCATATCAAAAAAACTACTATTGATGAAAATGAATTTTATAATTTCATTAAATTTCATTAGCATTTTAAAAAAAATTGGTTGTAATTGGATAATATAGGATGATATATGAGAAATTCACTACTCACAATTGGTTTATTTCACTATTCACATTATTTATTCATCGTTTCACTAAAACAATATGTTAGTACGTCAAAAAATATTTTTTTCACTTTCATCTTTAAAACACCAGTTTTTCTACGGTTTTGCAATACAAAAAATGGTACTTTAAACACGGACGTAACTAAAGTACTTTAATCACTTGATTTAGTCACGGGGTGGAGCTTGCGCTTGTACTTTTTGTCTTCAAAATACTTAACATACTGATTTGTCGATTTTTTATTTTATTTTATTTTATATAAGAAATTCCCAATCGTAATTTATTGCAATTGAATGCAATTTATGCGCAATTTATGGCGAATTATTATGTATTTCAGGGTTTCGTTTGCTCGAACACGATTTCAATACGCGCATCGCGTCTCCGGCTCCGGCTGGCACGGCACGAAGACATTATCGATTTAGTTCTAATATTTAATAATTGAACTCATAAATATTCATAACGAGCGCTCGCCAAACTCGGCGACGATCTGCTCCACAACGCGAATAGCGAACATCTTCACACTGGACCAAAAATACCTCAAATGTTTATACATAAATTCATGCAAGGGAATCCAGCAAACCTGAAAAACAAGCGAATAACACTCGTTGATTTTAAATACTTAACTTATTTATTTTTTATACCATATTAGAATATAATAAACAATAACAATGCCTAGAATTAATAATGATAATTGACTAATGTGTAAAAAAGTTGAAAATATCTCTTAACTTTCTTAAACACGTCGTTGATATTAAATGTTTGCGTTTTTTGCGTTTTTTTTTTGACAAAAAATGAAAATTTTAAAGTTTTTTAAATCAGAAATAACTTATTATTTGAACGCAAATGAGAAGACAGCAAGTACACTAATTTCTAAAATACCTTTGGCACTTTGAAACGAATGTCCAAAACATTAATATGTATTTGTAGGTAGTTATAACGACGATAGTCATGTTTATCATGTGTTTTTTTTCTGCTGCACATCTTCGTAATCATGGCAAATTTTTGATTTTTCCTTCATTTTTTTACAGACTGATGATTGCCATGACATTACTGCAATACACGTAAGTTGCTTCGTTTCATCTCAATTTTTCTTTAATTTTTTACGTTTTTTTTTTTATACAATAAGCCTCCTTTTATGTGTCTCTTGTTTCTGGTAGTTGTAAATTGCAATATGTTAATGTTTTCGTAATATTTACAAATGGAAAACCTGCGTGTGTGTGTGGGAGACGTGTTTCTAACACTTAATCATTAATATCGGTCATTAGGCGGTAGATAAACACAAAAAACTGGATTTAAACCATTTTTTCTTAAAAAAAAAATTTCGCAAAAAAATGTTTTAAATCCGTTTTTTTTTTCTTGGAAACAAATTCAGCTGCAGCTAGATTTTCTTCGATGAGTCACCCGCAATCATTCACACGCATACACTCATATTCATATTTTTTTACAAACGCCCACGAATTTATTCAATTATTTAAACAAATAAATTTAGTGATAGAAGTATTTACGGGTCACTTTAATTATATATAAGATAATTTACGTTTTATTCATTGTTTGTGTTGCGTTTGTGATTTGATCATTTATTTACGGTCAGAAAATAAACTCGGAGTATTCTTTGTTTAATTGGTTAAATTGTTAAATCTCTGTTTCGTAATTAGTGGCGATGCGAAGATATGTTAGATCATGACGGCATTATTCGTTTCTTTATATAGTTTAATACTGTTCCCAACTAAATATTCACACAAGATATGATTGGATATGAATTGTGTTCGTAATCAAAACTAAATTCAACATTTTACGTCACACGCGTTCTTTAAAATTTAATTAATTTACAAGCACGTTTACGTCGTCGTCGTGTGGATTCTCCAGCGGTGCAGAAACTGATTTCCAGTAATGGTTTAAGTTAAGAAATCAATGGGAAAAAACATCGGCGAAGCGAAAGTTAGATTTTACATTTCCGGTCTTCCGGGGTTTTTGCAGGCAGTCGTATCATTACTTCCATTTATTTATGCTTTTTTAATGCTTTGAGCAGAACTTTCGATCGTCGTCTCGTGTGTTGACTCGGTGGAAAAATGTTTCTTTTAGAGTTTTTAAGTTTAATTAGTGTTTTGATATGAAATACCCAATTTCGCAAGCAAGTGGGTTTAGTTTTCCGCAAAGTTGCACGTGTAGAGGAGGTGCACCGTCACGGTGAGGGCGATCTGGGGCGCAAGCCACCTGGATATGCTCATGCATCCTGTAAAAACCCAAAAATATTAATTTATTTACATACAGAGAAAAATTATCAAAGCATACAAGTAAAAAGTGCGTGATAAGTAATGATTTTGAACAAGCGAGTGATTAAAGCCAGTATTAGTGGTGTGATATTATGGGATGTGATATTTTGCAAGTAAAATTTTTAATTTTTTTTAATTTTTAGGTTTATTAAGCGTGATAGGTACATGCTAAGTGCCAAATTTGTTAGATATTTACTAGATACTATACTTTATCCACTGGTAATGAAAATTTTGTAATATTTTGTAAATTTTACGTGTTTTACATCACGCAAATCAAAAATTCCCTCTGTAAGCACATACATTACTTTGAACTTTTCTCCGCCGCTCCCCAAAGGGATTAAATTATAATAAATTTTTGAGAATTCCTAAAATGGGCGTAAAATCTCGTAAAATCACATCAAATTGAAAATTCATAATTAATCCTGGTCCGCTCTTAATGCGGCGTCAAAGGGACGACATGTCAAAACGGGCGTGCATTAAAATGCGATCCGCTAATTAATTTTGCCGAAGTGCTTAGTTAATGAAGCTCGTGTATTCGAGTGCGTAAAGCCTAAAGCGACATTTCGACATTTGTACCGCGCATGGTGATTAATTTTTTTTAAAAAACGAAAAAAAAATTCATTTTACTTTATTACGTGTGGTATTTTAAAAATATTTGAAAGTCTAAGATTTTATTTAAGGGTTGACAAAATGCCCAAAGTCGATTTCCATGTTGTAATTTAAATGTTTCAAGTCAAAGTGTATCTGAAGTGATGAATTTCGCTGGAATTATCTCGATGAAAGCAATTTTGAGGTGAATTGCTTGGTTTGCCAACGATTTGAAAGTCCATTACCGGAGTACTCGCCGAAAACCGGTTAAATAACATTTAAATATCCTAGCTATTTACCAACGCAATTTACGCACGCATTCTTAAATTTTATTTCAAAAAATTCTTCGTTTTTCACGCTGTGTTGATTTGTGTATACGTTTGTGTGGTGTCCTAAAAGTGTCTGACGCTATAAAACGCTTTGTCCTCTTGCGCACGACGGTTGGATGCGGGCACGACGACAGTTTTGCTCGTTTACGCGCTCGACGACGCCGCGCAATGATAAAAGAACAATGTTAATTCCGGTCACATAGCGTCGTCGCGCGGCGTCTTCAAGTTGACCGATAAAACAACTCGGTGTGTAGTAGGGTATACGTTTGCCGCAGCAGCGAGAGTAAAGGGCGCGCGTGTAAAAAGTTAAATAAAAGCGTACGACCACGCTCGGGAGACACAAAGCTGAAAGAGTGAAAGACGCGCGGCCACGTCCCGCCACTACTGTAAAATGTCGCTCGGACATATTTAATATTTATAAGCGCGCTGCGGATCTGCTGCTGGTTCTTGAAGGACGAATGCTGCAGTGTGAGATATGCGCGGATGCAGACGCAAGTAAATAATTTTTACCGCTTTCATCGCGTTATCGTAAATTGTATAGTTTATTGTGTAGCAACACTTGGGGAGAATGTTTAAGGCGTTTTTTTTGTACAGTTATATACGCAACATATTTTTGTTCAAAGAGAATTTGATGTAGATTAAGAATCTTCAATCCGTTTTTGTTTATTGCTTTTAGTTTTCGAGGTATTCACAAATGAAAATTTTTGAAAAAATGAAAATGCTATTTTTAGCTGTTTCAGTCCCGATTTCTGAACTGTTTCCTCCAGACTATTAATTATTTTGTTAACTTATCTTATAAAGAAGATTTTCGGAGTGTTATAATTATCAATCCGCTGGTTGCTATCGCTTTTAGTTTACGAGATATTCGCAATTGAAAAAAGTGAAAAAATTAAAAAATGGCTAATTTGAGCACTTTTAATCGCATTTTCTGAACTTTTACTTTACGAAATTTATACATGTTATTATTTTATCTTATAAAGAATTTTCTAAACTTTTATAATCCTTCATTTGTTGGTCGCTAGCATTTTTAGTTTAGAAGATATTCGTTATCGAAAAAACTCGAAAAATCAGGATAAATTTTTTTTTGGATTTTAGCTGTTTATTTATTTTATCAATATTTCCGACTTTCGACGCCTCGAATTTATATAATTTTATTACGTCTTATAGAGAATTTTCCGTAGATTCAGAATTTTCAAACCGTTTCTTTCCATCACTTTTAGTTTACATGAAAATTGCAATTAAAATATGGAAATTTAAAAAAAATCGAATAAAAATTGATATTTTCGCTTTATTTCGTTATTACATTAATTTTCTTTTCATGAAGTATCCGAAAATTATTGTTTTTATCAGTTGAGTCTTTGATTAGCTAACTTGGAATCATTTCCTCGCAGTAAATGTACTATTTTCTTCCGTTTCCGTCCTATAGCGCCATCACTTTTTTATATATATTTTTTTGCAACGTCTGAACACCGCCTAGTACCTACTGCGTTTGATGTAATATTAAAAGGAAACGGAAATGTATATTAGGGTATTTTTGTGTTCGCCGGCGCAGTGGAATGGGACGGCGGGCGGCCGTGTTTTATTCGCGTTCGACATTAACCGCGGTAGGCACGAGAGTACCGAGGGTAGTTCAAAAGTAAAAATTTAATGCGAAAGAGATTGCCAATAAATCTAAGGCGCGAAATGAATTCGTAATGGGATTTAAGAAGTTACTTCGGCTGGCCTCGCATGTTTCTTTACACTTTTACAGACATATCTTCTCTGATGGTATACTACATACTTAAAGATAAATTTGTTAATTTTTATTGTCACATTCGATGCATATAGCTAAGTTAAGTGAGCGATAAAATATTGTGTGTACTACATTCAGAAATGATTTTGAGGGTAAAATACGTGCGTGACAAATTCGGAATCGTGTAAATTGATGGATTTTTGTGCACAAAAGCGTCAAAACGTAACAGGTGGTTCAAATCACAGTTCGCAAGCAGCATGCGCGCCATTTCCGCCCGCGCTTGTGTTCGTCCATTAACGCTCTCAAACTTTCCCGCTCGCCAACAACAAGCGGCGGCGGCGGCAAACGCGCGACACTTGAAACAATGCTATTTTTGCAAAAATTGCGCGCGCCAAATCGAAAATCAATAAACGCTAAACGCCAACCCAAGAAAAAACAATATAAATCTCCCCATGGCGCAATCATTAAATGAATGATTACAATTTGGTATCAAACGCGTAATAAAAACGAATTAGCGCCTGGAGTGGGAAACAAGCGCCAAACAAGAGTGTGATGGAGATTTGATTGATTGATTTCTGATGTGGCGTGCGGTTGTTGTTGTTGTAATGGTGGTGGTGGTGTGGTTGTTTGGGGAGTTTAGTAGTGCTTGTTGTGGACTCTCTCTGTATACCTGATCCTTGCGGGCCCGGCGGCGTGTACAGGCTCAGCCCGTTTTCGACGACGGGGCCCGGCTGCAGGTCGCGCTTGTCCGATGAGGAAACCATCACCACCTTGGGCCGATCGTCGGCCGGCGCCACTATCGGCTTGCTGGTGTTCCGTTTCCCCGCCACGTCTGCAATGAGAACCACCTGTCAATTTTCCGAATTCAAACAAAACCGGCACACATCATAAATTGCACCTGCTATTCAAACAGATTTCTTCTTCAACATACGCTTGCGAAACTTTTCTATGGCAAAACTTTCATAAATTTCATCCGAGGCTTTGATAAAAGTTACAGAATTAAAATTAATTAAAAGAAAACGACAAAACGCCACGAAGCCCGCAAAGAAATCCATCCGAAACAATTCAACTACGCGTGTTTAGCCGCTGCTTTATTTCGTGCAAAATTCGCTTCGTGAAGATGATGTGCGGTCGCGGCGGGCGAGATGATGAAAAAGGTCGACATTGTTTAGCATCGCGCTGACGGCTGCCTCCAACTTTGCCAGCCCGCCAGAGAATAGAGAACAAACACATTTTAAACTCTCGCAAGACAAAAAGTACTCATTGTGTATCACCGGTGGCAAAGTTGCGAGAGCGTGTCTTAACCCTAACTTTGGCCATTACGACGCGTTGTGCTTTTCGCCGTGGTATTTATCACCTGGACTCTTAAGAAAAAGCTCGTAGGGGATGAAATGGGTTCAAAGAAAAAAAAGCATAACCTCGGGAGGTAACTACAGGGAAATTTTAATATTATTTTGATACTATAATGCCACAACGCTCATATTTCGACTAGGGCGTCAGGAACAATACCCACACTTCAACCCTTTCTACCCCCTTAACACTCGACTAGTGGTAGTGGTGAGATTTCGCTCAGATCGCCAAGAGAGTTTCGGTTACCTAACAAGTTACTACTCTGGCGGTCCGAATTTCAACATGTTTCTATCTTGTCTTCATGGTTTCACATACAGGGTGTTCAGAAATTAAAAATTAATTTTTGAACTTAAAATTTTGTTTTTTGTGCAATTAACGTGGATATTATAAGTTTTATGTAATTTTTTAAATTGTTTTGTGCTACCCTGTATAGTTGAAGTTATAAGTAGCACGCCCCTGGTCTCCGGTGGACCGTTTGCGACGTGCGAATGCAGTAATTTAAATCTTAACGTGTCACGCCATTTGCGCGAGTATTACTAAATCATTGCGCGCCGCCACTATTCCAGTGCAGCATTCTGCAACCCCTTGGTGAACTTTCTCTCGCGAATGCAGACATTTAACTATGAGTAGCTAGCTGAATTCGTTAAAAATTTTTTTAGCGTTCGGCTGAAAAATGTAACTTTTTGCCGAACATCTGATTAAAGCAGAAAAATCCGGATTAAAAATCCACTCGAAGCTATTTTCGCTTTTGTAACGGTCGCTGCGATTGTAGTAACTAAACTTTTTTAATACATTGTTTTTTGTTGATTCTCGGTACAGGTAATAATAATCATGGCCGTTGTGCACTACTTACTTTCTTTGTTTGAGCTGCTCTTCATTTCCGTTGCCCGCGGCGGCGTCGACGGCATCGGGATTTCTGAAAGCAAACAATATAGCGAAACAATCAAATCATTGGTCTGACAAATGCACATTGTAATCTCGCACAAATAACAAATCAATACAAAATAGTATATTATGCATCAAGTGACTAAACGGGGGTATTAGTCACGAGATTGATTGAGAGCGAGTGTTTAATAACGTTTAGACACGTGATTCTTACGCAATTGTATTCTACTCCCACTTTATTTCCACGTTTAGATTTTTGTATTTGAAATTTTGTATTTTAAATGTTTGACATTTGCTCGGGAAATATCAGGTTATAAATACCATTAAGCGCAGGCGCAAACTCCACCCCGTGACTAAAGCCCCTCTCTAAAGTACTTTAGTCACCGCCATGGCCGCCCGTGTTTAAAATACGACTTTTTCTATCTCAAAACTGCAGCTTTTAAAGTGGGAGTAGAAAAAAATAGAATTTTTGTATTTTTAAACAAATATTTTAACATCTTGTAAGTTTGAAGTGTGTCTAATTGTTATTACGTTTGCGTTGATTTTCCACCCTTTATCCGCGATAGTAATTAGAGCTACACCCTAATGAATGCGTATCTCTTTGAGTGCTAGGACTGGTTGGTTGGTCTATTGCTTAATTTTAACGCAGGATGTGCTGGTTCTGATGAAGGTTAAAAACAAACCCAAAAAGGGACCGACCTACTAGAGCTCGTCGGTTTCGCCTATATTAGTTTGGGACGCTGGACATCCCGGCAACATCCTAGATTCGCCATTTGCAGCGCGCAGAATGCGGAAATTCGAGTAATTCAAAATAATATTCATGAATTTTTGGGCTAGAAAATTCAGTTATGTCGGCGGCGGCGTGCACGTCCACCGTCCGCGCGTATGTTGCGGTGGTGCGTCGAGGCCATAGAATGTGCAACGTTTTGTGATGTAATTTACTGTTCTGCAGGCATGCAGGGCACTGCACTAATATAGAATTATGTTCACATTTATATTATGTTGTGAAAAATATTCACGTTTTTTTTACCTACCAGCGTAAATGATCACAAAAAAATGACGAAAATCTTTATTAATTACGTCAAATTTTAATTAATTAAATATTGTTTTTCACCTTTTGAAATTTCTCAATTTTTTTTCGTTTTGTTTTTTATCTTGTTTGTTGTTATTTGCACAAATATTGTAGATGCAAGATGCTTCCGGCTTCCTGTTTGCAGGCAAGTCGGAGGTCAATACGAAATTAATTTCCGTCTTTTACGATCCTCGAGAATGGAGCAATCGTAAAATTACAAAAGACGCTCGTCGGCGCTAATGCAAATAGAGCCAGCCACTCACCCCCGATGGTGCACAACGCGAGAGCGCCTTTATTAAAATACATTAAAGTTTGTTTTTTTCGCGTATTGCCCCGCGAATATTGCCGGAGGCAAATAGAGCGGAAAATATCTACATGGTTTTTCAATTTTATATAACATCCGGAGAGATAAGCAGCAAAAAATCGCGTGCATAATATTTACACATCTTCATATTACGAAAAAAAATCAGAAAAACATTCTTAAAGAACAAATAAAATTGTTATTATGTAATTGAGCACATTGAAGGGGTTGTAATACGCAACGTGTCCGAAATATTGCTATCAATGGGTTGGTTATAGGCAATTCAATTATTGCAAATACCAGCAAGCTGGCCGCGTTGTTATTATTATTCGATTTCGAGGGGTAAACCACCGCTGGGCGCCGGTCGTTGGTTTTTATAGATTTTTGCCGCAACCGCAGCCGGGGACGCAACAAAAGCGCCGATTACGCGACATGAATATTAAGATCCGGCCTGTTTCACCCTTCAACCCTCTTCGGCCTGTGGAACGTGTGGTCATGATTACACCCTCACCCTCAATTCAATATAATTGATTATAAAAAAATATATTAATTTTTGCTTACCGTATAATCTGATGGAACCCTCTGTTTCACCAAGAGAATTTTTGGATATGCATCGATAATTGCCGAAATCTCCAAATTGTAGATTGCGTACGGTCAACTTCATATGCGCCCTGTAGCTATTCTCCATTGTCTCAGTGCTGAATTTTTTATTCGGCAGCAGCATGACATTATCGTACACCCAGTAGCTGATTGCGCGCGGGTAGGCCTCGGTGTGGCAGTCGATGGTGACATCCGTGCCAGCCGGCGCGCCCACCAATTGATTCGGCACCCAAATCATCGGCGAAACTGGAACATACAAAATGAGCATGCCGCATTACAAAACGCCATCCCCTAAATATCCGTCACCTGTCGCATTATAAACCCCCGCGCGTGCACGAGAAACAGTGTTTATTTTCTGTAAAATTAATATGTAATTCATACGCGCATCAACCACCCCCCGGTTTGGTTGACGCGCGCATGTTAATTAAGCTGATGGCTGATTTGCATGCGCGAAAGTATATCAAGTGGAAATTAGAATATAATGAAGACAATAATTTGTGTAAATTTACTCGCGCGTCAGTTAACGGACTAATCGTGTAATCAAAGTTCTGTGGAAACCACACGCGCGCCAGCGTCATGGTGCGGGGGTGTGTGTACGTGTCCTACATGCTTTCGCAACTTGCTACTCGCCAACTCGAAAGCAACCAAAGCAGCCAACAATGAACGCAACTCGGTGGTTGGATTCGCACATATTCCTTGGGCTATTTGAACTTGCCTCCTAGGGTGTGCAACGAGGGTGTGTTTAATGTTTACACGATAATTTCCAACAATATTCAACTGAAATCACAAAATTTTCAAAAATAAATTTTATTAATTTTGGTGTGGAAATTTTGCACGTTGTGGAATGCGTGTGCTAATGAAGCGATTTCATAATTCGCATAATTTACGCGTGTGCATTCGCACCAACCCCCCTGGTACAAAAACTACCACCCGCCGCGTCGACGTAAATTGACTAAAATTTATAATTTCATAATAAACGTGCGTCGAATTAATACCATGATTTAATTTTGTTTTATTGACGTTTCGGCAATATTTGTACTCTATAATGAATCAATAGCGGGGGTTGAAAATGTTCGAGTCGCGTTGCGTGGAGAAATAGGAAAATAAAACGCTCGAATGATGCGCCAACGATAAATGACAATATACGAGCAATCCATAGAGCTAAATTGCGTTTGCCGCTGTGCCTTTTCCAGGACTACCCAAAAGGAACAAGGAGAGAATCGTGACTGTAGAGATATATCGTCAGAGGTGCTTTTTTTTTCTCCCAGCGCTATTCTCGACGATAATTTAAGAGCTGTGCTCTTTTATGACGTATAAATTGCACGCAATTCGATGGCTCAATTTTACAACTAGATAAAAGTTAATATTTCTAATGGTTGGATTTTTTCCTTTTGCGCTGCTTTGACGTGAAGAGATTGTTTGACATAACACTTGACGAGTGTAATATTCCTAAGTACAAGAGTTTTAAACGCCGAATTGCGTGCCACTGCTGCTGTGCGAAGATGTTGGATGTCGGAGGCGGTGGTGAGTCGCGTCGCACTGCGGTTTGGTTTATTTCCCCCGGGTGCCCCGACAGCAACATATGATCTCTGAGGCGTGCGCGTGAAGACCTTCCAAGACAAACAGCGCGCAATTTCGCTGGCACTCGTGAAAATTGTCATCGTTTTGGAATTTATGTGCGCTTGTCACAGACTAGTCGGGGGATAATTTTTGTTGTTGTTTTTCACCTTCGTAAAAAGTTAATTAGTATAATTGCGAAATTTGCGTAAAATAGTTTTGAATTTGCATTTCTTGCTTTCGGATGTAATTTAACCCTTATCGGCCAGCGGCGGGAACAAAAAGTTTGTTTGCCAAGGGCAGAACGGAGGCAGATTAAACAGATTTCGATCCGATTAGAATGTGAATGCATTCCAAGTGCGCATCGGGCATTAAAGGGTTTGTCCGTGAGTAAATAACGCGAAAATTTGGTAATTTACCACTACGAGTATAAAGCGTAGTATGCATCTTGTTCTAGTTTTAGCTTTCGTCCGTTATCCCTCAACTTTCATGCTTCGCGCTTCGATATCAGCTAATGAATATTTATAAACCATTAGACGGGGTTGTGATGACGCTAAGCCTTTTCGACCCGCAGCGCAAAAGTGCTGATGCGTTGATCTGATCTTTACTCTGTCATATTTCTGCTTTCGCTCGTTTTGGCCGGACAAAACATGCCGCTGATGAGTCGCCAAACAAAAAATATTATTAAACGCACGCTAAAAGGTTTTGTTGTTGTGTGTGACTTTTTTGCAGGTGGTAACGCGTTCATCGCTTCCAAATGATACCGCGAACACGGGTATTAACAAAATCAACACGGCGCACACAAATCCACATGTGTCAGAAAAATGCGGCGAAAGAAAAACCTCTGTTTGTGCATTTTTTGTCAAAAAACATCAAAAAACTTACAAATACAACATTTCAAGTAGATTGAAGTTGTGGTTATTGTTTCAAAATGGAAAATTTCCATTTACGACACACATGTAAGAGCCGCGCGCGTTCGGAAAACTTTAAAAAATCACTATCCGTAGGGTGCACACGGTAACATTTGTGCGCAAAGCGAGACGCAGGGAACGCAGCGACCGGGGCAAATATTGTTTCCCGATTTTATGGCATTTCAATATCGACATTGCGTTCGTGCTCGGGCAGCGCGTCCCCGGCATTATGCCCTTTTATTGATGTACTTGCCCGCATTTTGCTACTTTTCCATCACGCCACTCTGGTGTTTCATAAAGAAAAAAATCAACGCCCTGGGAAACGTCTGAAGGGCGCTGAATTAATGCGTTTCGCGGGTAATTAATTATCACGCTGCGGTTTTACGAATGCATTTAAATAAATTAATATATTATTTGCGCCAAAAGCAAAAAAAAAACCAAAAATATAAAAATTCACGGAAAACGTTAAATATTTGACTGTAGAGTTTAATGTTTGAACATTTGTGGAATACTATCCGGTGAAAATAAATATGTTGCCATTAGATACGTGATCTTTTCGCTAAGGGTAGTAAAACTTGGCCGAACTTCCAGCAAGTGGTCAATAACTGTCTGGGAAAATTGTTGTTCGAAAGTGTGAGCAATGAAAAACGAAAATAAACAAAAGTCATCTTAGACTTTTGCCACGCCGTGGCATCTAGCACCACTTGATTCGTCTCGTTTCCACCCTTAGGTAGGTAAAAGTCGAAAGAAACCGCGCGTTCGCAGATATGTAACGTGTGTAATGGCACGTGAGCGATAACTGCCATCATTGCGAATCGATTTCGAGTTTATTTGCCTCGCGCGCTTCCGCTTCCGTTTCCTACTCTCCTACCCTCTCCTCCCCCTCGCATACAACACCACCGCTGAGGACTGGGGTGGTCTTAAATTGATTTCGAACATAAATCTTCGACCTATTGACATTTAATGCGCGCCGGGAGCGACGCATTCCGACTTATTTAAAAAAGACCCGCGCACCCCCAACCCTTAATTTTACCCTGGCAGCCAGTGCCACCCATCGCGCGGGAGATGGCCAGACGATCGTTCGTATTCAGCGTGCATCGCGCCACGTATTTCATTCCCGGCACCTACATCAGCGTCAAACAACGTCGGCAAGCGTTCCGCGCGCGGGGGTGGGATGAGGGGGTGCCTAGAAAACATAAAACGGCGCGCGCGTCGGAGAACAACAGACAGCTAAAAAACAGAGCGGAAAGCTGTTGGTATGGAGAGGAAACTAGAAATGGCGAAACATGCACTTTTTTCCTCCTCTCTTCCTTATTTTTATTTTTTTATTTCGGGCGGATGAAAAGACGTTGCATATTTTTCAATTCGCGCCGAATGATGGTGCCCATCACGCGTTGCGCCGCACAGCGCGTTATTCAATTGCGGAGTTTTTCTTTTTTACCTCGCCGAGCAGCCAACAAGCGGAGAGCGGCAAACTTTCATTGCGTGTTCATTTAATATTCATACGAAATTATGATAACTTTTGCGATTTTTCTGGGCAAGGCTTAGGAGGGGAGGAGTGGGGGTGGGGGTGAAAGGGGGATTATACTCGCTTTGTTCAACAACTGTTTAACAAGTGTAATATTTTTTCATAGTAAAATGAAAAATATTTTGGAAAATATCTCAATTTAATTTTAAAAATATAAGACATTCATCATAAAAAAGAATCAACCCTAATTTTATAACCCTTAGGGATTTATTTATGCAACAAAAATTAGCTTATCGTGTATTCTAATAAATAATCTTTAATATATTAAGTTTTATTAAAATTGCTTCAGTAGTTTTTGCCCGAAACCGTTACAAACATACTTTCTAATATTATTGAAGAGGTGGGAGTAAGGGGGATTATACTTGCTTTGTTCAACAACTGTAATATTTTTATATCGTAAAATGAAAAATATTTTTGAAAATATCTCCATTTAATTTAAAAACACAAGAAAAACATCATGCAAAACTTCTAACCCTAATTTTACAACTCTTAGATATTTATTTATACAACAAAAGTTAGCTTATCGTTTATTCCTATAAATAACCTATAATTTTACCAAGTTTTATCAAAATTGCTTCCCTAGTTTTTGCAATAAAGCGGAACAAACATACTTTTTGATATTTCTTAAGATCCGGTTGAGATAATACATTAATAAACGGATTTATTGATGTTAAATGATGTTCCACACAATCGTCCTTGTTAATATCGGTAATAACACTCGCTATAAAATAGTAGCGTGTGACTGAAAGAAATTAAACGTCAAAATGACGACCGCCCCGCCATTATATCGCCTCTATTGTGTTATTTTACGAGACCTGAGACGTTCCGACCGTATCGACCCTCGGCTGGCATTTTTCCACAACCTCTTTCTTCGTTTTCCTGCTGCGCGCGTGTCGGACCGACGTCCTGTCAGCTTGTCGTCTTTTCTACATCCGCATAATACCCGCAGGTGGTTTCCCGATTTCACTTATTAATAGCCGAATCGTGTCACAATACCACTCACGCTGTCATAATATTTTTATTACTCAAACATATATGAAATCGAGTTGATTAGAAATAAAAGACGAAATTATGTTGAAGGTGCGAGGTAATAATTAGCACTTGTTGATTCTCGATGCGGTGTGTAAAGCCTATGTGGGTGAGGGTGAAGAGGGTGAAGACCTTAAAGCATTAAAATTTAATTTGTGCGTCGCGCGATTTTTTATGCCCGGCCCGTACGGCGCACGCCGGCTAATAAAAGTCGGCTTGGAGGGTAGTAAATTCGCCAATAAGGCATCGATATCGCCGTTTGCGGGCGCGCGTATTTATTGCCGGTGAGGTTTTACGGTTATGTCCTATCTTCCGTGAGGTTTACCACAATCCGTCATTTTTAATAAATTATAAATGCTCACATTTACGATGTAACTAGCTGCGTTTTAGCTGCAATGACAATGATTCGCTCAATATTAGCTGCAGCAGGTTGCTGCGAAAGTTTGTCTAGCATTGTGTATTTTGCTCGGTTCATAGGGGAATGTTTGAATGTGTAGAGTGAGGTTATGCCGAAATAACGATTGTATCGATTACACACGCCGAACTCGCGCCGCTGTTTGTGCATCGTTATTAGCGAAGTTTGCGTTTGCGTTTTGACTCGGCGCGGCAGCAGCCGAGGCGGAAATTCAAGCCGCCCGCGCGCGCCGTGCGGCGAAATGCGCACGTCGCTTCGGATAATAAAATAGAACACTTGCTCGATGCGTTCGCGGTGTGCGCTTACTGTGTTTGCATTTTGTGTTTATCGGAACGTAAGGTAAGCACGAGCGAATTTCGAATTGTACATGTTCGATACAAATTCGGATTCAATTGATGTACCAACTCTCGAACAATTCCACCAATTGCCAAAATAGTGCATATTCTCACATATTGTAATATTTATTCATTTGTAAATTTACCATTTCTTTGTTTTTTGATGAATCTTATCCTTATTTCAACTTGTGAGCTTCTGAAGGCAAATTTGTTAGAATTTCTCATCGGCGCCTCCGCAATTGCAACAATTTCTCTCTTCGCGCTGCGAAAAGCTCTCCGTTGAGCTTTGAGCTTCCAGAGCTTTCCAGCTTTCGAAGGTGCGGCCTTTGTGCGGTCGTTTGTCGCCCCGTTTCGCCCGGTTCATTCCTCATTCATTATCTAATACGCGCGAGTTAATGTCGCGGCGGCGAGTTTCGACCCTCTTCTTCGTTTCGTCTCAAAGAATGCGAAACAAAACAAAACATGCGCAAGTAAAATGCAAAATCTGACAAAAGTACCGCGTTGAGTTTTAGTACGGATGGTAGTGCTGGTGGTGGAGAGGGTTGATGGGGTTGTTGTTGTCTTTTTACTCGTGAGGGTGCGCGTAATGTTGAGCAAATGAAGATACAGCGGATTACACAAAGCGAAGGCAAACTGAGAATGATTAATTCGGCGCGCCGAACGAGATGGAGATGGAGATGGCGGGCGAAGGGTTGCTTGTTCGTGCGCTTTGGGGTGGCGTGTCGCGCCCTCGCCATCCCCCGATAACATATTTTGTTTGTTCGGCGTTGGGCGCTTGTTCAGCGCAAAATAACGCTGGTGCGTCGTTTAAACTCTTGTCTGCTCATCGCCACTCGTTTTATTAATGATATTAATTTATTAAAATATTAATTAATTCTCGTACTTGGTGGGTAAATTAATCACACCACACATACACATATTTACCCATTCAAACAGCCACATAAGCATTTTACTAGCGTTAACAAGTTTTACTAACGTGTTTCGAAATTGAATTTTGCATTTTGTTCATTTTTCATCGTCAACAACTCATCTAATCAGCTTAGGTTAATTAACAATGCGGGAGGAAAAATAAAATTAGCGCAGATACTTAGTAGTGCAACTTGTTGTACTTGTGCGCGTACTTGTACTTGTTTATTATTAAAATTTTAATCCCAATTTTCCGTTTTGTACTTTAATGCTCGAAGCGAATTTCTTAGTCGCGCTGTGTGGGTTGTTGAGGAAAGCGAACGCAGGAAAAAACTCATTAAGAACCAAGGAAATTTCTGCGGGGTTAATCCGTTTCTTTGTCATCGCTTTAATAAAATTGCGCGCTCACAAAAGGCAACTACAACTTTTCCGCCGCACGCAATACCGATTTTTATGACAATGACAATATCTTTAAGATTAATTTTTAATCAATTAATACTTGCGAAAGTTTTAGATTTTATTTTATACTAGCTTATGCCCGCGACTTCGTCCCGGTAGTGTTTAATAAAAATGAAATTCGTTTTAACTGCCTTGTTCTAGACATAGTATGTGTCAATTCTATTAATAAGATTCATAATTTTACTTAAAAAAATTAATTATATAAAGAAGTGCTAATAATGCACTTTAGCGCGCCATCTCGGATTCAACTATTTAACTATAAATATGATTGAATCTCTATGCCAACTTTTATCCTATAGCAAAGGGCTGTCTTTAGGGTTTTCCCGGCAATTATTCGAATTTTCCTCGCCGTAAAAACCATCCTTGGACTTTAACGAACATTTAATAAAAAATTGACCAAATTGGTCTAGGCGTTGATGAGTTATACGCTTACCAACAGATTTTACAATTCATTTTTATTTTATAAATTAATATTTTATGGTGTAAAATGTCTTGCAGGTGATTTTAGTTAGCGAAACGAGAAAATTTTGTATTTTTTTTTTGCGTTGACATGACTTTCTGACATGCCGCAGCAATGATTGTAACGAAGATAATTCGTTTTGCGCCCTTGCGCCGCCCCAAGAATTGAAAATTTTACATAATTATACGAAAACAAGTCAATTTGCGGATGGTAGCTGGCGGTGGTTCGCGGTTGCATCCGGCATTCAGAGGGTGCGCCGGCACGTAATTTGCGTTTTGTTTTCTTCGTTTCGCTTGCAAATTGGCGCAGAAAAAGCTGTTTTTCTTGGGGATTTTTGAGCGGCCGCCACCGCCGCTTGTTTCGTAGCTCATTAAATTGTTAGGCCTCCAAAGAGAAAACATGATGGAAACTAGCGCTTGCGGTAAATCGGGCGTTTTTAATTGGTGCGCTCAAGAAAACGCTGTATAAATAAGGCAATTAAAGAGCGCGCGCTTAATCGGAATGTAATCTGTTTTAAATGGACGCAATTATTATGCGTTTAGGGGTCGAAACAAATGATTACCATCTTGAGATTTCCCTGCGTACCTAATTACAACTGAAATGTTTAAAATTTCACATCGAAATCGAAATAATTGCACGGAAATGCGAAAAGTTACTCACATTCGACGTCGACGATGATGCGCTTGCTGACCGACGGCGGCACTCCGTTGGTGGCGATGCACAGATACGCGCCCATTTCCGTCCGGCTGATGCGGGTCAGGTTCAGCTGGTCGCCGTCGTACACGTTCACTGCGAACACATTCAGAAGAAGACGAGAGTCCAGCGATAAATTAGCTTCGGCAGCAGCCGCGAGAGATGGCCAGTATATTACGGCGGCGGCGGCGGCGGCGGTAAGATTAAAGACCGCCGCCACCACACGCACACACATTCAACACACATGGGAGGTGTAGGGTATTGGATATAGCGTGTATTTTTGGATTGGGGTAGTTTAGTCAAGCGACGGATATATCTGCCGTGCAGATAAAAGTCGCAAGTTTAATGAGAATTTCAACTTGATTGCTGATTAACGGCCGATATTCGAGGCTCGATTTAATCAATTTCAGTAAGTGAAACTTGGATACGGATTATCTACTCGTACTACCCCCACTCCTCTTTGTTGGTTTATTTTTTAATAGTGTTTTAAGGAATATTATTTAAAGAAATGTCGTTTGTGAAAAATAAGGGTTGGAAAGCCGGGGTTTATTCCGAGGGACTATATCAACCCTGAGCAACAAAAAAAAACAGCCGTGTTTTCTTGCGAAACGGCCGCTTGTAAAACATTCACGTACTGCGACAATTCTCATGCCTCTACTTGTTTCATCCCTTCTATTTTTTTGTTATTTTTGGTGTGTTTTTTGTTTGTGAAAGCGTAGAAACGTCGAGGAAATGCTTAAAAACGGAACAGCTGCTATTTCCTACTTAGTCACATATTATATTTCATTTCTATAGATTAAAATGTCCGAAGGAGCTTTGCCACCTTGCGAAGAAATATGTGGGGGTGTATTTTGCGATGTCTGCAACCCACCCACCACACTGGTTTTACTTTGAGCGCTGCATACTCATAATATAAATGTTTCTAGGGTGAGTGTCGCTAAATTATTTTTATCTCTTCGGCTTCGGTTTGTGCTTTGTGTTTTCTCTATAGAAATAAAAAATATAAAAAAGCCGTGGCCACAAATCTTGCCGTGCAAATTATGTGCGCATTGTTTCCGCTCGTATCAAATTCGGTTTATGCGGTAATTGGGTTTTAATTGCAGTCCAGTGTGTATATCCACCTTTATTGTGGGCAGAGTCGGGTACCTACGCGTTTTGTGCTTTAATTGTTGCGTTAAAATTTATGTTTTTGAATAATGTACGCGGGTCAGTATGCGGGTGAGAGTGTATGTTAGGTAGGTCATGATGCAAACATTAGTGCGCTGACCTTATTAGATGATCCCGAGATTGTGAACGTGATACACGCCAGACGTCCGACCCGAATTGGGTGCGTTAATTAACATTTCCATTGGATTTAATTTGCGATGCATACGTTGCCTGCATGCAATTCGATCTTTTACTACATTCCGGCGGGTTGTAAAACCATTTAATGTACAGAATATGCAGAGATTTAACTTCAATAGATTTAATTATTAATTAATATGTTTTACTATATTTGTTTGGATATAACTGAGTATAAGTGACCTTGTGCGCGCATATTACTTAAATATAATTCATTATTACGCCTGGAGATGGCGCTAGTATGCAGATATTTGTAGAAAATAAGAATCTAGTTTATCGCTTCAAGTTGTGTATTTTGGTAGTGTTAAACTCGTGTCGATGTGAGATCACGCGATTTTGTGCAGCAGGTTTTGTTTTTATCAGTTGTGTTTGTTTACATCCGCATATCTTCGCGCCGTGTACATTCATGCACTGCATTCAACTCGAATAGTTTGTATTCTTAAATATTATATGAGTATTCGCATTTTCGCATTCAAAACAACAATATTCAACTCTTAAAATATTAAATTATGATTTATTAAATAACAGAAATAGTTTAAATAATTTAGATCTTTAGAAATTACAAAGGAAATCATGAGTTGTTTATTTTATTATAATTGCTTGCAAAAGAATCTAACATTAATTGAAAATTAATATCCAATTTTATTTTCCCAACTAAGAAAATGACCTCCCTTCAACTTTTCAAACACAATATCGATCCGCAAAGTGCAAAACTGGAATTTAATTAAAAACTTAAACCTTTAAGTGCTGTTTATTTTTATTGCGCAGTTCAATTAAATGAAATCTAATCGGTGCAATCAATTAGGCTTCGCAACTTCCAACCGAATGAAATTCGACACTCCCCGGTTGCTTTTCTTTGTGTATTTCCGCCACCGCCGCCCCCACACAACCCGGCAGGCATTTCAGTTTGTTCGGTGTTTAAATTTATGATTAGCAATTATGTTCCACACGAGTTTCGAGGCGAATCAATCATATTTAAATCAACATCAAAGTCGACGTACGCGTATCTTGATGGCATGTGCCTAATTTGCTTTTGTTGCGCGTGCGTACACTCGTCGTAGGTAGAGAATGTTTAGGGGTTGTGTGTGGATGCGCGGCTGAAATTGAAGGGCTCTCATCTCGCGTTTTATCTGCATAAATGATAACGTCCGCTGCGGGCGCGGACCCGACGTTAGATTAGCCGCTGCAATATTTAGCAGCCACGGCGGCGGCAACGGCGGCGGTAAAGGTCGTGAGCAGAGAGGGTATCTTTAACATTTCAAGCAAAGGGAGACATGGAAATTTTATACAAAATAGAAAAAAGGTTCAGCGCATACAAATAAATACTTTTTATTTATAAAATTTTCCATTTTTTGTTATTTCAAGCATTGTTTATTATTTGTTAAACTTGTATTTTTGCACATGCATAGATTATTTATTTATGTATCATATACCGTGAAAATTTTGAAAATCCATTGAATAGTTTAGAAATTACACGCGAAAATGTATGTATATTTAATGTTCGCGTTTCTGACGTTTAATTTAAGTTCTAAGGTGCACTCTGCGGCGCGCAGTGCATCCTTTCTTCTTTATCCCAGCGCGAATTTAATCGAATTGCTTAATATCGACAACTGGGAATGCGGGGGCTAGTTGGCTCGCCGACCGCGTTCGGAATTCCTTCAGGTCGACACGCCGGAGTTAATTAAAGGAGACTCTTTGGTCCCGCGCGCGCGTACACACACATAGCGAGGAGAACTTCCACTCCCGGCTGCTTTCAACAATCTGTATTCCTCCTGGCTCACGCGGTTGCATTGCATGCGACGTGCCGCCATTGTTCGCTATTATGCTTCATCTTCACGGCGGTTCACGATCTCCAAGTCAAAATTACGCCAGTCATAACCTCCACAAAACCATCAAGGCGTCTTAATTACAAATAATTGTCTCGCCAATTCGACAATATCTAACGCGTCCGTGGAATCTAAATTATTCGCTGGTTATCTTTTGTTAGGTTAGGTTGGAAGTCACGTTTGGTTTAATTAAAGTGCACACTTTACATTAAGTGTATTATGTAAAAGATTGCGTCTGAGGTGTGGGGTCCTGTATGTAGAGTATGTAGACTGTGTGTAGACCCCTGTCATTCTGGATGCGCGCGGGCTGTAAAGCGTTTAAAGACCCAAGGACTCTGGGCGGACCCCGCGGACCGTGAAATATGTTTATGGTCGGTACTCCCGGGTAACTGGGTAGCTTGTGCTTGCGCTTCTTCGAGGGTTAGCCTTCTATAAATATTTAATATTGCATCCGAGCAGCACGAAACCCCTGCCCACACACACGCCTCACAGTTTGCAGGCAGAGGCCCATGACTTGCTCAAGTTATCCAAGATGCATTACTTTTATCCACCCAAGGAGAAGTAAATAAAGAAATAGGAAAATTATTAAAGCCCCCGCGAAGATGGATGGGAACAGCGACTTGACAAATTGCGTTTTATCAATTGTCAGGAGTTGTATTCGTTTTATTTCGTCGTCGTACCTTTCTTGCGTCGCTCGACCGAAATGGCCTGTCCGTCCTCACGCCGCCACATTATCTTGGGGCTGGGAAAGCCGTCCGCCTTGCAAGTGAGGCTGATGTTTTGATTCTCGCGGATCGCCACCGTTGATTGAGTGCTCTCCGAGTCCAATATGTTGGGCGGCACTGCAACAATAACACAAATTAATTCCGACCACTGCCACCGGTGTGTGTGTGTGTAAATCCATTGTCCTGCAGCAATAATAGACACAAAGGAAGACGAAGAAGTCGATTAATCCACTTATTGCGTTAACCCTAATTTGCGCGCGCCGGTAATAAAGTTCCATAAATGAAAATGAAAATACGAAACGCGAAATGAGAAAACAGAAAAGTAGGAAGCGGAAAAGATAAATAGTTATTAGAGAGTGAGGGGGAAGGGAGCAGCGTGAGTCTAATTGAATGCGAATGGGAACTGATGAGACGACAGTCTAAGAAGACAAAGAAACTGGTATTAGGACTCACCGACGACCTGAAGGTATCCGACTTGACTGATCATCGGATTGGTGTTCACCTGACACATGTAGTAGCCGCGGTCTTCCTGCTGCACACTGTTGACGTGCAGCAGCCATGTTTTGGCGTTGTCGTGCGATACACTGAAGCGTGGCACCCGGGAGATGACATGTCGATGTATTGTCAGGATCATCTGACGATCTATGTGAATCCATGCGACCTGCAAGCCAAATAAAAAAAAATCACAGTTAACAAACATCCACCCTCTCGGTATAAGGACGCAAGGACCCAAGGTAAACACATCAGCGAATAATGGCCGTCTCTTTTTTCATTGCGATAATTACCCATTGGGGTCGAGGGCATTTTTCTGAAAGCGATATAGAGTTACCAGACATCCAGACCACTTCAACGCAAGTTGACAAGTTCCAACTTGAAACTTGAAACCGCGCAAGTTGCAATGGACGCTCGGAATCATTCATGAGCTGCGCGCCGATTAGTTATTCCATTCTGGTTGTCATCTCCTCGGTGATCTTAATTTACACTACCCGGGTGTAGCTACCTAAATTCTGTATGTCGTGATGTCGTAGATATCGATATTCGTTGTTTTAGTTAGCGAAAGCCGATTGTTTATTCGGTGAGTTTGGGAGCCATAATCTTGGACCTAGCGATGCGTGAGCTTGATCGCTACTTCAAAGATACCCTAGTATAGAGATATACCCGGGTATCTCCAACAAGCGAGCGTATGGATATCCTATTAGCTTAAATTCCCGCATTAGCGTCGGATTATTACTGGGCCCCAAAATCTCCACCAATTCCACCCAACATGAATCCGTGTATGCTTGTGCCTGGAACCTTGTCTCCCGATTGCAATTTATCTCCCCGGAGAATTCTACAATGTCTATCCAGCGGCAACAGGAACAGCGCAGGAGGGAATTCGAGGAATTGTTATCTAAAGATGCAGAAAGAGAAAACGAGAAACACTCGTTACCCGCGTTGTTGTAGAGTAGGTGATTGTTGGGTGGTAATGGGAGTGTGGGACATTGTCGTGGGAGTGTGTTTTATCCAGCAATTAAACACTTCATTAGAGTGAGTGCTGCGAGTGTTTTCACGGCACGCGTCGACGTGTGCAAACGCCGAGGATTTGGCATTCGGCGTCGAAGCGATGTAATTGATTAACGCCTTTCGTGGGCGTAGAAATGTCACACTCCCCAGAGAGGGGGCAGAATACTAAATCACTGCAATTCCAGCTTTAATTTAACATATAGCTCACAAGATATTCCTTCATCGAGATGATGTCTGCAAACTTAATTTTGCATCTCAAGTATTAAACATTAAACTAATTCTTAGTTCAATTTGTTTTATGACAATTCTACAATTGTAATTCTCCATCATCAAACTGATGAGGTGAGGTTATGAAGTGGCCAGTACCGCCATCTGTTGGCGCTGGCATTGTCATCGCTTCTGTTTTACGCGTTTCCGCTTGTTTACACGCTTGACATGCACGCGCATTGTTGTCAAACTTTTAAATGGCACTAAGCATTCATGAAGCAATTAATATAACCTGGGGAGCTGCACACACATGCGTCTATATGTGTATAGCACTCATGTTTGTGAACAAACGAAATTCTCCAGCACCAGCGGAATGTGCTTGACTTCAGCTCAGCTGTGTGTATGAATTCCACTTCTCACGCTGCCATTCCAACTACAGATTAATCTGTGCTAATTTGTAATGTATGATGAATTAGATAGCAATATATTTTGTTTCTTTTGACCAAAGTTCAATTGGCAAATAAACGATTGAAGTGATTTACAAGCGCATCAAATGTTTTAACGACGGCGGCGAATTGCCGATAAAACGCCGACGACAAACATCGTCCGCGTCGTTCTGTTTATTTTTTCTGAGCACCCCTCGCGTTTGCGGCTTTTTTGTGCGGGATGGGGCAGCGTGTAAACAGTTGCGTTCGTGTGTATCTTGAAATTTGTTCGTCGCATTCGCGTAATTAACATATTTACTCAACGAAATGTTCAAATTTATCGTGCGCATTAATCACGCCGCTTAATTAAAATAAATTGCGATTAGGGGAATGTTGTCCTTTGGAAACGGCACAAAATTGCGGTTTGTGAACAGAAATATATCCAAACGAACGCAAAATTATGTTTTGTATTGAACTTTTTGCCTGCGACTTCGCCCTGGTAGTGTTTAATAAAAATGTAATTCGTTTTTTACTCTCTTGTCTTAGACATGGTATGTGTCAATTCTATCAGTAAGTAATATTAGCAACTTTATTTTATAGAAATTAATTATAATTATATAAAGAATTGATAATAATGCACTTCAGCGCGCCATCTCGGGTTCAACAATTTAACTGCAATTATGATTGAATTTCTATGCCAACTTTTATCCTATAGAAAAGGGCTGTCTTTAGGTTTTTCCCGGTAATAATTCGAATTTTTCTCGCCGTAAAAACCATCCTTGGACCTTAACGAACATTTACAAAAAGAATTGACCAAATTGGTCTAGGCGTTGTTGAGTTATGCGCTTACCAACAAATTTTGCGATTCATTTTTACATTATAGATAGATTTACTTTTAAAATAGTGCAGAAACTAATGATTTTCGCCTAAATGTGAAAAAACGAAATAATCATCGAAAGAAAAATCGTCTTTTCGTTTATGCTGCAACTATAGTGCTGGTTTTTTCCTTCAATGATGCATCGCAGCGCGCGTGATAAATTTACCACTAACATAAGTAACACGTTCGCCCTGCGCCGCGATATATTGCACCATTGCTGAGATGCAGCCACAAAAATATTGCGCGCCGCTTCGAATTGACTGCATCATTTACCGCAAGCAAACCAAGCGCCCGACTTGCTACGTGTTTGTTTTAAAGATTCAAATCATCAAAACATTTTTAAAAAGTCACTCTTGTTTTCTTCAATCGTAAAAAACACGTCGACATTATTTTCTTCTGCAACTCGTCGAGGTTTTTTTTTTTTTAGATTTCCGACGAAGACGTAGGACGATATCGGAAACGCATCAGCGACGATGTTGATTCGATTCGACCGCGAATCACTTTGAATACCGAAATAAGTTGCAACGCTCATGCATATATGCATTAGTTTAGCCCTCTGCCGAACTCGCGCGCAAACAAAAAACAGGAAAATATCAATTTCTGGTGGCAGCGCGGCGTCGAAAAAATATTTGAAAACAACGAAAAAACTGAGCCGCGCCACGCCGGAAAAAATTGTATCTAGGGAGCAACAGGCAAAAATTGAACAGCAAATAAATTAGTCCGACCAATGGAGATGAAAAAAATATTGTTGGGGCCGGAGAGATTTTTGATTTTGTTGATTCTGCTAACAAATCGTCGGGTATTCGGAAATTTAAACCAGCCGCAGTATGTAAATGTGTTTTTTGCATGTTTGCGCGTGGGATTCAGCCGGCATTGATACGATAATGTAAATATAAACGTTTTGCCCTCGTTTTCCAACCGAGCCTCACCCTCCGCATCGCCTTCAAATGTTGCGCACGCTGGCAAAATTGCATTGTCGTAAACGGCAGGTGAGAAAATATCGCAAATGTCAGCGTGCAGCGCGTGAAAAATCCTCTCGAGGTGTGGAAAAGCTAAATTTTGAATAATGCACGCGCGCCGATAAAAACTTTTCCGGGGTTTGATAATCGTTTAATGTGGAAATCATTCATGAACATTCGAAATCGATATTGAATGCCGCGGCGCGCAAATCCGAACATTATAACTTACAAAGAACATTCCGAAAATATTTATGAACTTGAAAATTTCCTTATGTACGCCTCGTGAAATACGGAAAGTATGCGAACGACGGCGAAATTTTCCCTTTTTGCGAATTTACATGTTTCGCTAAGTGCGGCCTTTTGCTCGATTTCGACTGCTGCTCCAGTTTCATCTCTTTCTCAATTTTATGCCACAACTTTCTCATTGGCGCAGCAAAAGACAATGTGGAATGTGTGGCGGTAGACAAGTAGGCACCGGGGGTGGATGTGTAAGAGGGTAAAATTGCTGTGTGCTGCTGGGGTAGTGCTATTATAATATCCGTATAATAAGGCGCCGAGGAAACCGCGCGCGGCGCCGGTTATCGATGATTATTATGCCGCGTTGTAAGATAATCTCGGGGCTAAACAATCCCCCTGTTTGCGCCACAGTCCCAGCGGGGCCGCCGGGGGCCGTGAGTCGTGTCGCCGCCGCAGATCATTACCAACAACCAGCTGCCGGCCGGAAACCTGCTGCGACACGCAAAATGCAAAACTGGATATGAAGATCATCGCCGTCCTAAAATAAAATATAAAATGCAAAAAGCACAGAAAAAGTTTTAATAATAATTTTATTCCTTTGTTTTAGATTCGAAACGTAACCCGAGGGAAAAGGGTAACGCGGTATCTTTATCCAGGTGAGTTAAAACCGGAAGTAATACAATGGGCGATAAATTATCTAGAATTGAATGGAGAACGGGGGCAATTGAAAAAATGCGAGTATTTCCGCCGTTCCGGTTTGTCATTGTCTTCGCTTACTCGTGCTTTGCCGTTTCCATCTGTCCGCTGGGCAATAAAAAAGTATTAAAGCGATAATTGCCATCGCAGACGCAGTTTTCACCCAATTTTCCTTCAAACAGATAATGATAATGCTTGCGCGAGTTTTTCCCCGGCGCGCTCGGCGGCTTTTGTACGCGCGCGTGCGGTGAAATCGTTCGGTGTTAATTCGTTTTTAAAACGCGAGATGTTTCGCCTAGCGCTGCCGGCGAAAATTAAGAGGATATTTGCGGAAAGCGCAAGTTTGGCGCGCCCGCTGTTAGTTAGTCCAATTATGAGGACGACGCTTATTATCTGCCGGCGTCGTACACGCCGCCCGGATATGATAATGGGTGCGCAGCTGTATTTTCCCGAGTTATGATAATGTTTTTCTCCATTAACATAAAACATGTAACTGGAGGCGCGAACGGCACCGCCGCCGCCGAACCGACTATGTGGCGAGCAGCCACAGCCGCCGCCACCACTGCCGGCTTCCTTCTTCACCTGCTCGGGTGCCATCTTTTGTTGCGGCAGCCACGTGGGAAGCAATTAACGCTTCCCGACACGCTAACCTGTCATTAGTTGATATTGAACTTATTTAAACAATAACGAAATTCATTCAATTTGCAAATTGATAATAACACGCTGCATTAAACTCATCATTTGCATATTACTCCTACACGATTATGTCTTCATTTAAATAATTACGCAGAGTAAAATTTTATTTTTATTATCTCTTAGCTTTCCACATAATTTTAATAGTATTGTCTTTGGGTGCTCTTCAACCCCTTAAGCCTCCTCTATACGCGTAGTTAAAATCATCGTCTAAGATTACAAATAAAATCAATTTGTCGGCGGTGGCGGCGGTGGAGGCGGTTGAGCGCACGTCGCTCGAGCAGCGCTTATAAGAAGATTAACACTAAACGGGTTACACTAATCAGGTTAACACGCTGCGGACGAGAGGACGCCCGATTGCGATATCCGCTTCTACACTTGCTTTTAGTTTGTGCCCGGCTGTAAGAAGGCAACAAATTGAAATTATTAATTAATTACTTAATTCGTCGTCGTCGTCGTTTCATTTCGTCGGCGCGATGAAAAACACACCGACACGCCGACGGTGTGCCAAACCGGAAGACGGAAATTAATTAAACGGAAACGTATTTATTTTCTTTGATATGTTTAATATAGCGATATGTCGAAATTGCGTTCGTTTGATCAGGAAATTTTCATTGCGAATGTTGAGTAATTTATTGTGTGAAATTTAAACTTTGTTTCCGCATTCGGAATTCGAGTTTCAATTGGTTGCAGTCGCCATTAATAAAATGCACGTTTATTTTAAGACCGCACTATTTCCGGAAAATTTAGATTTTAGGTTAGGTTTTGACTTAATTCTATGAAAGCAATTGTCGACTTCCGTCTGCAACTGCTTCACACATCGTTTCCTCCGCAAGCGAATCGCCGGAGATCGGAAGTGCGTGCCGGAAGAAAGTTTCCAACTCACTTCCGATTTCCCTCTGCCCTTAGTCGTATATTGTTATCCGATTAGATTACAATCGTGAGATTTACGAAATTTAAACACAGACCAATCATATAATACTTCCCCGAACAAAATCGTATGATGAACATGCATGTGTTGTTAACTGTGACATCATTAAATATAAACGCTGGTGTTGTGTCGACGAGTATCAAAAATTTAAAAAGTTTGCTTGTTCATTGGGGATATGCCAGCCGGCTGGATGTGTCGAGCTTGTCGGCTCATCAAGTGCCTGCGCCGCCCACCCGGGTTGATGGAACAAAGCGAAATTATTTACATAAAATCACGGATTATATTAGGCCGCTCGCCGCCGCCACCGCTGCCATTGCTGGCGTCGCGTTCCGACGACACAATTGCACAATGATACCAGCCGGCAGGCTTTTCGCACATATTAATATTTTAAATTTACGGGTGCAAATTTAGCGAAAATGTGCAAACTCGCCCGGGCACATCATATTAGTCATTTGTTTTGTTTAATTAACGCCGGAGGAATTCATTTACTAAATATTTTATTATATTTTTCACTCATTTAAGGAATTTTACATTAAATTCAATAAAAGTTTTTTTTGAATGAAAATATTTATGAAAATACCTTGTATTTTTAGTTTTAATTTATTTTATCTACTTCCAAGTGATACTTTAAACACAGACGGCCGAGGTCGTGACTAAAGTACTTTACTCACGGATTTTAGTCACGGGGTGTAGCTTGCGCGTTGCTAAACGTTTTTAAACTACATGATACTTACTTAATATAGTAACATTTGATTTATCTTCTGTAACGCCCTGTATGTTATCATAAAATTCTCTTTTTAATACTTTAAATGACAGCTAATCGATTGTCCTTTTGATATAATTTAAATTAAATCACATTGATACTCGTAAACACCAAATAATTTCTCCGATATTCAATGTTGAGCGGGGTGATGTTCTATTTCGTATTCCACTAAATCGTATTGTCTGCCAAAAGTGGAAGTTGAAGCAGCACAGTTGAAGTTCTATCACGTTTGCTTCGGCGATCAATTTCCACCTGCTTTTGATTGATTGCGACAGTCTCAATCACCCGGCTCACACCCGCTCCCCCGCCTGCCGCCCGCGCACCACTTGCGCGCTTGTATCTCAGCTTTTACAACCGCAAACATCGTTTACGCGGCACTTCGATTGTAATCCGAGCGCGCCGCGACGTCTACAGCCACGGCGTTTGGTTTTATCACCCTCTTGCGTCACGACGACACCGCGCCACCGCCCCCGGTTGAAATCTCAGCGCTGATCGTCGCGTCGATCGAAGCTCGTTACTTTATTAGCGCACAACTTCCAACTTTCAACTTTTACACCGTTCAACGAAGACATTATCGGAAAATTCTTAAGAAAATTTAAGCGATGTTAGTGTAAGCACAATCTTAGATACGTGTAGGAAAACATAACACAAACAACTTGAAAGTGATGATGGTAATATTTGCTGTCACTGTTAATATTTGCCAATATTTACGCCGTAGATTATCGTAAGCTTTTGAATCCTCACATGAAAAGGGGCGGCTGATTTAAATCTTAATAACCATGGCGTTGGTGGTTTATTTTTACATGCTCAGCATTACACAAACTTAATAAATATTAATTTTTTCATTAACTGCCAAAAATTCATTATCGATATTTTTAATTAACATCGCCAAAATTAATAAATATTAATTATACAATCACCAAATTAATTAAATACGCTGAATATTTCATTTGAAAATATTGAAATGTCCAATTGAAGATGCAAATTGTTTTAAACGTTAGTCAAAGTCTGACAACAATGTAATGTGACATATGCAACCAGATGTGCATTTTAGTGTGTATTGGCTTGCATAGCTAACATTGTATTGTGTAATTTTGTGTGTGCGCAATTACGAAATGAATGTTTGTCAAATATTCGCATCGCACGATGCATAAATATTATGATGCGCGATGCAAACAAGTCACAATTACCTTCTATCTGCGCACCCACAGCTTCCAGCCCATGTGGCTAATAACGATAATGATAACAATCACCCACGACTATAAATTATTTCACTTTGATTTATATCACCGTGCGCGTTAATTTCTAGATTGCAGTATAGACACAAATTATATGTTACATGATGTATTTTTTTCTTTGTGTGGTTCAATGTTCAATATCGTGATGACTCTGTGATACGTTGAGTTTTGCTGCGTTTAGCGCTTGTCTCGCAACGTCGCTGAGATAAATGGAGCTGCGATCCGATTGCAATTAACACTAAATTTTTCGCTTCCCCTTTCTGGCCGCCGGCGGAGAGTCAGGAAGGCACGTATAAATCACGTTCGGATCTTTTTTGCTTTATTCGCCGACGTGTCGTGCCGTTTCTTTGGCGTTGGGGGTGTTTTATGTGTTATACTTTCGTTATGCTCCGGCGCTCGCTGCTCGCGCGCTTCGCTGGTCGATTTCATTCATCATCCGACAATATTGCGCCTTGTCCGATCTTAAATAAGGCTTACACAATGTTCTCGGCGTCGCTGGGGCGGCGTGCTGGTAGATCGTGTTTAAAATTGGTAAAAAATTGGACGCGCTCGAGCACCTCCTCTTCCTTTTCACGTGTGTGCATATTTAGTTGCATACATTTTACATTGTAACCTATTTTAGAGACTTGTAATTTTGAATTTTATACTAGAAATTGTTAAATTTTATTTTTACGAGTTTTTCTTTGTTTTTTTGACTTACCTTGTATGTGCCGAGATTTTCAACGACGCAGGGTAGATTTGCGTCTCTGCCTAAGGCTACTGTGACGTTGGGGATAGGCTCGGCAAAGCGTGGGTCATCTGTCATCGCTGGAAAGCAGAAAAAATATTTATTAAAATCAAAAATTTGAAAAATTGCATTTTTTGCATTTGCTTTCATTTTGTTGCGTTTTATTTGTTGCTTGTCAGCTAGATGTGGCACCAACCATCGATTATGTTTCAGCGGCAATCATTTATCTTGGTCGGCGGATAATAAAATGACCAAAAAGCCAAAAAATCCGTTTGTGAAAATTCATTTTTCAACTTAACTCAAAAAATAATACGCATTAATTGCGTAAAATGAGACTTGTAACTTATAACACTCATTCTGAAAGTATGTTTGCATAAAAGCCAAAAGTAATTTTCTTGAATCAAGTTAAGTCCTTGTTTTTCGACCCAAATTAACAGCGGTTCTGGAGTGCTGTTGATGTTTTGGATGCTGTAGGGCAGTAGGTTGTCCTGATTCGAGGCGTTTTAGTGGTGCGCGCCGACGACAATAACGACCGGCCCGGAGGCCGCGAGGTGCCCGTCCGGGTCGAAAGTTTCGCCGCCCCCGAAGGTGGTTACGCGCGTAGGTAAACGTAATAAAGATGCACCGGAACATAACAATTTAATGGTTTCTAATTCACGACGCGTGCTAATTCCGCACGCCTCGGGGTCAAAAGCCACCGCCGCCGACACCGGCAAGAACAGATGCGCGTTCCATTATGTCCGAAAGATGCGCGCTGCCACCATTATTTCGCGTCTGTATTGTACGTAACATCTGCTCGACGGCGCGCTGCTTATTAATTGAAAATCGCCGCCAAGCGCACAAATCATTAAGCATTAGCCGCACACAGCGCGCCAGCAACGAATATCGGAAGCGTGTTATTAAAATATAATTCTTATTAACGACAAGATTCGACGTCGAGAATATTTCACTTATTTTTCCGCTATGATTTTGAAATTTTCAAAACGCGATGAAAATGTGAAGCAGTTGGTTGTGTGTGATGCGAATTTTGAACACAGCGCCTAAAAACGCAACCAATTTTGATAACGTATGGCCGCAGCGCGGCCCCGAACTTTTTGTACATTACCATGAATTAATCACGTCGAGAGCGCGCGCGACGTGTTTGTCGTCGCGCAGCGCATACGGGGCCATGGGGCATGCGGGTGTAAAAAATGGATCGCGATAGTTCCGAGTGGCGCAGTTGGTCGTGGCTATGAAAAATGATAATGTTTCGATAATAATTTGACGGAAAGACGTCGCGCATACCATTCTGCAACCGAAACCAGCGCCTGCGGTTGATTGTGATGGATTCCCGTAATCAAAATAATGCATATTAATATTATTTCTACATAATCATACATGCAGCCGTAATATTAATCAAAAAATGGTTGTTTGTAAAGTAGGTTTACGATCGAGATGTTTACGTGATAACGTCTTATTGGTGATATAAGTTTTGTTTGTTGCAATTGTTGTAACACTTCACTCGCACTTCACATTTTGTTTTACTGTTAAACATTCAACGAAAACTTAACCGCACGAGAAAATCTCCATTCGTTTGTATGCCGCTAGAGTGAGAGAGACGGAAGATCGGTCCACTCACTCGAACGCTATGCCTGCCTCCGCTCGTGTGGATTCCGCGTGACAAGTTTCACGGAATGACTGGCAGCGCTCGAGATGAGACGGGAGATCGGTCCGTCTCTCTCTCGTTATAACGAGAGGGGGGTATACCTGCGATCGGCCTCGAGAGGCCTCGTGACACAGTTTCTGAACATGTCACCCGACTAAAACGATTTTAAAGACGTTATCACGTCAAAAAATATATTAAATCTACATTTTTTACAATTGAAATTTAATAGATAGCTTCTCTAATATAAAAATGAATCGAAAAATCTGTTGGTAAGCGCATAACTCAATAACGCCTTGACCAATTTGGCCAATTATTTTTTTAAATGTTCGTTAAAGTCCAAGGATGATTTTTATGGCGAAAAAATTGGAATAATTGCCGAGAAAACCCTAAATACAGCCTTTTTTTATAGGATAAAAGTTGGTATTGAGATTCAATCATAGTTATAGTTAAATAGTTGAATCCGAGAGGGCGCGCTGAAGTGCATTATTAACAATTCTTTATATAATTAATTTCTTTAAAATACAATTGCGAATCTTATTGATAGAATTGACACATATTATGTCTAGAACAAGAGAGTAAAAACGAATTACATTTTTATTAAACACTACCAGGACGAAGTCGCGGGCAAAAATTAATTTAAACTAAATATATTTTTTGGATTTTCCGTTTGACATATTTTAAACTTCCATCCGGAAGTGAGGAATATACTGCGCGCCAAGAAGTAGGGTCAGTGATTGACGAGAATCATTCCTCAAGCGTTCGCGCACACGTTTTCCCCTTCGACGTGCGAGTGGCTCAAGAATTTATTCTGCATTCTGCATTCACTCCAGCAAGAAAAAAACGAAAAACAGCTTGAAATATTACAGAAAATTGAAATGTTTTAAATTTTTTTAGTTGCCCGCTGGTACCTACTAGACTAGTCTTTCAAAGATTTATGAAACGATTTTATGGGTTAATGTTCCAGGAGTTTCGAGTTGTTTGACTCGAAACGAGTTCGAGACTCGTTCTAAATGAACTTCGCCTCATTCTACTTGCTACTGCGGAGTCAGGCAGTCTTACAGCTTTAAAGAAATATAGTTGTTGGCGAAAGTTTTCATTGCCAATGAGCGATAAATAAAGGCAGCGCCCACGCACACCTACTCGCATTTCGAAACACTAAATAGCAACACACGAGAGGTAGAGTAGAGGCGTGAAGGAAAAGCGCTTGGTGGTTCTAATTGCGCGTCATGATGACATCAAAAAAGGATCCAAGTGCGGTATGTGGAAAGTGCTTTGTTTTCTTCTTTGCTTTTTTTTCTTGCCTTTTTCCTTCTTCTTTATTTTACCAAGCGGTTTGTAAGCCTCGACGATGGTTTGAGGTTTAAGGCAGTTTGAGGCTGCGAGTTTGGGGAATAGTTGGTGTTTCAAGCAACGGGCTCGATGAGGCAATACGTTATCGAAGCACGTGTTCCACCGCCAAACCGGAAGCCATTTATTCGCGCTGCGCTCTCCTGCGGATGAAATGTTGAAGACCTTTGCCGACGCTCGTAAACAATACGGTCTGCTCGCGGCTAGTTTATTAGATTAAATTTATTTATTTTAACTTATGTTGGAAGAAACTCGCCAACAATTTCGTTTGGTTTTTAGTATTTTTTTGAATTTTTTATGTATACCTATATCTAACCTGGATGCAACTCGCTCTCATCACTCATCTAGTTCCAGTTGGAAGCGCGTCACGGGACTGCAGGGAGGCGGCAGCGAGGCGGCAACTGCGGGCGCATTATCTCCAAACTTTGCATGAACCTGTGCGCTAGGTTGCTCGCGCTCAGCCGGAATAAATGGCCCGCTTTTGCTCTGCATCTTTGGGGAAAATTCCTCAAAAGAAAAGAGCCGGAATTGTGAACAGACGCGTGGGATGAAGGTATTCCTACTAAAAATTTCTTGTAGGTACTTCAAAACTTTCAATGTTTTCAAATTTTAAATTATCCAAGAGAAAATAAATGTTTCCACTACCATCACTTCTATAGTAGAATTTTTGGACATTACTCGGTGGATTTTGAATCGTTTTTGATCTTTTTTGGGCGCTTAAAAGTTGGAAAGCAAACGCGACGAGCGGAATGTGAAATTTTCAATAAATTCAAATCTTAAGCGTCGCAAAAAGAAGACGAGGTGCGCCATCGTCGTAAATGTGAGATTGCTGTCAGCGTCAGACTCATCCCTCGAGCGGAGCAAAAAGTTTGTTTTAGTTGTCGAAGTCCTCTGCTCGTAGTCATCGCAGCCAAAGTCATTCCCCTACGACATTAAAAACTTTAACCAAACTTAACCTCGCCTAACCCAACTTAACCTGTTTTATGACAGTGTGTATCGCGAAAATATTCTATTTGCGTTCGCAGTGTTGCATATTAACCGTCGCTGTTATTACCGTCGTCGGCTCGCATTAACTGCCCACACGATTGAAGTGTATGCGTATACAGGCGGCGATGGGGGGCGGCGAGGTGCACTGTAATGGAACCATTTGATTACGCCGGTCCAGTTAATGTGCTTATGAATTATTTGTTAGCTTTATGATTGTTTGCACGGCGGGCGACATGAACGGCAAGGGCGGCGGCGGCGCCGGAGCATGGTAGGAGGAGTGGTGGTGCGGGCGCAGTGATTACATTCTCGCGCGCGCGTTTGTTTTGCGACGCGCCGCCACCGCCGCTGCCGACGAGAATATAATTTCAATATATGAATACTCTATTTGGGCGCGCGAGCGAATTTTGGGCGAAACCAATTTGCCGAACACAATATTACCTAATACACAATGAGCGTTACATTATCGTGCGTGTAATTTTTGCGTCGCGCATGCGCAATAAAATTTTTACGCATTAGATTATAAATTATGAGTTGTAGGTGCCTACCACCACCGCTAAAATTTGCAAAAGCATTTACAAAGTCTATAAATTTTATCAGTATGCCATGCCAGCCGCCCCCCGCTGCCGCCTCTTGTAATAAATTTAAAAATCATCGATTACACAGCCGGCATGTGGAAAGCGTTCGCGCTAAAGTTTCGAGACGCACATCGCCGATCGCGAACAATTTGCGGCTGCCGCCAACGAGCTGGAGAGCCGCACTAACGGCGCACGAAACCGCCGCCGCCAACGTCGTTATATACATTACGAATGCACATAACAAATCTTAACACAACAGCGCACTAAGATAAGTACACATTGGGGGAGAATTCCACTATAAATTACGTTTTCCTGTAAAATACACAAAAAATGTGCGCGATCGTCGTGTGATTGTGTATGAAACTCGTTTTTTTATTATATGTGATAAATGATAAACTTCGGTCGGTAGTAAAGAAACCGCTTTTCGGCAGTTGATTGAGGAAATTACATTTACATTCTGTGCGTTAAACGTTTACTTTTATATCTATATAGCCGCAATATTTATTTATGATAAAAGGCAAACAGTACCGGAAGTGGAAAGTACTTCCGCATGCGGAAATATAAAATCCAAACGTGGATCTTCAATCATTCGGCTGTCAAGCGAATAAAACCTGTTTTGCTTGCCTTTTATTATCGCGGTTATTGAAATTTAATATATATAATTAATTTATAACACAATGTAATAAATGTTTGTGTGTTATGCGCGAAAAAAACGATTTGATATTGTATACAGGATGGAAAATCACGTGCAAGCTGTGTTTGGTTTGCGTGCGGATGACAAAAGGCTCGCGAGTAATTGGCAAAATCTGCGAACAAAAGCCGCCCCCGCCCGATTGCGCACTGTTTTGTATAATAACAGTTATTCGCGCGTAACGCGTAATCCGTTTATGCGCTGACGTTGATAAAATCGGCGCGCAGCGTGCATGAGACTGACGTCGAAACGCACAAAACTAAAATTTTACAAAATTTGTTCGACATTGAAAAGTTGTGCGTGCGTTGTCGGAATCAAAAAGTGTGTGTTCAGTTTCGGACCTGGCGGAGCAAGCGGACGAAAACGATATATCTTTTGGGTATAAATCATCTACAAAGTTAACCCCACCGACAAACGCACAACCCAGCCAGCGAAAAAAAGGAAGCTGCTATTTATCATTGAACAGCGTTACATAAATACATAACCTACATTCGTATCCTTAACATTCGCTAACGTGAACGAAAATATTTCCATGTGGTTAAAGTGCATTTTCCATGACTACAGAAATGATAGTTTATGTAGTGCAAAGATTCGCACTCGCGGCTGTTGTTTATATTTACGGCAATTGCATTGCATTTGCACTAGCATACGAGTAATATTCGACATTAATTTATATGCAAAACGGCGTAAAACTCCGCTTTTCGGCGGCGAATAAAAAGCGCCGCTGGACGGGACTAATGCGCGCTAACTGCGTGGGCGGACAGGACGCATTAAAGCGACTAATATCGGCGGCGCCAAGATCGAGCACACCCTCGCCCCGCTGAGCAAAGAGCGGAATTAGTTTTGCATAATGATTGCGCATTAATAAAGTGCTCCATCGCGCGCGCGCCCGCCGAACGCAATGAAAGCTAATGAACAGCGATGAAATAGCTACCTAAAATACATATCAATTTCATAAAATAACTTTAGTGAAAATTTCATTTACATAAATCCGTATTTTTACGCAAATTTATTCAATTTTACATTATTTATTATTCTTACAGCGTAACTATATTATAAAAAAGAATCGCAAAATATGTTGATAAGCGCATAACTCAACAACGCCTTGAACAATTTGGAAAATTCTTATTTTTAAATGATCGTTAAAGTCCAAGGATGGTTTTTACAGCGGAAAAATTCTATTAATTGCCGGAAAAACCCTAAAGACAGTCCTTTTCTATAGGATAACAATTGGCATTGAGATTCAATCATAGTTATAGTAAAATAGTTGATTCCGAGATGGCGCGCGGAAGTGCATTATTAGCACTTCTTTATAGAATTTTTTTTAATAAAATTGCGAATCTTATTGATAGAATTGACACATACTATGTCTAGAACAAGAGAGTAAAAACGAATTATATTTTTATTTAACACTACCGGGACATATAAAAAGGTGATATTTTGTTTTTCAGACATTTTCCACTGCAAGTTCAATTTCCAGCGTGAATTTTCCGTTATAGGTAAGTTTGAAAATAGATAAATCAAAGCTTAATGAACAAGTTTCTTATGCACTGCCTTTGCTGCGGAGCAAAGTGCGCACACAAAGTGAGAATAGAGTTCGCGTTCAATAGAAATTTAAAGCAAACTATTTTGCAGAGAGCTGCTATGCATTACAAAGAACTATAGTCATAATTAAATAAACTTTGATGCGTGTGACACCGCGAAAAATATGATTTTCCAACATGCAGCGCAGATTTTAACGAGAACAATACGCGAAAAATTAAACGCGCTTGTTTTTATTGACGGCGATAAATACGACAACATAGTCGATATGTGATATGCGATATCGCGTTAACGATGATGTGACAAGTGACAATTTTATCAAGTAGCGCAAAAATAGTTTTATGCCCGGCCGTTACCGACACAAAACGACGCAATGAAATACACCCCGCACGCGATATGGAATATTTTGCGTATAATATCGATAACGTTCGAAATTACCGACCGCATCCGGTTAAAACCTGCGCGAGCTGTCATTAACACGGTGGTTTTCCGGGCAATCCGCAAATCCGCAAACGGTCTGCTCCGATGGTCCCGCATTTTGATACCTGACGTGTGGCGCGTAACTAATAAAAGCCATATATGCAATATATACGTGCGTGGGTTACCCGCGGGTGATTTTTGATTTTATTTGTTATAAACCGCGCGTTTATTGAAGAATCCGTCGCTGTGGTCGGGTCGGATGTGTATGAGGATGGCACCTAGTAAAACATGACGTGCGCACCGCACCACTTGATAGCTGTTTTATTGAGGATTTCGTATTTTTACAACTAGCTGTCATTCGGCATTTCACTATTCCCGGATTTATTAAATTAAACATTCCAATAAAATGCATTGTTGGATATAACCAGACAACTGATCGAAATTTGAAAGGTTTACTTTTGATTTGATTTTCAACTTTCGGGGCGCATCCATCCAATTCCGTGAAGTTAAATTTTATTGTCGGGGTCAAACCGGAAGTTGACATTGAGTTGGGTAAAAACGCCAGTATTTTATTGTTTTCGGAAAGTTGGAACGTGAAAGAATATAATTTATGGCGAATTTATTTTGAGTTTGTTGTTATGTGCTTATCTGTAAATTAAAATTTAAAATTTGAAACGGCTGCGCAAAGGCGGCAGATAGTGTGCAGCGGTAGTTTGCCACACTTTGGCGTAACGACGCCGTTGTTTCCGTGCCGGCAAGGCGTGCGATGACACCGTTACCGAAACTAAGGATAAGTTACACCGCATATATTCGCCTGCATGTGCTGCTCCTGCTGCGTTCTTATCGCGCCGTCGACTTTTACGCCGCGGAATTGCTTCATCAAAAACGCTGCAAAAATGGCCGCGTGTTATGAAGACAAGTGGCACCATCTACGTACACTGCACACACGTTTTATTTTATGTTTTTCTCGTTTCTCTCATATAAAAATGTTTACATAGAGGTCGAATTTCAGTGTCTAGACAGAAACTTCTCGATTTTGATTTTATAACTCAAAGTTGCACCTGTAAACCTGATGATAATGACACTTTTCGGTTGAGGGTTGAGAGGTGCATCTTCGCATATGAGCGAATTACGTATTCCGAGCGTCTTGACGAGAGGCGGGCGCTATCTTTGAGAAAACTCGACTCGCGGGAGCCGCTCGACGACACTCGCACGACCCGGCCCCCGCGGGAGGCCGTCGCCCTCGTTGCCGGCGGTCCGCCATTGTGCCCACACGCGGGACGATATAAAAGTCACGTTTCGACCGCATCTCAACATCTCTCGGGCATGGATGTGTCTCTTGTACCTTCAACTTGTGACATTGGTATTATCCTGGGGGGCGATTAAATATTCTAATAATACAAATTTACAAATTTAAAACTTAATAATGTACGCTGAAATCTTGAAAATTCGATTTTGATTAAATGCAACATGCCAACGCAGATTAAACGCGGGCACAGCCGGTGTGACGCATTCAGTGCAAGTTTACAAGTTTTCGATGCTCTTTTTGCTCGTCAATGTCCATTATCTCCGTGTTGTTGCGGCGCAAAGTTGCGCCAACAATAAGTTGGGCGTGTTAAGCATTTACGAGTAGAGTATGAGACAATATAAAATCTACAACGCGCTGTGTGCTGCCTCGTTAGCGGTCGCACAACTTTGATTTTCTAAATAGCGGACGGACGAGATTATGTTGTTACAACTGTTGCGAGATGTAAATTTAAGGGATGATGTCATGGCATTCACACACACGTAAAATAATTTCAAAAATAATTTAGTTGTGTAATTATTCATTTTTAATATAAATTTTTGTATTGTTTATATTTTTTGTTGTTGTTTATTCAACATGCCTGTCGCAATCGACGTTATAAATAAATTATTTTATTCATTTAAAAATATTTTCGCAACGCATACGCGGAAAATCGTTTTTCAGGCGTTTTCGACTCCGCTGAGTGCGATAAAATTCCGCGGACGTGCCACCCTCGCAAATAATCACATAAATATTAAAATTGTTTATTATTGATTTGCGGCGCTCTGGTTATTTATGTTTGTGTCGTGCGCAAACGTCACATTTTGTCCGCACGCGTTTCCACCGCATTAGCTTTTATCAAATTGTACCAGCGGGTGACGTTAATAAAAAAAAAAAGAGGTTGTCCTCTCCCAGGATCACTTCGGATCAAACAATCATTCCGAACATTTTATTCCACAATTAATAATTTTTTGACGTTTGGATTAAAATTTTTCGAGGAAAAAAAAAACGCTCAGGCATGTATCGGATGTTAAGACACGCTTGTCATAATAACTTTGCACCCCCCATTATTTATTCCCCTCGCTGCGCGCCGCGATACGCGGCTCTTGTTTTGGGCGGCGGGATTAGTGAGGCATTACGGCCGGAGGCGGCGCGGTAATAGATCTTTCTTTAGGCCGGCAACCGCCGTCCGCTGCCGAAACTTCTAATACCATTGCGGATGCTAATGGCGAGGGTGGCACGCCGCCGATTTCGACCGCTAATCGTCTAATCAACAAACCGCGTGCGCTTGTCACACGTTCCGATTGTGTTATTGCTTTGTCAGCCGTTTAAAATCAACCAAAAATAAATTCTATATTCGGTTCTATTTAAATTTCCGGTTTGATGTCCGAAACATAAATCAATTAGAATGCGTGTACACTTGTAGAGGTACACGCAAGATCACACTCAGATGCGCGGCTTATTATAAATCACGATAACGGAAGTGGTCTCACTTCTCTCCGTGAACGAAATCTCTTGTTTTGCCAAGAAAGGACCAAAGGCAACATGGCGATAACTCAGCGTACAATGCCGAGAGTTTAAAACACGTCCGACGTCCCTCTCGGCACCGGCGCCCCTTCTTCTGCACTGTCAAACATGTCCCAGATGCATTATACGTATCCACCGCAAGGGGCGTCCTTGAAATGCTGGCCGGAAATAAACTAGGTAACTTTCGGTGAAACCTAGCATGTAGCCGGAATTTCCCCCGAGGGAGAACTGCAGCCGGGATGCATTTCAAAAACATGTTTCGATGTTTGAAGGATTTCGTAGATGCTGGGTGGGCCTTGTTAGCAGCTGGGTGAAGTGGAGGAAATCCTTTTGTTACACTCTAGAGTGTGTGTGTGTGGCGAGTAGATTTACTCCGCGGATTTGCGCGCGCTGTTTGTGTTTGTACTTTGTGTGTTTGCTCGTGTTCGATAATCGATTGAAGGGGGATGATAGCAGGCGCACGGGGGTGGAGGTTTGAAAAACAGGCACCCACGAAATGTGTGCGCCTCGTGAGCGGCGATACAAAAGAGCTCATATCGCAGCAGCAGCGGGCGGTTGACGCGATGGTGTGTGCTGCGGTTTGGTATGGTGTGGCATCCAACAAAAGCGCAAAAGCGTAATTTATTGGCGGATCATGCGGGATAACAATCGGCGCAACGATCCAAGGACGATATCTTGCGACAAACCTACGCGAAAATGCGCGCCATAATATGACACGCGGCGTGCGATAACACTGCGATTTTTATGCGATGTACGCTTCCTTCCTGCAACACATAACATAACCTAACTTTTAAGGTCGAGGGGCTTCTCGACACTGACACGCTTTTCAGACTTCTTTAAAGTGTTTAAGGTTTTTGACCTTTTGCAGTCACGTTGGTAGATTAGCAGACGTGACGTGCTGATATTTTGACAGATCCAATATGGCCGCACACACCTGAATGCATTTAGTTTCTTCGAGATTGGCTCGTTCGCGCCGAGAGTGCAAAGAATCGCAATGCATTGCATTTCGAGTGTTTGGGGGTTGGAAAATCTTGTGCCACGGTGGCATCTCTAGGGGCAATTGGAATAGGAATATAGGAAAATACGTCGCACATTGCGCGCGTTACGGCCATTTTTGCTCGGTTCGTACGCGCGCTTTTTATGGATTTCTTTTGTCCCGTTTGTTGGTTTCTTGCGTTTTCTTCGCCGTTTTTTTCATTTTCTCGTGCCGACTCGATTGCATCGTGCTTTCTACAATCCCTGGTATTGTAAAGACATAATGCAATTCCAACCCAAACAGCGCATTCTCTACCATTTGAAGAAAATGTAGCAAAAATAAAAATAGTAAACGGAAACTATCAGATTCGCGGAGCCAAAAACGCAGAGAAAACCAAAAATAAACGTTGTTAGTGTTTTAACGGTTTACGAAGATGTTGAAAGAAAAAGACTTATATTAAGTGCATGTCAAAACTTCGAGTCTAAATTAGATAATATCCGATGAGAAAGAAATATTTTCTTCAAAGTTTATTTGTGTAATATATAAATTTGTACAACGTTGCGAATTTTAAGTAAGTGTCAAGCGATACAAAACAGTATCACGATCTTGTCCCTTGTCGCGGACGACCTGCTTCAACTTGTTCCGATCCGTCTCTGTTGCTCGGAGCGGATGTTAAGGGCATTTTTGTGTCGCTTGCTTTCCGGACGCCTGCAAGACTTCAGACTTTGGGACATGGAGGTGCAGGTGCTCCGGACACTTTTCCCGACGCTCGGAAACCCTGTTTCCTAAAACATTTCGCTATTGGATTTGCTTCTCATGTACTCGTCTACAGTGTGAACCGATAAAATCTCTGCTCAGAATTCGAAATTTTACAAATTTTAGCGAAAATTTCCTTCGGCACAAAACAAAAAGTTTTAATAAAACGACTCGGGCGTTTGGGGATTATATTTTTTAATAAGCCACGATTGAATTTGTGATATCCTGTAGAAAGTCCGTCCCTACATGTAGCAGAAGCAGCGACAAAATTAACTATCGACCTTCCACACACAACCCGACAAACCGAGGAATATTCAGGCGTAGCGCGCGAGTACATGTTGACTAAGACAGCGCGCCATTCCTGTGTGGATCAACTCCTGCTGGCGCTCGTCTAGGGGCAGAAAATTCCTATTTACGACTTGTCAACCGGTTCCGCTCGACGCGCGGATGTTAAAAACTTTTCTATCAATATGTAATGCGCCGCGAGCCGAGTCGAGCGTTGATTCCGGCAGAGACAAAAACTTTTCGAAACGTTTCCTCTTCCTTTTTGCAACGAGCGCGCAGGCAGCACTATCCGCCTCATCCATCTGCCATTCCAGATTCTCAGGAGCGACGAGAGTGATACTGATACGGGCGTGCAAGTGCGCGGCGCATTAACGATCCGCCGATCGACATTGCCATCATTGGAGTTGATGATGTTTGATCCTTCATCCTGGAGGCTTGATCCGAGAAGGAAATATCCGCGTGCGTGTTTGACGCAGTCGATGGCGCATAAACTTTATCTGCGTTTGCACATCACTGCGTATTATATTTCAGTCGTAAAATGACTTTTAGATAAAATTGCCTCACCTGGAAGAGAATGACTTCCTCATACTACAACCCCCCGGGTCGGGGGTGGATGATAGGAGTGCAAATTTTTTGATAAAAATAGTTATAATAGAATATGAATTTTTTAAACTCTAGATTAAAAATGGTTGAGAATGTTTCGGCGCATCATCGAAAATTAATCCACTTTTATTGCACGTTGAATAAATATTGCCGGCGTAAATATTTATTATATAGACAGCTGCAGTGTTCATGTCGATAGATAAATGCGGAAAACTGAAAATGTAGCGCTGGTGCTGCTGCAAAGTGCGCGTTATTTTAATAGAAATAAAAGCGTCCGCAATGTTGACTTGATTTCGAAATTGCTGTTTGCCACACACGATTATTCATCCCCCGCATATACAGACAACAATCGATAAAATAATATCCAACTTCATTTTTGTCTTCACGGGGGCGGCGAATAATTGAAATAATGCTCTTAAAAGTATTACTTTTGATTTCGTTTCTTTCTCTGCCTGAAATTGAGTTCGGTGGAAGCATTTAAGGAAACTCTCCGCCATTCTCTCTACGCATCCGAGTTTGCAACGAGTTTTACCGCCACTGCTCCTCGTGGGAACTATTACGCGAAATCTACTAGTCTCATTATTCGCATCCGCAGCAAGTTGAACGACAATGCGAGTTTGAAAGAAGCAGCGCAACGCCTCTTTTAATGAAACTCTAATGAAGTCTAGTGGCGTAAACGTATAACACAAGGCGCACGTCACTTAGTACTTAATTTCTTTGCACACGCAGTTGACGTGACAACAAAAAAGTTAATATAGTTAAATTCTATACGAATGTGTGTGCTGTTGGTTGCCTGTTATAAAATTACGCGTATACAAGTTTGGTTAGGTTGGGTTAATAAATTGTGCACTGTATTAAGTTGTCAACCTGTTTGGGTAAACTCGAGCCGGTGAGCATACAGAAACACAGCAGCCGGGGCACACGCGAGGATATCTTTAATTAAACTATTTCGCGAGGCGTCGCGACGCCTCCTCCTCAGACGGCGACGGCATGTAATCGCGGCGTTCATAAAGTAAACACACTTCGCGTATATTTGCGCAGCAGCAGTCGCGTAATTAACTAAAAACCTTCCATAGCACAGAGTCGAACTTGTTATAACTTTTGTTGGCAAAAAAAGTTTGCAAGAATGTTTGTCCGACTTCGTGGAGTACGAAAAAAAATCGGTGAGATTTCCAACTTATCGGGTTGAGAATTTCGTCAATCGTTTCGACAAACTTTGTGCAAAAGTGTTCGACGCAAATTAGGCGTGCGCATAGTTCGTGCTCAATTTAACTCTCTGGCTGGCGCCGACGCAGGCGCTGCCGCACATATTGTTCACTTGTTCGTTGCGGGCGGCGAAACTTCTTCCCTTTCGTAACGCAGGAAGTTCCGAGTGTCGAGCAGACGCTTAGAGACCCGTTGAGGTTGAAAACGCACGCCGCGCGGCGGCGGAGAAAAAGCAGCGGAGGACAAGAAACGAGGAGAAGAGACGAGAAGCAGTGAGTTTATAAGGGTTGTGGGGTAGGTAGGCGAACGCGCAAAGCGAAAGTCCAAAGTTTGCGTCGGGGAGTTTAAATTGTACATGAAATATATCCGGCAGTTAAAAGCGCAAAAGCGCGCGCGGCCGCATCGCGTCGTTTAATTTATTCGCTTGCACACGCCAAGGACACGACGTTTTTAGGCCCTTTTTGCGGGTGCTGGTGGCGGTGCAACGTTGAGGCAAGTTGTTTAATGCAGGAATTATCCTTGCTCACCCGCGAATTCCATGCCAAATTTATGAAATATTGGCTGAAAAAGACAGATTTTAACTTTTAACACGGAAAAATAACCGCAATACTAAATTGTAAAATATTTTATTAAAAGGAATTCCACTTTGTGTTGAATAATAGTTGAAACATTATAGTACCTATGATATTCTTTGTTTTTAGTTAATGGGTAAATGGCCAGCGGGCAGTACAAATGCGCTTAACACAAAAATAATTCCATTTTGCATCTGCATTAGCAAACCGCCCATTTATTATTCACGTCTGTTGCTCTCAGCGATTCGTACTAATGTTGAATAATTTCATTTCCTGCTATTCTGTTTTTGCATTCTATTTAATAACCTTAATTTAAACATAAGTTTAATACGTTTTTCTATAAACGTTTAAAAATATACAATTAATACATTAATGAGAATTTCTCAAGTTTTCCAAGTATTCCGGGTTGCAAACTGAACTTTAATTTCGAGTTGAAACGCGAGAACAGGTGATTGTGACGCTGGTAATGATCGATGCGCAGTTCACGCGTAATTACTTACATCTTACATTCTAAGACTGTGTATCGCATTGTCTTGCAGCGCTGCATTCGCTTGCTAAACTCACCTGCAACAAAGACACAAACATGATTAATCGTCTGCATCATTTGCAACATTTCCAACTGTCTTGCGAGCGCATTTCCAGCGCGCAACAGTTGCGCAACATAACCTGATCTTTTCGCGCGCCATCAGGGGGCGTGCGCGCGTTCGACCTCCGCCATTTTGTGTCGGGAGTGCATTCTTTATTTTAATTAGCCGCATGAATAATCGACGACATTAGAGGCACTTTTATGGCATGAAATGTGCGCGCGCGCGCAGCACTGTTTAATGTTCTCGCTGGCCGCGTGCGGCTGTATAGACAATTAATATTTAAAGCGCTTGTTTTATTTGCTCTCGGGAGCAATTAGATATTGCGCGCGAGGCGAAATAAAATGGCCGCGCATTTCGTTGTTTAATGCGCTGAAAAAATTTGAATAATTTACACACAAATAACTCGTAACCAAAATAAAACGCCAAAAAAATTACTCGTATAATTGTATCACATGCTTTGACTTTGATTTATTCCGTTTTATTTAACTAATTCACAAGTGAATTATGAGATTGCGATGCGTTAAGCAAACGCCATTTAAACCTAAATTGCTCGTCTGTTGTTTGTTTGTTTTTTATGTGTCGGTCGGATTGTGTGTGCGCTGCATTTGTTTGTGTTTGGTGTTACTTTTTTCGTTTCGTTGTGGCACTCCTGGCGATTTGGAAACTCGCTTCGAATGAGAATAAACATAAAATAGGAAGCGCGCGTCCGTTCGGATTTAATTTGCGTACGGCGGCGGCATAAATACGGCATAAAAAGCGTTCGTCGACCGCACAGGTAGAGCCCGGTGTGTTCGGGCGACATCCTCCACCGAACACGCCAAAACGCCGAGTGGGCGGTTTACTGGCCGTTTTCTAGCTTGGACACATCGCGGCCGGTTTTTATTGTTTTAAGTCGCAAGTGATTTATATTTAGGGCTGCGACACGGCGCAAAAGTCCGTTAAAATACCTTATTTCACGTAGTTGCAAGTTTGTAGCGCGCGCGTAAATTACAAAAAAACGCATTGTAAATCTTTGAGAATAACACGCAAGTATATTTTGTTGGTTTTCATAATTATAGACAGATAATTGCTAGTGTATAGCAGTACACTTGCCTTTATTGCATCCTTTTGTTTCTCTTGCCTCTCTGGAGTTATTCATGTATTCAACTTTAGAATTTGCTAGCATTCAATGCGTGCATTGCAGGTGCAGGCGCAATTTTTCCACAACTCATTTCGAGTATTTCCACCCAGAATTTGCGCATGTTTGATTGCTTGCTGGGTACAAACCAATTAGAAGGTTATGCAATAATGCACCAACCTTTGGGCGGACTGCAACCTTCATCAGTTGAATCAAAACGAACAGTGTATGCAACGAACGGGTAACTAACTGAAAATGTGCGATGTGAGTTGCATAAAATCCCGAATGTTCTAGATGTTGTAAAACTTGGTTAGGTTAGCGAAAAATGTTAGTTACTGGTAGACGCTGTGAGAATTATTTTGTAATTTAAACACTAGGTTAGCTGAAAAAGGGGTAGTAAGCAAACGTTGACGGGGATAGAGCGCCGCGTGGAATGTGTAATTAAAATAAACTCGATCGAATCTTCGCAGGTCGCGAGCTGTTTAGCTATGCATCATTGCGCTTCGCACCCCATTCTTCTTTGTTTCCTACAATTGATTCACGATTATACAAAGCACATTCATTCATTTTGTAAAAGTATAAGCTTGTTTCTTTTATTTGCTGTGTTGTGTCTGCTTGCAATATGCTAATAATACTAAATACAATAAAGTGAAAGCGTGTTCAGTGGCAAAGGAATTTACCCTCTTTAGCGTGGAGAGTTACGCGACAAGAGGGTGAGATTATGAAAGCATGTGAGGCGAAATTCCGCCAGCTTATTAAGAGCAGCGCGCTTGTCATACTCACAGCGTGTGTAACCAGATTTACCACAAACTGAAACGCATTTACTTTACATTATTGATCGAAACAGCCAAGTTTTTGCCAACGGACTAGAGTTGTCTGTATTTGTCAAGTGAGAAAAATAATTGTAATCCGCTGCAACGTGCAAATAATGTTCAGCTGTGCAAAGGATATGCGAATGCGAATGCTCGCGGATAAGGATATCACATGCCGGTCTTGTGCACTTTACTGCACATCAATGAATTCAATGCACCAAAGGAAGTCGAGGTTTTTCGCCAAGTTTTATATTGAAACCACACCACGGGCATTCACGATATAACACTTCGCGTTTCGGTGCGGTGCAAGCAAAATAAAACGAGTTGATGTTTTTTTTTTCTGTTTCACACGGGTCTTTGTTAACTTTTGTGACTCTGTTAAATGTAAAAGTTTTCTATATACACAGAGCTATCCGGCGCACACATTGTTGAGCACTAATTAAATTAGTTGCCCGACACTGTGTTAATATATTTCCGACTAATTACGAACCGCTGCGTTGCGCGCGCGCTCCTCGCGTCGAAGCGGTTGGGCGCACCGAATGCGCATATGGAAACATTGAATTGAATAATGGCAGGGCGCCGCCATCCGAATGATTAATATTGCATAACGCAAAGATAAATAGATGCGCCTGGCGATAAAGACGCAGCGCGCACACCCACGTCTTGCACAAATGTTCCTCCTGCCGGGGCGAGTATGCAAGTTGCGGAGTTGGTGCGCTGGGCGGCTCTTAAAAGCATTTCGAAGTTACTGGTGCCTGCTGTGGATGCACAAACACGACCCGGAAGTAAACACATAACGGCGTTCCGAGATTTATATCTTCAATCTGCACATTTGCTTAAAATAATATGGTTTGCTAATGCTAACTTGTTCGAACTTGTGAGTGGAAACACCGCAACAATTAATTCATTTTTAACCCCTCTGTGTGCTGGAATTCAATGAAAGACACTAAAATATCGCGCATCAATCACAGATAGAGTTTGTGTATAAACAGGTTTTTTATCATATAGCGCTGTTGTCGTCGATGCGATGCTTATTTACGTTGCTGGATGCACGCAGTCAGTTGTTATCGCCGGCCCGCGAGTGTCGTGTCTCTACTAGCCTCGTTTCTTAAAAGAGTAATTTGGCATATCGCGTTGTTTTTGATTAACTACTGCCCCAGTTTAGTGTTAATAGGTGGTTATCTGCAATTGCTATCTTTAACGTATCTGCAGTTATTGAAAATCATGTTGTTTTGCCTATATAGCTACGAAGGTGACGTCGTTTGTTATTATCTGGTTTTTACCACTATAATTGGATTACCATATACAAGATTACTCATCAAAACAAACCGGGTATGTTCTTAATAGAAGTGTCCAAATGCAGTTGGCACACTTTTAAACACTGTTAATTGGCATGTGACCATGAGCCTCACGTTTTCCGACGGGTAGCAATAACATATGATGTAGTGCAATATGTTCTAACTTATGACCCTTTTTTGTTTCAGTTTTCCTTTACTTTCCACGTTGGGAAACGTTATTGGTAAGTTTAAAAGTAAATTATTTTTTGTCCAATTGTTCCAGTGCATATAGTAGTTTATGCTAATTTTTATTTCTTTACAAATATTTTCAATGTTTTTCGATTGAAAATGTGTCATATCTTTGAAAGTACCTGAAAATTTTAAGGTTTTCTTTTGGTAGTTTATAGAGAAACAGTTGATTTTTAAAATAATGTTCCTTATTTGGGTAGAATATAATATGAACTATGCATATTATATTTATTTAAATTTTGCGTATTGAATAACATTTTTGTTTGAGTTAAACATGTTTCGCCTCGAGGACGCCGTCAGTTACTTCAATCACGTAAAATTTAAATAAAGATAATTTAAAATAATGACTATTTTAACCTCATAAGTTAGCATCTTCTTTTTTGCGTAGTTTCAATGTTTTGTGATAAAAAATGAGTCATGTTTTAGAAAATACGAAGAAATTTTTCTGTCTGTTTATAGAGAAGTAGTTTTCATTTAAAATGATATTTGTTTCAACTCTCAAGGCCGACTAAAAGTGCCCTAAAAATACCCCCGAACTATATCAATTTTTCGGGTATTTTCAATGTTTTGCAATGGAAATTGGCTCATACCTTGGAAATTACAAGGATATTTTTAGTTTTTTCTACGTCAGTTTATAGAAAAAGGATTATTATTTAAAATTATGTTAATTTTAATCCCTTTAACCCCATTAGAAGTGCCCTAAAAGAACCTCCAAACTTTCTCTATTTTTCGGGTATATTCAATGTTTTGCGATGGAAATTGGGGCAAGCCTGGGAGACTACAAATATATTCTTAGTTATTCCTGAACCATTTTATAGACAAAGAGTTATTGTTTGAAATTATGTTTATTTCAACCCTCTCCCCCATTAGAACTGCTTCGAAAGCACCCCATACTTTCTCAATTTTTTGGGTATTTTTCATTTTTTGCGATGGAAATTGGGTCATACCTTTGAAACTATTAGGATATTCTAAGGTTTTTCTGATTCAGTTTATAGATAAAGAGTTATTGTTTATAATTTTGTTTATTTGAACCCCCTGACCCCACTAGAACTGCCTTAAAAACATCTCAAAACTTTCTTATTTTTTCGGGCATTTTCAACGTGCGATGCAATAAATTTTAATTAATTGCGTACACTAGTATTTCGTATTTCTGAATTTTGCATTTTTTGTTTGTATTGATGTTGTTTTTTTACAAGACCCTGTATATTAGTTTTCCATGATGTTACTCCATTGTTAATTATTCAATGTGTTTTATTCTTGAATTTTGCACTTTCTTTTGTATTGATGTTATTTTCTTTTTGCAACACCCTGTAAATGAGTTTTCCTTAATTTTACTCTAAAAATAATGTTATTTGGTGTTTTTTGTATTTTACATTTTTCTTTTTATTAATATTTTGCAACACCCTGTCTATAAGTTTTCCTGATGATACGTCAAAGTTGAAGTTATTTCATTGGTTTTATTCTTGAACCCTGTATATTAATTTTCCTTTGTATTGTGGGGAAAATATTGAAAATATGAATAATAATTCTGTTGACCCTGTATGAGTTTGTTGCTTTATCACGTGTTCCTTGCAAGTGGTAGGTCGAGAAACATGTTTCAACATGGCGGCATGTACTCGATTCGGTATGGTGTAGTGTCCTGCCAATTTTCAAAATCTAAACTAACAGTGACATATTCTTATAAATATTTGCAAATGTATAATGTGTCTTAATAAAGAAATGTTAAAGGCAATTGTTGATTCTTATGACTTGTGCACCCCTTCCTTCTTTCATTTCAGGTACGGGTCTCTAAGAGAGTTCCCTCTCTCAGGGAATGATCCCCACTATAAAAATTATTAAGGTATCCTGTATGATGTGTGTATTCCATCTTTCATTTCAGCTTCAGGTCAGAACTTGTACGAATATTTTTAAGTGTCCCCTCTCTTGAGGCGACTTAAAAGTTAGAAATATTTTTACAAGTCCTTAAAAGGATGTCCTTATAAGGAGTTCCCTCTCTCTGGGGATGATGCCCCACCATAAAAATTGTTGATATGCCTGAGTATTTCGGGGATGAAGCGTAGAGACATCGTAGCTGTAGGTTGGGCCGGGAGCAATGGACACATCGAAGCAGTGTAGACTTATAACGACACGTGCCAAAAAATTTAAAAATCCGGCCACCCCTACCCGGAGTGGCTCTTTTCCTGCTCTCTCTATATTCTCGTTTTTCACCTTTCTGCTTCTATTCTATATTCCTCCTTTCTGAGAGCGTGCCGTCCTACTTTGTCTTCTCCCTGTTTGCTCCTTTCTACTACTGACTTATATATTCTTTGCTCGTATTAGGTGGCAATTTGGCATATACAACCCACATTTCTCGGATTTACTTATAATTTTTAGAAAAATGCCCGGCTGGGATTCGAACCTAGTACCTCGAGCATACTAGCGTATGTCTCGCACCACTAGACCACCGATTGTTTACAACAAGTACAGTTTATTTCAGGTATATATCTTAAACCTTGACTTAAGTTTTTAATAAGAAACATATAACAAGTGTTTACACTCGTCATACGCGCACAAATTCCTACTATTTATTAAATGTTTTAAACAAATTATTACTGAAAACAATAAAAAGGATATAACAAGATAACTAAATATAGTATTAAATATACTTTATTGATAAAAACCTATAAAGCAATACAAATAAAAAATATATAAATATTTTATTTCAAAGTTGTTACATAAAAATGCAATTAATAAATATGACTCACTTAATTGTTGTTGATCCTGCAAAATTCTACATGGGCACAAACGTGAATATTTTCGCAAATTAAAAATTGCAGCTGTTATATATAATTCCCATTTTTGTTACTGGAAGGTTAATAACACGTTTCCACGTGTGTAGAATAATTAGCAGGGCGCAACTCTCAACAACTAAAAATTTCTTAAATAAATCTTAAGAAACATGTAGCGGTACACGCAAAATTTGAATATGCTAAGTCGGATAATAAAACACGTGCACTCAACTCCGCGGCGCAGAGTGTACAGAGCAGGAAAGGCAATTGTTGACAGCCACGGCTTAAAGCAACGCGGCTAGCACTGTCTTCTAGTGAGAACTCCATCTAGGATAAAGAATCTCAAGTCATGCGGAATTCAGAATTCAAAATTTAGAAAAGTTTTTAGTCCGATTTGGGCCGAACATAAATGAATGAAAAAGATCGTTTTGTTGGCTATTACTTTGTGGCCCAAAACATTGCAACTACACAATAAAATAGGATAGTTTGGAGTTATTTTTAGGGCACTTTTAATCAACCAAGATGATTGAAATAAATATAATTTTGAATAACAACATTTTCTCTACAAATTGCCCCAAGAGAAATTGAAAATATCCCGTATTTTCCGAGATATGACCCATTTTCCATCGCAAAACATTCAAAATCCGGTAAAAAAGTTTGAGGGTGTTTTTAGGGCACTTTCAGTCAAGGTAGAGGGATGAAATGAAGAATATTTTAAAGAAAAATTCTTTTTCTATAAATTTCCAGAAGAAAAATTAAGAATATCCCGGTATTTTCCGAGATATGAGTCATTTTCCAACGTAAAACATTAAAAATCCTGTAAAAAAAGATTTGAGGGTGTTTTCAGGGCACTTTCAGTCAACGTAGAAGGATGAAATGAAGACTATTTTAAAGAACAATTCCTTTTCTATAAATCGCCAGAAGAAAAACTAAGAATATCCCGGTATTTTCCGAGATTTGAGGCATTTTCCCGCGCAAAACATTAAAAATCCTGTAAAGAAAGAGTTTGAGGGTATTTTTAGGGCACTTTAAATCAACGTGGAGTGATGAAATGAAGACCATGTTAAAGAACAATTCTTTTTCAATAAACTGCCAGAAGAAAATCTTAGAGTATCCCGGTATTTTCCGAGATATGAAGCATTTTCCATCGCAAACCATTTAAAATCCGGTAAAAAAAAATTGAGGGTGTTTTTAGGGTACTTTCTGTCAACGTAGAAGGATGTAATAAAGACAATTTTAAAGAACAATTCTATTTCTATAAGCCGCCTCAAGAAAAACTAAGAATATCCCGGTATTTTCCGAGATATGAGGCATTTTCCATCGCAAAACATTAAAAATCCGGTAAAAAGAAAGTTTGAGGGTGTTTTCAGGGCACTTCCAGTCAATGTAGAGGGATGAAATGAAGAATATTTTAAAGAACAATTCTTTTTCTATAAATCGCCAGAAGAAAAACTAAGAATATCCCGGTATTTTCCGAGATATGAGGCATTTTCCCGCGCAAAACATTAAAAATTCGGTAAAAAAAAAGTTTGAGGGTGTTTTTATGGCACTTCAAGTTAACATAGAGGGATGAAATGAAGACTATTTTAAAGAACAATTCTTTTTCAATAAACTGCCGGAAGAAAATCTTAGAGTATCCCGGTATTTTCCGAGATATGAAGCATTTTCCATCGCAAAACATTAAAAATCCGGTAAAAAAAAAGTTTGAGGGTGTTTTTAGGGTACTTTCAGTCAATGTAGAGGGATGAAATGCAGGCTATTTTAAAGAACAATTCTTTTACTATAAATCGCCAGAAGAAAAACTAAGAATATCCCGCTATTTTCCGAAATATGAGGCATTTTCCAGTGCAAAACATTAAAAATCCGGGAAAGAAAGAGTTTGAGGGTGTTTTTAGGGCACTTTAAATCAACGTGGAGTGATGAAATGAAGACCATGTTAAAGAACAATTTTTTTCTATAAACTGCCGAAAGAAAATCTAAGAATATCCCGGTATTTTCCGAAATATGAATCATTTTCCAGCACAAAACATTAAAAATTCTTTTAAAAAAAGTTTGAGAGTGTTTTTAGGGTACTTTTAATAAATGTAGAGGGATGATATGAAGACGATATTGAAGAGCAATTCTTTTTCTATAAACTGCTAGAAGAAAAACTAAGAATATCCCGGTATTTTCCGAGATACGAAACATTTTCCAACGCAAAACATTAAAAATCCGCAAAAAAAAGTTTGGGGGTATTTTACGGCATTTACAATTGACCTAGATGGTTGAAATAAATACCATTTTATGTAATAATTATTTATCTATAAACTGTTTAAAGAAAAACTCAAAATGTCCGGGTATTTTCCAAGATATGAATCAATGTTCATCGCAAAACATAGATATAACGCAAAAATTAGCAAGTTTAGGGGTGTTTGAAGGTCCCTAAAACTTGAAGTCGACCCGGAGGGCTAAAATAAACATTATTTTACAGAACATCTCTTTCTCTATTAACTAACGATAGAGAATCTCATGATATACTCGTAGTTTCAAAAATATGTCCTAATTTCGATTGCAAAACATTAAAAATGACAATAAATAACTCAAAATCACATCATTAAAAGTAATTGACATAAAAATTCTGTGTTAAACTTATTCTTACGTTTTCGTCGCCGTTGTGCGATTTGCCGAATCAAACATGTGGAATGGTGAGCAAGCGAGTGCAGAATAGAATTTTTGGGTGCTCAAAACGACGGCAAAGCGAACAAACTTAATTTTTCAATGATTCCGCCTTGGCTCTTTATTAAATGAAAGAACAATCTTGATGGAATATCAGGAGTTTTGTGCGAAATTGAATTTGCTGCGTTGTGGATCAGTCTCGTGCGCGCGTCCGGATAATCTGATCGCGCTCGGCGAACGTGTGCGCGCGCGGCGGGGAAAACGTGAAAATGTAGCGCAAACGAGCGCGACCGGCTGCGCTTTTTTTTCTCCTCGTCGTTTTCGGCGGCGACGGCGGCGGCGAGCTTTTGTACGAGCGGCGGGTACAAGTACATTGTTCGCTTGTTCACAGCTTCGCAGGAAGCAGTCAATGAATATGGGATTTGCGCACTTCGTGCACACGGATTATCAGCGCAGACGTTATTCGATTCTGTTTATCTATTCACGTCAATTGACATTACGCTGACATTTTAAGAATAAACACACTAAGCATAAAAAAGCAGGCAATAAAAACAAGCTGAGCCCCGAGGAGCTTTATGATAGGGAAAATCTTGTGGTGTATTTGTACTCACCGTTTCATGGACGTACAATAATAATTTAATTACACACAATGCGTAAACAATTCCACGCTCTTTGTTAATGTAATCAATTCAAATGCCGAGTGTATTTGTTTAGTAAATAGTGTAAAATTGCGGCTCATCTGGTTCGTTTCGGTCTCGGGGTTCGTCATGGCGCGCACGTTTTGCACTCCAAATAATTTAATCATAGTTTCACAATATTAATTATTGTTTGGAGTTAATCAACGCCACCCGACAACTCGTCACCTAGCGAACTGTACAAACTTAGTTTACGTACGTAATTATTTTTTATTTCAATTGATAAAAATTCAAAAATTCATCGCACAGCAATTCAACAAGTATATTTTATTAACGCTGTCGACAAATTGATATACATTTAATTAGATCGCGTTTAATTAAATGTAAATATTGTGTTGTTGTTTTCACGCGCTCTGTTTGCGACTGAGTGTAAATGCACTCTAGGTTGAAATAAAACGCACGCGGATAGAAGGGGAGTCGTTGGGGGTGGGTATCTTTTTTTTTCTGTTTACAACTCCTCTCACCTTTCTATTTTCACTGTTGCCGACGAGTGTTTTATTTAATTTGCCGCCGCACAGGAAAAAATAAGAGGAAAATGTACCTCAACGCAAATGCATCGCCATATTTTTTTGCTCGCCTTGTTTTGCATCGAATGTTTGTGCAATGCGTTTTCGCTGTTTTCGCACGATTCCTTCCCCCCGAACTCTAGAATTGTGAGGGTTCTTTGGCCCGCATGCAAAAATCTCCAAAAGTAAAAAACGAGCAAATCCGCGCGTTGCACTCAACACTCGAGCGACTTGCTGCGCTGAGTGATTCCGATCGGCAAAGGATTTCCCTACACTCGCGCAGCGTCTGAGTTTGATATTTTTCTATGTTAATGCAATTGAAAGGCACAAACGGGTGCCACAAAGCAGAATAAAATGTTTCCTTGCGTACTATTGGCGGGCGACGACTTCTTACAAGGGTAAAACCACTCTTCGTCGCGACAAAGAAAAAGGTGATGATGCAAAATAAAATAAAATATTTATTTGGATTTTCAAATCCGCCACGCGGCGAGAACTTTGCTCGTTGCGCCGGTGTAACGGAAATGGCCACCAGATACCGGCGGGAAAACAACATTCGGTAAGTGCTTTTTGAATGGCCTCCGCCTCGCTTCTTGTTGTTTTATTTTATTGTGCAAAGATTAACAGGCTCGTGATTTATATGACCGCCGTCGCGGCTCATGGGAGGAAGGCGACCGACACGGAAGTATTTTAAAATGTAGCCGACCCGTGGCGCAATTCAAGCCACATACTAAAAAGACGATAAAATATTATCGGGGTTATGTCCCATGTTCATACTTCTTGTTACAAGCTGTTGGAATACAACCTGGTCAACCGATTCGAGTTCGGTATTATTAAAAATAAATTTAAAGCCGCCACACGAACGCCGTGTATATTTCGTTGATTTCATGCTGTGGAACATACGTTCCACCCCGTTTTGGTTCCACCCCGACGACGTGCTCAGACCGAGGACAATTTATAACCGAGCAATTACAATATCATCGCGATTATTTACATTGTAAAGATGGCGCTTGCCCTCGTCCACCTACCGTACCTTCCGCATCCGTTTCCTCGTTTCCCGCGCGCGCACACACGCTGATGGTTTACATTGTCGTCGCCATTGTATTCGGGGCCCTATTCAAAATTCATTTTCTATACATGAAAAAAACTCATCCGTTACGCAATAGCAAATGTTTTGTTTTTATCGACATGCGTCCATCATAATCAATCCTCAAAAACAAAAGGACGCTCAAATATTTCCAACCATGTAGTTGCGGAGTTACATGTTCATTTTTCGAACATGTAATAAATGAAGATACAAGTGTCCACTTTGCAATGCTAGCCTGGACGTAAAGTGGACACACTAGACAATGTAGCGCTTTAGAGTTTTCTAGTGTCGTTTGTGCTGGCAATGCTCGGCAAACTTTGCAACTTTTTAAATGCATGCGTCCTCGCCGCACAGACGTACACTTTCAGCCGGTAATTTCATGTGATTGCATTTTTGTCATAATATGCTTTATAAGCGTAAGCACTATAAAGTTTACGAGATGCATTAAAACACCGGCGATGGGAAAAAGCCGCGCGCATAGCAAACAGCGGCAAGTCATCGTAATGAGATTCGTAATTAAAATCTGAGCTTTCGACGTTTCCATTTGCTATTTCTAGTCGGTAAAACAAAAATTACATTTGTATAATAACAATTCGCTGAAAGTATTATTAAAATAACTAACATAATTTAATAACAGCGGTTTTATTGCTTCTAAAGATGAAAAAGAAGCAGGTGAGCAAAAAATAGTAGGGCGGAAAATAACTAACGGCACGTTTTGCACATTTTAAAGAAATGTACTTGAAATGTACGTGCACTTTTTCGCCGAAAAGCGTCCTAAGATAGTAACAGATTGGTACTTTTAGTGCGTGCGCCGGCGGACGAAGGACCTTCAAGTGAAAAATTGCCACCCGACTGGGAGAAATACACTCGCGCGAAGAAGACACGATTTTTCTCGACGAATAAGTCTATTACTTTAATGCGTCGGCATGTTTCATCGGCCGTTACATATCCGTATAACTAGTGTACGTCGAGGTGAATCTGTGCGGATTTGTTTGTATCCGTTTCGGGGATCTCCAGCGACATTTTATTCTTGTTTTGTAGGCATATAGGCTCTCAAAGTGGGCGCAAGACGGACGTCAGCAATATCGAGACACTTAGGTTTATGCGCTTCCATTTTGCGCTTGGAGGACTTTAAAAAGGGAAATACATAATCCTAAAAGGGCAAATAAATATTTTTTTATCCACCTGCATGGAAACAACACATTTGATTCGATAAATCACAAATTTCTTTATAATTTAATAAAATACTGGTATTAAAATATGACCCTAGGTAATAAAACCTCAGTTTCTATGTCAAAAGTAACCACGTGATAATTAATTACAAGAAAAGCGACATGGCTTTTGCAAAGAAACAATGCGTTTGTTTGGCGGAGCAAGCGGAGTAAAAAAAGCAGGCACGTTGCGATTGAGGCGGCGATTATCAATCAAAGCGCCTATCTATTGCATCCGGGTTTGCGTTTCCCCGATGCCGCCAAAGCACAATGTGCTTTTGAAGCTTGCAATGTCGTCGCGATGTCGATGACGACGGCATGACGGCGGCATGTCGATGCGCGCCGCCATTATTATCTATACAATGAAGCCGCCGCTCGCGCCGAGGACAAAAGATTAATTCTGAAACGCCAAACGACAAAAAACGCACGCCAACGATGTAAAAATAGTCCAACACAGGGGGTAAATTATTTATATTTTGTTCTAATAATATTCCATAAGTAAACAACCGCCCCCCCCTAAATGGTCTGTTTAATTTGATAATCAAATAACACTCCTTCTTAATATTCTTCCAACTCGTTTCGCCCTGCGGCTTTGACGACTTCAGAGCCTTCCTTCACGACGCTTCCACGCCTTTCGTCGTTTTCTTCTCGGTGGCGGCAGCGGTGGCGGGTGATTAAATTCCGAAATAAAGCCATCGAGTTTACGCCCGTGGGCATTAGCGTGCCGCGCGCGCGAAAATCATAATAAAAAATTTATGGCGATTTTAAACGGCGCGACGACGCGCGTCGGGTTTTAACCAATTTCGCGCGCCGCCTCGTCGACGACGCTCTCTGGATGTCAAAGTCAAAGGGATGCGAGCCGAACACGCAGACCGCGCGTAGACTTAATTATTAAACGCGCGCACGGGCACGGAGATGCGTAATTTGATGAAAAGGTATGCACGCACAATACCAATTTATAATTTTGGGATTTTCAAGGATTTTCTTTACTTCCACACGCATTTTACTACGCATTTTACTTTTAAATGTGAAGACGCACAGAGAAAGGGTTTGTTTAATTAAAGTTATTTGTATTTTTTATTAGATAATACAATCAAAGATTAAAACGAAACGAGCTGGGCAGATGCGCAAAAATTTCATTTTTTAAATTAAAATATTAAAAAATAAATGCAAATCTACAGCCTAAACCCCCGGAGGTTTGCAAGTGCAATACCAAAATACGAAAAAGAACCCTCGTCCGCCGTCAGGATTCGGCAGATTGCCATCAAAAGTCGGCCCGTTTAGGAATTGATGGAACGGAATGGAAATCCGCTCGAGCGTGTAAAAAGTTCGACGTTTTGCCGTTCGACCCGACCTTCGAAAACCATCTCAACTCCTCCATACTGTTGTTTACCGTTTTATTTCACCTGCGCGCACGCAAGAAACGCCGCTGCCAGTCAAGAGAGCTAAACCTAGTCCAAACTAACAGGTTTTAACGTGAGATCGTGAAATGCGAGGCATAAAGGCAATATGATAACTGGAAACTCGCGGACGCGGAAAACGGCCTTAATGATTTCCCCGCGAGACGCATAAACTTCGCTGCTAGGATGCTAGAAATAGGCTGCAGTTGCAACATCTCGAGCAATTACCTTCACGGCACAGCCAGCAGGCAAGAACAAAAGCGAACACAAAAGCAGACGCACAGAAAAAAAAAATGAAAACGATAACTGTTGGCTTAAGCTTTTCTTTTTGCGTTTACTTTTTATTTGCAGCATTCCCCGTTTTACTTTGTATTCCAGCCGAGCAATTTCCGCTTCCTTTGGCCGGGGTCAAAGTGAAGACGGTTACATATCTCTTAATAAACGCTGATGCAAAGCAATATCAAGCAACGTTTGTTGGTGTTATTTTTAGTTTTAGTTTTCAACTAGAAACACAAAAAAAAATCACATAAAAACATCCCAATAGTAATAAACCAATGATTAAAGCGTGTAATTGTCGTATTTCCAATTCGCCGCACGTCCCAAATCCTCGCCGCCGCCGCAATGGTAATTTAATTCACTCGTAATTGTAATTTTTATCAGGCCTATTGAACTGCTGCTCTCGCAGACTTGTTACCCCATTTTATTGTGCGTCCCCACTTTAATAACGACCTTTTCCATCGCTTTACCTTTATATATTTTCTTAGCCAGTGTTTGTGCTCGTGCTCGAATGATTTTTATTGTTGCCTACTTTGTCCCGTCGGAGATAAAGTAGCAAACCAGAAACCCTGGCGCTGGGTCGTATTGTTGCGCCGTCATGTGGACGCCATTTAAATTGCAAATAAATTTTATTTGCGTTCTTCCCAAAGCGCCCCGGAAACGACTGCTACAAAACGCTCCAGCGGTGAGTTCGTGGTTTATCGTAGCATTTTTACTGTAATTAGTGTTTCGGTTAAGAGTTGCATAAAATAGTTTTATGGCTTTGCGAAAGCGCTAAGTAAATAAGCGTCTGCGGTTGCAGACGTTAGCAAACTGCAGAAACTTGTCACGTACACACCCAACTTTTTCTGCTCTAGTTGAACATGTTGCAATCTTGGTTTGTGAGTGCAATAAAAATTATTAATGCATTGCGTTTGACATTTTTTTCTGCATTGTTAGTTCGTTTTATAATTTCATCGCGCAATTAGAACATTTGCATGCGTCCCTGCATTTCGCATCGTGCGGTTGGCTTTTTGCACAGATTCCGCTCGGCGGCGTGGTTTTTTTGCGCTCGTCGAAGACAACTCGCGCATTGGTGGTGGTTGGGCTTTGCAGAAGAAGCGCTCTTGCAAAAGAACCGCCGCCGAGCTAATCTTGAAAGCGGCCGCTTTGCGCCTCCGTCGCGCCGTGAAGAGGCGCTCTCGAGGTCTGGTGTCGAGTGCCCTCGACGAATCAAACCGTGTTTATTCACGCTCAAATGCTCACCGTATTTACACCGCTTTCTTTTGACAATTTTTTAAGCGTGCGCTTTATTTTTCAGCGCATGCAAATATACAGTGTGATTTCTTTCAGTTAAAAACACTATTTCCTGCCTGCTGATGCAAGATATTGATAAAAATGATGAAAGTACTTAACAAAGTAAAAGATATTTGCTTCAAAGTATCAATCCATATCAAATCTCGTTAGAGGACGGTTAACTATGGCACTGAACTCGCTGACTCGTTAGCCCCGCGTGCTACATTTACCGTGCGGCCATTTTCATCCCTAATTGCATATTGCACCAGCCAGTTTCTACGGTTATTACAGCGTAATACGAACTTCCGCAACAGTTCGAAATTTGTCCCCATATTAATGGCTCTGCATTTTCATTTTAAACCAGCAACTTTATTACCTCTTAATATCAACAATATTTCCCCAAAATAATAAATTTCGCAATGTAAAACTTACTCTCCAATCAAATTAAATTTAATTAATTGCAGCGTAGTTTGGTTAATTTTAATTAACATCAATCGAATCGATCGGAGCCTGATTGCAAGCACGCGGCAGTGCATTATGAATGTCTATTGTAGAACCACATGGTACTTAGCACCCCGGGGGTGGTTAACGTGGCGTCTAAAACGCGCCGCCGTCAAAGTGCACCAATGCATGCGCAACCGAATGCAGCCAGCCGCAAATCTGCAAGAGTTGCTCCAGGCGCTTTCTCACACAGCCACAAATCGCTGGTTTTCGATAAACATTTGCCTCCACCGCAGAGCTTTCAAATTAATGTGAAAACACAAAGTTTTTAATGCACATTTGTATACAACCAAATACACACAAAACAACTGCGCATGCGCGCTAGTGCATCAATAGAGTAGGCGGGGCAAACGTTTGATATTCTCAGTAGATTTATGTAAATACAAACAATACTTTCGTTTTCCACACATGTGCGGATAGTGGATATCAGCGTTATATGAGGAAATATGAGCGAGCTTTAAAACTTTCCTGCAAGCGGCGCACAAATTCCGACGCCCTCATAAAAGTTGAAAAACGTTACGGCGAAAACACACTGATCCCGCAGTCCGTCTGACCAGGACGCGCGCCGCGTGCTGCGCGCACCACCGAATTTATCGGTTGGCTACAAATTTCACCGCTTTCCAACCTACCCATTCCCTGCAACTTGCAGGCTGCGCGCGAGAGCAAAAATAAAGTCTCAACCATGTCGCAATTTTTATTTTATCGTCCAGAAAACCGTTTGGCCCCGAACGACTCCCCGCACGAAGCCAACGGATTGATGATATGATCGACCAACGAGACCCCACTATCCACTATGTAAACCTTTGCTAAAGCTTTACCCTTCTTTATTCCCATCAGTATCCTCAAGCAGTGTACTCTCGCTTCGATTGTGAGAATTTAATTTCGCCGATGGTAATTTATTATTATAATTTTTTCCCGTCTAATATGGGTAGTTAGTTCTTTTTTATGTGTGCGTAAAAAGTGTAATAATTTATAGCTTGTTCAACCACAAAAGCAGAAATGTTTATTTCCACCCTCGACTAGCCAAGGGCGAAATTTATTGGCCGCTGCGTCCCTACTTTGCGACATAATATCCGACTTAAAGCAAAAGCACGAACGCGTCGATTTGTTTTTGTTTGTTTTTTTTTTCTTCCCGCGCGCTGCAAAAATAATCGACGTTTAGATTTTTGTAGTAAAAGTCTGCGCAAAGTCCACAATTAATAAAATATCTATATAATAACACCTTAAGTGTTTTCCCAAGTTATAAACGCATCAAAGTTAACATAATTTAGTGGGTAAGTGAAAAGTTTGCGGGCACAAAAGTAACTTTTTTCGCGCGGCGTTCACCTCGCTCGCTTCTTTTCGTTTCATTTTTTTATTCGCCGCGCACGCCGCGCTGTGCCTTTATGAAAAGCGTGAACGTGTGCGCCATTTTTGCGCCGCGGCCATTTTCATAAAACAAAATTAAAGCGAAACAATTCGGCGCGCGATAATAAAAGCTGCAAAGTTTGCAGACCTCCACGACGATGATGATGAGCGCCAAACTTTGCTGATGGCGTTTGTTTTAAAGTGGCATAAATAACGCATAATGTGAATTAGTTTCGCCAGACAACACACCCAGCGCACAGAATCAAGACCGATTGATATTGCTATTGAAGCGTAACAATAGCGACGCCGTGCCGCAAAGAGAGATTACATGCAAATACTTTGACGCACTGGAATTAACAACACGTGAATCTGCGCGGTGTGTGCAGCGCTAAAAAGTACGAAGACGAGAAGACGCCGCTGCCACGGGGTCCGTGGAAGAAGGTCGGGATTAAGACACTTGATATTAATTTCCCAGGCGTGCAATATATTTTATTAGTTGTTGCTCTTCGTCGCGATGCGGCAGCGACGCCGAGCGTTGCGGCAGGAAGTTTGCGGCGCGAAGGGAAGCGCACACCAAGCTCTCCCTCTCACTTGAGGCTTTAATGCAGTTAAGCACGCGAATGCATAAATATTTAAGCTCTGCACCGCCGTCGACGACAAGTTTTCAACGGCGCGTGAGGAGCATAAAAACTTTGACCAAGACATTTCGCATATTTCTACAATTTTACTCAACATTTATTTGCATCCAAATTAAAGAAAATACGCTTTCTTGTCAAAAGTGATATAAATAATTAATAAGTCTATTATACTGGTACCTATAGTTTGTCAATGTACGCTTGGTTGATTATATGACGAATTAATACGTCGAGGATAATCGTCTGGTGCGCGTGCGTCTCGGATTGCACACAATGGCGGAGGCGCCACGCCGAAATCGTTAATTAAGCAATAATTGCGTCGCGAATTGTGTTGTCCTCGGGATGCCGACGTCGGCAAGAACCGCGAACAGCGAACAAGAAGCCAAGCAGCAGAGCATTCGCTGCTTGCTGACACAACTCTCAGATCTAAGATCTCGCGCCCGGATTTATGCACTTTCAATTTAAAGCAAATTTGCCTTGATTAGCACTTGAGAGATCCAGCTCTGTGTTATAGCAGTACTCCGGCAATACACAACTGGAACTAGCACAATGTTTGTTTTGTCGTGTGAATGCATCTCGCGTGTATGTGCGGCAAAGTGTCTCTGCATTTTCGCCTTCCGGGTCTTGCCTTGCCTTCCGACTCGCGGCAGCTGCCGGCACCAGCGACGAGGGTTGAGGGTCGCGTCGCGTGTCCGTGACGGCGGCAACAACCGAGCGTGTTCCACCCTTCGTCGCTGCCGCCTCCGCGCCCCGTCTGATGAATACAAATGACCGCCGCGCGCGCGTTACATATAAAAAGCATATGTTAATGAAATCATGAAATAAAAGTGTATTTAATTTGCGGGCAATCGGCGAGAAAACTTTTTCATTTAACACTTGCACACATAAATTCCCTCAACTTTTATTTCCGCTGTACATAATAAGATATTATACTAATACTAGTTAACCGGGCAAACGTTGTTTTGCCATATAAATTATTTCAAGTTTCTAGATAAATTTTAGTGTAGACAAAAAGTAACTTACTTATTATAAAAAATAGGGGTTGGTTATAAGAAACCAAAAATTGTATATTTTAATAAAATTAATTAAAACACATTAAAAAAATAAAAACAAAAAATTTCGACCAAAATTTAAAAAAAATTAAGGGTGAACAACCCTTATCACTTAGAGATATGAAGTTACCGATTCTCAGACCTACTGAATACGCATATAAAAATTTTCTTTGAGCGGGATGAAAAATGATTAGATTACTAAAATGGCTATAAAGAAATAGGGGTTGGTGATAAAAAACTAAAAATTTAGGGTTGTATGTATTTTTTAATTCCACATTATAAAAAAAAAATAAAAACAAAAGAATTTGTCCAAAAATTTTAAAAAAAGTTAAGGGTGAACAACCCTTATCACTTAGGGGTATGAAAAATAGATGTTAGCCGATTCTCAGACCTACTGAACACGCATATAAAATTTGGTAAAAATCGGTAAAGCCGTTTCGGAGGAGTATGGAAACAAACACTGTGACACGCAAATTTTATATATATAGATAATGGTCTTTATCTATAACAATTCAAAATGGCTGTCAGAGAGTCAGATTGTCGTTTGCTAGTTATTAATTTCGACATAATTAAGACTAATGCGTTTTCGGCGCAAAGTTTATTATTTACGAGTACCGCCTGCTTGCGCACTCAGCAGGGGGCTGCGATGGCACCTACGCAATCTGCGCGCCAATGTTCCTCCACCGCCACCAGCATCACCACATGCAGCACTATAGATATATCCAGAGAGGAAACATTTGTTGATAGTAATAAGCATCCGACTGGCCGGCCGCGATAGGTGGCCCCCGACCTCATAAATCGAGAGGCGGTCGGTTGGTGTGCAGGTTAATAATATAAAGTCGTAAATTACGTGTGTCGCCGTGACCAATTTGCTGCATTTATCCCGGCGCAAATCGCTTTACAATTAAAACTTCCGTGTTTTTATTATTTTTCAATTATTTCATGACATTATGTGCACGTGTCATTCAAACTCAAGCACAAAACTCAATATTAGTTTCTTAAATAGAGTTAGTTGCTTGTTTCACGCTTCCACCCTCTGGATATGATTGCGCACATCGATTACGTGGTAATCTATCTGAGGGTGCAGGCAGTAGTTCCCCTATTTGGGCTTTTTCTACGCAAGCAACAACACAGAGCTAACAGTTGACTGATGATACCGTTTCGCATTGAGACAGAGAGACATTCTGCAAGGGGGTGGTGGCGTCCAGATAATTTTCTTTTCGCACTCTTGTCCATCCGAGGGTAACACAAACACGCGGTACATTCCCATTTCTATTCCAACAGCCGCCGCCACCCTTCTGTTCTACACGGCCGTTTGTTAGGCGAGTGCTGTGGAGTCCGGTGGCGGCGTTTTCTCGCTTTTCTCGTTTAGTTTTCTCGTTATTCCGTGCCGTGCGACGGCTTGCAATGAAATGACCACAGATCATCCACCTAGTCGTTCGTTTTTCCAGAACGCCTGCCACTTTTGTTCGGTAAGTGGGCAAAGTAGCCCAACCAGCATCAGCTGCTACGTTTAGAAACTCATTTGCATGTTATTCCGATGATGCATTCTTCATGTAACACGTAAAATTTGAATTCACTCGCGGGATCTTTATGTAAATCATCTACCTTTTCAAGGAAGAGAAAAAAACTTTTATTTTTCAAATTCTCTGCACAACCGAGCTTTAAAATAATCGCGATTTTTTTCTATTTTTTCCGTTTCAATACGAGCGTTGAATTTTTTGATTGCCTCTCGACATTTGCCCCCCATCGCATTGTATAAGCTCTTGTTGTTGGAGGCATAGGCAACGGGAGGCAGAAACCCGTGTCCGAACAACACATATGCTCCGGCGTAATGCGCGTCGCGCCGATAAAAATGTTAACGAGCGTTCATTTGCGGTCTCGACGCGCCGCCATCGCGCGAATAATTGTTCACCCTCCACGAACCGAAACGAGCGCGGGCACCAAACACACCAAAACGTGTTGCGCTTAGAATATGTACGATCGCACGCCTACACACAAAGCGCGAGCGGAAAAAAAAAACCAACGCGCATCCATCTACCATCCATAATCCAGCAACACCAAAAACAACCCCATCGCTTTTTTGTTCACTTTTTTCACTGACCAGCACGTCGAGTATCGTCCAGCGTATAGAGAAAAAAAAAACGCCAGTAACCATTTGATGAGTTGGCATATCTGCGATAGTGGTTTTTTATGCGCTCTTATAATAAGTCATTGTGTTGGCTGGTGTGCGGTGTGCAACGTTCACATTGTTTCCCTTTTCAGTACCGGCCAGTGCCGGTATATGCTATCTGGATGCTGTCGAATGGCCTCGATGGTCGGCTGTCGTTACGCGCTGAATTTTGCATAGTGCACATTGTCCACCCTTTTATTCCACGCGTCATGGAGCAAAATCTCCCCGAATCCTTTGCTTTTTGACCCCGAAAATAAAGAAAAAAACTAGCAAAATCAATTTTTTAACAAATTTATCTTATCACGTTACCACGATAAAAATAAATTCAGTAGATTTTTTTTGTTGAAAAAATTTGCTAAATCGAAATAAATCGTTACTCGTTTAAAATCAATAGTATTTGTTTTCGAAACCAATCAATGAAATTGTATACGGACGTGAAAAGCTTTGGTTTGAGGTAGTATTAGTAGTGCGAGTCTATCGCTGGGTGTCATATAACATTAAAGAGCATTTTCCGTAATGGAAAAGCGGATAATGCGCACTTGCGCTCGCGCGCGCTCGGCCGCTAACATCATTAATCTTATATTACTGTTTCGTAATAACGTTACGCGCCGCACGCGCGCTCTATAATGCGATGTGATGCGATGTTATACGAATTATTTTATAATTTACCTCGGTCGGGCGCACACCGTGCGCGCTGCCCTAAAGTGGGCACTAATTTAGCGCCGGAAAACAAATTTTAAAAAGCTATCGATGACCGTCGTAATGATAAATGATTTTCATTAAGACATGTGTAGACTGCGAAAATAATCGCCGCCCCGCACTGAGCGTGGTTTCTTTGTTTCCGGCGCGCTGTGGTAATTATTCACCCTCGCATAACCAAAATGCGCAACGGCTTGGTTTAATTAATGTAAAGGAAAAGTGCGCCCGCCATCCCCGACCGCCAAAAACTCATAGACATTCTGATGATTCCAAAAAGCAGCGAGCGCGGCTGAATTTCGCGCGAATTGCGAATTAATTGCGCGATGTCACGAGATAATCGCCGAGAGTGCATTACACGCAATGCCGGCCGCTTTCTTCACGATTCCGCAATTCACAATCAACATCAACTTCGGAGGCTGTCTTCGTGTGACTGCGCGATGCACTGGCTGACACTGCGTTCCATTTAAAAGCGGGAATTGCATGAATTGGTTGAAATATTAATGATTTATGAAGGCGTCGCTGGCAATCTCTGCGCCGACACGCTATCATCAACGCGCACAGTGGTGTGCCACCCTTTTTTTCGCAGCGAGAAAGAAATTGATTAAATTTGACTACAAGAAAAACTTTTATTTTAAAAAGTGGATTTAATCAAAAGTTTGGAAATATTTTCAGGGGGAAGGGATGAATGCATACCACATACTAACATAAAATCCTTTCACTGCTATTGCGTATATTTCTACATGTTATTCAGTGCGGTATCAGGAATCAGGATATAAAATTAGATTACTTTCCGGAGCAATGAATATCCTTGCTTCGGGCGATATCAGCACTTCAAAATGCATCAAAATTTATTCTTTCACGTTACACACGCATTATTTCTTCGCCCACTAAAGAATTTATCGCCATTTCTAAAAATATAATCTTAAAAACCTACATAAAATTATAAAAAATGTAAAAAATACTTTAAAAAATTAATTTTACTGAAAAGCGTTTAAAACTTTTGCAAAATATCTAAAACTTAATTTTTTTGATGTGCTGCAGTGAAATAAAATTGTACTATACTGTGTCGCAACATTTTGTCATTTTTCCCATTCTCATTATCGATTAATCATCAAAACATGATTGCAAACCGAGTTCGCCGTCTCGCGTATGAAAATTACATCGGTTCGCATGCAGACGCAAATTGATTTCGCCCGCTCGCTAGTTTCAGGCTTTTTTATTCCACTGATTTCATTGATGCACGCACACGACAAATAAATAGAAATCTCGTTAGTTACCTTCGCCGAGTGTCCTTTGTTGTGTAACGTTAATTCACATGACGTGACAACTCCGGTGAAAAGCCGCCCACAATTTCAACTAATTTTTTTCGTTTTATTCGCCTGGTACGGCGGTTGGTACATAATAATTCCCGATTGTAAATTATTATCATATACATTTATTTTTAGCGTTCCATCCGCAGACGAAATACATTAAGAATTAATAATCGCAAGTAGTGCTTAGTGCTGAAAGCTTAAGAGAGCAATCTAGATTTGAATAAAACACGCAAATAAAGTGGCCGTCCGAGAGCAGGACCATGGCGCGAGGGTGGTTTCCTTCAAAGGTGCCGGTCGGATGCGTCCACCATCAACACTAACTATCACCAGGGTAGCCAACAAACGCAACCGCATTGTATATAAATAAGCATGGAAATTAGTTGTTTAGATACGCCGTTTGTCGTGCAGTTTTGCGCTTTGAAACCCGCCGTCCTGGCTGCCGGTCCGGCCGCGTTCTAAATATTCATGAAGAATGTCGCGCAGTTCTCTGCGAGAGTATAGTTTTCCGGGGCGGCTACAGTACGCGCCGAAAAGTGGACTTGAAACTCGTTAACCGTTTTCGATAATGCTCATGCCCCTGTCAGAGTTGAATAAAACATTCGCTGACGGTGTTGTTGTTGTTGGGCGTGAGTTTTCGGCGGCGGCGCGGGTGTGAGCCGAGTTCATTGTTTTGTTCGGTGAGTTATTCACGCCCTGATATTTTTTATTCCAAGCGAAGCGGAGGCGTTAAAAAAGGCGCATACGGCGGCGGCGGAGGGCACTTTATCGCCAGCGCACAGCTTCCTAAGCACACACACACACACACATACACCCACGCAAACATTTCCACACACATCGTTTTCTAAGGTTGCCTTGCTGGCCATTTCCCACCTGAATCGTAACTCGTTTTATTCGCGCAATAAAATGTGCTTCGCTCTCCGACGTAATCTAGAGCAATATTCATTTTGGCAGCAAAACAACAACACTACCAAACTAATCAATAAATAATTATTTATATTTTTAAATATTTAATTAAAAATTAAAATTTAGATTTTCCCGGTAAGAAAATGCCACAAAGTAGGTGATTATTACAAAATCCACTTAGTTCATCACTCCGTATCTATGCTGTCGCCTAGAAAGGGCTAATATTAATAAGTTTGCAGCGAACCGCGAGAGCCACTCGAGAAATAATGCGAAATTATTCATTCTCAGGTGGAGTACGACCACCTCCGCGCGCGCGACACACCGGTTATTTAGTGCGAGCCGCCACACGCCGTGTGTGGATTTTCCCGAAGAGCTTAGCACCCGCCCGCCAACACCGGCGTACATCATCGCATCGGCAGGCTCACCAGCTTAGCTCACAATTTATAGTTGTTAACGGCGCTAACGCTCCCACGAAAGATGGAAAAACGATGTAACACTACTACTTAAATAAAGTATATTTCAAAAAAATGCATTATTTCTTGAAAATTTTAAACTTAACTTGAGTCCGGTAAAGATGGAAAAAGCATGTCACAGCTAACTATACTTTTTTTTTCTTGAATTTGTTAGTATACAAATAGAGGTTTTTTTCTTCAGCCTCCTCTACAACCCGAGCGAAAAATATAGACAGTCGCTGTTTGGAGGTGTATTTATTATTTATAATCAGCGCGCTCGCGGCTTATTAAAATTGCAAAGCCGGCGCCGGCGCCCGTAGGCAAAAAAATATACGCGAACGTGTTTCCGGCGGCGGGCAATAACAGTAAATAATGCGAAATTGCACGTGAGTTTGTTTGCAATTTAAGTGCGCGAAGCGCGGCGAAGACGATGCGCTCGAGTCGTTTCGAAACTCTCGAAAGTTTGTGTGCGAAAAATAAAATAAAACACACAACTCCAGGTCCAACTTCAACTTTAGCATCAACTTGATAATGTTTATTATAAAAAGAAGTCCAAAGTCGCGTTTCCGGTGGGAATTTCGGACGTTTTTTTTTTAGAGGTTACCGAGAAAAAGTAACGGTGACTTCGTGAGAGGTTTAATTGCTACGATGACAACTGCCGGAAATGAACAGACGGAAATGAAAAATCCAAACACCTGTTAATATAAATTTTTGAAAATATTACCTTGACTGATAATTGTTGCGATGTAAATGATTCCCATACTCAACGTACGATTCGGTTGCTTCCTTTTGAACGCCATTTTTTTAAGTTTTAATTAAAAGTTCAATTGTGTTAGATGAAAATTCACTATTATGCACTGCGAATAATCCGTGCGGTTAAACCGAGAAAAAAAGTTCGGCTTGCTTTATTTTCAGCTGGTTGTGAGAATCACTGGAAGAAAAATGATCGCACGTGCTGCGAATGTGTGTTGCGCCGCGCGTCACATTCTGAACGTACACGACGAACGAAATTCTGCGAGCGACCGACCGGATGGTGCGATGCAGACAGCAGCTCGACCGAAACTGGCGGCGGTAGCAGCGGCACCGGCGGCGAACGCCCGCCAACCCGCCAATCTACGGCGGATGCGCAACGCGACGCGCCAACCAAACGTGCGCCGAGTTAATACGGCTTACATTACAATTATTATAAACAAATATTATTTTAGGCTAAAATTGGATCTTAGAAGCAAAAATATGTTATTTTAACTAGTGTATAGTGAATATATCCGGATATTAAATTAATCACTGTTTGATTTATGAACGTGTAGAATTTTGTTTTGTAATTAATGAAATAAAGCGCATAATGCGGTTGCGACTCTTGAAGGAATGCAGATATCGTAGAAAACGGCGAACAAAGCTTGCTCTTTTCACTGCGCTCCCAGAAGAACGAACACGCGAACGGCGTTGTCGGCGGCAGTGGCGGCGGCGGATCCTAGATTATGCATGCAGCCGTTCTGCTGCATAAGACATGCCTTGTCTTGAGCTACGTGGCAATCCACTTGTGCTTGTACGTACACGTACACCGGCGGCACACCGGCGTTTTCACCCGTCCTCCGCCGCCGCCGCCGCCGCCGCCGCCGCCGCCGCCGCCGCCGAGTGCTGCGACTGCCTCGCATCAAACATTCATCCGGGTCACGGCGCGCTCGGCCCATCCGTCTTGCGTTTTGTCGACGCGCAACTATCATCCGTTTCTACCCACTGCCGCCGCCGCCGCCGCCAATGCTACCAACGTTGCTTAAAACATTGCGCGCCGTTTTATGCTTTTATAAGAGGAATACGGCTAGGCCGCGCATGAAACGAAGATAAACTCGAGTTTCCTTAGCCGTACCTTGCCGATTACGCCGCCTCCAGCAGCAGTGGCATCAACTGCCTGCGTGCGTGCGGTGTACTGCGTTTGTCCTGCGTGTGTCCTTGGGATACTAAAACGTTGTTACACGTTTGTTTGCCATTATGTACCTATTTGTGTCAAAGTTGTATATTTTTTTACAGAAAAATTGAAAATTTGTTTAGATGCAATATTTTGCATGTAAAAATATAGGAAAAGCACGTCATCTTTCTGTCTTTGGTCTTTGGACTTGGCGAAATCGACAAAAATTCAACACAGGCAGCAATTGCATTTGTTTTGCTCCTTTTCATTTCCCGGCGCGACGCGACGCGGCCGCGCTTCGTTTTGCCAGCAATTTCGTTGTTGTCGGCGCGCGGCGCGCGACATCAAACGGATTTTCGAAAGCCGAGTCACTCGCATAAAAATTTATTTCGATGTCGGAAAGTGAATATGCTCGATTCGTCAGTGTCTCGTCGCGACAACGCAAGAGAATAAACTACATTTGCGCCTCGTATTCAATCCAAAAATCAAAACGCGAACAATGTAAATATTCCTACAAATTCCAAACCGGATGTTACCGGTTCCTCCATCTTGTCGACGTTCATTTATTATGAAAGTGGCGGGCAAATAAACCCGATCGTCGCCGCCGCCCTCACGTCCCGCACTTTACGATCGGCACGTAGCGGTACCCAGGTGCAAACCGATACTCGATTCATAATGCAGTGTGCACCGCGCCGCACGGTGGAGAAAACGACCGGCGGAAAGAACGCAGTTCCGTGTAGCCACAGCCAGCCGGGGCGATATCGAAACGATCTCGGTGACAGTGTGCGGTCGCCGGAGGTTTGCGGTTCTGCGTCCCGCAGGTCGTCTCCTGGTCGTGTGATTTGCGTCCGCGATTTGCTACCACCTCGGGTGCCGCATGTTTCCGGAAACGGTAGAAACGTGGTTAAGCCGGTTAAGCGCAACACTTCAACTTAATATACCTACACCGCAAAAAAAAAACCGGAAATGCAAAAGTAATCTATGTGCGTATTTTTATTTGCGCGCACGCATTCATCCAATTCACTGAATGTCCTTGCTTTGCACGCATGAATCATCGAGACATTTAAGACTCCCTCTGGTCCCGCGGGAAGCGTTCCTGCAGCCAGCCTCCCAATCACTTATTACGCCCGGTAAGGAAAGTAAGCGTGCACTGAGCGAATACGAGTACCGGTACGCGTAGGTACGCTGGACGCATCCACCCCTAAGCTAGTTGGTCCTTTGCAGGTATAAGGAGTGGTAGTGGTGGTGGTGGTGGCGGCGTTTTACGACGGTTAAATTGCCGCCGCTGCCGATGTTGCAGGCCCGCAATTTCGTTTGCCTCTCTCCGGCGGGCGAACGGCGGGCTAAAGAGCTCAAGAACTCGAGGGTAGTTTACTAAATAAAATGTTGCCCCGCGTTGTAGGTATAGTACTCTAGGCAAAGAAGAAGGAGAAGAGGATAATAGCAAGCAAATGAACCGCACGCGTGCACGCGCACGACAATGTAATAGAGTCTCAAGCACAAACAACTCACCTATAGTACTCTTGACTTTTAATAACCAGTTTGCAAAAAAAAGGCAAAGGCGTATATTATCCAACTAGTGTAAATTTTAGGTTGTGCACGAAAATACTAACCTAAAATTTGAGATTCTACGAGTACTAATGAAAACAATAACAAAACTAGAAATACAACAATACTCAAAGATAAACAAAAACAAAGCAGGAAATAACTATGCTTATTCTATTCCATAGTCTAGATTGTAGCCAATCAACTGCTGAAGAGGGGAAAATAATCTCCGCGAGCGCAAACCAACGAAATTGAAATAATCACCCCGGCTTGATTTGCGATGCGCACTCCAGTCGCCTTTAAGGACTCCATGACCTCGCCACTACCACCCACGCGCGCGCGGTGGCAAACTGTCGACCATTATGGTGATTCGATTTCGGAGCGCTCCAGTAATTGCGGTTTGGCGTGCAAGTAAACACTTACACACACATGCGGGGCGCACGGATAGTTGACGCCGAGGTGCGTCGAGTGTCAGACCATTAGTCGTCGAACCGACAATTTCACTTTAACTCGTTGATTCGTCAATTCCGTCCATTCCGTGAACGAGGAGAGGAGAGTCAATCAATTCGAAGATATCCGCTCTTCGATTTAATAACCGCGACTGCACACGTCACTTCGGAGGCTTTCATTCCCCCTATAGTGTGAACGGCCGGTCGGAGCTTTCGAGCGGTAATTGGTTTGCTTAAACAAAAACACGTTTCGGATGGCAGGCCCACCGCCGCCGCCGATATCGTGCTGATATAATGATTGCGCGATCCCGAGAGCTTTCACATTCAACGCATTCAAGATCGAGGGTGTAATTTGTCGCGTTTGATAGCTTCCATAGACCAGAGAAGAGAAGAAAAAAAGCACACACGCGAGTTAAATGCAAATTATTATTCCCTAGTTGTATAATGTGCAGCTGAATGTTTTCTTCTTCGTTTGCAGTTTAATTTTTTTTACGTTTTCATTAAACAGTCAAGTAGGAAAAAAAGCGCTCAACATTACAAAATATAATTCAACCCGCTTGGCTGGTTGGCGCTGGCGCTCGTCCTGAGGGCAAATTGCAATCGATTTGTAGCATTCATTGCAGTCGAGCGTAACGGAACGCACCGCCAGAGCGATTATCACTGACGTTGACGAAGAGACAACAGGCTGTCGACTAATTGCGCTTCTTTTGCGCGCCGTGCACCCCGTTCTTTCACCAAAATCTATTACCCCGCAATTACAGCGGCATGTCGTGCGTAAACGCGTAAAACAACACAAAATGCTTTTAAAAACATAACATAATTCGATCAAAACACTGCGCGCGTATACTACTCGCGTATCGATACAACATTTTTTATTGTTGTTTGTTAATTCCTAACCGGATTGCACACATATTTCGCAAACGCAACGCGTGCGGCGGTGCGCAAAATTGTGATGCGCTGCGAAGGGCAAACAACACGTGAATAATTGGCCATTAAAGCATTCATAAGCGTCGATCGCGCCCATTATTAAACACAATCAAAATGTAAAACAGCGGAACGCATTTGCCACAGTTTCGATTGGCATGGCCGGCGATTGGCTCACAGCATTATTTATTTAATATCAACAAATGTGTAATGAACGCAGGAGAGCCATGCAGTCGTAATTTATTCACAGCTGCTTTTGAGTTGTGTCCAATGCACTCGGCAAGTTTTAAGCATTACTAAATTAAATTAATTATAGTATGTGAAGATGTACACATCGCCAACAATTGAAAATCTATAATATTAAAATGAATGGTAAAATCTGTTGGTAAGCGCATCATTCAACAACGCCTTGACCAATTTGGCCAATTCTTTTTTTAAAATGTTCGTTAAATTCCAAGGATGGTTTTTACAGCGAGAAAAATTCGAATAATTTCCGGGAAAACCTTTAAAACAGCCTTTTACTATAAGATAAAAATAGGCATTGAGATTCAATCGTAGTTATAGTTAAATAGTTCAATCCGAGATGGCGCGCTGAAGTGCATTATCAGCAATTCTTTATATAATTAATTTTTTTTTTAAATAAAATTACCAATCTTATTGATTGAATTGACACATACTATGTCTAGAACAAGAGAGTAAAAACGAATCACATTTTTATTAAACACTACCGAGACAAAGTCGCAGCAAAAGCTAGTTATCGAGATTAATAATAATAAACAAAACAGTTAGTTTTGACGCTAAGCGACTAGAGATATCTCGACAATTCTTCTATTTCTATGCTTGATACATTTCCATAATAAATGCATGCGCCAATTCGCATGCACATGACCAGCGATAGCGAGCAAATTGATTAACGCGGCACCGACCTACCCATGCCCACTCGTTTTATTTAGAAAATATGTAAATACGAGTCATGCGAATCCCACAGACCTACACTTCCAGTTATCTTGACATAATTAACTAATCACATGCAAGAAATGACGAATTTTTCTATTTTATTAAAGATCGTTTGTCTTTTTCGGTATTATTTTTGGAAAGTCATTGGGTAATTCAACACTCTCGCAGCTGCAGGTCTTTGCGGATTACATTTACGTGTAACTTTAATTCCGCCAACGTGGGCGGCAGCGAAGAAACCGTTGCACCGTTAGTGGAACCTGCTGCTGCTGCTCGATTTGCATCTCGCGCAAACTCGCGCTAATCGCGATTCGAATTGAATTGTAAATCCTCGCGCGAATCTCTTCTTCATCTCAAATGATCTACAGATCTCTACAAACTACACTCCTTGACTACGAGAACATTCCAAAGAGCGACTTGTTTTTATCCAAGTGTATGTCAATTGCATATCAATTGATACATCTCTAAATCACCGTTAATCATTAGCATGAGCTTGTGGACCTTTGTGTCACAATGTCGATTGTCGACTACACATGTGCTCTTGTTGTCGAGAGCTTCAAACCCAATTGTCTAACCACTTCGGAATTGTAACAATGTGTATAGAATGTGTATTGAAATTAAGTCTACTAGTATTCTATTCATGCAAATGCAAAATAATTCGACTTAAAAATCAAATTTTCATCGTATTATAAATCATCTCCATGTCGCGCGGATAACGCTGTCGCAATTTTAATTAAAAAATTAAGCAGGCGAAGCAGGCAGGCAAAGCAGACATACGTCCTATCATATTCCGGCGCGAGTGTCCGAGCAAAACGCTTAAAATACGTTTTCTATTTGAACGTCCGACTCGTCCTGTTCGTCGGGCGCTCGTCCTGCCGGCCGGCGTCGTGTAATCCTCATGTAATATTGAACGTGCTCGACTGCTCGTCCGTATGTTCCACGAGGCCACACTCAAACACGACGCTTTTTGCAGTTTGCAGCAAAGCGTGTTTCTTTTTTTCTCTTGTGTCCACCACGTTCATGTCTTAATTGATTCGGGCGCTCGTTTTTTTCCCCCGGACCATTCCGCATCGTTTTGCGGGGTTTTTCTTTCTTAAGCTATTTGTTTTGTTTACAACTTGATGGACAATAGACTGCGCAATCAATGACACACTGGCCTCGGCTCGCATCTGCATTTATTACTATGCAGTTATGTTTACATCGCGCTGGGAAGCAATAGATCTTTCACAAGCGAGCAGGCAAAGAGGAGAAAGAAATGCGCGAGCGCGCCGCCGCACGCGGCCTCAGCAGCGTAATCGCATCTCGGTGAAGGGAATGCCGCGCAAAAATCGCCAACAGGTAGGTGAACACAAAACACCTTTGCACACGCAATTGCGCCGGCATATAAAGCCGACGACGGCTCTCTGGCGGGCATTTTGCTTGTAGTAGTGGCATGAATCTAACACCAATCACGGTAATCACATTCATCAACACGCTAATTACCGAATTACACAAATTAAACGCTACGAACACAAATTAAATCATTTGTTGTTATTAGTCAAATAGACCGCTGGTGTGTGCATGAGCGAGTGAGTGTGAGTGTGGCAGTGTGTTGAAATGTAAAAAGTTTGTGATGATAAATTCCAATTCCAACGTAAAGTTGTTCGAGCATAGTTCAGTTCGAGCAAGTTTTAAAGCGTGCAAATTATAACATCGCACACCGCGTGCGCAAAAAAAGTTCGAATTTGAATAAATTTAAATTCTTTTACCTTTGTGGAAACATTTGTTACACTTACACTGCTAAAACCAGATATTACACGCCTTTGACTCTCCCAACTCTTCCGCATCTGAAACAGAAAATATAAAAATGAAAAACGATCCGATTTGAAAAAATATCTATTCAAATTTATTTCTCAACTTGCGAGTTAAACACCAAAAGTGATTTATAAATCGTAGTCAGTCATTTATAATGGTAACACGTGGACTAAACGATTGGAATAATAAACTTGTAACAATAGATTTAAAAAATTTATACGTATTGAGCAAGAAAACACCTTGAATTCAATAATAACCTTGGAATAAGACAACAAATGTTTAGCAAAAGTTTAACTTCTGTAATAATTTGTTTCTAGACATGTTAAAACTTCAAAAAATGTTATGGATGATGATGATAGTGTGGTGTGGTGTAGGGGCGGCAAGAGCGCCAAAAATATACAACGCACTAATCACATCCGATGAAAATCTATCGCCTAGCCAAGCTTTTCCGATAATAGAGCCTGTTTTACAAACAACAGCTCTGGGTGTTGCACCACCACTGTTTCAACCACTTGTAGTACATCAAACGCAACATAATCAACAAAATCAACAACAATCAAATGTAAGTTTATTTAAACTGTAAAATAAAATTAAAATTTTCATTTTTTTAATTTTTAGGTTAATTCTAATCCTGGTCCAGCAAATGTACAAAAAATACCATCTGGACAACCACAATTAGCATATCATGATGCATATTCGTTATATCCAGTATCCTATGATCCATATTTACAATATGGTTACCATCAAAATTATGTCTATTCACCGCCATTGCCATATTATCAACAACCCGTTTATATTGATTACGCACATCAAACAAATTACGCCAACGCACCTCAAAAACAAGAAAAACCGGAAATTGTACAAGAAAATCAACGACCGGTTGTACCAGTGCTGCCACCACAAGTACCAACAGCATCCGCAGCGCCCCCACATGTCAATTTTAAGAAAAACCCAGAAATTCCGGATGTTATCCCACCGCTACCATTCACATTGCGCAAGGAAACGAAACAAAAAATGAATCAATTGCAATGATTTATATGTCTATTGTTATTTTTATTTATTTTATCTGCAACATACAATTATCTAAGTTATTAGTGAACAATAAAAACTGATTAATAATAAATCATAATAATTTTGCTTTTGTTACGGCGATAATTGCTGCAAATCTTTGCCGAAAATCTGCACAAAGAACGCAAATCCTTTACCATATTTTGTAATCACGCCGATTTCTACGTAGTTATATCCAACACCACCTCCGGCGTATGATGGATACGCCCCGATACCAGGAGCCTCGTCATAGACATTCACACAGGATATTACAACATTTTTATCGGTTGCTACGTTGAACTTTAAGTAAAAATAATTGAATAATAGTTTTGTAATAAAAATAGAAAAATCAGTGACTTACTCTCATAACCGCTGATAAATGTGAGTTCCCATCGTTATTTACGACAATTTTCTGTGCGTGTAACTCATTTTCGTTTTCCATACACCGTCCGATAAAGAGATTGTGAGGTTTTTCAATAACTTGCACATTAACTACATAAATAATAAAATAATTTCTTTTTGTAAAATTAATACATTTAGCGATTTATCTTACTAAAAGTATCCCGATATGGTTTTAATAAAGTATCCGACCCATTCGAGAATTTAATTTCACCAGTTTCGTTATCTTGAGACGTTACCAAAGTCCTAAAAAAGCTGTCTTTGGCAGGGGTAACTTCCAAACACAAAATAAGTGCCCAAACACACCAAACAACTAAAATTTGTAACTTTTTCATTGTTTTGACTTAAGTCACCAACCGCAAGTGAACGAATGACCAGTGAAAAACATTTCCAAGTGATGTGTGTACTCCGTGTGACATTTTAACCTTTCACACAAAACGCTCTATTGAATGCAGTTTAATCTGAATTCTATTCAAGTAAACACGCGTAAAATGGGACAGACAAAGAGGAAGAAGAAATGAACCACACATTGTATCAATCTTATCAGTATCATTAATTACACACACATTACTCAATCAGTAGTTACAGAATATTTCGAGATTCATAGGAAGTAGACTTATGCGGATTCAATGGTAACTGTGTCATCATCATCCGACAAATTCACACTGTCATTTTGAATATTTTCAATGGTATCTTGTGGGTTTTCAGTTGGGATATCAGTTGGAACTTGTGTGGGTGGATGACTTTCAGTTGCAATGGAATCTGGCACATTGGGAACACTTTCAACTGGTGTAACGGGAGCAATTGGTGCAGGAACATTTACAGCGTCTAAAAATGGTACGCCAGCAAACTGATGACCGCCCACGAAGGAAACACTTGGTGTATAATAATTGACAACTGGTGAAGCTACATGAAACTGATATGGATAGCCAGAGTAACCAGAATATCCAATTGTTTGCGCAAACGGAGAGTAAACGTGAGCTATTTGAGGCACTGGCGAAACATCAAATGTTCCCAATATTCCATGATAGGTACTCCTTGTTCCAGGAACAAAATGTTGAGGAACTGGTACTGATCCGACCGAAAGCAACGCAGAAATAAGAACTACAACGCTCTGAACACACAAAAAACAATTACACTTAACTTAAATCAATTAAAATTTAAAATCACACACTACCTTCATGATTATTAGAAATCTATTCAATTCAAAAGAGGTCTGAAAATTTGTGACGCTATTAATTTCGGCACTCGGCCTTATATACTACCGGGAAGAACAAGTCTGAAGTCTTTTTTTGTTGCAAACCCCTCTTTCTTTGATTTAAACTCAGGTCGTTTTCAGTGTTTGAACTGGAGGCACGATTGGTATGCGTGACATATACACACGCGTCACATAATTGTTTCATTCACACCATTCACACAGCGCATAATTATTAGTATGCTCGCGCTAGTTATATTTGTGGGCTGGTTTTCTAACCAGCATGTTTTTCGGAGGAGTCTTCGGCCGCTATTGAACTTTAAAATGTGACAATTTAATCCCGAGCAAAACAAAATTGATATTTAACTATACCTACACAAAAATAACTCCACAACATTAAAGGAGTTCCAGTACTTATTTCCGTAAATAATAAATTAATTTCGCAGTGACACGAATTGTATCAACTTACGCCCTTTTCTAAATATGATAAAAACGCGTACATAAATAAGCCGGCGGTCATTCCGGACGTTTGGACTTGAGCCGGCAGGCTCAAGCACCAGATGGACGCATGAAGCGCCGTTTCAGAAAGAAGAAGAAACGCACAAAGCAAGGCAAGCGCGCAGTATTTACGATGACATTTTGTCACGCAAAAGTTAATGATTTATGTATGTGCAAGCGCGTCGGATTTACCGCGTAAATTCCTAAACACACACACACAGATAGAAATAAATATCCGAAACAATCGCATCAAATAAATCGTAAATAAATTCAAACTGAATATGTTTTGTTCGAATGTTGCAAAACCAACATGTCCGAAACTCGCGCGACTAATCCCAAGTCACCAGAATTGAACCCGGCAAACAGATTTGTTCCGGCTTCGAGAAGCTGAGGCGGCGGCGGCGGCGGCGTGCGTTATGTCCGCCGTGTGTGATTCGCCAATAAATCGACGGTGTTATTACATCCACATCCGACGGCTACGTGCGCGTAATTTTAAACAGAACGATTTTCCGCTCGAATGAAAACTGCCACCGACTGCCACCGCCATTGGGCACTACTCCAATGGTCAAGAACGTACATTGCTCTTCAAAAATTAAAAAAAAAAACCACGACCTTCGAGAAAAAATTACTCTAGTAAAACAACAACAAAATTATGTAAATGTCAATGCTACAATCACATTTTAAACGTAAAATCAAATGTGACGTAAAACAATCTAAATTGCTATTTATAGATTGATTATAAAACAATTCCAATGCAAACATTATTCTACTCGGCATGAGATTTAATCACGACTGAAATCAGTATGAATATGGTAGCTATTTTTTTAAATAAATTATGAGGCTATAAATTGCTATGCGGTTAATGACGGGCTCGATGGTTTCGATGATCATCGGGCGTGTCAGAACGCTGCGTAATTGATTGTGAATGATTCGAGCGTTGTTATTCCATTACCAAACGATTTATATTCCGTAATTGCCACAGCGCGATACAAAAAAGCGTCGCAGTTCTTTAACCACATATAAATATAGATTTATTCACATTCTACCAGCTCTCCTATAACATGTGATTACAATTCAATCGCTTCTCAATCTGATATAGTTATAAATTTATAAATTCCAGCGTCATTAGCATTTCGTTCGGACGACGACATTTTGAAAACATGTGTCGGCTGTGTTTAGAATAGAATAGATGAGAATATTAACAAGAGGCTTACAAGATGACAAACATGGCTATAAATCATTTGTTATCGATAGTAATATCTTTTTGTAAATTAATTGTTTTATAATTGTGATATTAACATTTATGGAAATTGAGTGTGTGGAAAATGTCATTCAAAGTATAAATTAATTTTTTTGTTGGTGAAACTTAGAAGATCATAGAAAATAACAAACTTGACTTTTATGTACCTACATTTATATAAATTCGTAATGTTGTTTCAATCTACAGTTAAATCGTAAATATAAGATAGCCAATGAAAATGATTTTTTTTATCTTATCTTATAAAGTATTTTCTGAAGTTTCATATTCTTCAATTTTTAGTCGATATCGCTTTTAGCTTGCAAGATATTTGTTACCAAAAACTTTTTTCTTGAGAATCAACTCCTTCACCCTTTTATGCTCTGAATAAAAGTCACTTGTACCGCTCCCCTCATACTCGTTCAATGCCTTGATTGCGAGTCAATTATGAAGTAACCTTCGTACGGTGCCCTGAATAAGATTTCCCGTAGATAAAGAATCTTCAAACCGTTCCTCTCTATCGCCTTTAGTTTGCGAGATAATCGTAATCGAAATATTAATTTCTATTTTTCGCATGCTAGCGACATCGCTGGGTTTGCTAAAGAGTTATATTTAAGTATGATGTACCCAATGCGTGATTCCTCGTGCACGGCACGCAGATTCACTATCGATACAAACAACTAAACGATACGAACGCAATCTGCATAAACATTGTGCATACTAAGAAACCTTCTAACATGTGCCACTTGTTATAAATTTAAACAAATATAAAGTAGTGCAACTAGGATAACCGCATTCATTGCCTTTATTGCAACATGCAACGCTATAAAGTATTACAAGTTAACGCCCAAATCCGAACCAAAGCAAATTTAAATAATTCATTATCTATTCCCCATTTTCATATGTTTTTGTTTTGAAATTTTGAATTTGTATTAATGAGACGAATTTTTAAATAAATTCTGTGATAACTATTAAAATTAAAACAGTTTACAGCTAGAAATAATGAAATCAAATATAACGCAAGTCAAAATATTGACTTACGAACACACAATGCACTATCAACATCACAACACCACAAATTCATGGAACTAACAAAAGGTAAATACGCCGCATCAGGTGATACTGAGCCTGTTCAACTTTAATTTTTGCAAGTCTACGGAACTACAGTCGCCATCTCGCGACATAAATAAACAACTCCTTTATAAGTCATTGATGCGTAAAAGATTAACTATACAATCGCATGTAGATAAACATTCTATTAATAACTATGTTGTGAGTTGTTCAACTAAAACAAACACGCAATGTATCCTCGTTCCCACATTTTTCCCTATTAAACAATAAACTCCTAAACAGCACGATTGCATTTGAATTGCGTTTAATCCACGCAAAGTTTATTAAAGTTGATGTCATAACAGCCGTAACAGAAGTGATAAAGCTTTATTGCCATTATGCAAGTGGCGATAACCGAGCGAGAACTGGCGCATCAAGACGGACGTTCTCAAAGTTCACTCGCCGGCCACGAGCGAAGAAAACCATCCAAACACGTTTCAATTCCATCAGAAACAAGTAGGAACTAATTAAATGATGACTTATTGTCCGTGCACGGGCGAATACCAAACATGCGTGCGTTTATTCATCAAGCACGGAATTTCCAAACAAGAAAAGCAAAAAATGAGGAAGTTTACGCGTGGAATTTGCGTCGAATGTTGCGCTAATCAAGTTTTGTAATCAACTGATCAGTCCACGAGTGTGTTTTTGCTCTCTAGAGACGCAAAGTAGGGAAAGTCGGCCTTCGACCACGCCGCACATGGCATCGACACGATTTTCATACCAGAGAGCGACATTTTGTTGTATACATGCACGACTTGCATTCGCGTTGCTCGCTGGGGGCCGGTTTGTTGTGGGTCGTGCGAGAACCGAGGCCGGTTACTTACCGTGCTACCAGTTTAAGCGCGTCAGGCAATAATAACGCGCGCCACGACTGCGCCCAGAAAATAAACAAAGACAGAGCACCAAGGCGCAAATACCCAAGACTTTGGATTTAGAAAAGAAGGGAACCAAAACAGAGAACAGCTGCTTGCGTGCTGTTTCAGTTCGGGTCTCAGCGTCGTCGTCGTGCATTCAGCAGTAGTCGAAGTTTACTTTGCCAGAGTTCTTGTGACTTCTTGAGTTTGTGCTGCGGTGTGGTGTCAAGTGCCATCCAGCGTCTTCAACTGTTGACCAACATTCGAATTCTCAACTAACAAGTTAACTACAGCGAATCACAGAAGGTGTCAAACGTGTGTGGTTCGTATGTGCATAGTCTATTTGTGGTTCTAAACATCAACAACACAGCAAACGTGAGTTGAACATTTATTTTTAGACGTTAACGCGTATATAAATTAATTCTGCTTAAATGTGTACTTTGTATTCGGTGCGTTTGTGTCTAGACTTTGTTTCCGACTTAAGTGACTAAGTCCAAACTAAAGTCGCAATTTATTTGACTTTTATCACGGCGCGCATTTATCACATTCGTTCCATTTTGCAGCGCATTGTAACAGAGATAGTGCGGCGCCGTGGAAGGTAAACAATGAGTCTCTTCAGCGCTCTATTCGGCCACATTCAAAACAAGTTCGGCGAGGGTAGCGCGCTGCGTACGCCCGCACAGCGGCCCTTCCAACCCACGCCCGGTGCGCATCGTCCCAACGAAAAAGAAAGCGAGACCTACTTTTGGATTATGTAAGTATAAAAAAAAAACTACACGTGCATTTGCAATGCTTGAAAAGTTTTACTTTTTACTTCTTAGTCTACGTCCTTCGTGATTACATATTTTCTATCGTGCGACACACTCGAACGCTTTTTGCATACACGCATAATCACACACTTGAATTTTGTACTCGTGAAGCAATTCACTTGGAATTTCGCATTATAAATCATTGATAAGTAATTATAAATAAAAATAATTATTATCTGTAAAATTGGTTAATTAAGTGGTACTTAAGTGTTTAAAATTACATTTTTGCCCCGCCTACTTGATAGAATCCTCACTATTATACTACAAGTTGCATAAGCTTCAAGCAAAGTTAATTATCTAAAGTTTAAAACGTTTTAAACAAACATTTCCAACCGGCCTTCGAGTTCCACCGGCCAATACAAAAACGAGAAACCAGCCGATTGCACACACTCCACGTCCAAACATTGGCAAATCATTTTAGTGGCCGGCAGACTCGCATCGCGACGCAGAACATAATCAACATTTAACTATTGAACAATTACGCTGCGACAGTAGTCAACTCAGCGCCGAAATCAAACTCATCGTGCGCGTTAAAAATTTACTCACAGTTGCACATTTGCAGAGAGTGTGTTTGCGGCTTCTGGCTGTTCATTAAATTAAGAACACAACGCCGCACGCCTCTCGCACAGTTCCGCATTAAAGCGGCGAAACAATGGCGTGCGCGCGAAATGATCAACAAAAGCGCGCAAAATAGAACAACTCCGGGCGAGAGGAGAGTGTGTGATTATTACGCATGAAGTGTTAATTAAAAAAAGGCGTCGGTTGCGAGTGCATAAATATATATGTATACACATCGACGAAACGAGAGTACTTTGCGTGCGTGTGTGAGGTGCAAAAGTGTAAGTGCAAAGTTTTCACACTGAGCTTTCAATTTTATTTTCAAACTTCATCGCAATGCGATGTGCGCACGGTTTGTGCAACAGCGCGCTAATACAATGCTTTATTAAATTCCATGCATGTGCGATTAGTCTTTTGTTTACTTTGAGTTTCAAAATAGTTTCAGTGTTCATTTTCATACAGATTTAATTAACATTACTGGAAAAACATTTTGAATTATTTTTTATTGTGATATTTAGGTTTGTAATCTTTAAAAACATCACAATGATAAGAAAAAAACACAAATATTGTACGTTCGCGTTTGTATCGCGGCAGGTGTATAAACAAAGTATTTTATCAGAATTTAATGAAAATAAGTGCATCGTAGCGCCATCTAGGTTTAAACCCAAGAGTTGTATTTTAGTCAAATGTATACATCACTACCGCCAATAAACAACTTCACGCATTAAACAAGCAATATTAAATGCAAATAAGTGCATCGTAGCGCCATCTAGGTTTATACCCAAGAGTTATATTTCAGTCTCTTATGCACATTACTACCACCAATCAACAACTTCACGCATCAAACAAGCAATATTAAATGCAAATAATATTTTTAACAAAAAATTAATGAATTTTTATCATTTTCAGGTGGAGATGGTAACAATTGATGAGACTGACTCAAGATAACACCACCGACGCCATCGCAACATCTCACAAATGATTCTTCTGATACTCTTTGCGCTTTTCCTAGTGCTCTGCACCCTCATTTCTTAATAGCTGCGGAAGTATGCTTCTCATGCCTGCTACAATTATTTCTCCGGCGCGTCTGCTCAATCCGATTCGAGTCCGTTTAGATTTAGATATAAATAGGTATAAGTTCTATTAATAATTAAGTTACCTATATCATTTTATACTATATAATTTACATTCATATATTATTAGATTTATTAAACAATCAATGCAATGGTAAAGGTAAGAGGAGATTGTGCATCCGAAATACCGACGTCTGTGATGATTTTTCATACAAAAAAATCGCAATGCACACCTGATACAAGATGTAAACGCAAAAGAAACGCATTTAACACTAGTCATGGCACTTTTTGCAGCCTTGGATCAGCTCAACTCAAGGCGCTTCACGTTCATTAACATTTAATTCATCATTCATGGTCATTAAAGCACTTATTGCAGCAAATATAGCTATAAAGTATTTTTATATTGGAATATTGTACGAATAAAGCACATTATTACTTTTATTAAACTTATTAAATCTTTATTTCAATTTTAAAAACCATATTTAGCCTGTGTTTGTTTTCTAGAATATTTATTAGAAGCCCATCTATTTTTCAACTCTTGTTCATTTGCCTTCCCCTAAAAATCACCGAAAATAAACTCCAATTTTTTTTTAAATTTAATTAAAATCATCATTACCTGTTGAGCTAGGTAAGTAATATGATGTTTCCTTTTACTCATAGCACTTATTGGCTCTCCTTCAGCTGCTGAAAGTCTTTCTACTTCTGGATCTGTCAGGGCTTTAGCTCTTATGATATCTTCATCTGTCATTACTTCCTCTTCATTTATATCAATGAATTTAATAGGAATTTTAGAGGAACCAACTAATTTTTTTAACTAAAATTATGTTTAATAATATATAAATCTATATTGAAATAAATAAGTAAAATATTAATCCTTACTGCTTCATTGTCTAAACCTTCATATGGCTTAGCAGGTTCAGGTGCAGATACAATTTCTGCTTGAATATTTTGTTCACTGTGATCAAACACTGGCACAATTGGCTCTGGTTTAGGTTTTCTGCCACAGACAGCTTTCCATGCATTCACATCAAACTCCTCTACTTTAAAATCATCATCTTCATCATCAGAAGTGACATTTTTACCTTGTGCAGTTGTATTTTGTGCTTTTGTTTTGACATTTCTTGGTATTAAATTATTTTTAGCATTTTTGGCAACTGAATTAGGTATTAAAGTCTTTGTTGTGACTGTTGCAATCTTGGGTGGTGGTAATATTGAAAATAAACCACTGGATTTCTACAAAATTATTATTTTAAGTTGATTTATCAATAAGAATGTATTGAATTTAACCTACTGAGACAATTTTTTGTATTTTATCTTCTGGTTCATCTTCTTCATCACTATCAAAGTCTTTCAAAGATGGTGCGATTATTCTAACAGGTTTTTCACTGGTTTTCAGTGGGTTGTTCTTTTTTCAACAGAAACTCATCGTTTTCTTCTGTGATATCCACAAACTGATTGACTGTTTTTGGTTGAGGTAAAGTTGTGAATCATTCTGGATTTTCAGTGGATATTACAGGCTTTTCGATTATTTCAACACCACCAGAAGGTAAATCGTCTTCATCATCAGTTATGTTATCACTATCACTATTAGCATAAGCAACTAACGCCATAATATCAAATTTATATTACGTTCTTTTTTCTAAAATATTGACTGGTAATGTTTACGTATTTTATGTAAGACAATTTCGAGGTTGTGTAGTATTACAAATCTTTACAAAGCGCATGCGTTGTTAATGTACCCTTCCACAACTCCTTACGTTCCGCATCTTACAACGGTTTTACTCTCGTATCACACTCCTCTTCGCCCCTTGAGAAATACGTGGCGTCGGCCATGCACATGCTATTCGCGCGCTTTTAACAAACTAGTCTAATCACTCATCGAAACGATCACCGAAGTAAGTATTCACTTATATTTTTGATCAGTACAAAATCTCTCAGAAAACATGCTTTATTTTCTTATCAAATCAAGTATTCTAAGCAAAAACGTGTTTGTTTGCAGGCGTAACCTCAAACAAAATGGGCAAACGGAAAGCGAAAACCGTTGAAGCCGTTGAACCTGAGCCAGAACCAGTGACACCCACAAAAATGTCCAAGAAAAACAAAAATAAAAAGAAGCAGACACCAATTGCTGAGACCCCGGTTGAGATTGTGAAACCCTCGCCAAAAAAGAACAAATCCAAAACTGAGAAGTTGAATGCTTCAATTTTGGAGGACATCACTACCCCAAGCAGGAAGAGTAAGGGTGAGCATGGTAGTCATCATAAACACTCCAGAAATGATAGTGTTTCTGAAGAAAGTACAGCCAGCCATCCCAAAAAGAAGCACAAGAAAGAAAAAGAGCACAAAACTCCAGTAAAAGTCAAAGATGAAGAAAGTGAAGAAGAAGCCATGTGTGATGAGCTGATTCCACCAGTAATAACTGAAGAAAATGGCGATCCTGAGGCAGAGATTGATTTGTTAGAGATTCCAAAAGCTGACCTGCAATTACTCTTAAAAGGTATCCAAAAATTATTACCAGAGACTGAAAGTATCACTCCTAAGGCCAGCACTAAAAAACTGGATTGGGAAAAGGTAAAATATCACAGATTCTGTGATTATTTACAGTCTAAAATGTAAAATTTTCATTATACAGGTTGCATTTGGTTACTACACAGCCGAAAGATGCGCAGAGATCTGGGACGCGATAAAGAAACGACAAAGACAGTATCGCTACATGTCTGAACTCATCGAAGATGCTTTGGTATGGTTAGACACGCCCTGGCGAAGCGCAAAAAATAAAGCTACCAAACAACACCCTGACTTTCCCAAGCGACCTAAATCTGCTTTCCTTCTATTTCTCCAAGATGCTAAAGCAGACATTATGCGCGACACGAAAGACGCGAAAATTACAGAAATCGCGCGCATTGGTGGCCAAAGGTACAAGCAACTTTCCGAAGCCGCAAAACAAAGCTACTTGGACCGTGCTGCTGTAAGCATGCGCAAGTACGAACGTAAAGTGGAACAATTCTACGAGAAACATCCGCAACTCAAGACTGAAGTGGTCCAAAAGTACCCAGGACCAAAGAAACCACGCACTGCATTCACACTGTTTCTGGAAGATCACCTCAGCAAGGAGGAACATGTCGCTGATAAAAGCGCGTACAAAATGGCGTCGAAACAAGCATGGAGCAAAATGTCGGCTAAAAAGAAAGTGCCATGGATTAAACAAGCAGTTGCCGAGCATAGAAAGTACTTGGGCGAAGTTCAAGTTTATAACTTTTCACATCCTACTGAAGTAGTGAAGCCATTGAAGACAATCCTCAACAAAGAAGAGCTGCAAATGTTGAATAAATCCGAAGGTAAACCATCGAAGCCGCCAACATCTGCTTATATTCTATTTTCACAACAATTGATGTCTTCTGGTGAGTTATCGGGGTTAGCTGCCAAAGATCGCGTGAAAACCATTGCAGCGAAATGGAATCAAGTGAGCAAAGAGGATCGCGATGAATATGAAAAGAAATTGAAAGTGATACAAGAAAAGTACAAAAAAGATTATAAAGTATACCTGGATAAATTGCCAGAGGAAGAACGGGCGCAACTGGAGTTGGACATGGAGAAGAAGAAAAAGAAGACCGAAAAGGTGAAGAAGGAGAAAAGACAATCTGTTTCAATACGTGATATGTAAGTATTACTTAATTATTTTTTCACATTTTAACACATTTTTTATATAAAAAAAATTAATTCCAGGACAATGCAAGCTTTACCAAAGCACTGGTCAGCAATGAGTGAAGACGATAAGAAGATTTACATGTCTGCGCTGAACCGCGTTCGGGACTACTTCGAGACGAAGCTCAACGAGAGTGTGAAAGTGGAAGAAAATGTACCTGGAGAGACTGCCGACGATGATGATGAAGATGATGACGATGAGACCGATGCCGAAGCGGAAGCAGAAGCCAATGACGATTCCGGTGAATCCGAGAGTGAAAGCGACGCGTCTTCCGACTAACCAACTAAAGATTGTTACTCGTTCCTGTTTGTACTTGTACTTTTTAACTCGTTTGATATTTTATTTATTTATTTTTGTATGTATTAGTAATGATAAGTTGTCCTGACAGAGAGTTTATGACGATTCAAACGATTGTTATCACACAAATTTGTGATTGATTATTGAATATAACACAATTTGCAAACAACATGACCTTGGTTACAAATGTAATATTAAAATTAATATTCTAGGATTGTATGAAAAGGAATGAAATAATACAGCGCCCTATGAGTTCGCGACATGCGCGATGCACGCGTTGATTACCAATGTGAAGATAAACTCGCGCGCGGCGAGCACCGGTTCCCAAAGCCCAATAACCGTAGGTTACCGCAGGTAACCGGAGTGTCCACACCGGAGTAGTCCGGTGTAAAACAGCGCCGACAAAGGGGATGGCACTGACTTCCACGCCATTTTTGCGTGCAACTACCATCTGAATCTCACCTATCCAACACCTCTAGTATTAAATATTAAATCATTGCACAGCCACTTTACAAGAAAAAGATGTCCAATAAGAATTCGGAGGCACCCCACACCGAAACCGAAAACTTTGCGTTTCTCACCTCGGCAATCACATGGAGAGAACCGAAAAACAGGGAAACCTCGGATGATAACGGTAATCATGCCGAGAATCAACTCGGGGAGAATCTGCTTGCATGTGGCAGTGCAACCAAAGTAAGAAATGCTTCCAATGATAGTTTTGATGTGGACTATGACCTGATTATTAACCCATTTATGGTGAGGGCTTTGGATGTCACCAAGTTTCAAATTTGTAAGTATTTATAGAAAATTTTCATCAAAAAAACACTAAAAGTTGATTTTTATCTAGTATATGATCAAGAATCTGATGAAACAGAAATAATCTCCAAGACATTTTCTCCTACAATGGCACATCAAGTTTTTGGCACAGAGTAAGTCCGTTTTTTCTAAAGAAAATCAACATTTCTTATATAATATTGTCTAGAGAGGTGATAACTGGATATAGAAACCTTCTCATCAATTTCACAATACTACCCAATAGTTTTCATACTAGTATGGAGTACACCTACTCAGCAATGGCCAACAATCCACTCAGATTGGAAATAGCTGATAATATTGATGAGAAACTCCAGGAATGGTTTCCACATTTAATCAAACCTGAAGAATTGATCAAACTCAAAGAAAGTGAAGATTTAATGAAGATGTTTGGTGATATTGTGTTGTCATTTCAACTACATGGTTAGTAAAATTATTTTAACATAAAACTGATTAAAAAATAACTGAAATATTTGCAGATAAAGATAATATACCCACAAATATTTATGTTACAAAATGTGATTCAAATGAGGCGGCGTTTTTAGACTTTCACAAACGTTTCCAGGCGCTGATAGTCTTCTTTATTGATGCTGCATCAATCATAGACTACACAGACCCAAACTGGGTGTATTATTATGTCTATAAAGAGGTTTTAAAGGATGGCAAAGTTGTATCACGTTTACCGATTGGTTTCTGCACGGTTTACATGTTTACAGTCTCGAAACGTGCAATCCGATTCGAGTCCGTTTAGATTTAGATATAAATAGGTATAAGTTCTATTAATAATTAAGTTACCTATATCATTTTATACTTTATAATTTACATTCATATATTATTAGATTTATAAAACAATCAATGCAATGGTAAAGGTAAGAGGAGATTGTGCGTCCGAAATACCGACGTCTGTGATGATTTTTCAAACAAAAAATCGCAATGCACACCTGATACAAGATGTAAACGCAAAAGAAACGCATTTAACACTAGTCATGGCACTTTTTGCAGCCTTGGATCAGCTCAACTCAAGGCGCTACACGGTCATTGACATTTAATTCATCATTCATGGTCATTAAAGCACTTATTGCAGCAAATATAGCTATAAAGTATTTTTATATTGGAATATTGTACGAATAAAGCACATTATTACTTTTATTAAACTTATTAAATCTTTATTTCTATTTTAAAAACCATATTTTGCCTGTGTTTGTTTTCTAGAATATTTATTTGAAGCCCATCTATTTTTCAATTCTTGTTCATTTGCCTTCGCCTAAAAATCATCAAAAATAAAACCAATTTTCTTTTTTTATATTTTAATTAATTAAAACCATCATTACCTGTTGAGCTAAGTAAGTAATATGATGTTTCCGTTTACTCATGGCACTTATAGGCTCTCCTTCAGCTGCTGAAGGTCTTTCTACTTCTGGATCAGTCAAGGCTTTAGCTCTTATGATATCTTCATCTGTCATTACTTCCTCTTCATTTATATCAATGAATTTAATATTTTCTGGGCGAATTTTAGAAGAACCAACTAATTTTTTGAACTAAAATTATGTTTAATAATAAAACTATGTTGTTTAAATGCAAAATATAAATGCTTACTGCTTCATTGTCTAAACCTTCATAAGGCTTAGCAGGTTCAGGTGCAGATACAATATCTGCTTGAATATTTTGTTCACTATGATCAACCACTTGTACAATTGGCTCTAGTTTGGGTTTTCTGCCACAGACAGCTTTCCATGCATTCACATCAAACTCCTCTACTTTAAAATCATCATCTTCATCATCAGAAGTCATGTTTTTACTTTGTGAAGTTGTATTTTGTGCTTTTGTCTTGACATTTCTTGGTATTAAATTATTTGATGCCTTTTTAGCATTTTTGGCAACTGAATTAGGTATTAAAGTCTTTGTTGTGACTGTTGCTATCTTGGGTGGTGGTAATATTGAAAATAAACCACTGGATTTCTACAAAATTATTATTTTAAGTTGATTTATCAATAAAAATGTATTGAATTTAACTTACTGAGACAATTTTTTGTCTTTTATCTTTTGGTTCATCTTCTTCATCACTATCAAAGTCTTTCAAAGATGGTGCAATAATTCTAACAGGTTTTTTCACAGGTTTTTCGGTGGGTTGCTCTTTTTTCAACAGAAACTCATCGTTTTCTTCTTTGATATCCACAAATTGATTGACTGTTTTAGGCTGAGGTAAAGTTGTGAATAATTCCGGATTTTCAGTGGATATTGCAGGCTTTTCGATTATTTCAACACCACCAGAAGGTAAATCGTCTTCATCATCAGTTATGTTATCACTATCACTATTAGCATAAGCGACTAACGCCATAATATCAAATTTATATTACGTTCTTTTATTAGTTCTTATTGACTGGTTATGTTTACGTATTTGATGTAAGACAATTTCGAGGTTGTGTAGTATTACAAATCTTTCAAAGGCGCATGCGTTGTTAATGTACCCTTCCTCAACTCCTTACGCTCCGCATCTTACAACGGTTTTACCCTCGTATCACACTCCTCTTCGCCCCTTGAGAAATGCGCGGCGTCGGCCATGCACATGCTATTCGCGCGCTTTTAACAAACTAGTCTAATCACTCATCTAAACGATCACCGAAGTAAGTATTCACTTATATTTTTGATCAGTACAAAATCTCTCAGAAAACACGCTTTATTTTCTTATCAAATCAAATATTCTAAGCAAAAACGTGTTTGTCTGCAGGCGTAACCTCAAACAAAATGGGCAAACGGAAAGCGAAAACCGTTGCAGCCGTTGAACCTGAGCCAGAACCAGTGACACCCACAAAAATGTCCAAGAAAAACAAAAATAAAAAGAAGCAGACACCAATTATAGCTGAGACCCCGGTTGAGATTGTAAAACCCTCGCCAAAAAAGAACAAATCCAAAACTGAGAAGTTGAATGCTTCAATTTTGGAGGACATCACTACCCCAAGCAGGAAGAGTAAGGGTGAGCATGGTAGTCATCATAAACACTCCAGAAATGATAGTGTTTCTGAAGAAAGTACAGCCAGCAGTCCCAAAAAGAAGCACAAGAAAGAAAAAGAGCACAAAACTCCAGTAAAAGTCAAAGATGAAGAAAGTGAAGAAGAAGCCATGTGTGATGAGCTGATTCCACCAGTAATAACTGAAGAAAATGGCGATCCTGAGGCAGAGATTGATTTGTTGGAGATTCCAAAAGCTGATTTGCAATTACTTTTAAATGGTATCCAAAAATTGTTACCAGAGACTGAAAGTATCACTCCTAAGGCCAGAACTAAAAAACTGGACTGGGAAAAGGTAAAATACCACAGATTCTGTGATAATTCTAAATCTAAACTGTAAAATTTTCATTATACAGGTTGCATTTGGTGACTACACAGCCGAAAGATGCGTAAAGATCTGGGACGCGATCCAGAAACGACAAAGACAGTACCGCTACATGTCTGAACTCATTGAAGACGCTTTGGTATGGTTAGACACACCCTGGCGAAGCGCAAAAAAGAAAGCCACCAAACAACACCCTGACTTTCCCAAGCGACCTAAATCTGCTTTCCTTCTATTTCTCCAAGATGCTAAAGCAGACATTATGCGCGACACGAAAGACGCGAAAATTACAGAAATCGCGCGCATTGGTGGCCAAAGGTACAAGCAACTTTCCGAAGCCGCAAAACAAAGCTACTTGGACCGTGCTGCTGTAAGCATGCGCAAGTACGAACGTAAAGTGGAACAATTTTACGAGAAACATCCGCAATTCAAGACTGAAGTGGTCCAAAAGTACCCAGGACCAAAGAAACCACGCACTGCATTCACACTGTTTCTGGAAGATCACCTCAGCAAGGAGGAACATGTCGCTGATAAAAGCGCATACAAAATGGCGTCGAAACAAGCATGGAGCAAAATGTCGGCTAAGCAGAAACTGCCATGGATTAAACAAGCAGTTGCCGAGCATAGAAAATACTTGGATGAAGTTCAAGTGTACAACTTTTCACATCCTACTGAAGTAGTGAAGCCATTGAAGACAATCCTCAACAAAGAAGAGCTGCAAATGTTGAATAAATCCGAAGGTAAACCATCGAAGCCGCCAACATCTGCTTATATTCTATTTTCACAACAATTGATGTCTTCGGGTGAGTTATCGGGATTAGCTGCGAAGGATCGCGTGAAAACCATAGCAGCAAAATGGAATCAAGTAAGCAAAGAGGATCGCGATGAGTATGAAAAGAAATTGAAAGTGATACAAGAAAAGTACAAAAAGGATTATAAAGTATACCTGGATAAATTGCCAGAGGAAGAACGGGCACAATTGGAGTTGGACATGGAGAAGAAGAAAAAAGAAGACCGAGAAAGTGAAGAAGGAGAAAAGACAATCTGTTTCAAAACGTGATGTGTAAGTATTTTTAAATTATTTAACAAAACAATTTTTTATATAAAATTTTCGATTCCAGGACAATGCAAGCTTTACCAAAGCACTGGTCAACAATGAGCGAAGACGAGAAAAAGATTTACGTGTCTTGGCTGAACCGCGTTCGGGACCACTTCGAGACGAAGCTCAACGAGAGTGTAAAAGTGGAAGAAAATGTACCTGGTGAGACTGCCGACGATGATGATGATGAAGAGGACGACGAGGCTGATGCCGAAGCAGAAGCAGAAGCCAATGACGATTCCGGCGAGTCCGAGAGTGAAAGCGACGCGTCTTCCGACTAACCAACTAAAGATTGTTACTCGTTTCTGTTTGTACTTGTACTTTTTAACTCGTTTGATGTTTTATCCCTTCTTTTTTTTTGTATATATTAGTAATGATAAGTTGTCCTCACAGAGAGTTTATGACGATTCAAACGATTGTTATCACACAAATTTGTGTACAGAGTATGTAAGATGAAGAAATCCATTATTTATTGAATATAACACAATTTGCAAACAACGTGACCTTGGTAATTGATTGCAAATGCAGTACTATGTTTAAAAATTAATATTCTAGGATTGTATGAAAAGGAATGAAATAATACAGCGCCCTATGAGTTCGCGACATGCGCGATGCACGCGTTGATTACCAATGTGAAGATAAACTCGCGCGCGGCGAGCACCGGTTCCCAAAGCCCAATAACCTACAAACGCACGAAGCGTACGAAACTTCTCGAAACGCACAGGTAAACGGAGTGTCCACACCGGAGTAGTCCGGTGTTAAAACAGCGCCGACAAAGGGGATGGCACTGACTTCCACGCCATTTTTGCGTGCAACTATCATCTGAATCTCACCTATCCAACACCTCTAGTATTAAATATTAAATCATTGCATAGCCACTTTACAAGAAAAAGATGTCCAATAAGAATTCGGAGGCGCCCCACACCGAAACCGAAAACTTTGCGTTTCTCACCTCGGCAATCACATGGAGAGAACCGAAAAACAGGGAAACCTCGGATGATAACGGTAATCATGCCGAGAATCAACTCCGGGAGAATCTGCTTGCATGTGGCAGTGCAACCAAAGTAAGAAATGCTTCCAATGATAGTTTTGATGTGGACTATGACCTGATTGTTAACCCGTTTATGGTGAGGGCTTTGGATGTCACCAAGTTTCAAATTTGTAAGTATTTTTTATAAAATTTGATCTAAAAAACACTAAAAAATTGATTTATATCTAGTATATGATCATGAATCTGATGAAACAGAAATAATATCCAAGACATTTTCTCCTACAATGGCACATCAAGTTTTTGGCACAGAGTAAGTCCTTTTTTTCTAAAGAAAATCAACATTTCTTATATAATATTGTCTAGAGAGGTGATAACTGGATATAGAAACCTTCTCATCAATTTCACAATACTACCCAATAGTTTTCATACTAGTATGGAGTACACCTACTCAGCAATGGCAAACAATCCACTCAGATTGGAAATAGCTGATAATATTGATGAGAAACTCCAGGAATGGTTTCCACATTTAATCAAACCTGAAGAATTGATCAAACTCAAAGAAAGTGAAGATTTAATGAAGATGTTTGGTGATATTGTGTTGTCATTTCAACTCCATGGTTAGTAAAATTATTTTACCATAAAACCGATTAAAAAATAACTGAAATATTTGCAGATAAAGATAATATACCCACAAATATTTATATTACAAAATGTGATCCAAATGTGGCGGCGTTTTTAGACTTTCACAAACGTTTCCAGGCGCTGATAGTCTTCTTTATTGATGCTGCATCAATCATAGACTACACAGACCCCAACTGGGTGTATTATTATGTCTATAAAGAGGTTTTAAAAGACGGCAAAGTTGTATCGCGTCTACCGATTGGTTTCTGCACGGTTTACATGTTTACAGTCTCGAAACGTGCGAGAGTCTCGCAGTTTTTCATTTTACCAAACTACCAACAACGTGGGCTTGGTTTGAGGCTCTTAGGGTTGATTTATAGAGAATTTCAAAATCAAGACGACTTTAAATATATCACTGGTGAGTTATTTAATGCATTATTACTTAAAATTAGGTAATTTTTATAATTTTTCATAGTGGAATGTCCATGTGAAGAATTTTCTATGCTCAGAGACAAATTAGACCTGGCATTCATTGCAAATCTACCAGAGTTCTCAAAAGAATGCGTTTTGCAAGGCTACACACCCGCAATGGGCATTTTAGCGCAAAAACGCTGGAAGTTAACAAGCGAACAAGTGCGACATCTTGTGGCTGTGCTTAGATGTTACTATACCAAGACTGATCCCGAACAACATGAAATGTTCATAAGAAATTTAAAACTAAATAGTTATAATAATTATAAGGTGCGTGCACTATCATTCAGTCAAAACAATTGTTTATACATTTAAATATTTTTTTAAAATTTCATTTCAGAAAAAATTAACTCGAATCTCAAGCAAAGCAGCCAAAGAAGAGCGCGTTGCGCGTCTGAAACGCATCGTCGATGATGATTACATGCTGAACCGCACGATTCACCGCGACGTCGTCAACTACGTGAAGCGAATGCTGCCGCACATGAAATACGTCGAGAGTTTGTTAGCGCAAGCGTCATCCAAAGTTTAAGTGTTTTAAATCTGATAGTTTCTATGATGTTATAGCGAAACGGAATCTCGGAGTACGCCATCTTTAATTTATATACTATTGCATGTTTAACTCGATTTTGTTACGGTCAAGAAGTATATAATTCAATTGTTGGGTGGTTTCTCAGTAAATAATTCTATTTGGTCGATAAATAATGATGGGTTTGTAAAGTTATTTTACCTTTTTCGTTGATTCTGTAGCGGAATTGTTGAAAATCTCGGTAGCGTCGGTGGTGAACAGCTTCTTTGAAACAACCGCACGAAACTGTCGAAAAGTTTTGCATGTTTAACAGTGTTCTAAGCATTTTGACACTGCCAGCGCCATCTATTATTAGAATACGAACTAATCTATTATGAAACCCTTGCGTTTCTTGCGTTTTTAACATTAAAACACTTATTTTAGATGAAAAATGCACAGTAACATTTATTTAAATTATATATACGTTAAATATTTAATTGAAATCGTAACACGTAAAATTTTGTGTTGTTTACAAGTCGACGCCGACTGTAGCACTGAAAACAAATGCCTGCGAATGTTGTTTTTCTTCTTTTGTTTTTTTCCTCACCGCACATGGCAACTCCGATAAGAAAAGACACGATAAAGAGATCCCACAGTGATTCGAAGCAGTGTTTGGTACGCGTTCATCGTGTTTGTACGTTTTTGTGCTCGTATTGTCAATAAAAATCACTAAATCACGAAAAATTAATCAAAATGTCTTGCAAACAACGCAAAGTCGTTATAATGGGCTACAGATCAGTTGGTAAATCATCTCTGAGTATTCAATTCGTCGAAGGACAATTCGTAGACGATTATAATCCAACGATAGAAAACAGTTGAGTCAAAAAAAAACTTAAATCATTAAAAAAACTTAATTTTTCAATGTTTAAATTAACATTTGCAGCGTTTACAAAGCGCGCGCGTTTCAATTCGCAAGACTACGAGCTAAAGGTGATCGACACGGCGGGGCAGGACGAGTATTCGCTGATAACATCACAGTACGGTATAGATATCCACGGATATGTCCTTGTTTACAGCGTAACGAGCAATAAATCGTTCGAGGTGATTAAGTCTTTGTACGCCAAACTGTTGGACATCACGGGGAAAGTTGAGTATGTGTCGGCCATTTTGTTTTTGTTGCATTTCATGTTTCAACTCGTGTCATTTTACAGTTTACCAATTGTTTTGGTTGGTAACAAGACGGATTTGCACAAACAACGTGCGATATCACCAGAACAAGGGCGCAAATTGGCCGAGGAGTGGAAAGCGGTGTTTTTGGAGACGTCAGCTAAACACCAAGAAGTAAATATTAATAACTAACACTTACTTTGTATAATAATCTATTGTATGTTGTTGTTTAAAGGATGTTCTTGATATTTTCAACGTGCTGCTGCGTGAAATCGAACGCACGAATGGAAACCTCACAGAAAGAACCAACTGCGCCGTGTCTTAACCTGAAACAGAACACAAGCAACAAACGCAAAAGAAAAGTAAACAAAAAGTAAACGTACCTAACATATTATTTATATTTACATAGAATAGGAACCAAAATAGTAATGACCAATGATGATTAATGACGTGTGCGTAAAATAGTAAAACTTTAAAACTTTCAAAATGAAAAAAAAAAAAACTAACACTTTTAGGTAATTGTTTTATACTACTGCAGTATAAATGGTTTATAAATCATTTTATATATTTATATTAAAAGATGTATTTATGTATTTGTTATTGTCGTAGTCAAAACAATTTAATTAGGTTTAGGATGATCTGTTAAAAGTTCAAAGAAGTGACTTTTGTACATGTATTTCATAAGTATTAATCTTGTAAACAAATGAACATATTATGAAATTTACGAATTCATGATAATGTTTCATTGTGTTTCTGTTTTCTTATTTGTAGATGTTGTAGATGTAGTAGATGTAGACTTTGTAAGTTATTTAGTTTATAGGAATGTGATTAGTAGTGTTTTTGTACTTTAATATTTAAGATTTGTCAAAAGTTTGCAATATTTATCATTGTTGTCATTATTGGAAAACATGTAATACAAAAAAACAAATAATAAACAAATTGATATTTAGATATTGTTAAATAATAAAGCGCAAAGTAATAAAAGATAATAATGTACAGACTTTTATGTACATCTATAATATAAAAATGAACCGCAAAATTTGTTGGTAAGCGCATAACTCAATAACGCCTAGACCAATTTGGCCAATTCTTTTTTTAAATGTTCGTTCAAGTCCAAGGATGGTTTTTACGGTGAGAAAAATTCAAATAATTACTGGGAAAACCCTAAAGACCGCTCTTTTCTATAGGATAAAAGTTGGTATTGAGATTCAATCATAGTTACAGTTAAATAGTTGAATCCGAGATGGCGCGCTGAAGTGCATTATTAGCAATTCTTTATATAATTACTTCCTTTAAAATAAAATTGCAAATCTTATTGATAGAATTGACACATACTATGTCTAGAACAAGAGAGTAAAACTAATTATATTTTTATTAAATACTGAATAAGGAAGGAAGAAAGGAACCTAGAACCAGCAAAAGTGCAGGGAGGTGCACTAGCGCGTGAAATACAACTTATACACTATCCTAGCGCAATCGCACTTTCCCCACCACTCTTATCTAATTTTTGTCGTTTTCTGAAAGAAAATTTATGAATCTCATGGTCAAGTGTATTTATTATCATTTCATGAACCAAAAGGCCAACTGTTCACAGTTTGACAGCTCGCACAGTCAAATAAAATTAGAAAAACAGCGACAATGTACAAGGAAAAACATTAAATATATAATATGTGTATATATAATGTGGTATGTATAAAATATTATGTCATAAATAGTCTATGGCTTTCTCAAACTGAATAATATGTGTATGTATACCTGTTCTGCACTCTATTGTATTGTATTGTATCTGTAGTAATCCTCTGGCTATTGCTATTGCTTGTGATGGTTTGGCTCGAATCGAAAACGACTCAGTCGGATAAAAATTTTTAACAAATGATAGAAAATCTAATAATAGAATAATATAAAATACTAATAACACATCAATATTTTTTTCTTGCCTTGCGTATTCGATTCAATATTCATATCAGGATAAAAATAATTGTATGTGCTATCACTATATCCACACACCACACAATATCCAACATCACACCGCAGGCAATCGAATAATGCTGTTGTAAAAAAATATCTGACTACGTTTATCATTTCTTAAATTTCTTTTGTTTGTGTTTTGTTTTGCTGCATATTTGGTTGTCTAAATCATGCCACAGCGCGGTGTGCTTAACCTCTTCACTTTTTCGATTGATTGATTGATTGAGGGTGTGTATTAGAGTTAAATGTTACCTGGTCAATTGCGTGCGAGTTTATTCAATTCCACGCGCGCCATCGATTGGCATCGTGTGCAAAACCTCATCGAGCAGCTGCAGGGCGCGATGCAAATGCACTTCGATCCAACATGGCGTTTCTTTGATCGACTGCCGCGGGTAATCCGGGCCCCAGCCCTTCACGAAACTCAAACGTAGAATACACAATCGTCGCAGATCATCGACGCCAATTCCTGAAGCTGCTGATAAACCTATTGTTATTAAAGTGAAAATTAATAAAATTAGGAAAAAACAAAAAAATAAAATGACTGCTTTGAAGGAAACTTACTTATAGCTGGTGCAATTCCACCAACACTATGAGGTCCCGGTATGTGTCCAGCAACAGCAGCGGCCTGCGCAGCCGCCGCCGCTTGAGCAGTCGCAGCTTGCTGAGTCATCTGCCCGTGGCACTGCCGTAAATCAAACACTTTGATATACGCAGACGGATAAATCTTATGCACGGCATCGCCCGGAGCACGTCCAGCTTCCCTATCTAAATAATAACTCTGCACGAACACAGAGTGATCGCTTAAACATCTCAACCACACATCGCCTTCGCCGCGCAAATCAAGCTGAACACCTTTACCAATGTGCAGACGCGCACGCTCGCTTTGTTCAGTACGATGGACATTACTCAACGCACCGAGACAGAAACGATTACCACCGCTTGGATCCACATAACCATCGACTGTTACATTCGGACAACTCGATGGTACTTTGAATGTTTCACCCACTTGAGTGTCCAGCTCAAAATACGCTACGGAACACCAAAATTCAGGCGCTGGTTGATTACTTAGCAGTCCAGCGATGTTACCCACATCGTTACCGATTTGATTTGTCGAATTGTGATTCCCTGAAGACACAAAACATAAAAATTTAACTAAAAACAAGTAAAAAGATGAAAAAACTTACAGTAATTATTGTGATGATTGCGATTCTCAGGTGGTTGCATACTCTGTGTGTAGGTGAGAGTATTCGCACCGGTCCAAGTCCCACCGGCGCCCGTAAATGCTTGCCCCGAAGCAGGTGTGGCGGTTTGACCACCGCCCGTGCTCACATTAGCGACTGGTTGCTGTTGATTAGCGAAACCGTTCTGTTGTAAATGTGGCGACACAGGCGAAGTACTACCAAGCGTGGAATTTATATCAGCCACCTGCTGGCGCTCAACCTGCTGCTGGCCGTTGTTTTGCGGCGGTGGCGCCGCTCCATAAAACTGCCCTGGCCAGGCCCGGCTTGCTGCGGCATCGCGTTGTGTTGGTGCACACCACCAGAAGCTGAAATATTTTATAACTTTAACTACAACCACATTGCGCTGCGATTCAATCGCGAATTACGAGCTTCTGTGAGGTGGAATCGCGCATGAAAAACACACCAACTCGGCGCGCATGTAAACAAAATGGAGTTCAATGCATCGAGCATTTACTTAACGCGTTCGCAAATCAGCCAAATGTAAATTGATATGTCGCGCACACGATACCATAACAAACAATTGTTTGCAGCGGGTAATTGCACATTACGCGGAAAGCAACGATAAGGAAACTTAAAAGAAAATCAAAAATCAAAAGTAATCGCTTACGAATCGGTAGATGCATACGTGAGGGCAGCCAATTGTTGCGCTGGTGCGCATCCTGCGCGGATGCGACCGATTCCAGCTTCGGCACCGTCGGCGGCGGGCCCAGAACCGGCCGATTACTTGCATAATTTATACTCGGATCACCTACGTAAACGAAATCAACACAAAAAATAGAAACAAACAAAACCAAAATCAAAAAACAGGTTATGTTTTTAGGTTAAGTTAATAATTATACCTCCAGGTGGCGGTGATTGTAACGTAGCTAACGTATACCCCTGTTGAGGTGGGTGATGTTGTATAGTCTGTGTGACTCCACCAGCCATCGCCAGCTCAGTGTCCACTTCCATGCCGCTGCCACCTGGGACAGGCCCGCCTGCGCTGTATTCATCTTTGACAAGACGCGCGGATGGTTGGATCGACAACCCTGAGAGATCAATGCCGGGCGATACCACGCGCTCGTAGTGGTATGGATTGACGCACACCGAATCGCATTTTAGATCGAACGCAAACTGGCAGTATTTTACGTGTTTTAGTTCGTTTTTATGCAGGTCTGGCCAGCGCCAGATTCGGGCGTAGATTACATGAGGGAAACCTTTTCTGCCAGCAACCTAAAACATAAATATTAAGTTAAAATCGGTCATAAATCAGAAACTAAAAGAGAAAACAGTGTAAATCTTTCACAGGGGTGTAGATTATCATGTATTCTATGAAATTACATAGGTTTGGAGGGGTATTTAATAAAATTTGAGGTTAAAATATCTAAAAATTACAAAAAGTGAATTTTTGTTGCAAAAGTAGTGATAATTACTAAATAAATCGAAATAAACTAAATATTTATGTGTACTGATGTTGCTAGGGTCAAAAAATATTCTTATTTATCAATTTTAGTGATAAATAAAGTTTTAGACTTAAAAACGCAACATTTATGCAAAAAGAAAGCTAAAAACACGAATAATTTCAAAATCTTGTAAATTTGAACTATTTCTCTAAAAATTTAAAGTAAATCTACTCAAAACCTACGAAATATTCAAAACTATCCACATTTAGAGGTTAAAATTATTTAGATTAATATAAATCTTGTAAATTTTTACTATTTCTCTCAAAATTTGAAGCAAATTGACTCAAAACCTATGAAATATTTAAAACTATCAACATTTTGAGGTTATGACTCTTTAGTTTAAGATAAATCTTATATATTTTAACTATTTCTCTCAAAATTTGCTACAAATTTCCTCAAAACCTATGATATATTCAAAACTATCAACATTTAGAGGTTATAACAGCAATTTTTCACCTGTAATCGCCCGTCTAGCGTGCGCTGAATCGTAACACATTTACTCGGATGTGCCCCATTTGTAGTGATGGCAGTAATGAGTGAGTCCAGCTCATCCCGCTTCTCCTTGAGCTTCTTCACCAGTGATTCAATGGCACGCTTGGCAAATCCTTCACTCTCACCACCCTGCCTATGGCACATCAAGCTGTGCACAATGCTAAGACAAGCATCAGCTGATGTCGGCGCGTTTGTTGCTAAACCCGACATCGCATCTACAAAACCCCACAAAATTAATAATAAATCATATCCTATGCTTTGTTTAAGTTTAAATTAATGTATAATGTATAACTTACATATTCCTGAGTATTAAGTTGAGGTGATGTTAAACTGGATCATCCTTTGTGTGTAATGATCACATTCCTAAACTAAAACACACAAAACAAATTGCAATTCGTTCGGAATTCGTATTCTTGATTCTTACATTGTGTTGATTTTGGTTAGCTTTCGCTTTCGCACTGTGCGCACTATGACTAATTGTTTACGCTCGCAGGCCGCTTTTTTTTTGCCTAGCGACCGCTGCGTAGATTCACCGGCGAATGAAAAGAGGCCCTTTGCACACTGCGTGTTCTAGTAGTAGTAGTAGTAGTAGAGGTAGTCGAGGTCCCTAATCCGCTGAAGAAATGTGTATAGAGATGAATGCACTTGCCTCGCTCAACACTTGTACGGTCGTTGTGTATTTGTTGTATGTTGTACCCGTACCCGCAGTCCGCACCGGCCGTACCCTTGGCAGCAGCTTGAGGTTTCTCCGTTTCTGCACTTCGCGGAATCCGAATGCGAGCGCCCCACCACTCCCTTTACGATTTATTTACGAACGCGATGAAAACGACGTTGTTTCCGGCGGACCGGCGGTCCACAACGGCACACAACTAACTTCAGGAGGATGGTTTTATTATGCGCTTCGTTTTATTTCATCGTGAACTTACGTTTTGCGTTTAGTCGTTGCGTGTGATCAGCGGCATGATGAACGTGGTAAGTCAATGCGCCGATGAGTTCCGTATAGGATCGTTCAAATTGTCGGCGATTTATGTAATGATTAGATTGGTTAATCTCGCGAGTCGCGAATACGAAGCGAGAGCGCGAACCGCGCGAGCAAAACAAAGGTTGTTTATTTAGTTGGCGATTTTTTCCTGCGAGGGGGCGCCACCAATCAGACAATTCATCAAAATGTCGGGAATTAAATTTAATCTTAGAAAAGTAGAAGTTTTTCGTTAATTACTTCAAATTTAGACGTTTTATATTAATTATTATTGCGTAAAAGTCTTCCTAATTAAATTTGACATCTATTATTACAAAGATTTAGTTGAAATTTGGTTTAATTAATTATTTACGACGCAATTTAGTTTTGTTTTTGTAAATTCTCACAAAAAAATTAATTTCGATTAATTTTGGAGTTTTCATTTTAATTTCTAGACAAATAAATATCATTTTTGTGATTATTTTAAATATAATTTGTTGCTTTACATCGTTTAGTATCAAAATAGTCGAAAAATTAGTTTAAAACACGAAATTAAACTAAAAAACATTAAAATAGTTGCAAATTAATTCCCATCTTGTTTATTTAAACAAATAAAAGTCTCCTTTGACCTTGTAGAATGAAATACGAGATTTTCCAACATTTGCAACCCAATATCCCGTTTTTCATACTTCTACTCTTACAATAAACAAAAATATAATAATTATATCAAGAACATAATTAAAACAATATGTTAAAGTTCATTATGGAAATTAGCGATGATTACAGCTATCAGCAGTAGTTACGTTGCGTATAAACATTGTTTTGAGTTGAATGTCACAGTTGTTTTGTAATTGACGAATAAATAACGTTGAGAGTTCGATGAATTTCAATTTGGGATGCAACTAAACATTTAAAGCGTCAAAAAACGATTAAAACGTACTCGCAGTGCGAAAAACGTGATTGTGTTTTTTAATCAACCTATGGCGCATAATAAAAAAATGCGTCGTGTATGAATATGTAAACAGCGGCTAACAAAAACGACAACTTGAGACGTTCGAGGTAATCGTGTAGTGTTATTGAGTGAAGGACTAAAGTTTCAAGTTTATTTTGAGTTGTTCACATTTAAAAAACACACAATTATTTAGTAAAAACAAAAATAAACAATTTAAAGTGATTAGTTGTACATGTTTGGGGTTAGTTTAAATATAGGCAACCAAGAATACCGTTTTTACTTGTTTTGCATTGGTTTAACCATGTTTTAACCTCAAAAACATTGATTTAATGGATAAAAATCGTTTACTTTGCAAGTATAATGCGTGTACAATGATAATTACCATCTACTTTTGCATTATTGAAGATATAAATAAATATTCCAAGCGATTCCTGGTAGTAATCGATTGTAAGTAATCAAAAAACACTAATGATGAGCAAATGTCCTTCGAGAATAAAGTTAATTACAAATAGAAAATAGATGCGTGCATTTAACTGCAAAGAAAAGGAATACATTTGATTATTATTATTATTACTGCATCAAATTAAAGTCTATAAAAGGTGATAACTCACTACTGCATAATTTTACTACCTGGTAACAAAGTGCAAACAACTAAAACAACTAATTAATAAGTTTTATAGCAAATTAAATTCAATTCAACAGAAAAATTACAATTTTTACAAAACAATTGTTAATTTATTTGATAAAAGAGGTAAAATTGCTTATTTTTTTCACTCTTTTGATAAGTTTACATATAATTCTTACTATAAACGCTTAGAAAATAAGTTTTACTTTCAATCTAATCATTTCTAATGCAATTATAATTTCTCGTTGCACTTGCGTACTCATCACACGCTAATTATGCAAATCAATAACCAGTTAAAAAACGCATCTGTCACATAAACACCCATGACACAAACGTGTTGAATTACTTAAATGTACGACGCAACAACGACATATTACTGATTCCTTTCAATCAGAAATTAAAAAAGTTTCGGTTTTGTTTCGCGCTTCGCAGTCTTGCGACGCAGTTCGTGCGAGGCGGTCGACGCGCAGTGAAGAAGCGGACCAGACACGACGTGGTACAGTTACAACAAACAAGAAAGAAAGCGGCGCCGATCAAGATCTTGACCATTGATAGTTATAGCAGAGGAAGAAGAAGAAGTGCATTGCCATGGGCGTCTTGAGTTCCAAGTGCAGGTCGACGGCGCGTCTTGATGGCAAAACCGTCGTTATTACTGGATGCAACACCGGCATTGGCAAGGAATGCGTTAAGGAGTTTTATCTGCGAGGTATGCACTGGAATTCGCTTGATTAATAATAAGGAAGTCGACGGTTAACATTTACAAGGCAATTACATTGCGAAACGTTGAGATTGAACTAGATTAATGCAATTAAATTAAAATTTCTGTTGTAATTTTGAAGAATTTGTGTTTATATTGCATAAAAATGCATATTTGGTTGCATAAGTACTAAATTACCGTTCGACACAATTTGTGTTCGATATTTTTCATAATTACGCGTTAATATAATGTAGAAATATTGTATTTTCACTCATATTACATGTATAAATGTTAATTTGTTTGACCTAGTAAATTTTCTTGATTGCTCATTGCCGAATTCCAAGTGGACGCTCGAAGTTCATTGCTCAAGAGACTTGAAAAAACTCTAGATTATTACATAACGGAATAAATACTCTTACGCACCGAATAAATATTTGTACTTATTGAAATTTATGATTTCTTTTCTGTGCGATAGGTGCCAAGGTAATCATGGCGTGCCGAAATCTCGAAAAAGCCACCTCCGCTCAGACAGAAGTGGAAGACGAGTGCAAAAACGCGCCGAATGTGGGTTCCATCCAAGTGGTTAAACTGGACCTCACAAGTTTACGCTCCGTGCGTGAATGTGCGAAGAAAATCAGCGACAACGAAGAGAAAATCGATATTTTGCTGAATAATGCTGGTGTGATGATGTGTCCAAAAGATACGACCGAGGATAACTTTGAGATGCAGATTGGCACTAATCATTTCGGGCATTTTTTGTTTACGCTGTTATTGTTGCCGAGGATTATTGCTAGTAATAGTCAACCGGCGCGGATTGTAAATGTTTCATCAATGGCGCATTGGCGTATATTTGGTAGGTGTAAAAACAAAATGGCGGCGTAGGTTATTGATTTTTTTGTGTGTTTTAGGTGGAAAAATGAATTTTGATGATTTAAACTGGAAAACACGGCGGTACAATTCAATTAATGCTTATGCTCAATCCAAACTGGCAAATGTTTTGTTCACCAAGGAACTGGCACGTAGATTACAAGGTAAAATGCGTTAAATTAAATTAAATTCAAGTAGAAAACGACTAATAAGTTACTCTATACAATATCTGCTTTAAAATAACTTTGAATTTATATAATTACACATTTTAATAGCAGCCATCTTGAATTTTATCAGTTTCTGCTTTTATCTTGACGGCCATGTTGTTTTCCAACACTAAATCAGCTTTTTTTTTGCAGAAGCTGGTATAAATCATGTTCACACTTATAGTCTACACCCTGGCGTGATAAAAACTGAACTAGGACGTAATCTTGACCAGACTTTCTTCAAAGGAGTGACATTTTTGTTTCTTACATTTACTACGTTCATGTGTAAGTCACCGCAGCAAGGCGCGCAGACAAGTATCTACTGCAGTTTAAGTGAAGACTGCGCTAAGGAAACAGGATTATATTATCAAGAGTGCAGTAAAACAAATCCTTCCTACAGAGCGAGGAACAAAGAGGACGCAAAACGCTTGTGGGAAGAAAGTTTACTGCTCACTGGATTGGGACCAGACTATAATTTTCTAAATCCATAAAAATTTCATGCGAAAACGTACGATTACTCATAAAGTATTTCATGTTTAGTTAATCTTAGCTTAAATTTACTATTGTGGATGTTTTCGTGTTTGTTTAGTGATAATATTTAGTGTTTTTTCTTTGTGTTTGCGTTTAGTTTACAAACAATGTGTAAAAATGTGTTTTTGTTATTGTTTTCAAAACAGTTTGGATAATATAGGCAACACATGTAACACATTAAACATTGTTTTTGCTGAAAATCAGTTATTAATAACTTTAAAAGTTAATATTTGTTGTTATTCGTTAGATAATAAGTAAAATGTAAGAATTGAAGTTTAAAAAATCAATGTTTTTGATGTTTTGAAGTGATTATTATCAATTTTGATGCAAAAAATAGGATAAGAAGTTGAACATTTGCAAAATTGTGCAATATTATACAAAAAAGGTTGGAATGCTGAATAAATAACTTCCGGACCTAAGTATTTCATGTTTAGTTAACCTTTGTTTTTTTGTGTTTGCGTTTAGTTTACAAACAATGTGTAAAAATGTTTTTTTTTGTTTGGTTTAAGTTATTTATAACAAACAACTCATTTTTGAAGCAATTTGGTTCGATATAGGTAACACGTTTAACACATTAAACATTATTTTCGCTGATAATCAGTAATAATTGATAACTTTAAAAGTAAGAATTTGTTGTTATTCGTTAGATTATAAATAAAATGTAAGATTGAAGTTTAAAAGATGATTGTTTTTGATGTTTTAAAGTGATTGTTATCTCTTTTGATATAAAAAAAATAGGAAACAAGTTGAACACCTGCAAAATTGTGCAATATTATACAAAAAAAAAACGTTGGAACGCTGAATAAATAACTTCCGAACCTATTTTTTGTTGCTACTTGTGAAATTTCGCGAAATATTGCAACTGTGAATGAATTTGATGATGATTCACGTACATTCCACAAAATGGACGCCGGGTTACGGTTCATGAGCCAATAATAACTGCAATTATCGCAAATACCATGACGTACCACGACCTTAATGGGAGGAAGGTGCGGAATTTTCTAATTTTACATACAATGACGATGTTTTGCTGTGGTATTGACAAGAATTTGGCGTTTATTCCCAACAACTCTTTAAACTCAACAAAATTACTGTTTCTGTCAGCATTGCGTAGTTTATTAGATCAAATAAAAGCATAGCAAATTTTACAATAGTTCACAACAGCAGTTATCCAAAAATTCAAAGAGTTGTTGCACATTCGCATCCGAAATTCTTGCCAATTGCCAGCGCATTGCCGTCTACCGTACATTAAAATAAATATCCATCTTTTAGCACACGCCGTTTTTTCGTTCTTGCATTCGCTTCGCTTTTATTGATACAAAAGTCAATATTTCCAAAAATATTGTGTAGTAAATGCTTCATAAAAGTTGTCCCACGAGTAGGAAGTAAGCCTAAGAGTTGTACAGTATTACAAAGTTTCAGTTGGTTTTTTGCTCGTTTCTATCCTCGTACAAAAAATATCTCAGTTCGCAAATTTCCTCATATAAATTCTATTCGGTCATAATCAAATTAAAATAAAAACAAAAATTCGGAGCTTCTCTATGATCAAAAAAGCAAGAAAAAAAAATAAACAGAATCAATCACAAAGTCTCGTTATTAAAACCTATTCGGAATTCTTCTGTAAATCGTGTAACTATGGAAGAGATAATATTTATTATATTATAGTATATATGTAGTAAAAAAACAACTGATGGAATTGTAAGTGGAGTCGGCTACTTCTTCTTCTGTGCCTTTTCGGCGGCTTTTGTGACCTTGCCGGCAGCGGGGTCCTTGAATGATACGGACTTGATGACACCGACAGCGACCGTTTGCCTCATGTCACGCACGGCGAAACGTCCCAGAGGTGGGAACTCCTGGAATGACTCGACGCACATCGGCTTGGACGGCTGCAGGATGACGATGGCAGCGTCACCAGACTTGATGGCCTTGGGGTTGTCCTCGGTGGACTTGCCGGAACGACGATCGACCTTCTCCTTGATCTCGGCGAATTTGCAAGCAATATGTGCGGTGTGGCAATCGAGCACAGGCGTGTAGCCGTTGGAGATCTGACCAGGGTGGTTGAGCACGATTACCTGAGCGGTGAAGTCGGCGGCGCCCTTGGGTGGGTTGTTCTTGGTGTCTCCGGCGACGTAGCCACGACGCAATTCCTTAACGGAGACGTTCTTGACGTTGAAACCGACATTGTCGCCGGGCACGGCCTCCTGCAAGGCTTCGTGGTGCATCTCCACGGACTTGACTTCAGTGGTCAGGTTAGCGGGGGCGAACACAACGACCATACCGGGCTTCATGACACCGGTTTCAACACGACCGACTGGTACTGTTCCAATACCGCCAATTTTGTACACGTCCTGAGATAAAATACACAATTAAACATTTGCCAATCAACCCATTTCCTAATTTGTTAATTAAAGTTGATAAATCAGTAAAGATTAAGCCATTAAGTCACCACTAAATAATCTGACCATTAAAAATTATCATCATTTAAACAAGGCGGCAAAGGTAAGTAGTAATTATTTACCTGGAGTGGCAGACGAAGGGGTTTCTCGGTGGGACGAGATGGGGGCAGGATAGCGTCCAAAGCTTCGATCAGGCACTTGCCGTCAGCCTTGCCTTCCTTGCGCTCGATGTTCCATCCCTTGAACCAGGGCATCTTGGTGGAAGCTTCCAACATGTTGTCGCCGTGCCAGCCGGAGATGGGCACGAAAGCAACAGCGGCCGGATTGTAACCGATCTTCTTGATGTAGGAGGAGACTTCCTTCTTGATTTCCTCGAAACGGCCCTCATTGTATGGTGGCTCGGTGGAGTCCATCTTGTTGACACCGACGATGAGCTGTTTCACGCCCAAGGTGAAGGCGAGAAGAGCATGCTCACGGGTCTGGCCGTTCTTGGAGATACCGGCTTCGAATTCACCAGTACCGGCAGCAACAATCAACACAGCGCAATCAGCCTGAGAGGTACCAGTGATCATGTTCTTGATGAAATCTCTGTGGCCAGGGGCATCGATGATGGTCACATAGTACTTGGCGGTTTCGAACTTCCACAGGGCGATATCGATGGTGATACCACGCTCACGCTCGGCCTTCAGTTTGTCCAACACCCACGCGTACTTGAAGGAACCCTTACCCATTTCCTGGGCTTCCTTCTCGAACTTCTCGATCGTACGCTTGTCGATACCGCCGCATTTGTAGATCAAATGACCGGTGGTGGTCGACTTGCCGGAGTCGACGTGACCGATGACGACGATGTTAATATGAACCTTTTCCTTGCCCATGTCTGTTCGGAAACGCCACGAATTAATTAGGCATCACAGACAAGATGAAAATCGATGATACAAGGCGGAATTTTGATGAAACATGAGTCGAAACACGATGCATACGCATATGGCCAACATGGCGGACGCTGTGCATAGCGGCCGGGGACACGTACACGTGGTGCGAATCATGTTTTGTAAAATATCGCGTGAAATACGTGATGGAATCGCTTCAAATTGCATGCACTAGATGTGTAAACAATGGATGATAAGAAATTGTACTTACTTGCTTTGTTTGTGGTGTGTTAAACCAAGTGCAACTTGAAACTTGTCGGCGAACTAACGGAGTCAACCGCACCGGACGAAGAGTCAGACAGAAAGGAGGATTGAGCTGGAGTCGGACGGCCTTAACGTGCTCCCACTGCTACTGGTCGACGTCACATCCGAGCACGCGCAGTGCGCAACAAGTGGTTACACTACCGGATGTACGCCGAAGGTGCCCTCTAGATAAATTCAAAGATAATTTCACAATATTTCGATAATAGATAAAAATATGAATAAAACATCGGAGTAAAAGTAAAAATATATCTTATCATAGTATATTCAATGTCTCCATATACTTTAGTAGCATTTTTTTAGGTATTTGCATTGAAAACTATGAAAACGTTGCACACAACGTGGTTCACATGACAAACACGATGAAGCACGATGAAAATGCCGAGCATGGCGAGTCATTCAACCAGCTTGACCTTGATTACGAATCAACGTGTTTTATGCATTATTAAGCTTTTTGATTAGCTCCATTAGGTTCAAAATGTAAACCATGCATTATTTGCAAGATTCTAATTTGTTGCACGCTAAAATTCTTAAAACTTGCATTAAAAAACTCAAACAGAAAGTATTTATATAGCCTATTTGCAGGCAAGTTAATGATGAATTTATGGGACACTTAAATATACATTTAAAACAATGTTAATTATGTTGTAATTAGTTGTAATGTTCACAAATGAACATTTCAACAAGTTACGCCATTTCTAACAAAATACAACCAATCAGCCACTTTTGGTATGATTCACACCAATCCTACGTCTTTATTTCACGGTTTGAATCTCAGCTATGTTAAGTTCAACTTTAAGCCAATACGCCGCGCTACAATCGCTATTTAACGAATTTAGTTTAAATGGTAGCCGCTTTTTACCAATGGTGCGCGTGCGCCATGCGCCATCTTGTCGATGTTTGTCGATGATTACGCTCGGATTTCCTAGCATCGCGCGAATGTGTGCATCGTTTGTGTGTATGCGCACGAGAAGTAAGAAGTACGCGTCGTGGGTGTAGGTTAATTCGTGACGAAGGGTGCATTCTCGGTGCGAAATAACGTCTTCGGCGTCCATAATCACCAACCCTGAGTGTGCAACCATCCATTGCAGTATTGTGCGTCGCGAATATCACCGCCTGCTTGGGCGAAAATGCGCCTGCCAGGCACACGTACGACCTCCGCTGCGTAGATCGAATTCCTAGTATTCGAGAGAACGATGCACCATCACAGCTATCCCAGCTCGTGGAATTCGTGTGCGTAAAACAACATTCGCATTGAAAAACTTTCTTGCAATTGTCACTGCGATTTGTTACGTGGGTGATAAACAGTGATAAAACTGAGATAAACAACAAGAGCAGGTCAGTGCACCTGAATTTGTGTTTGTGTCGAGACGTGGATTTATTAAATGCTGAACGTGATTGATAACATCAGCGTAAGTAAATTGATTTTATTTCTTCACTTTGGCGTGAAAATAAAACGCGCAATCTGTTAGCGCGGTCAAAATGGGTGGACCAGTGTGCATTGTGATAAAAACAATCGCGGACCAATCACAATCAACCACCACCTTCATTTGTTTCAGCGTAAACAAATCATAACAGGTATACATGCGCAAGAATACATCAGTGGGATATTCGCTGAAAGTTATTCTATTATCTATTATCATATTCAATCATCATTTATTCGCATTGTGGTTGGGAAGGAGGAAGAAACGCGTCGCGCGCGCCGAGAACATTCACAGAAGCCAAGCTCCGCGCTGCTGCTTTTTCTTCTCTTCACTACTTCTTCGGTTCGTGTGGCTGCGCGCTGCCGCTGGTAGTAGTGTAGTTGTAGCACGAATGACGGCCCGGCCGGATTCCTGGAAGCGTATTTTTCGTGCCGTGTGTACACAACAATTACGGAACACACGAACGCCCGTCGCTCGGGAAGGCGAACGCAGTTGCCTGTGCTGCTACGCTACTCTTACACACAGACACACATCAACACACGGCGTGTGCTTGCATTGCGTTTCGTGCTGCATGCACACTGCTCCCGGCCGGCGACCGGATTTGCTTTATGGCCTTTACGATTCGAGAGAAACGCGCCCAGGGAGCCCCGTGAGCCCGGGGAACCCAAAGGCTTCTTGATATTGAATAATAAATCAGACATTGTACGCATTTTATTCACGTTCGGGAAAAAACACAGATAAATCTCATCTAAGGGTATAAAGTCTATAAATAGATAAGTAGCCATCTTGAAATGTTAAAAAAACTTGAGTTTTCTTCGTTATTTTGGGAAAATATCACGTAAAAAGTGAAAGAAAAGTATAATTATTGATATCTAATTATTTTGTCTCATATTTTGACATTTTATAAACAAATTATTGCTATTTTTCTTATCCTAGAAGTAAATTAGCAAATTTATTGATATAGGCAACACATTTAACACATTAAACTTTGTTTCTTGTTATAATCAGTGATAAACAACCTAAAAAGTTAATTTTTATTTTTATTTCTTAGGTAATAACGAATATATACCTCAGAAAATTAAAACATTATTATGTTTGTGATATTTATATACTTAGTAATTAAGATAATTAATACACTTTGTTTGAAGAAAAATGCAAGCCTTGGTGTTAAATTTAACACTGGTAGCTGACGGTAACAAAAGTGTACGCATGGCGCAGGTAGCAGGAACAAACAACAGCACATAATGTGATATTTATGGTGCTCCACCTTTGACCATCGCCTTTTTTTTTATCTCTGCGCTTGTTTCATTCACTTTTTTCCCTTTTACGCGTCAGGCCACATTTCTCTATTGTGTTTGCCCTTCTCGCGGTTGACTGTTTATGGCATTACGTTTTGTTTTCTCTGTTTACCGATTCGAGCTAATCGTTCGTCGATGCGTGCCGCGTACTTTCTATTTGTGCGCCAGCTACACAACACTCGCAGAATATGTGCTGGTTTTTTCGCGTTGCAGCAGTGTTTTATCAGTAGCGACGCGTGCGGGAATTACAACTCGTCAAATATGCGAGTTGACGTCTTTGCATTCATAATAAAAAAACAGCAGATAACATTACCAATTGTTTGCGCGTTCAATTGGTAATTTTTTCAGTTTTGTTATCAAAGGTCGCGAAGAGAAGAAGCAAACAAACGTTGCGCTTGCCCCGCAGCAACATCATCCTACCGAGAAGTACAGAAATAGTGTCCGCTGCGTGTGTTTTCAATCATTGTTTACATAATTGTTACGATCATCAATGCTAACGCGCAGTGTATACACACCACACATGCAATTGCGTTTAGTACAATTTGTTCACTATTTGCATGCCCTGTTCCCAACCAGAACCAGTGAAATAACACGAATTGTAAAAGCATCGCGCGACAATTTCGAATTTGAAACACTTCCAGGAAGAGATTTCGGTCGGTTGCGAATTTGTTTTGGCATTACACACGCGATGCGAATCAAGACGTGTGCTTCGGCGAAACTCACTCAGCGTGGGTGAATCAATGCACACACATAATCTAATCAACATTTTCGTTATGCACAAAGGATGATAGAGTATATTCTGATTGCAGGCAATCATGTCGTCTCCGCGGAGCTTATTTAAACGCTAGTTACATCGCAGTGGATTAAAAAATGGCGTGGAAGTTGATTGCGGCAGCATTGCTGCTGCATATAGCCACGGCGCAGAAATGTGCGCTAATTACCAACGGACTGGGTTACACATCTCCATCGGGGGATATTCTCATACATCACAAAGTGGACGATCTGGATCTGGAGTGTATTATTAACAAGCCGGAGGTTTTGAGGAAGTATCCCAACACTGCGAATGATTGGCTGCAGTTTAAACACGGGAATAGCCTGTTGAACTTCACGAAAGTTGCCGGGGATGGTGCGAGGATTCATCTGCATGTTGATGCTGATAAGTTGGAGGTAAATGAGACATGCCCGACGTATTCGTGTTTGTGGAGGTCGGAGATTGTGTGTGACAATGTTGTCTGCGTTGGAAGTAAGTTAAACAGTGAATAATTCAAAGGAAAATGTGTATATTTAATATTTTTTGTTTTATTTTATTTCAGCACCACCGAAACCCAAGGATTTTAAATGTATAAGTTATAATAATGATAATTTTACATGCACGTGGACTCATCCGGAAAACGGCATCAAACCAACGATTTACAATGTTTCTTATACAGTACAAAGTCAACGGTGAGTAAAACTTCATTTTGAATGCATAAAACATGAAAATTTATTGTGTTTTTGTTATTTAACAGACAAAAAGTAACACCTTGCCCGCATACACCAATATACAACATGGCCGACCGAAGTTACAAGTGTGTCTGGACATTGACTTCAACACCATCCTATCGGCAGTCATCTGAATACTACAACATAACCCTCACGGCATCTAATAAATTAGGAGATTATAGAATAAATCTTCCTGTATTTCATCACTTTGCGCATATAATCCCCAACAAACCCGAGGGTTTGGAAGTTGTGAACAGTACAACATCATCGCTTTACCTGCGATGGGGAATACCAGCGACCATTCAACACCGGACGCTTCAATACCGCGTGATGTACCAATGCGGGCTGGAAATGCCCGAAAGAGTACGTGATGGCACATTTAAACAAGCCATCATTGACACTGTCAGTGAAAAATCCTCCTGGACGTTCAACCTGACAAATCTACCACATCCACATGATTTGTGCGATGTGAGAGTCTCGTTGCGCATTAATTTAACGCGAGATGAAGGCATGTGGTCGCAGAATGCTACGCTGTATACGCTGACAGCGCCTACGGTGCCCGGACAAGGACCACAGGTGGACATGGGCAGTTTCAAGCATATTAACGACACCGCCGTGCGTATCTATTGGCATCTTGTGCCGGCGGAGTTCCACAACGGGCCGAAATTAGAATACGACGTGCGGGTGGTTCGCGGAGCTGGTAATGTGATTATCGATCGCACGCGCCAGATGAAAAACTCGGCGGTTATCGGAAATCTGAGCTCGAATCAGAATTACACCTTTGCGGTGTATGCTCGGAATGAAATCGGACCGCAGATCACTCCGCATGCGCATATTACGATTCCAGCGCAGTATCAGCGGCCGTATCAAGTGCGCGAGTTGAAGAAGATTGAAAATACGAAAGGATTTAAGCTCAGTTGGAAGCCGCGCTTCCCTGACAATGAAAACCCGATTGTAAACTATACAGTTTTCTGGTGTCGAGAGATAACTAAATCTTTCAATGAGGATTGTAATGGCGACTGGGAATGGGCGACTGTGCCACGTGACCAGAACGAATCCAAGTATGAGTATAACACTTCGTTGAATGTGAATAGTACAACATCATTTCGTGTTGCAATTGCGTCGAATTCCGAGCGGGGCAGCAGTGGAATGTTCTTCCCGACGTGTGAAGAGTCCGGGGAACAGATACCATCGATTAATTTGATCAAACCCACGCAGTTTGGCGACACATCGGTGAAACTCAACTGGATGGTGAAATGCACCACTGAGGGGATTGCGAATTATACGATTGAGTATTGTATCGGCGATCAGGTTTCGCACGATTGCAGAAGCAAGAAGAGGTCGAGTGTGAACGTGGATGGCAGTGTTACCGAATTCACCATCGGTAATCTAACGCCGTACGCGACTTATCTCTTTACGATTTACCCGACGATGAAAAACGGCAATAAAGGCAAGACATCTGATCCTGAGCGTGTTACTACCATGGAAGGAAAACCCACTGAACCGTTGGATCTGATTGCTACCAAGGTTACGAATACATCGATTGCGTTGGAGTGGAAAAAACCGGAGACTGCGAATGGGTTTATCAGCTACGATATTTTGAATAATAGCGTTAGGGTGGCGTCAAATATTAAAGATACTGTAAGTTTTTATTTAATATTTAAAGTAAGTAAATGTTTTTATTAATTAATTATTTGTTTTAGAATTATTCACTCGAGGGATTAACTAGTTATGATCTTTACAATCTCACGGTTGTCGCATGCACATCGAATAAATGTTCAAATCCGTCAAATTGCATTTCTCTGCGGACATTAATGGGCACGCCAGGGCGTGTCAAAGCACCCACGGCCAAGTCTATCAACACAACAGATATATTTATTGTTTGGAGCAAACCGACTGATCCTAGAGGGCCTGTCACCTATGAAGTGCTTGTGGATGATGGTGAAGTTAACACATTCACCAACAAATTAGGTAATATACTTTTAAAATTTATTTTTAATATTATTTTACTAAATATATTTTGTTTTGTTTTATTTTATCACAGAACTTTACCACTATAAATGTGTGCAAAAATCCACATCATTTACTCTGACGGTGCGTGCGGTGAATCATGACGAAGATCTCAACAAAACCTACTACGGTGATTGGAGCGATGAATTCAAAGGGAGTTGCTCGCCGAGCATGGGCTGGTTAATTCCGCTCCTCATTGTTCTGAGTTTTCTCCTTGTTGGTCTTGCGTACTTCAGCAAAAGACTATACACACGCTGTAAGAAAATGCAGGACATCGATGTGAAACTACCATCTACGCTGATCATGCATAAGGATACATCTGCATGGCCCTCGCAAAACGATCCGAACATTCGTGATCCGAAACCTCCTTCAGCTGCTGACGAAGAATTACTCTTGCAATCGCGTCCGGAAGGTCTTAAAACTCCATATGTTGGCGATTCGAGCGGTTGTAGTTCAGCACAAGGCAGTGTTACATCAGAATCTGAAGGCACTTTCTCAGCAGCTTCGGATTCAGGCACCGAACAAAGCGAGTTGCGCAAGCGCTCATTCCGCAACTCCTCGAAGACCTCACTTTTGGGTGCTGAATGTGGCGGCACTGGAAAGAATGAGAGTTATTCACAGGTCGGGATGAATATGGGCATTGAATCGAATCCGCTCGCGGAGATGGACGATGTTATTCCGAAACCTTCACTCTGCACATACATGCAACCGTATGTCGATGCAAATCCGGTAGTTAATCGACCGCCGGAAACGGCGAATTCATCGTATGTGACTGTTGCTCAGGCGCGCAGTCTGCCCAAACCCAAAGAGGAGGCGATCACCGTCAATAAGCCGTACGTGCAAGTGGCGGACATCAAATCAGTGGGTATGAAACGCGAGCCGCCGCAGGTAGACGCGAATCGATCGTATGTAACCGTCGGGCAAATGCCACAAATGAAGCTTTTCAAGGAGGATTGAAGACGTAAAGAGAGAAGAAAATGTGCAATGGGACGTTTTAAGTTTTTGACAAACAAACAAGTAGCAACGAATTTTGCGCCACACACAACTCATACATTAGCTAATAAGAGATATTTTTGTAAATAATTTATTTGCATACTTGTAATGCAGCAGCAAGCACAGCATGACTGTTCAACACATATTTTCCTAACCCTTTTATAATAATGTACTGCATGCTCAGATTTACCTGCGTGCACTGATTGCACCTCTGTAATTGTGTGGTGTACAACAACTCATATGGGATACGTATATGATGGACTGATATTTTTTTTTTATATGAAAAGAAATCCACGTACCAATGAGCGATTGAGATTGAATGTGCCTTGCGATGCAAGCGGAAATCTTCGGAAGTGAATAATTGTGATGAAAGTAGTTAAGAATTAATCGGGCGTCAAGTATGCAGAGCTTAATTGCCATTTATATTAATTGTTATAATACTTACATAGTATATTTAATAATTGTAAACAATACTACAAGCCAGACCTATGAGAACCGTCATTTTAGTGGAATTTAGTAACGAACTTGCCGCTGAGAATTGAAGAATTCTTATACTTGTTACATTTGTGAACTTGATACACATTTGTTATTCGTGTTACAATGGTTAAAGACTATTTGAAGGTAGATGTGATGTCAATTCGGAATCCGGCCTTGCTTACTTAGGAGTTGCAAATTTTTAAACAAAGTTAATGGATTATTGTCTATTAGTGTAACACGCATTTATATACTTTGCTCAGTTCTGAATAGGATTACTTGGGTCTACTGCTAGGTTCCACCATGATCTTATTTATTCGTTAAGCCGCCGCCTTTTGAAACAAATGCACAACTCATTCGCATGCGCATTTTGACACCGGAATATTTGTTACGCATCCTGTAAATATTCATCATCTTATTCATCCAGCGCTAAGTTTTAACGTACACATGTATTGCGTCACACACAAATTGTAATAATTGAATACTGATGAAATGTATACTTAGAAATAGTTACATTTAGAGTTTCGCACCTGTACATATGTTGCCCCTACAAGCATATCATTGTTCCTTTAATTGATTTATGAATTTTATTGATTACGAATCTATAGAGATGTACATGTATTGTACTCGTGTGTACAATCAACTATTCAATGTATTCAGATTGATTGTATATCGGTAGGAATAGGATGTATTTTGTTACGAAACAGCCGGAGGGGAATGTTGTGGACGTGGATGATTGGAATGGAGTAAACAAGAGTGCTGGAGGAAGCTGCTTTGTCTTTATAATAATCCATGATAAACAAATATATTTATCGCATTTGTAATTAATTTCTTTGAATTCAGCCTTGAATAGAAGTTTCAAGTTGATTTAAATGCAGGCATGTAACAATGCTGGTCAGTCTGTTGGTGAACGGTTAGGCAACCATCAATACAGGAATTTCAGCACAAATGTTCTAAATATAATCAATGTGGCAAAATAATTACACTTTTATACACGTTTTTCTGATTTATAATATAATATAAATACTAGTTTGGATCTTCAGCATTTCTGTAACACGACAAAAACAATCCTTACTAATATTATAAATGCGTATGTCCTGAAGTTTATCGTGCTTTCACGCAAAAACTACTTAACAGATCATCATAAAAATTTGTACACATATTCTTAGTGGTCCCCGATAGGTTATAGGCTACTTTTTATTTAATAATAATAATTATTTTTTGAAATAAAATAAAGAAATTGTTTAGTCACTAATACCTCTGCATCTGGTTATTTGACTACTTTAACGCCATCTAGCATTCCAGCAATGAAGCTCACACTTAAGTACTATAGTACCATCACACTGTATTACCGACACCTACGTCAACATCAAATCCGTACACATATTCTTAGTGGTCCCCGATGGTCCCCGAATGGTTATAGGCTACTTTTTTATTTAATAAAAAAAATTATTTTTTAAATAAATAAAGAAATTGTTTAGCCAATAATACCACTGCATCTGGCTAATTGACTACTTTAACGCCATCTAGCATCCCATCTAAAATTTAAAACTTTATTGCATGTTGTAATTTTTTCACATAGATAATCCTAGCCAAGCAGTGGCATACATTCTTTCATTCATACATTCTTTCTATCAATCCGTTTCAACTATGTATAATAATTTCTAATATTTATTTGATGGATTCAACGCGAGCGAAGCCGCGGGTTAAAGCTAGTTATTTATAATTTTTAACAAAATTGGCACCTATAGCGACATCTGGTGGCAAAACTTATAACATATCAAATGAAATTTTCAAAATAAGACGAAAATACAGCCCTTTCTTAAACCTTTCAGATTATTTCCCTGTATTTGTTATTAAAGTTGATTTATTAATTGTTTCTTATGCTTGAAAAATAGTTTCATGTTGTGCTGTCTAATCCCTAAATTAAATTACACATGTAATTTTTTGTTCTCACTGCAAACCGCCTGTCATCAACAGTTGTTGAGACTCGCCCGACGAATGATTAGTTTATTTACAAGAAACACAAATACACGGTTGTGCCACTGTGGCAAACCATTTGGTTTTGTTTAATTGCGTGCTTAATTAATGTTCTACAATGTTGAAACCTACGCGCCCCTTGTATCTGGCCAAAACGCTGCCAGAACTCAGTAAACTCTGCACCAATCAGTCTTATGGCAAGAAACTACCATTGTAAGAATATTATTTATTATATTTTATTGTTTTATAACAAACTATTATATATTATAAGAATTAATATGGTTTTTAACTTTAAATAGTAAAGTTTATAATTTTTTTCTTTTAGGTTATACAGAGCTTCAGATAAATTAGCCCAGAATGTATTTGATGGAAATCTGGACCTTCCCGTGGATGAGGAAAAGCTTTATATACTTGCAATGCGTTATATTAATCTTATTAATACAATACGCGTCCAGGTACATGATGAAAAGTTCTTTTCAACAAGATTTGCATCCACCTTGAGGAAGGTTGAAGAGGTGAAGTTAGAGGTTCTAAAATCACTTACTCTAAGATATGATATGCTCACAACACCAAATATTGCTGCTGGTGAGATTAAATCAGGGCTGTATGATGGTGGCAATGCAGAGAAGCTTAACAAATCAAATATTGTTAAGGATAATGGTAATTACTATGTTTTTATTGAATTTTAAGCAAAAAATTGAATGTTTTCACTTAATTTAGCATGCAAAACTAATAAATTGTGGTTTTAGATGTTTATATCAGTCCTCATCAGTTGTATGCATTAATGAATGATAAAACAATAAAGCTTCTCATCATGGACGCGCGACCAAGCAACGAATATGCCCAATGTGCTCTTAAATTCAACAATATAATCTGTTTGCCTGAAGAAATCATTCACAAAGGGTAAATTTACACATTATTCACATTATTATTTACCAAAAAAACTAATAAAATTTGTTTTAGTCTCTCAACAAACACTCTACAACAAAAATTATCACCATCAACCTCAGAAATATTCAAAACTCGACACGATTTCGACTATATTGTCCTAACAGACCTGGACACCAATAAAATATCATACCAAACAACAAAACTGCATGATCTACGAACAATTCTAATCGAATGGGATCCCGAGCAGCGATATCAAACTCTTCCACTTATCCTCGAAGGAGGTGTACGTGGCATGGCGGACAATTACCCAACACTCCTAACAAACCCCGGCAATATTTTCAATCAACTCTTTCATCAATTCGATGATTTAATGAAGGACGACATTGAATATCCAGATGTTCAACTTTTGGAATCGCCTGTTTCGAAACGTATTCCACATCAACCAGATGATTCAGGTTTCACATCAGAAGAATACAATGATTATCCAGAAGAAGTACCAGAAGAATTAGAAGTTCCTTCAGGTGATAAACAAGTATCTATTCATGCTGTAGCTCAAAGACTGCTCACAGTCTGTGAACATCAAGTGGCACTTGAAGAGAAACTTCTTAAACTGACCAAAAAACGCTTGGAAACAAAACGCAATGCAATAACAGGTAGTTTAACGAAGAACGAAGCGCATACGATATTAAACGAGATCTCCAAAGAGATATCCCAGGCAGAATCTTATCGTTTGGAGATAGAAGAAAGGCGGCGATTGATTCGTAAAGATTTCGATGACAAATGTCAATCGGAAGATGTAGGCTACCTTGATTACATCTTCAAAGATGTATCATCACTGGAAAAGAAACGATTGTTGCGGTATCAGAAACGAAAACTGTTAGAACACGAAGAAGCAGAGTTTGATAAGAATTCATCGAAACCTGGCGAGCCTAAATATGACCCACGCTTGAAACCGAAGAGTTTAACAGGGTTGCCTATACCGGACAGATCAACTAAACCCCAAGCAGCCAACACACTCGAACTGGAATTAAACGCATTGATACAAAACTTTCCAGATTCTGGTATAACAGGTCTCGTAAACATCAAAAACACATGCTATATGAATTCTCTGGTACAATGCTTGAGATTCTGCCCGTCTGTGGCGTATTTCTTCACGATGCGCACCTTTCCAATCGGTAGATTAACCAATTCTCTCTCAGACTTGATGAAAAAACTATGGACTGAAACTCGCGTTGCCATTCGCCCGCATAACTTTTACAATGAATGCTGTCAGTTGCAGTCACGCGATTATTCCACCGGTGAACACGAGGATATCCACGAGTTCTTTCTGAATGTCACGAATGCGATGCATAAAGAACTCGCGGAGCCTCTAGAATCCTCTGGGGATTGCACATCGTATCTCTTGGACTGGCACAAGCACTTCAAGAGTAAAATTTCGTTCATCAAACGTACTTTCTTTTACCAACTGGAGGTGACCACGAGTTGTTCCCGGTGTAATTCACGAATTGTCAAGTACGAGTATGATAACAATGTGTTTTTGAGTATGGATTATGATCAACAGCGGCCAATCAACGTGCAGAACGAGGTGGATAAGTTGATTTATCCTAGCAAAGATCCATCCTCACAGAAATACTGCTCGAAGTGTGAGGTGGAAATGAATATTGCGCATAGAGTCACGTATTACCCCAATGTTTTAGTGGTGAATATCATGCGGTATACTTATAGTATAAAAGAGAAGTGTGTGTTGCGGTCGTTGAATGAGGCGTATTTTCCGATGGAGTTGGCGTTTGGCAGTGCACGGTATAATCTAAGCGGGATTGCGTGCCACAGTGGGAATAGAGATCGAGGGCATTACACCGCGTGTTGTTATCATCCCTCAGCGAAGAAATGGATCGAATTTAACGATGAGAATTGCTCGGTGGCGAATGTGAAAGATTCCAACTATCGAGTGAGAGCTTTCTTGTTATTCTACTCGCTTGCGCCACAGTATGACGGTATAAACAGGCAGTTCTTCCAAAAATGATCATGATCATGAATCAGCTAAGATTTTAGTATATTTGAGTTGGAATGACTCGAATATATGTAAAATCAACACATTGTGATATATATTCTACAGATTAGTTTATAACCTGCATTTCTGTATATTTGTTTAGTCATATTGTTGAATTTTATTGTGATTATGAGTTAGCTCACTGTTGTTGTATGCAAATGAATAATTCAAAGTTTAATTAACTAGTGAATGATGAAAATATGAGAAACTATATTTTATTATCGCATATATTTTTAGTTTTAACGCGAATGCCTTATAAACTAACTTTTAAAGAAACTATTGAGAAGTGAAACATTGGAAACAATTGAGAGTCTGTATACAAATTGTATGGTTTTATTGTAATTTGATGTGGTTTTTAACTTTGTAACATCTTTCAAAGTAATAAAGTTTATAAAAATACACATCTGAATGAAAAATAATCAAATTAATACTTTTATTGCAAGTATTTAGCTTTTAAACACTGCTAAACTCAAATTTGTGATTAATTTTCATAAATTTCACCAAAACAACATTATTTTCATAGATAACAAGACAAAAACGTTATCGTTGATAATCTAATAATCGAAACATATTCACACAATGAATTAGACAACTATACAGTCATAATACGTGTGATAAAAGTGTGATAAGCGCATAGATAGATAATCTTATCATGTATTATTAAGAGTACTTGTTATACCCTCATCTGTAGCTTGAATTTCCAAGCCTTTCAACGTTTTAAACAAACAGCGCACTGCAGTTTACCTCAATATCGATTATTATTCATTTGTTTATTCGTGGAATGCACAAAACAGCTCATAGACGCCCGAAACAATACATTCACCATGTTTAAAACGCATGATTGTGACGCCGCTGAGGATCACACCACTGGTAACAAATAATCAATCCAATCATGCAATAAATATGTATTAATATCTAATAGAATATTTAGAATTGGCATCGCCGGTGTTCAATGAGCCAAATGATGATTTTCTTGTGTTGAATCAACCTACAAGCACACAAAATGAACAAAATGAACATACTGAACTGGAACAGTCTGATACGATGGATAGAGGTCAGTAATATAAACATTTTTAAAATGTTTTGTTGATTTTCTTGTTTTTTAGGGACGAGGAGACAAATTCCAATCTCTACCATCGATTGGCAGAGCACTAATAGTAGACAAGTGATGGCCCGTGATGGAATTGACTTCCTACGCGGTATTGATCAACTTTACATCCAACAAACCGTCGAATTGAGTGATTGTAAGTGTGAAAAGATATGAATTGTGGTTATGTTATACCTGACGGTTATTTTGTAGTGATGGCGAATGTAAACTCTGAAAACCGTTACCGTCTCTCTGTCCCGCATGGTGAAACATTGTTTTACGCCATGGAGAACTCTTCAGAGTCGCAAAGGATGCTTTGTGGGTCAAATCGTGGGTTTAAAATGACTATGTATGATCACACGCATCAGGAGGCTTTGTATTTGATGAGGAGTGCTACATTTGGATGTTGTTCGTTCTGGTGTAAAATGCAAGTAAGTATTTTATTACTTAGTTGAAATTGTAAACAAAAATTAACCTAAAATTTTGTTTTTTCTAAGAATATGGAAGTTTTCATCCCGAACAAATGCATCGGACGCATCAAACAAAAGTTTTCCATGACACTGCCTTCCTTTGAATTGTACAACGAATACAATTCAATCGTGTACCGCATCGAAGGTCCTGCATCATATATGAGTTCAGCGAAGGAAGCGCATTTTGGGGTACGGCGCCATTTTGTTTTCTTTATCTGTATTCAATTTGAGTGTTGTTTCATGCGTGCAGATTTACTCAAACGACGGATTAACTCAGCTGGGCAGCATCAACCATCAATGGGATCAGGTGCAGAACGAGTATAACATTTCGATCACGTTTCCCAGCCATCGGGACGATCCAAAGTACAAGGCTATTGTTATTGGCGCTGCTTTCCTTCTGGTAATCTCTTTGTATCTACGCATGCGCATGTAAATTCAATTAGATTTCATTTGTTTCAGGAATACATGTATTTCTTCCACACGAAAAAGTCAGGCAGCAGTTGTTGGTGTTGAAAACTTATCGCTACGCATTATATTTTATTATTTTTTGACATTTATGAAGTGATAATCATAGTATTTTTAGGTTATTGACTGTTTTTTGAAGGTTATGATTTTGATTTGTTTGATTTGTGCTTCCCAAATTGCTTGAACATAAAGAACACAATCGATTGTTGTTCGGTTCCTTGAGGCAAACACGAAATGAAGCCTTTTTTATGACAGAGTGGAGATTGATTAATAAATATTTTATGCCTTGTAGTTTAAGACGTCGTAAAATGTCTCACTTTTAGAACACAATATAAAATCGTTTACTGTTTACAGCTTTCACAGATTAGAGCTTTTTGCATAGCTGGGATTCATGTCACGTATAACAAACGACAAGATAAAGTGATAAAAAGAGTGGAAATAGACTGGAGACAAGCGACAAATGGCGGCGAACGAGTAAATAACGAAAATGCGAATTCTTCGACTGCGAAAAAGACGAGTTTTACAAATTGTAGATGGAGATTCGACGTGATAAAATCGTAATGGATGTAAATGGATTTGAGAGTGTTCACAGGACGGCTGGGAAATGTCCTGAATTTATTTACGAATGTCATCAGCATCCAGAAAACGCAATTTTCTTTTTTTTAGTGTTTTCTAACACGACAAGTGACAAATCCAATGCAATTCTAGTTGTAACAAGAAACAATTTGTTTAATTTACTTATGCACGTAGTGTGGGAAGTCTAACCTAGCAGTTAATCAAATCAAGCGACAGGTGAAAAAGGAAATATGCGTCGTAGTGCAACCGGAGAAGCGGGCAACGCGTGGGAATGTCAAGTGTTTCAGGTGTGTTCAGGTGTCGAGTGTCGAACAAAAGGCAGGCGGCGGCGGCGGCGGCGTGTGCGGCATAGGCGTGCGTGCGTGCGATATTGATTGAATCAACAGCTGGTGGGCGGTTGCGCGCGCCCTTGGTGTGCTGCGCGCCGCCGCCTCGCCGCCCAGCGTCGCTGCCGCCGCCGCCAGACACGACTCGAACCACGACCGGCGATGGTACGCGTGGCGATGGCGCCGCACCCGCTGCTGCTCGCCACGGTGGTGGTGGCCGTCGCCGTCGACGCCATAGACCTGAGCAGGCTCTATGGTCACCAGGGTTTCGTCAAACGTACCGGTAAGTCTTCCTAAAAATAAATTTCTAAATTAAATTTTACATTTCTACGCGCAATTATAAATGAACACAAGAAAACAAGCGAAATTTATTTGTTTCGCCGGTTATTTTGATGTTTTTGATGAATTTTCACGCGTCGCCATGTTGTTTGTTGATTTAACGTAAGAAGTTAATGATTTGCGGCATTGTGCGAGTGGTAACATTAAGAAAAGTTAATTTTCCGCTCGCGTTCAGTTGGAATTGTTCGGGAAGCGCCGCGCCGAACAAAAAGGGCAACCTGTTTGGGTGGCATCAACAGTTGTGTGTCGCAGTGCCCGTCATAAGATCGATAAAGAGGAAAAGGAAAGCGGGAAAGCGAGGAGCGGCGAAAAAGCGGCCAGAAATAGCCGCGAAAATGTTAAATCCGCCCTGCACAATAATTTTTCATCTAATTTTGGTACATTTTTTTATATTTTTCATGTTTGAAACGCTATAACTCGATAATTAAAAGTCGAAGATTAGTCAATGAGGTGTGTTTAGAAAGGCAATTTAATGAAGAATCATCGTTGAGAGTGGTAAATGTATACGAGTTGTCATTATTCTGTAATTAGAGAAAAAGTAATAATGTTGCATTAGCACTTGATTTAGTAATTGAAGTTGTAATCAGTAATAACTCCTAAACTAATCGTGATAAATGAAGTATTTTTGTTTCTATAGGTAGATAAAAACATGCTTTATAGTATAGATTACTTCTTGTTTAATTAAAATTAATTAATTTACAAATAATTAACAAAAAACAAAATTTTTATGAAAAAAATCATTTTTTTGTAGAAAAACCTAAATATTGCCTCTAATACTTATCAAAAATTAATTAACTTGTAATTTTTATACACATAATACTCTAAAAAACCCATCAAAGTTTAAATTTTTGTTTTAAAGTGATTACAATAATATTTACAGCCTCTCAAAGTTCCAACATGCTCAAAAACAACTTCAATTCTCTAAAAAAATGATTAATCAACGTAGGCAATTTTAATCACACATATCATTTTTTTATTCCCTTAAGACTACCTTGTGATTATACCGTTAATAATAATTTGAATTAATGGGTGGCGCTCGAATTTGTTCAACATGGCGAATAACAACCGAAACGAACGGAAACGTACATGGCGAACACAACAACAAACGGAAACTTTCCACGCTCGCCGGAATGTCAAGCCGGGAATTAATTACGCATGAAAAATGCACAAAACGAGCGGCGATAACACGCACGACACGCGACACAAATTCAACACGTTCGTTTTACACTATTACCCACCACACATAAAACTAGAATAAATGTTTGATTATGGTCATGTTATGCAACCCAATAGTCAATTTGCTATTGTGGGTTGCATACATTACACCAATTGTGTAAACCGTGCTATTCATCGAAGTTTAAATATTTATTTAATCGACGATGGTTGAACGCCGAGTGTAGAATATCGATGAAGTCGGGTTGAGGGTTGACATTTGATTGAATTTCTAAACTTGTGCATGCTAATCATTCGGATGAATACGCTATGATGGCGCTGTGGGTAACTCATGCGGAAAGTCAACATTAATGACATTATAGGGGTTGCTAAACGAACCGAATTATATTTAACTTCATTCCGAACACTTTAACCTTCAATTTTCAACTGAATTTCAACAGTTAACATTTAACATTTCAAAATATTATTTGAATTGAAAAGCAAAGTTTTTGTGTACTTTTGGTTGCCTATATTATTTTATGATGAGCAAAACATCAACATGGTTATAAAGTCTGCGATATTTGACATTTCGATATATTCTTGCGTGGGCACACATGTGGCCAATGTGGACGGACGAAAATATAGATCATAAATCATGTTTCATGTTTCGTGTTGTGGGATTACGTATTACGTACTGGGATTACGAATTTGCGATGGAATTGAGCCGCTGGCTCTGGTAATATTCGCCGGCGTTTGGTGGGTGTTGGTTTTTCGGCCAAAATTCGGAATATTTTGTAAATCCTATAAGTTGCTTGCAGGCGGGTACGTGATTTACATTTCGAAATTTATTGGCTTTGAGGGTATTTTACTACCATCATAAATTTTGAGATTTTTTGGTGGAAAACGTCTAAAATTCAATATCACCTAGGAATATATCATGAATATCAGAATGTATGACATGGGGTTAGAAAATGTCTCGTAACTTTTGAGTTTTTGCTTCGATTTTATTCTAGTTTTTGTTATTATGAAGAATATGAAATTCTTTATTGGTAGATATATAGATTTGTTTATAAAAAATATCAGAACTACCCCAAATTTTCATTTAAATATTAAAATAAGTAGATTTTTTCTATTTTTTGAAAATTTTATGTTATTTTGTATTTTTCTTCTTTAATTTTAACCTAAACTTAATTTTTGTGCATTAAAAACAATTTTATATTATTTAATATTTTGTATAACCCCCAAAAGATATTAAAACAACCCTAAAATGCTTTAAAAACCAAAAAATGATGAAATTAAAAAACACCTACAATAATACTCTTACTTATTTTATTTTTTGTTTATAAAATCAAATTTAATTATACTTTTATTATTTCACTGAGTTTTTCCTGCTAATTATTCCGCATGCAGAGTTTTCATTAATTAAAATCATCCGTTAACAACTTTATTATCCCTCTCTCCACTTTTCCCGCCTCACAAAAAGTCTTCTTCATCTATTAGAAGTAATTTCTCTCCTCGACGTGTAAAAAATTCCCCAGCTTTACTTCACTTCCAAGGAGTTTTTAGTCGCTTCAGTTATTTTCCATCATCATTTCCTATTCCGTTTCGTTCTCCCAAATAACTCCGTTCAGCGCCGTTTCCTGCAAATTCGAAACAAGTCGAAACTTGGCACGGGCGCAAAAAACTCGCGTGCGTAACGAAGTTTGTTTCATTAAGGGAGCAAAAGTGACTCCCGTCGGGGTTAAATGTGTCTATTAGGTATTCATGATGCCGACGGAGCGAAAATTTAAAAAAACTGCTCTAACCAGGTTAAACAATCTTTTTTTATGTAAAAAATGGAATCTGTTGCTCGAATTCCGGGTAAATTGCAAAAAAATAAAATTTCTCGTCGAACTTTGTGATTTTTATCTTTTTTATCTACGGCAATGTGTTTTTTACGAGCAAATTTTCCCAATTTTATGTGTATCTACGTTTTGCGCTTACTGGAGAGTGGAGTTTTTGTTTTTATTTAGGGATATTGTTTCGAGTTTCGGGAATACGAGTATTTCGTTTCACTTTTTTTACGACTGCGTGGGAGATGTCCCGGGACAAGTGTAAAGGATATTTAAATTTCGGCTAGGGCTCTTTCGGCTCTCACATTTCATGGATGACAAAGTAAACATGTAAACAAAGTGTTTAAATAATGATCTACTAGGCTGGCAACAGGTTGACTTCATTGATAAACTGATAGAACTGTCTTAAAACAAGTGTTGCATAGCTAAGAGCAGAAAATAATGTAAAATAAGTTGCCTATCAAGTTTAAATCATAAAAATTATTAAAATAATGATAATTTTCTACTTCCTCCTTTAAAACGCCGGTGTTCCACGGTTTTTAGACACAAAAGTGATACTTTAATCACGGAGGACCAAAGTCGTGACTAAAGTACTTTAATCACAGGTATTAGTCACAAATAAAATTTCAAATACAAATCAACTACGTGGAAATAGAGTGGAAGTAGAAACAAATAGCGAAAGCAACACGAGGCTAAACGTTGTTAATCATTCGATTGATTAATCAATCTCGTGACTAAAACTGAGATTAGTTACTTGATACTTAATATACTATTATTTAATGAAACTTAAGTATTAGAATATATAATAAGTAATTATTTATTAAATGTTAGGTTTATTCTTATTTCAATATAAAAAAATATCAAAATCTTGCAAAATTGTTAATGTAAAGCACCACTTCATTACCTACTAACATCTCCATTAAACTTTAGCACTTATAACATAAATATTTAATATGAATATTACTATTACTGAACTTATAATGTTTTACTGATAAAGCTTGTAAATTATTCACTCGAACAATCTTCATTACATTACATTCAGAACAAAACTTTGACACAAAAAGCTTCAAAGACATTAAAGCATTTATTAATGAGCATGCCGTTCAAGGACAATGGACAATTATAAAGTCGTTAAAGTTCAGTAATGTGAATTAAACTTGAAGCCGTTTAATTGTCCTTGATATCACTTTTGAAACATATTCCTACTGCAATCATTTGCAATTTATTTGCAAATTTTTATTTAATATTCTCTTTTTTATAACCTAAAATAGAGCATGAAACGCGGCTAAGGGTGACGCTCTCTGGCTTTTAGTTAAAATCCACGTCGGAGGACTGCGCGGGATGTAATAACTTTAATAAAACTTTGCGTTTTGCACTCCAGCCGGAAAGGAAAATACGTCGACGTGAGCTTTGTGCGCCTCTTGGGGTTGTTTAACGTTTTAACGTTTATGGCGTTCACGGTTCGTATGTCATTATAAAACCCAGCGAAAACAGAAAAAGCACTCAATTCGTGTTTATGTTTTGAGGTTACGGTTTAGAAAACATAGACAACCCAAAACACACTTTTTTCAAAAGCATTATTACGAGTAATTACGTCACGTTTCCAACTTCCGATGTAGTTTACTTTGTTCTTCTTCTTCGTAAACGTGACACAACTAGTAATAAGCAATGCGCCAATACGAGCCGATAATGTCAAATGTTAGACGTAACGAAATTGGAAACGTTGCGGAAACTTTGCCCGAAGATTTGTTCTTCTGCCAACCGCAGCGCACACACGCGGATAATACAAATTACAAAGGAAATTATTGAAATTTCATCCCAAAGCAAATTCAATTTATTTCTTGATAATTGCTTTAATGCTTCAACATCAAACGCATTACAAAGCGGATTAATTTGTTTTTTTGTGTGTGTTTATGTGGAAAAATGAAGTATAGGTGAACTTTGACCTTTATAAATGAAAATCCACCTACATAATTTCCACATTTCCACATTTCCACCCCACGATGGGAACACATTACGCCTACGTGCACTGTACTTATGCAGGTGTACTCGTATTTATCATAATTTGCGGTGACAGTCAATGATTTCATATTTATATGATTCTACTAATACATTATTCATGTTATGAGAGTTGTGAGAGATTTATATTATAAATAATAATAATATTTCGGTATTTACGTGTCTATTAGGCAATATTTCACGGAATTTAACCATTTTTTGTACAAAAAACTGTAAAAACTGCAAACTGTCAAATGCAATTTTATGTTATTTTGGTTGCATACGTTGTTTTACTCACAGTGTACCATGTCACGTCCCATGTATTAAATTAGGTAATGGATTTAGTTAGAAGTAGATGGCGCTAGAAGAAAGTCAAAAGTCTAAACATCGTTGTATCAGTCCTATTCGCGTAATAAAACTATTTTTGCTTGTTTAGTTCTTTAGAAATTTAATAATCTAAGTGCAAAAGCATGTAGGATGTTACAATGTTATTAATTACTCTTTGTCTGCCGCGATCGACGTGTTATTGATCAATCAATCTACCTACCAAGCAACCTTCGAAGCCTGCCAACGCATATTGACGCATTCCGCCGCTTCATTAATGCACAATTAAAATGCAAGTGTAACACATGCGCTGCCTGCGTAATACCGGTAGAAATTATAACTGACGCCTTCATTTATTTATTAATTTATAAGTTTGACATTTTATTTTATTTTTTGTTGTTGGTGTTGTTGATAATATTACAATAATACATGCAGTTTTGTTATTTTTATTAATATTTTAGTTCTGTTACAATGCACACATTGTTCGTTTTTATTTATTTATAATTTAATATCAATATAGAAGTGTGTTTTCTTTATAATTTAATTTTTCTGTTTGTTTGCGCAAGCGACCAGTAGAAATACGTAGCACTAAAGTAAATTGAAGATAAACAGGTTTTTACTTGGAATTTTGTAGAAAAAAACGCGAAGAAAAACATAAAATAAAACGAGTTACGCGAATAACCCTATCTTTTACAATTTGTTTCGAAAATAACCCGCCGACGGATGCACACCTGCCCCTGGACGCGTAAAGCGGAAAGCCGGAAAGTGGAAAAGGCGACGTGAAAGCGAAACATTTGGGAATTCTACTCGCGCGTGACGCGAAGTGAGAACGAAATGAATAAAACACGCGCCGACGCTCACACGTTCGCCATTTTGCGTTTTAGCAAACACACAAACACAAACAATTCCCAAACAAACACCGAAAACAAGAATTAACATTACAAGTAAATAAAATGGCCGCGCAACAAAAAAACAACAACACTGTTGATTCTTACCGCAACGACAAACGCGTGAAACTCCCGCCGCATTTGTGTTGTGTTGCGTTGGTGGAAATAAATGAAACGCAAACCAAATTACGTTTTCCATTAACTACCCTCGTAGTGTCTACGGTCGGGCGCCATTCATGACTCGCAACATGGCCACACCGGTGCATTACGTCTAATGTCCCAATGTAGATTACTGTAATTTTGAAAATAAAAACATTTACCATCTAAAAGCCAAATATATGCAAGTCATTTAAGTTTAAGGTTATGTTATTCATATATGTATGAAATTAGCACAAGTTGACTTTCGGCCATCTTGCAACCCGGGCAACTTTAATATCCTACTGGTTTAATCCAGCTAAATTTAGTTAAAACTCCCTGCGGACACACGTGAAGCAAACTTTATTATCCGGACGTCACGCAGCGTTTGCAATTAAGTATCCGACACAGCGTCAAACGAACTGTGAACTCATTCAACAGTTTTATTCGCAGTTAACAAAATTTTAACTTCTACACAATGTAGCCTGGGTGTATAAAGTGTTGCCTAGCATAAAGATACACAACGCGATAAACAAAAAAAAAATACATAAATCGTGTGTGGTGTGTGTGCGGAATTAAAAAAATAACAAAAGCCGCAGGCGTAGGTGTACATACCGACGCGGTTATCAATTATTCAGGCCGTGTGGTTTATTGATTTTTCTTTTATCATACTCACGGTTCGTAGAAAATAAATAACAAAGTAGGACTTGATTGTATCAACATGATATAACTTGGAATGTGTTTTTGTTGGTTATGTTGCAGTCGGTGACGCTTGCCACCCGTACGAGCCGTTCAAGTGTCCGGGCGACGGCAACTGTATATCGATACAGTACCTCTGCGACGGCGCGCCCGACTGTTCGGATGGTTACGATGAAGATTCGCGTCTCTGCACGGCTGCGAAACGCCCGCCGGTTGAAGAAACGGGCAGTTTTCTCAAGTCATTGCTCGCTAGTCATGGCCCCAATTATTTGGAGAAGCTTTTTGGTAGTAAGGCGCGTGATGCGCTCAAACCACTCGGCGGCGTTGACAAGGTCGCTATTGCTCTCTCAGGTATGCAACCAAATATACATATAAGTTAATGTTATGCTATAGTTTTGTTTTGTGTTGTTATGTGTAGAATCTCAAACGATTGAAGACTTTGGCGCAGCATTACATCTGATGCGTTCCGATCTTGAGCATCTGCGTTCGGTTTTCATGGCGGTGGAGAATGGTGATCTCGGCATGTTGAAGTCATTGGGCATCAAGGACTCCGAATTGGGCGATGTGAAGTTCTTCCTCGAGAAGCTGGTGAATACCGGTTTCCTGGACTGAATGCTCGCCGACCCTGCTGTCACCGCCAACCGCCTCTTCTTCGCCCACCCTCTACCGCACGCGCCCCTCAGCAAGGACTTCTACTCGTATCTGCCGTACGACGCGGCGCGTCCCATCTACCGGCGATGAGAGGTAACATCCCATAAATGACATAACCTACATCTTACTCGCTTCCGGCAGCAGAGTCCTCTGAAATCCGTCCCTTTCCACTTCTAATCCTTAGAGAATGAGAATGAGAATGAACACTGAGAGCATCAGTGCAAACAAAATGGCGGTCCGCGTCTGTCTCCGCGCATCGTCCAATCAGCAATCAGCAAAACAAAAGATTTAAAAATCGAAACATATCAATATTTATATGCATTTATGGCATTTTAAATGAAACTAACAAGAAAGACGTGAAAGAAACACATATTAATTGTAGATTGTAAGCAATTTTGATTCTATACCAACACAAACAAAATCGAACAACATATCATTAGTATTAGCGTATAATATTCTTAGAAAATAAAATCTTCAATTAAAATTAATCATCAAGATAAAGACAAAAAACAAAACCATCGACGTGTAAAATATGAAAAAAAAAGAAGTGAAGAAAAGGTACGACGGACAAAAGAGGAACAAAAAATGAAACAAAACGACAACGGAATAAAAAACAAGAAGAAAATGAATTCGGGCGGCACTAAAATATAACAGAATTGCAATGTATGCAACCCAATGTGCAGCATAATGCGTGGACGCTAACTGATCAGTCGCCGTTTGACTACAAATCAAAATCGTACGCGTTGGATTGCTTTTTTAGGGCCTTGCGCATCCAACTCACACGATTTTAACACAGACAAAATGGCGATTGACCAGTGTGACAGTATCAAACATTATACTATTGTGATCTCTTGATGTACATACATATCTACGTGGATTTCAACAAAAATAGATTAGTATAGCATCTTTAGAGGTTAGAGGTTAGGTGACACTGCGTGTATCGGTGCGTGAATGCTGCAAGACACATCTATATGCAATTGATAACGACCTGACACATCACAAACAAGTGCTGGATGTGTCTTCCACCTGCAACCCACCGTACACCGCACCACTGAAACAAAGAATGACAGTAACTGTACTTGTACAAAACCAAAGAAATACAATCAGAATAAAAACAGGAAAACCTTTGAAATAATGCACAATCACAGCGTGAACAACAACAAAGTCAATACATATTGAATAAAAAACCATTAATTGGAAGAGTAAGTCGAGAAACAAACCAAATGGCGACGCAACGCGATGAGAATCACAGATGAAAATAAATCAATCTTTATTATATGAACGTAACTTAATGATAATGATGCATAACAAAATATATTATAAAGAAATATTGAAGAATATATTGAAATATATAAAGAAATATATAGAAGATGCTAAGAATATATTTTTTCGACTCGTAGTGGAGCTCTTTGTGCCCGGTGTGAGCAACATTTCCGACTATGATGCAAATGATGACGAAAAGACAAGAAATTATTAATTAAATGTTATAGATGTACATCACAATACATATCTATCTCTATTTTACAAGAGAGGCTGGGGTTTCAAACTTGTAAACATCTCTAATCTATATCGCATACATATCAGTGCAAGAATTTTCGTTGAATTGAGAACAAAATCTATAAATTTGAGGTTAGAATGGAAGGATTAAGATTAATTAAGTACATAAATTGTTTATTTGTTATGTGAATTTTTCAAATCAATAAATATATGAACCGAAACAGTAAATGCATATTTCCAGATGATTTTCAGATGATAGGCAACCAAATATACACACACGCTGGTTTTATTTTTATTTTTGAACGATATTAACATTCTGCGATATGTTGCGCTCGTTTAATTGGCTCATTTATTTCATAAGCTTATATTGCGCGATGCCCGCGCTGAGATAACGACAATAATATACTGAGTGTTGGAAAAAATTGTTTTTTGTTTTGAGTAAATATTAATTTTGTTTGTTTGGTTGCCTTTTGATACACTTTGTATATTAATACTTAGTGTCTGCTTTTGTTGATGTTGGCGACTGAGGTAGCTATGCAGGAATCTCTCTGGGTTTTAGTGCGCTGCAGCCGCTGCAGGATTGTTGTGCTTGTAGATATTCGCCTGCTTTTCAGTGCCTGCGAAGATTTATCGACGCGTGTGCGGAAATGCCGCGAGTATAAAATCGCATAATGGATGCGACGCATCGGCGAGCGCATCTCGCGCATTTTTCAAATTCGTCTTCAATTCATCTTTGCACTTCGGAACTTTGCGCCGAGGATGGTTTATTGCCGTTGTGGACGTTTAGTCAATGATATATTGGTAAATTATTGACAAATTTTATATTTATTGTGGTTAATAACCTGCAAAATATTAAAAATCATTTTTAGTACTTTGAAAACACGGGTTTTTAAAATGCGGATATTTTATAAACGATTTGAGTTATTGTTATTTTCTTTTTTGTAATTTGTAGCTAAAGAGTTCCTTTTTAATGTTAACTAAAGTTTATTAATTAAATATTGCCAAAAATTATCTTTAAATTCAATTAAAGTTGAAATGAATATTTTTGTGAAAATAAAAAAGTAAACTTATAAAACACTCGGTATACAATAAACTACATTTATATTTTAATCAACTAAATTGCATCTGGTAGCCAATGAAATTATCTTTCAGTTACATTTTATTCCAAACTTGTAACTTTTTGGGAACTACTCTAAAATTAAATTTAAATATGACTAATTAATAAAGTTTTTAAAATCGCGAAAATGCTGGAAATTGTCATATAAAAACTAAACCAACAATTAAATATTAACTTTCTCAACAAAATTAATTACCTAAAGAGTCTATTTATATACCCTACACATTTCAACCCTTAATTCCATCAATAAATGCCCTTAAATTAATTTTAAACACTCTGCATTCTACAAAAACACTAGTTCTGTACACGTGTACACGTGGATGCCTACCGTTATAATTTATTGTCTTCCGAACGCTCGAATAAATATTATTCCTGCGCGAACTCGTATAGATTGTAGATTATCTCCCGACAGCGCGTCTCAATCAAAGATGATTTACAATTAGCGTAAAACGCGTGCGCTCAAGCGGAACATCAACATATTCGTCGAGATTAATGGACGCTGTTAACGAAACCAAGGCAGTAAGCACGAACATAACCACAATCCACAAATAGGTGCAGAAAACGATCAAAATGGGCGCGGATTTAATAAATTTTAACAAGTTGATATAATCTTTTAAATATTTTCAGTTTTTAGTCATTTTTGCTTTGTTTCTCCTCGTTTTTAACATATTTCGGTGGTGGCGGTCTGTCAAACAACTCTTGCAAGAATTGCAACACCATGTAGAAGACGTACATGCCAATCAACCATAATGCAACACCAAGGACAACAATATCGATCAATAAATACTCGAAAATGATTAAATCAGCACTTAGGGACCGGATGTGTTGTCCGCCATGTTTCATCGCGTATTCCGTCCAGTATACAGCTGCGTCCAATGGCGGGATGAGTCTATCCTTGAATATATTCGACAGTTTTACTGCGTGTGTTTTATATGTCTCGTTATTCATAACTGTATTGATGGCGTCTTGGAAATTAGTCGCGTCCAAGTAGCTGTAGTCCAATTGGACGCCCGCCATCTTGTCGACGTAGTTCTTGACATTCACTTCTTGATGCGGATGGAACGGCATGCCTATTATTGGTGTTCCACAGTACGCTGCTTCTTGGATACTCAACAATCCACCGTGAGTGATGAAAAGTTTTGTGTTTGGATGACATAACACGTCTAGTTGTGGAAGAGTGTCTGCGATGTAGACATTTTTAGGTTGTGTGAGGTTATCCAAAGCGTCCTTGGGGAGTTTCATCACTACGTTTTGTTTCAGAGTGGAAAATACTTGTAGAATTGTTTTGAGACTTTCCGGCGAGAAAGTTTTCATGTTGATTAATGTACCCATGCTGAAGTAGACAACGCCATCTTGTGATTTCTCAACAAACGTTGCTAATTTCTATAAAATTTAAAATGACATATTTTAGGGTTAGAAATATTTTATTTATGTTTTATTACCTCTGGTATTATTTGTTTAGGCGCGTCAATATGCATTCCACCAATTTCAATAACACCCGGTACTAAGGGTCGTGGATCATCCAAACTAAAATGGCGGTTGGCAAGTAATAACATTGTGTCCTTCGCAATGTTTTCAATAGGTGGCATGTCACCAAACACTTCCCGACCACGAATCTCCGCTGGTAATGTTAAAATTACATGATACCTAACAAAACATGTTTACTTTTCATTATATGCAACCCAAAATACACTTATGTCCTACAATAACCTACCATGCTTTCGATGCGATATTCATCATTGTACTGAAACACTTTTCGACGAAATTCAACTTTCCGCGTAGTGGTAGAAAATAGTTTGGTATATACGCTGGATTATCAGGATTACCCATGCGTTCATCCGCCCATGGCATGATCCCCGTGCTCGATATTCCAATTATCGGCGCTTTGTAGATATGCGCGTATGGTAGCAGACAATCAGTGACAAACATCTCTGTGATCACAAGATCATATTGCTTTGATGGTGTTTTCAACTCTTGTATTAAGGGATGTTTCAATACAGACGTACACGCATCGTTACCCATGTTTGCAAACTCCAATGCATAATGCACTATAGTCTTCCAATCGTGATCGGCAATCGAGATGTTATTTTCTAACGTAGGCATAGACCCCGCGACACTCAGCTCATTGAAACTAAAACATATGCAACCAGTTTTACATGTATGTTGTTATGAGGGTAATATAAGTACTTTTTGATGGTTTCACCACTGGGAAAATGTGTGATTACGTCGACTGTGTGTCCGCGGCTTGATAATGCGACGAGCAGCTTTTCATAGAAAACATAATGGCTGCGAATCGGCACAGGAAATAAACCAAGTATACGGGAACCAATTGCGCATGAGCAGAACCCAAGGGTGAGGAATATTAACACTGCATTACTTCGCATTCTTAAAATATTTCTAATTATTGATTTGTTTGTGTGAAAAGTTGAATTTTGTGTTTTACGTGTTAATCAACCGATGACCAACAGCGCAACCGACCAATTCAAGGAGAAATTTCGAACTGAGCGATGCTGAATTTATCTGTGACCCACCGACGCATTACTCAAGGTGTGTAAGCATTGTTCCTCGGTGCATGTTAATTAATTAGTTCTATATTCGTAATTGCTCGTAATTTCCTTTCAATGATATGAATTATTACGATTTTAATTTTAAATTTTATTTCCTACACAGTTAGAGATAATTTCTATGTAGGCAACCAAATGTGCATCTTATTAGAAGTGAATACAAAGTTTAGGTTGTGTTGCGCATGTGCCACATGCTTAACACCCGTACGCTGCGGAATCATTCTCGCGATACGCTTGGTTTACGCGGATTGTGGAGTTCGTTTCGAAAGGCAAACAAAACGTCGCGAATTCGTCGGCGTGCGCGCATTCGTCGAGCGCTCCCGACCGCGCTCAACTTTAGCGCTGGTGAATTTTTTCGTAAGTCGCTTGTGCGCGGTTCTATCGCGTTTGCGGTGCGCGGCGCGTTTAGTCGCAAGAAGAAGTCCTTCGTCGGCAGGTGAGGCGCGAGACGAGATAACGACCACGCGGTCGCGGACAAATGTCGTGAATCGTGGACGATCATAAACCAAGCGTGCGGTATCAGTGCGTATCATCTCTCATGGGTTAATAAAATTCGTGCGCGCGCGCCGCAAACAAAAGGTTTAATCGACGACGACGACAACGGCGAATAACAACTTTAACGATTGATAAATAATCGACCATTGGCCAAACAACCACTAGTTTTACACACATTCAATTTTATTTAGCAGGTAAGTCAAAGTTTTCTTAATAATATGATAATTTGTTATCTTGTTGTGGGTATTTGTTTATTTCTTAAGCAAAGATGTCGAAATCGGTGTGAAATGAAGCGAGAAACTTCATAAACAACTTGCAAATGTCACCATTTCTTATCCAGTATTGCACAAACTCTACAAACATCTTAAATATGTTTATTATTAACAATTAAATTAATAATTTTATGGAAAAATGTGTTATTTTTGAATTTACAGAAGATTTAATAATAAAAATCGGTAATTAAACTGTAATTAACATAAATTTAGTTTTTATGCATCAAAAATTGCTTAAAATATATAAAAAATTATTTATTTATGTTTTAAACAAAGATTTAGGTAAAAATAATAATTATTTTTAATTTTGCCAAAAAACAAGTAAAAGGTGTAAAAGGCAATATCACGCATTATTTATCGACCATTTCGAATATGTAAACAACGTAAAACCCATTGCAACTCAAATAAAAACATTAATTGTTATTAGTTTTACACCATATTTATGCGTTAAAATAATACTTTTACGAGTAAACTCTCGAAGTAAACAACCACAAAACAAAACGGTAAAGTTTCCTGAGTTTCACACTCGATTTGTTCGGTTTTCGTTGATTTTAATGATTCACATTGATATTCCAATAAAAACAGCGCGTTATTCGCACTTTTATGGACATTGTGTGGTTGTGTTTTGAGTCTGGTGTCTTGCAGCACATTAGTGAACGTTCGCGAACGATCGTGGGTGTCTGAAGCATTCAAAACTCAAAATAGATCAAAAGTATTTCATAAATATTTTTAATTTTGAATAATTTATTAAGAGTATTAAAAATATTAATATATTTTGGGAGATGTAGAGGAACAACAATGCGAAATAATTCATTGTTATTAATTTAGCAGGACGTTCTTATCACTATTTTATCACGTAATTTGCGCGCGTGACTTTTTTATTTGTGTGAGTGTTTTATTCGTGCGTAAAGTCGCTGGGTAAATAAAGTTAACGACGTAACGACATTAATTAAGTTAATATTGACCAGTAAAGCCGTATCCAAGGTGTATACAGAAAGATTTTATTTTAGATTCTACGTAAAACGTTAGGAAAAAGTTAATTACATGTAGAAATTTAAAAAAAATTATAATTTTTAGGTTAGAAATTAGATTTTTACAGGTAAAAACACCGAGATAGGTTAATCTAGATTATAAAATAGATGAAATAAGATTGTTTATGTTGTTTTTATTGTTTTTACGTTTAAAACACTGAAAAACTAACCTAAAATATGTTTATTTTGTTATTTTTATTCCAAAATCGTTAAAACTCAATTTCTATAACAAAGTTTTTGTCAACGTTTAGCCACGTGCTGCTATTTTAGTCATTACTTTAGTCACGACCTGGACCATCCGTGTTTAAAGTAGGACTTTTTGTGTCACAAAACAGTGGAAAAAGTGGCGCTTTAAAGGTAGAAGTAGAAATTGTTAATTTTATTGTTTTATTTTAATTGTAAATTTAGTTGTTACAAGTCAAATCAACGGTAAAAGGTCAATTTTAAAGAGAAAATTGAAGAACTTGAATAAATTTTGTTGTTTTTACGTTTAAAACAAAGAAAAACTAAGTAAAATATATTTTTTTGTTAAATTCAATTAAAAATTCCTGAAATTAATACAAAATTTCTAGAAAAAACTTAAATTTCCACTTTATTAATTGCATTTTTATTATTTTCAGAATAAATTCATCATTTTACTAAAAAAAATCTTTGTTTTTAATTGTCGTGTTATTATTTTATCAAGCACGTATGACCTGCGCACGCGTTTTAATTCATGTCACGTTTCAATTACTTGTATTATTGAAACTGTCGCAGAAAACATCGCGACTCTTGCACGAAGTGTTTACCTGCCGAAGTGCTGACACATGAAGATTAAGTACTCGCACTTGAATTAACACTTACTTAAATTATGATTAAATACGTGTTTAGACCCAACACGTTGCGTAAAACTAAAAAAATATGCGCAAAACAAACAAGTCATAAACGGAAATAAGCGATATTATTCTAATCTGAGTAATAGAAATTCGGTTTTGCGGTTAATTTTGATATAAATTCGTCAAAATAATGTGTATTAATAATTATTCCGGATGTTGATTAATAGATTTTGTTGAGTATTCAAGTTTAGGATGTGTTTTGTTGTTGGTATTGAGTTTGGAGAGTGTGTCGAGGACAAAGGGAGTTTTCTCGACAGGAAAACTAGGGCACGACCCACTGTCGAGACCCAGACCCTCGATTGACCCAATTAAATCTAGAACTTTTTGAAATTCAACCCCAGTTTACTTGGGGTGCATATTAAATAAGCAATTTGTTTCATATCAAATTTTATACATGACCATATCCTTATTATTATTATTATTATATTAATATTGATAACTAGCTTTTGCCCGCGACTTGATCCCGGTATTGTTAAATAAAAATGTAATTTTTACTCTCTTGTTCTAGACATAGAATGTGTTAATCGTATCAATAAGATTCGCAATTTTATTTTAAAGAAATTAATTATATAAAGAATTGCTAATAATGCACTTCAGCGCGCCATCTCGGATTCAACTATTTAACTATAACGATGATTGAATCTCAATGCCAACTTTTATCTTATTGAAAAGAGCTGTTTTAGGGTTTTCCGGCAATTATTCGAATTTTTCTTGACGTAATAACCATCCTTGGACTTTAACAAACATTAAAATAAAGAATTAGCCAAATTGGTCTACGCGTTGTGGAGTTATGCGCTTTCCAACAGATTTTGCTATTTATTTTTATATTATAAATTGATGATATTTATTTCCTTATTTTTTCTTGTTTGAAGTTGTAATTCCGGGTGGGTGTTGATGAGCTAGACTAGGCTAGAGAGTTAGTTTGTGACCTAGCTAATCAACAAATTGTACAAATTGTGCAAATTGTGCAATTCCGTGTAATCGCGTGCGTTCCCAGCCTGGTAATCCGCGCTAATCACTGCTAATTGAATATCCAGCGCAGACGTGAACGCCACGCAGAGTTTGTTATCTGTGCGGCGGCAGCGAGCGAGGAAGTTCGTGATTTTGCGATGCGAAAATAGGAAATAAACACGTGGAAAGCTATATTACTACCTGAAACTAACAAATTGTTTATATGAATATAAAGTTTTTTCTAATTTTGTGCAATACCTGCAATTATAAACCATATACATGTTTCAAATCGGAAACTAATGTTATATTGTTGGTTATTTTTTATTTTTACGATTTTATTATAATTTATTATAGAGAATTTCCCGTAGATTATAATTCTTCAATCCGTTCTTCTCTATAACTTTTAGTTTCCGAGATATTCGCAATTGAAAGAACTGTGAAAAATGTGCAAAAAAATTTTAAAAATTCTCAAATTTGTAATTTTGGTCACGTTTTCTGACCTTTTACTCCATGAAATTTATACATTTTATTAATTTGTCTTTTAAAAATTTTCCAAACTTTCATGGTCTTCTATCCATTAGTCTCTATCTCTCTTTGTTTAGAAAATATTCGCTACCGAAATTACTTAAAAAAAACTTGTAACACAACACATTTGCAACATATTTTTCGATAAAAATTAATTTTTCCTTTATTAGATTTCCAATAAAAGTTGCTAATCTTATAGAGAATTTTTCGTAAATTAAGTATCTTCAATCCGTTCCTCATTATCACTTTTAGTTTACGAGATAATCGCAATCAAAATATCAAAAAAACAAATTATTCGCTAATTATAAATGACTTTCAGTAAAAATCTGAATATAATATGCAATGTTTAATGCTTTCTCATTATTCACGTCGTACGTTATCATTTATTTATATTTTCTATGAAAGCACAGTTAATAAATAATTCGTTTGGCATTCTTTCCATCCTTCCAAAGCACACTCTCTTTCGCTTTGCAGCAAACGAATCGTTCATGAAAAGCCTTTCACAGTTCGGAATATCCAAAGCAAAACGTCGTCGCTAAGCAATCCAAGAGTGAGTTACAGCCGAGACAAGTGAAGCACAAGCGAACGAAGCGAACACAGTTAGAATATACGATTTTGCAAAATCATCTCGTTCGTGTCATCTCCTTCAATTTAACATTCCACATCGTACCGCATCACGCATTCTTCCGATTCGTTTCAATCTCTTCTCTCTGCTTTGGCGTGTTTCATTTGTTTGCTACAGCAATGTGCGCCGAGCAAGTACAAGCACTTAATGTACGCTTAATACTGAATGTTCATGGTTGATCCATCTGCATGCGTTCGCTCATTGTTGGGTTTAGAGATGATGTGCGCGATTCATTTTCGAAAGGAGCGCGCACAATGCGCGCAATACGAACCGTTTCAATTATGCGGCGATGGGCTTTCAATTTTTGCGATTTGCCGAGTGGAAAAAGGCGAAAGAAACAATAACGGCGGCGGACGCGATTCAATCGATCGGCATTGTTACGCATAATGTAATAACGCATAATAGCACAACATGTGCACAAAATTAAATTTTAAAATTTTACACTTTCCAACTTTGAAACATGAAATATTAATATTAATTTCAGATAAAAATGTATATTCGAATGTTAGAAGAAAGAAAAACGTAATTTTGGAGATATTATTGGTCTAATTTATATATTTTTCTACTTCCACCTATACAGCGCCAGTTTTTCATGGTTTTGAGACACAAAAATTCTACATATTTCTGTTTTATACACGGACGATCAAGACCGTTACTAAAGTGCTTTAGTCACGCACTTTAGTCACGGGGTGGATCAATCTCGTGATTAAAACGCCCGTTTAGCCACTTGATACTTAATATACTATTTTTGTCTTATTTTGGTTTGTTGTCGCGTCTTTATGTTTGGTGTTGCGTGTGACGTCATAGTTGAGTTAACAAATTGCTAAACTTGATGTTTACTGCATTTAATCTGCAGAAAGAACGCAATTTTAGTCAAATACAGCAAAGTTTCTATTATTTCTGACTTTAGTTTTAAGTTCTTTGCGCCAATTGGTATTTTACAATTGTTTTTTTTTTTTCAGGTTATAATTACAATGTTTTTAGGTTAGATGTAAAAATTTCTAGGATTATATCAGTTCAATGAGATTTTGTATGTGTCATATACATAACCTTAATTTCAAGCTCGTGAAATTCTATTTTCCGCTAATTTCCAAGAAAACCACCGAAATTGTCGTTATTATCGATTCGATCATTTATTTGGATGTTAAGTGCATTTTGCTGTTTTCGTAATTTTAGTTGCCATTGTCGAATCGCTCATTGCCTCGATTTCAATTCCAATTTCGGTTTGATTTCACCAGTTTTAATTGTCATGCATCAATAATTATTAATTAATAATGATTGCAATTGGAAAGCAGGCAATTTGCATGAGGATAATGTGGATAAGGACGGAATAATTAGATACACACACATAATTCACATATATCGTTGTTATGGCAACCATAAATTAGTACGTGTATAACATCACTAATAGTTGCGTTCGATACTTATACCGCAACTCAAAACATCATTTCTTATTTTTAAATTTTATTTTTCAATTTTTACATTTAAATAGCCACAATTCCACAATTTTAAGAAATAAAACGTGGTACTTTAATAACTGACGACCAATGCCGTGACTAAAGTACTTTACTCATAGGCTTTAGTCACGGGGTGGAGCTTGCGCCTGGTGGAGTACAATCCCAAAACAAATACTCATGTTTAGCCACTTAAAACTTACTTTGCTATTATTTATTTCTTGTGATGTCATTATTATATAATCTCATTTTAAAAATGCGTCTAATGCAAATTTATGAATCATTACAAAATTACCACCTTTAAAAGATCAAAACATAATTTGTCATCAAAGCAAAATGACCTAATACATAATTCCAATTGTTACATTGTAATATTACTAATTGTTTACCAAATTCAATCAGAAATTTAATTTTTTTTGTTTAAGAAAAAAGTTGATTGAATTATTGATAAGTGCAAGTGCATGAAAGTAAAGAAATAAACATAAACAAGTGAAAGATGTGTCGTGTGAGTTAAAAACGAAAGTTTAAGGCCAAACAGAGCACACAAGGCGGCATGAGACAAGACAAGGCGCAAATTGCATGCTCAAATTACACTTATGAACGCTTCCAGCCATCAGAGGCCTTCGAAGTAAAACTACCTCAACAGTTTAACATTTTAACGCTATTAACCATCTGTCGTCTGAGACCGGCAGGCGGTGTCGTATATTATACTCATTACTCGCATTTTCTTCTTCGATTTTGTGTTATTCGCTTTGGAAATAATGACAAAGCGGAAAACAAACAGTATATTTATTTTAATCAAATTAAAAAAATCGAAGAATTTAAGTTTTTTGGATTTTAAGATTAATTATACACAAAATAAATTGTTTATTTCCATTTTCAACTAATAATTCCAGTAATAAATAAGTTTTTCTACTTCCACCTTTAAAGCGCCATCTTTTTTCTTGGTTTTGAGACACAAAAAGTGGTACTTTAATCATGGAGGGCTAAGGCTGTGACTAAAGTACTTTAACCACGGGTTTTAGTAACGGGATCAAGATTATGCCTTGGTATTTGCCTACGATACAGCACAAGACGTGGAAATAGAGTAAAAGTAGAAAAAATAGCGAAAGCATCACGTGGCTAATCATTATTAAACACTAAATTGATTAAACGCTCTCCACTTGATACTTAATATACCTAAAAATACTTTTCTGTTAAAAACTTATTAAAATTTGATTATTTTTAATATGGGCAACCAAAATTACACTTAACCATCAAGCAAAACATGTTTAAAAATAAAAATAAATGATAACAACGCAAATATTAGAGATTTCGTTAATTAAATAATAACCAAACAAAATATAATGATTTTTTAACAAAACACCTCTATAATATGAAAATAAATTGCTAGCATGATTTCAACATTTCCTTTCCATGTCTCCGCGAGATAAAAACTCCAAATCCCAATCGCGCAATCTCTCGAATCTCGAACCTAACGACAAATGAATAAAAGCTTCGTGTGGGCACGTGTCGTAAAAGCTAGGTACGCGCAAAACGAATTATCCGTGCACCGCGCCGCCATCGATACGACCATATTCGTAATCCAATGTTTAACGCCTCGCACTTGTCCATTAATGTGCCAACAATATTAACCAACGCAACGCAAACGCAACATGCATTCATTTCAATTAAACACACAGTAATCTAACAAACAGAAAACTACGCAAAGTCATCATGGCAAAGAGTTGGCGTTTAATTAATTAATAATACTTGTTATAATTGTTATTGTTCAATAAATATTAAATGCACAATAGTGCTATCAATATCATAATTCGTAATAATTAATTATTTATTATGTGGGTTGATGGAAATGGAAATGAAATGATTACTTGCAATTATTTTGTTATTTTGCTGAAGATTAATTTAATTCAGCACAAAAAACAAACTAATATAAGAGGGATTTAATTAGTGGTAGAGTAATTAATTAGTGTTTTATTACATTTTTGGCATTATTTCTGTTATTTGGTTTGTTTTATTACTTTTCTGAGGTTATTTGAGGTTATAAATGGTTTTTATTGACATTTGACAAATATAACCTTAAAAACTTTTTTATCGGATGTGTCATTACTTAATATATGCAACCAAAGGAGCAAAATTCCCTATTTTTGCTATCTTGGTTCCATATACGGGTAAAATACAGGCAAATTATTAAATTAGTGGTTGTGTAATTAATTAGTGTTTTATTACATTTTTGTCATTATTTTAGTTATTTGGTATATTTTATTACTTTTCTGGGTTATTTGAGGTTATAAATAGTTTTTATTGACATTTGACAAATGTAACCTTAAAATGTCTTTTATCACATGTATAACTAATATATGCAACCAAAGAGACAAATTTCTCTTTTTTTGATGTTTTAGTTCTATTTAAGTGTAAAATATGTGCAACTGATTTATTTAGGGTTTTATAATATTTTTTGGCATTGTTTTTGTTGTTTGCTCCGTTTTATTACTTTTGCAGAGGTTATTTGAGGTTATAATTGCTTTTCTTTGACATTTAACAAATCTAACCTTAAAAACTTTTTTTTATCGTATGTGTCATTACATAATACTACATGCAACCAAAGAAACAAACCTTATTTTTGCTAATTTGGTTCCATATAAGTGTAAAAACGTGATTTAATTAGTGGTAGGGTAATTAATTAGTATTTTATTACATTTTGGCATTATTTCTGATATTTACTCCGTTTTATTACTTCTTAGGTTATTTGAGGTTATAAATGTTTTTTTATTGACATTTGACAAATCTATCCTTCTTTTCATCACATGTGTCATTTCACTTTTAAATTATAACATCTTCTAGTTCATTGTGAATCGAAACTTTTCAATTTCTCTTCTTTTCTTCTCTTCTTCAACAAATGTACCCATTATATTTTAAATTTGGTTGTGTGGCTTTTGTTTGGTTTTATTCTGATGCATAAAAGAAACCTGCCGAATGAAAACAGTGTGACCGATTACTCTGGTCTGATAATTCCGCACGAATATATTTCATTCTATTCTTTTCTTTTCTTTTCTTCTTCACCGTCTAAATGTTCAATTGTTAATGGCAATTAATTGCAATGATACCTAGACTTTAACGCTCTGCGGCATAAATTTGAATGCGATTGTAAAATTAATGTTGAGCCAACAAAACGCACGGAATATAGCGGATAATAAAACCGAAGTAATGCTGGAAAGACAAAGGTGTGTTAAAGTTTAGTTTTGCGCCAAACTAGCGCCGTTTGCTCTTCGAGTGCAATTGCCCGCGATAAAACCAGCTAGGAATCTCGTGTGGGTGCACACAACCGTTGCAACGATGTTGATCCAAGGGGATCATTATTCATACGCCAACATGTACACAATTTACGAATTTATATCATATTTTAACATATTTTACACTTATATGCAAGCAAAAATAGGAAATTTTGTTGGTTTGGTTGCATATAGTACGTGAATTGAGATAAATGTGAAATAAATGTGAATTCTGAAAAAAATGTCATTATTAATTCGCTAAAATGTATAAAATTCACGAATTTATTTCTTATTTAAACGTATTTTTCATTTATATGCAACTAAAATAGCAAAAGTTTGAAATTTTGTTTCTCTGGTTGTATATAGTAAGTAAATGCAGAGAAATGTGAAAGAAATGTGTTGATAGATGAATTTTGGGGAAAATGTCATTTTTAATAGGCCAAAATGTACAAAATTTACAAATTTAATAAAAAAATAGGAAACTTTGTTTCTTTGGTTGCATAAAGTACGTAAATAGAGATAAATATGAAATAAATGTGAGTTCTGAACAAAATGTCATTATTAAAACACCAAAATGTTAAAAATTTATCAATTTATTTCAGATTTTAACATATTTTACCCTTATATGCAACTAATAGGAAACTCTGTTTATTTAGTTGCCTATATTAGGTAAATATAAAACCTGGGAAGTAACGATGTGTTGATTGATGAATTCCGAACAAAATGTGTAATTAAATGCATCGCAATCCGTTTAATTACAGTAATTATAGTGCATTATCTCATCGCCTCGCACTGGTTTGCAAATATCACATGTAGCGATTATTTTCACATCACAAATTTCCTCACACATCCTGCTCATCAACATATTGCACAAGCAATATACAATATACAACCTTAAGCTGTCTTACATCATGGCGCAACATCTCGTAATTTCTAATTATTGCTGATGATTACTATTGATGTGCAGCAATACAAATCATAATAAACAACAACAACAAATGCTTCTTTTCGCCTAAAAATATAAAAGTATCTAAATTTGATTAGTTTTAATATAGGCAACCAAAATTACACATAACCACTTCAACACAATAAAAAACGAAGGTAACACAAAAAATATTCAAATTTAATTCAATTTCCGGTGGTTTTATAATTGAATTTCGTTATCCAATGAATAATCTCAATGATTTATTTACATATAGTTATTCGCTTTGATTAATTGATTGGTTTTTGGTCAGTCGCTTGTTTTGATGTACTATTTCGGTGCGAATTAATATTCAAATGCGAATAATAAACTAATTGGATCGTTAAGTCATTCTTAACATGCCAATTTATGCGTAACTCTTTAGGTAACATTGTAACTTTTTATTGCGCGCAATTTCCATCTTGATTATTGCTAGTTCGGTGGTATTTCGATTCGGTTTTATCGATGGCGCGCATATTCGTGCGGTGAGCTAATTGGAATATTTAAATGTTTGCTTAAGAGAGCTGCGCAAAGCCTCCGAGGCCCAATTATCCATCGGAACGAGACGAAAACGCAACGACACGCAAGAATTATTTATTATTTACAAATTTGATGAGTTAAATAAACATAATTGAATAAAATTTATTGTATTTGTTAATATTTTGGTAATATTATCATTTATAACGGAAAATCATAGAAAATAACATAAAAATATATGAAATCTAAGCGCCCTCTATGAACCAGCTACTAAACTAAAACTAAAACTTACTATTTTGACAGAAATAAAGGTTCAAAGTTGAAAAGTTAGGTTAAATATAAAATTTTACAACAATGCTGAGAATTTTTATTATTATTGTTTCCCATAACAACAAATTTTATCTTCCCGCATAATTTTTTTGCTACAAACCTGTTAATAATACAACAAACGATAAAATATTAATTATTAAAGCAAAGTGTTATTGGTTCTCGCCGATTCGCATGGATTCCCGAGGTATTCCTTTAATGAAATTTTATGATCGTAGATGATTTACGCTCGTGCACAGGAAGTTATCGCAACCAATAGACGTTTTGTTTTAATTTATGACGCAATAAACCAACATAATACGATAATGACCTTCCAATCTAATAAAATAATTAGTGAATTTATATTATGAGGTGGATATCAAAATGGCCGACGACTAAACGATCGCATTAGCTTAATTATTCATAGAAGCAATGATTTAAGAGCGGTTAAGCGTATAATTATTAATTAGGAAATTAAAACGTGTTTATTCTGATTGTTTTTGAGTATTTGTTTAGTAAAATTTATTATTTTTTTGTTTTTTTTTATGTAAATAAGTTATTATAGGCAACCAGTTGTGTTCTGATTCATGACTGGTTGCATACAATACAAATTTTTATTTTTATTTTTTTGTTTTTTATTGTTTTTTTTATTGATACATTCGGTATATATAAGTCAAACTTTGAATACGTGAATACGAACGAATCTTTTTCCTGTCCACAGCGAGTCTCCCTGAATCAGTAATGGAACGACCACGCTTCGTCGCATTGACACATTGTCGACTTTGTCGTACAACTCCGTACGTGTTCATTTATTCATGCAAATTTCGATTTAGGTATTCGGATTGTAGTTGTTTACCTTTGTTAAACATTCTTGTAAAGTATACACATGCAGATTGGCGTTTTTTCTAACGGAACGCCACGATCAATGCAATTCTACATCCGCCATTTTGTTGAATTTAATTTTTATGTTATTTTAAAGTATCTCCCGTTGTAATCTCACCACAGGTGCAATATAATGATTTCAATAAATTGCTGATACTCAATATGTCCTAATAACGAATGCAATTTTCTCACCGCGCAGGCCGCAATAAGAAATAATCAAGTGGGCACTAGTCATGGTAAATAGTAATGGGTAATTGGTGTGTTTATTGGTTCAAGGAAACCAGCAAACGCCAAGCGGCGCGTCGCGTTTAATGATCGCCTTGCATGTGATCATAACTCACGAATCTATTGCGTTTGCTGCCTTCTGTAAGAAAACCAACCTGCTCTTTGAGTGCAATTGGCATTCCGGCGGTTTTCCATCATTAATTCATCCTTTCTAAACAGTATTAGAATGTATACAATTAATTTATTGCAAATAAACACAGATTTATGATATTTACGATAAATTTCATTGGTATATTACTAATAAAGCAGTTTATAATGAAATTATATTATAAACAAACTATCAAAACATAAAAATGAAGTAATCTATAATTTTAAAATAAAAAATCTGTTGGTAAGCGCATAACTCAACAACGCCTGAACCAATTTGACCAATTCTTTGTTTTAAATGTTCGTTAAAGTTCACGGATGGTTTTTACGGAGAGAAAAATTTGAATAATTGTCGGGAAAACTCTAAAAACAACTCTTTTCTATAGGATAAAAGTTGGCATTGAGATTCAATCATAGTTATAGTTAAATAGTTGAATCCGAGATGTCGCGCTGAAGTGCATTATTATCAATTCTTTATATAATTAATTTCTTTAAAATAAAATTGCGAATCTTATTGATAGAATTGACACATACTATGTTTAGAACAAGCGAGTAAAAACGAATTACATTTTTATTAAACACTACCGGGATGAAGTCGCGGGCAAATGCTAATATATAATAAATTTCATATTTTACGATTGCAATATTAAAAATTGAGCAATAAAAACCTTATTTTACAGAAACTAACGTCCAAAACGACTCTCAATGAAATGATGCGATTATTTCGACGACGATGCTCCGACCCCAACCCCCAATTAGTGAGTTTATCACCCCTCACCGACGGATACGAAGACCAGACACAAAATGCCCAACCCACGCATCCGGCACCAGTGATAACCTCACAAATCACTCCGGTTCATTCCAGGGATGCATCACCAAAATCTAGTAAGACACATTTTAAGTGCATATTGGGTTGCCTATAATGAAACTTCCAGGTCGTGCAACATGGAGTAAACGCGTCGGTGAGAAATGGGACAAACTCAAACGTGCAGACTCTTCGGAATTATTAACAAACACACCAACGAGAAGAAAACAATACACACAAACACCAACAAGTAATCCAGTATCACCTGTGGTGCAAGAAAAACGCATTTCAAGAGTAGAATCTTTACGAAATCTAATCCAACGTGTTGGAGATAAATTTTCAGACACAGAAACGGATAATGAAGGCTCACAATGTAAATTTTTCGCGAAAGAATCTGGAAAACGCACGTTACGACACAAGAAAAAGTTTAGATCCACCGCGGATAATCTAGCATTGACTGAAGAACAACTTCTGAATTATTTATCGATAATTAAACCGAATAAACAAGAATTAATCGATATGTTATCAGATTTAAATCATGAACAAGATAAAGAGTTGCGGGAACGCGAAAGTCGTGATAAAAAAATGTCCAAGTCGAAAGCTTTTTCGATTCTGCATGATGCACAGAAAGGCACTCCTAGATTAGGTAAAAAATTCCGTGGAGTCCGAAATATGTTCATGCGATCTTCTTCAAAATCAGACGATGAAGTTGATTACAAACGAAATTCCGCAACCAGTGTTACAAGCCTTTCAGAATTAATAAAACAATCACGAAAAAGTCTTTCCAACATAGAAATATCTTCAGTTTTGAATTCGTTGTTGATTAAAAGCGATGAAAGTGGTTATGGAAGTGATTCGACCCGAACCGGCTTGGATTCACCGCGAGGTTCGATAAAATCTGAACTTTCCGAACACAGTCCGGATATCCGAGAAGAAGCTAATTGCACTGCAAATATTAACACTCCGATTGATACTAATGACATTACGATTACGAACGATACGAATGTGACCAATGGACAGCAGACACCCGCACAGGCGACATTATCAACGACTCCGAAGAGATTTAACACTTACGAAGACGATACTGATACAGCCGAAGACGACGACGACGAGGATCATCATTCCACGTTGAAGATGCAACGATTGGCGGTGCACAGGGGTTCCGGTACTACACCGAAACGACCCAGGTCAACGAGTGGAGATTTTGATACTATGTTATCAAGAAGAAAAGCGTCGAAGATTTTCGGGAATAGTAAAGAGTATTCACCTGCGAATGTTGAAAAACATGTGAATAGGGATTTTATGAAGGAAGCCAAAGAAAAAGAAAAACAAGGTTAGTAAAATGGCCGCCATTTTGTTAAAAAATATGTTTTTATGTTTTTTTTTTTATTTTTAGAAGATAAAAAGTTAAGTTATACTGAATTAAGTCATACTTTCACCGAAAAATTAGACCAGCTTAGTTTAAAACCGGAAAATCAAGTTTCATCTCCCGAGAAACGCGCCCCTATCCTCGAAAAAGAATATAAATGCGTCAGACTACGTTTGGATCCATCCGAAGTGATAGGAATCGAAATTCAAGTGAAAAACCCAGCGGATTATTTAAAATCTTACGTTGTTAGTGAGATACTTCCTGCTTCAGCTGCAGAAAGGTACCAAACATAGCCTACATTAAATATTCATGTTTATATGGTTGCCTATATTAAATACTTTATGTTTTTTGTTTTTTAATTCTAGAAATGGAAATATTTTCATTGGCGATGAAGTAGTAAAAGTAAATGGCACACGTCTGCGTGGATCTACGCTAGATCAAGCAACTTCCTCACTGCGTGCACAAAATGGCGAACTGGAGATTGTAATAAGTCGCTTCAAACCAAGCGAAAGGAAAGTCTCGACTGTTTCGGACACGTGCGGCAACCGTTTTGCTCAACCCTACTCACCCTCGTATTCAAAATACACTGCCAATGTGTCTGACTTCCAAGAATACGTCCCGCACGTCCGAAAAACCAGTCCAAGTCATAAATACTCCCTGAATAAACACCCGAGTAATCCTGTTATTAGTCCGGTTACAAAAACTAGTCATAACCACAATTTTCCACATCAAAATAATCAAAATGGCGTCGAGACACGGGTGACTTTCACAGACGGTTATGCAACGTCGACAAAGCCGAATAATTTCAAAGTACCCACTGTAAGATCCCCGCATTCGTCATCAGCAAGTCAATTAGGTATTGGAAATAATGGAAATTTTAAAATTCCCGCCAGTCCGAAGAAACTTACCGGAATGCGGAAGTTCTCCTGTTCGAATTTGGAGAACTACGGAAGTAGGAGGTGTAGTATTGCTGTACCGATCCCTGCAGCGCGTAAAACTCAGCAGGTTTACTCTGCGACATTCAGAAAAGGTCCCGGGATGAAATCTTTAGGGTTTTCTATTGTTGGAGGGATTGATTCACCACGTGGACCGATGGGGATCTTCATCAAAACTATTTTCCCGCAGGGACAAGCTGCTGAATCAGCAATATTACAAGAAGGTATTGTTTAATTGTTAATTTATTGTTTTCTATGGAATTTTGTAATTATTTTCTGTTTTTATGTTCAGGAGATGAGATTTTATCGATAAACGATGCACCTCTTGATAATATGACCCACAATCAAGCGATTGTGATGTTTAAGAACATCAAGAGTGGCGATGTGGTGCTGGAAATCGCGAGGAGGAACAACTACCAAAGAAGGTCAGAATCTGTCTGAATTCGCTTTGCTTCTTTGCTTTTTCCGCAGCTACTTTACTTTTTCTAACGTTTTCTAATGTTTAGCTTTGGTGTAGGTTGAATTGAAGTCAATTTTGACGTTGAACTATGTTCAGGGTAATTATATTAGGTTATGTTTACATTTCTCTAATTTCCATGGATTTCTGCGACACTTTTGCTTGATTTGCTTCGCTTTTTGCTTAAAATGACACATGTTTGGTGATTTCTTAGATTAATCAAGTGTTTCATTAACAGGGCAATTAAATCCCGATCATGTGATGCGTTGGATATGTTTGACTGAGCAAGAATTTATTTAGTTTGTAATCTATATGAATTTACAATAATAATTTGACGATTGTGAATCAACCACGACTAGTAATTAAATAAAACCGAGTTTACTAATGTTGTACACTGGTCAGAGTGACTAAATGCAATAAAACTTGAACGATTGATTGATATTTGATGAAAAATTTGTTTTATTTTACAGGTTTAGACGTTGAAAGACGTTAAATAATGATTTTAAACTACTTAAATGTTGTTTTTTATATTGCACATGTTTAAACCCATTAAATACTTTTCAAATGTTCATTTTTAATTTTAAAACAATAAAATAAAGCAATATTTTGATTTTTAAACAAAAAACTTATAAAATACTAAAGTTTATGTTTTGATATAGGCAACCAACATTACAATAGAACACGTATTTGTTTACATATACCGCGAGTTTGTTATAGGCATGGTAATTTTCCATTTTTAATTGTTAACCTATAAGTAATAGCAGAGTCCAATAACCCGCAGTCGGCGGGCGCGGCTTGATTAATCATTATCGCATGATTAATAGAATCAGATACATATAAAAAAAATCAATATGTCCAAAACGTTCATGTACTTTGCGTACGGCAGCAATCTGCTGACAAAACGCCTGCACGTTCAGAATCCGTCGGCTGTTAAACGCGGATGTGGTAAATTAAAAGTAAGTACCTTCTTATGTAATCACATTACGAGTATTTGACGCTGTGTTAGGATTTTCAGCTCGATTTTAATTACTACTCAAAAAGATGGAAAGGGGCCGCAGCAACAATTGTGCCCAAAGAGGGCGCTTATGTGTGGGGCGCTATTTATGAAATCGACAACGAGCACATTCCGTCTCTAGATAAGTACGAGTAAAATCATATTTATAATTGATAGAAAGACTAATAAACACTTGTAGTCAAGAGGGAGTGCATGATAACGTCTATTTCCCATTGGAAGTTGACGTGGAGACGCCCGAAGGTGCATTCACCAAGTGTCGTGTTTATCAACAGTGCAACAATCCCCCGGTTTGTGATAATCTTGCTAATCTCCCAGACGATCGCAAACCTTCAGCGGTGTACTTGAATCTTATCAGACGCGGCGCTGTCGAGTCTAATTTACCTGAAGATTATGTTAAGTTTTTACACAACATTGCTGATAACGGATATGATGGAGAGGTAGATGTTAAAATGAACATCACTTAAGTGATACGGTGATAATATATATGTTTACAATAGTATTTTATGTTTCTTGTATGTTATTTTTAATTTGAATGTATTTTTTATTCAAACGTCCATTTTGAATGTTATTCTGCGTTCGTCAAGCGTCGTAGAACTTCGTGTTGCAAACTGCGCATATGCAAGATGGCCGTGCGCAGGGTCGAATTCATTTTCTGGTAAATTTAAGCGTAAAATATGTTTAAAACGTGGTTAAACAGTAAATTTATATATGGGGATACTCAGAATAACAATATTTATCCATACAATGACCTGGTAAGAATGTTTTTCTTTAAATTAATAAATAAAATAATAAATTTTGTCTGAGTGTGCTCATGCGTAGTATTTAGGGCTGCGCCGCTGTCATTTTTTGTTAGTGGTTGCATGACATGCGTGTATGTGTCGTGTTTGTTTCAATTTGATAAATTTTAATAATTTCCTCAACCGCAGTAAAAGTTGGAAACCACCGTAACTAACGTTATCGCAACGCGTAAAAATACCGCACACACAAAATGCACTTGACATTGTACATTGTAAACCAAACAAACCGCTCGTCGTCAATTGTTATCCGCGACTTGAACTAGCGCCAAGCGTTTTTCTTGTTTGTATGTGTCAGTTGTGTGCGAAACGCCTTCGGGTTCGGACGCGATCAAAAACCTTCGCTGTCCGATAACTGGACGTCCTCAATCGAACCCGTTCGATCTCGCGCGCAGATCGATTGTTCTTTCGCTTCAATGGCAGCGCGGATGATTTGATGGGAAAAACACACTGGGGAAGCGGAAACAGGTCGTGCGCAGTGCGAAAATCCGGTATTGTTCCTGCAGGATCGTAAAACGCGATTTTTACGCGAACTATAAATAAATACGAAAGCAAACATCGCATCCGGTAACGCGACGCGAAACTAAACGCAGCGAAATCTAATATGTGAATTGTGAAAACACATCGCATGTCAGAGCAGCGATGAAGCACGCGCCTCTCGAGTCTTCCAGTTCCATATAAATTAATTTAAATTAAACATAATCAATCGTGTTGCGTGTGTGTGTCTGTATGGTGATCGTCGATTGCAATTGTTTTCGGCCAAACAGCGGCGCGGAACCTTCCAGAATGCGCTGAACGTGTTTTCCTAATTACCGAAAACCGCTGCCTGTATTCGCACGGTGTATACTTAACCGTGGTCGGGGATATCCTAATCAATTATTTGATAAAATACGCGCTTTGGATGTGTGCAGTTGATATAACCTTAAAAAACTGCGTATGTGTAGCGAACGACTCGAGTGGAAACAAAATCGAGTCGGGTTTTCGAGCGTCCAACGGTTAATTAATACAATTACTTAATTTACCAACGAGTGAAAGACGCTGTCGGGCACATTGTGAGTGTATTTGTGTAATAATTAAACGTTTAACAAGTGGGTTAGATTGTAGCAAAGATGGCAACAAGTTTTGATCATAATGATAGAAACAGGTATGGCATATTTTTCATCTGTTTTACAAAGGGAATTGGAATAATTTGATTGGATTTTTAGTTGGTACTTTGGGTCCATTACCAGAAGGGATGCAACGGATATTTTGCAAGCAGAGAAGGAGAGTGGTGTCTTCCTTATTAGAGACAGTGCTACAAGTGTAGGAGATTATGTATTATGTGTAAAGTAAGTGAAATTTACTGCAATTTTGCGTTTGGATGCTGTGATAATTGTCAGCAACCAAATATACACGAAATATTTGATCATTCATATAAAAAGGATGTTTTCAATGTGTTCATTGAGTTGCTTATATATTGCAAAGAGTTTATGGAATGCAAAACATCCACAAATGTATATGATTTGCTATAAAATGACAATTGACACTAGGCCAATCAGCAGCCGGAATTATTGCACATGCGTTGAATCACGTGCAAACATCTTGAAAATACAAATAGATGTTGAAATTTTAGTAATAAATTACTTATCTTTGTTACTTATATCTACAAACACTTAAAAATGTGATATAATCAACATTTGACTGGTTAAAAGTTATAATGTAATAATTTTCAAGCTATAAATATCCCAAAATTAAACTTTGCAGTCAGTTAATCATTGTTTATTGTTTTGTTTTTATAGAGAAGATAGTAAAGTTAGTCATTACATTATAAATAAAACGCACCACACAGAGGATGTCTGCTATCGAATCGGTGATCAAGCCTTTACCGATCTGCCGAATTTACTGGCGTTCTACAAACTTCACTATCTGGATACGGTGCCATTAATTCGGCCAGCCAAGAAAAAGGTCGAAAGAGTGATAGCGAGGTACGATTTTGATGGACAAGTACGTATTAAACACAATTTTGCTATTTTAACACTATGTTTACATTTTATATTTATATTTTAGGATCAAGATGATTTGCGTTTTAAGAAGGGTGACATCCTGACTATAATCTCCAAAGATGAGGAGCAATGGTGGACGGCAGTCAACGGAAACGGGGAGAAAGGATCAATTCCTGTACCTTATGTTCAAAAAGTATTGAATTGATTGTAATTACTATGCACGAAACACACAACTATGCAATACAAGTGAACATAACCAAACTTATGTATTAGTAGCACCCAAATCTAACTTAAAATAGTGTTTTTGTTTGTTTGGTTTGCATGTGTTTGTGTTTGATTGTAATATTTAGTTATATGTTGAAATGTGTTTGTGAATAGCTTGTTGTTTTTAAATGTTTAGCTGGAAGACGGACAAATAATGATGGATCTTCCACGGCCGGGTTCTGGTGGACCAATTGCACAAGCCATGCCACCGCCACACAACAATGATGCCGCTAATAAAAAATATCAAATTCAGGTAACTAACTGTTTAAATGTTTTAATATTTGTGGTTATGATGCGTTTAATTTAATTTTAGCATAAATATCAACGACAATTACCTGCGCGAGCACGCGTAAAACAAGCGCGCGTACCAAATGCATACGATGAAACCGCACTGAAGCTCGAACTAGGCGATATCATCCTCGTACACAAAACCAACATCAACGGCCAATGGGAAGGCGAGGTGAACGGCAAGACCGGCCATTTTCCTTTCACGCACGTCGAGTTCCTAGACGACGAGCCGGCGCCCAACGACGCGTAGGCAAACAACCGCGGACTGAAACATCGCAACAACGAATCAACACCACACTCGTAATTAATACGAAAATATTAATTAATTGTAACGAACAATGTTCTAAAAGTATAATAAGCTAAACGAAACCTAGTCTCCAATCACACAAACACATACACCCACATATTTTGTGTGAAACAGATGAAATTGATCAAACATGGCAGCTATAATCAAAGATATTGCCAATAATCAAAGAAATTCAAACAAGTTTCCTCTCGTAACTCTTAAATAACGAATCTAAAACGAATTGATTAGCGACTTTGCTGTTTATCCCAATGTATGTGCGGGAAATTGTACTAAGAGGGTGGCGAATGATGTAAAATGTTGTGTTTATTTGATCTGCATCTACAATGTATAAAAAGAAATGTAATTATGTTGTGAGACACTACTAAGCGCTTAGTATTTATATTTCCGGCGGCGGTGGAGTCATGGAATATGTTGCGGTTTGAGCATTTGTGCAAATTATCATCAAATTGTATTTTTCTTAATTACATATCATATTTAAGTAAAAAAAAAAATACGTTTTTCTGATGATAGTGTATCGGAAACATCCAGTATATATGTTTTTGGCTCTTTGTTTATTTCTGGTTTGATGATTATTGGGTTGCCTATATTACAATCGCTTTTTATTAGAAAAATTTTAAGTATTTCGCTCATTTAAAACAAAATAATGAAACTATTTATTTAATTAGATGTTTTTAATGTTATTTGTAAAAACAAAGTTGTTATTGCTGTTTTACTTTGATATTAGCACATTTCTCTTAAATTTTTAACGTAGTACGCAAATTTGTCGCCAGGGGGATGTGTGACGGTTAAATAGTAGACATATTATTTGTTTATGCGAAAATGAATTCATATAATATTTAGTGATACAAATTATTGTTTCAATCAAGTATATTTAAGTGTTTTAGGCGTTTTAATGTTTTGTTTGGGTAAAATTACGCCGTAGGTTGTAAAATTGAAGGTTTTTTCTGTTGTAGAGGGCGCTGCTTGACATTTTTCAACATTTTGTGCGTTTCGTGCCCGCCCGCTGGCCGAGATTTCAGCGAGCGCGCCTGGCGAGAGTGCGCGTGCCCATAGCAACGCATTCCAGCGCCGAGCAGTTGGCGTTTGGCGTACAAGCCTGACCCGCGCCGAGACACAAAACAAGATACACACAACGAGTGCAGTGCGTGCGCGTGCATCGTCCGCAATACAAAGCTTGAATGCGTGTGCCGCGAGTGCCGCGAACGCCATACGCTGTTATGACCGCCGACGCCGAGGAGCGACGCCGCGCGACCGGGGCGAACGCAGGTGCGATGTGATTCTGGTGCGCCGCGGTGTGCGAAAATGGGACGATCGAAGTTCCCCGGCAAGCCGTCCAAGCACGGCAACCGGACGCGCGTGAACGTGCTGGCGACGAACAGTGCGACGGGGCCGGCGCCCGCCGGAATTGCCTCGGCCACGGCTGCCGCCGCTGCAGCTGCTGCGGGAGGAGCGGTAAGCACCAACGGCAATGCGACCAATCGGGCCACAGCCGCCGCGAGTGACAATAATCCAAGCGTGGTGGCCGTCGGCGTCGACGACGAGCTCGACGAAGATGAGGAGCGGCAGGTAAGCGCTGTTTATGTAAATTTCATTATTTTGGTCCAAGTATGTAGTATACAAATACGCAGTGCGTAACTGGACGCCGCGCGCTAGTACGGCGGGCGGGCGAACGTGGAACGTCCCTGACCATAGACAGCCGAGACGCGCTCAACTCGCTTTTGTCTGATTTCGCCGATTTGCGATTCGCTGCGCCTTCTTAGTTAGTCACCGCGCGTGTTTTGGAGGCCGAGAACCCTCGCAGAACTCACGAAACTCGTCACTCACCAAATTTGTAACCTTGGGCGCGTGTATCCTTGCGTTTTGTCTCTTCACGCGTTCAAAAAACTCGCCAAACAAACACGAAAACAAAAGAATCAAGCGTTGGTGTTTTGTTTATTTACTGTAACCACCTAAACATACAGGACCGGCATTAAAAAATATTCAGTAAAAAACAAATTTTAATTGTTTTTTGTTTTACTTTTGCAGCCAATCAATGACAACCTCAACAAAACAAGTGAAAATCTCAAAACATCCACAAATGAAACAATCGACAAACGTCCGACACGCGTATGTCGAACGCGAACGCAATTATCATCGAATAAGAAAAAGAAATGTTCGCCTGTCAAGAAGCGAGGACGACTTTTGGCGACAACCAGCCCCCACCCACGCCCTCTCACAAGAAGTCGAGTAACTCGCCGGACATCAATCAGCGGCGCGCAATTGAATCGCAGTTTACGCCGCGAGCGTTTAGAGCGAAAGGAGCGCGAAGTTGGTAAATTTGTCCTTCCAAGTCGAAGCGTGCACTCTTCCAGGGTGATAAAACCCAATAAACGCTTCATCAGCCTCGAGCAGGACACGCGTATCATACGAAAACGCGTCAAACGACAGTGTAACATCAATAAAACTGTCACTTTCGCTGACGAAGCCGAAATTATTAACAATTCTGACGATTTGATAACGACAGAAGTTAAAAAAGTCGATGGAAAGGCGAATGACAGCCCGACGAGTTTAGCACACGGTAAAGTCTTGCTTAGGCAACCCAGATTGCAGTTAAACTCGTCGAAAGTTTTTAGTACGAGTACCGAAGGACCTTTTTCGGTCTCCACGTCGTCTTCGCCGAGGACAATCACTTGTGGAGTTTGCGGTGCCGTGAGATTCTACCGCTTCGTGAAAAACGCGCGGAAGTTTAATATATTTAGTTGTGAGTCCTGTAGAAAGTTTATTTCGAAACTTATAAAGCGGACGACGATCACAAACACAACCGCGACGTTGAATTGCCTTAAAGGACAAGGCTTGTGCCATGTTCCGCCCAATGTGCGCTCGCAGATGCACAAATTCAACCAGCAGTACAACAGTAGATGTCCTGCCTGCTGGCTGAAGCTGTGCTTGCGGTCTTTTCAAATCCCCATGGCGTTGAAAACAAGTTTAACGCAGTTATTGCCGAAGTATATGCAACCGAATGAGACGAATTCGCTGCCATTGTTGTCGTGGCAGGCAACCACATCTACACCAAACGGTGAGAAGGAGTTTGGTGCGATTTCTTCCAGAATATCTCTGTCGCCATTAGCTTCTACTTCTTCATCTACTACAAGTAATGTTGAGTGTACTTCACCACCGAGTACACCTCCAAGTACACAAATTAATACCAACTTGAGGCAACGTCCGGTGAGACTCAAACAAAACGTTAAAAATGTCAAATTACCGGAGAAGACACCAGCGCCACCTGTGGTGGAAATAAAACGGGCGAAAGTTGATATGAAAGGACCGAGGGTGAAACATGTTTGTAGAAGTGCTTCGATTGTTTTGGGACAGTTGCCGGCGACTTTCCCGGTGGATACCAGTAATAACTCGTTGAAAATCGAAGAAACTAAAGAAGAATCCAATAAAATCGAGGAAATTCGACAGAAAACAAAAGAAAAAGATGTTAAAATTGAATTATGTCATGCAATTGATAAACCTGAAGAAGTCCAGTGTGTTAATCATGATATTCCCAAGGAAATCAATGAAATATTACCAGAGAAACCTGTTGTACCACCGCCTGTAATATTTGACGTTGAAAAGAAGCCGAAACAACCACAATCACAGCAACCAGTGCCTATTTCCATGCTTCCAATGGAGATTGTAAGTGTTTTTCATTCATTTCTGGCATTATTTATTAATTTTCTTTGTTTTTTCATAGACAAACCCGTCCTTTAATAAGAAATGTAAGAAGATTACACAGTTGGAGAATCCCAACCTGTTGAATATAGACTTTTGGGAGAATTACGACCCGGACGAAGTCGTCTGCAATGGCTATGGTGTTATATCCACGGAGGCGTTTCCAATGCGCGCGATTTGCTTTCTTTGCGGTAGTGCGGGCAAAGAAACATTGGTGCATTGCTGCGTATGTTGCGAACCGTATCATCCGTATTGTCTGGAACAAGGCCCGCCGAAATTTCAACGCCCCGAGCAGAGATTTTCGTGGGTTTGTCCGAAATGCACCAAGTGTAGTGCTTGCGGTGAAGCGGACAAGCAGAAAATTCATTGTCAAAAGTGTCACAAGGCGTATCATCCACAATGTTTCAATCATAAGTGGAGAACTGATGACAGACCAACTGTAAGTTATTTTTTGTGTTTTTAAGTGAAAATTATTCTAAAAAAAAATGAAAATTTTTATGTTTTTTTAAGGTTTGTTCAAATTGTCTACGATGTAAAAGTTGTGGTACTGATAATATTACAAAATTCGTCGGGAATTTAGCATTGTGCTTAGCATGTTTCAAACTTCGGAATAAAGGAAACTTTTGTCCACTTTGTCAATGCTGTTATGACGACAATGACTTCGATACAAAGGTAACAACTATTTTTATCCAATATTTATATTAAAAATTAATTATTTTGCTTACATTTTATAGATGATGGAATGCGGCAAGTGTAATAAATGGGTTCATGCGAAATGCGAAGGTCTCAGCGATGAACACTACCAGATCCTAAGTATTTTACCCGAATCAGTCGAATTCATTTGTTGTCTTTGCTGCACGGATGCGACTCCGTTTTGGCGCAGCGCCGTCCAACAGGAACTGCGTTCCTGCCTCAACAATATTCTACGCCTGATGAGTAAGAATCGTATTGCGCGTGAAGCGTTTAAACTCACTCCGCTCAAGGCATCCACCCCGCATGTGCACATACACGGCCATTTGCAATCTGCGCGTCGGCTGCAGTTCGTCGACGCGAACAATCCAACCAATCAGGACGAAGTCGACGTCATTGAAACCGAACTAGAACAAGACAACGCAACGACATTTAAGAACAAATTTGATTTCGGCGATAGTTTTAACACGAGCGCATCGTTTCTGAATGATTCCAAACTTCCAATATCGCCGCGTATGGTTGAAATCAAAAACAAACTCAACTGTAATGAATATTTTTCTTTGCACGAGTTTAATGAAAGTATGGAGTCCGCGCTGCAGTCAACATCCGATGGAAAACTTCTAGAAATCTACCATAGTATACTCAAAAATGTTCTACCGTGGTTTGATCCTACCGTGAAAGAAGACCTGAACAAAACAACCGCAGATCACGAAGGTAAGACGACGAAAAATTTCGATAACTTTGAAATCGACGGATATCCCGACGATTTCCAAAGTATCGAAACAATCGACACGCGAGTATGCAACCTGTGTAAAGGCATCGGTGATGGCCTACCTGAACAAGAAGCTAGGTTATTATACTGCGGGCAGAATGAGTGGATTCACGCGAATTGCGCTTTGTGGTCTTCCGAAGTCTACGAAGAGATTGACGGCTCTTTGCAGAATGTACAAAGCGCGATTATACGCGGCCGCTCGATACGCTGCGCGCAATGCAAACAGAAAGGCGCGTCGGTTGGCTGCTGTCTGAAAGGCTGCTATCAGACTTATCACTTTCCGTGCGCACAGAAAGCCAATTGTCATTTCAACGCGGACAGAACAATGTACTGTCACGTGCATGACCCAACTAAAGATTTCAACGTTACGCTTATTACGAATCCGCATGATTTCGCCATCAGACGATCGGTGTACATCGAAGTGGATACAAAAAAGAAGAAGTTGGCTGATCGCGAGAAAGTTCATTATATGGTCGGCGCATTATCGGTTTTATCATTGGGTAAAGTCATCCCGAGTATTTCGGATACAGTGGATGCGATTATTCCGGTGGGGTTTGTCTGCTCGAGGTTATTTTGGTCTACGAATGAACCATGGAAGTTGGTACCTTATAAAATAACAACTTCTGTGTTTAATTCATCTACGGAGACATATATAGATCGAAATTTCACTGTGGATCATTCGCTACCGAAGAATATCGTTGAGAGAAAGTTAAAAGAAGTGAGTCTGTGGCAGAAAGATGATCGCGAACGTTCGGATATTTACGAGTTTGAAGATTACGAAGAACCGCAGAATGCAGGTGACATTTTATCCCCGGAATTGACAGACGCCATCCTGGAAGAACTCCCGCATGATTTGTTAGAGGGCCTGTCAATGCAGGATATGCTCAAGGAGTACGAGGAACTCATGAATCTGGAATTCAGGAATGAGATCAATAGTAATGATAATATGAGTTTGAATATGAACGAAAAAGATGAGCAATTGACAGATGCGAAGGATAAGGAGACATCAGTGAGTGTGAGAGAATTAAAACGATCAAAATCGGAGGTTTTTCAGAAGATTAAAGACCAGAACAGATCTTGTAGTCTAGCGTATCTTCACCTTGACAATACACTATCACCAGCTATAAAGAAAAGGAAAATTACAACACCTTCCTTCATGCAGATTGTACAAGTTGATGGTGCTTGTGATTCTGGTTCAGAATGCGCATCACCAACGCATGAGGTGGAAGATCCATGGGCAGAAGACGGGAATGTCAAATGTGCGAAATGTCGATGCACATATCGCACCAAGATTAGCTATGAGCGCCATCTGGAGAACTGCGACGCCGCCATGTTTACCAGCGAGAGTGAGAATGAAGAAGCGAGCGGAATTACAACCGAAGAACAATCAGTCATCTATGAATCTTTTCATTTCAAGCTGCAACAACAGCAACAGCGCAAAATCAGATAAAATCAACTTCTACTGTCCTGAATACATTGAATACTCAGACGATACTTGAAGCGAAGACACAAACCGTACAAGGAGTACAAGATTCCGGTGTGGTTTATAACTATCATAGTCATCAGGCGCAAGGTGTGAAACCCAACATGGCGAATATAGTCACCAGTCAACATGGCGTCGTGGACAATGGTTTGTTACAATGTATTATTCCTGTTGACAGTATTCAAAACGGACAGGTGTTGGGGCAGTCGTTGAATATCGAACCGATTCTGCAACCAGTTCAACATCAACAACAGCAGGCACAAGCATTACCTTTCGCGACTGCTCAAGATGTAAATTTTATTAACCTAGATCCGAAATTATTAGGCCCTGTTTTGAATCTTCAACAGAATCAGTTGCTGGTGCGTCCACAACACCAGCAACAGTTGATTCAGAAACGCGTAGTACCAAAACCGCGCTCTGTTATATCAAAACGTCCGATTGTCGCACCACAACAACGAGTTGTACAGGTTCTACCACAGATTTCACAAAGTCAACCTGTTATCTTACAACAAATACCTTCGGGTATTAATACAGTGAATGGTATGAGTATGAATATGTTGCCATTCGTGGATGCCAGCGGTTTTCAACAGAATGCCAATCAAAATGTACAGTATGTAGTCGCACCGCATGTGAATTCAGTACAATCACAACCAACAACACAACTGGTGCAACTCCCGGATAATAACTTTCTTAGTTTGGTGCAGAATGTTCCACAGATGCAACCGACGATGATTATTCCTCAGCGGGTCGAGACTGGTCAGATTGTGATTGATAGTAATGGGTCTATGATCTGGGCGCCTCCACAAATGCAACCGGTGTATTACGGTATAGAAACTGTTCAAACAACAGTCATGCAGAGTCAGCATTTTCTCCCCACTGCGATGCCTGGTATGATGACCACGAATAGCAGTTATTCAGCGACTACACAAGTATTCCAGACTTCAAAGCTGGAGCCATGTCTAGATGGCGCGTATGTTTTGGTTAATCAGGTGAATCAGAACCAGGTTGTGAATAATGTCCAGGTGCCACCACAGGTGCAACAAGTACAGCAGGTACAACCATCTCAGATACAGATTCAGACATCTTTGCCGAATGTACAACAACTGCAGAATTTACAAATCAAAGCTGCGCCTATCCAGCAACATCATGTTGCTACTCCGGTTACTATACAACCACAACCACAACAGATACAACAACAGATTCCGGTTGGTAGTGTGGCGCCACCTTTACAACAACCGCAACAACAGAAGATTACTATTCCGATAAAGGTTACCACGACGCCACAGCTTCAACAACATCAACAACAGCAACAACCTGAAATGAAAAATTTGCAGGTCATTACAACCTCTGCTGTATCTTCATCTGGTAATCTCTTGGGTAATAATCTCATTACAACAGCGCCTGTTATGAATTCACTGAATTCCGCGACTACCAACTCGGCAAATAGTACAAGTACCAATAGTATTACACTTCCGGTTGCGCCATTCGTGCCTGAACAAGGTATACCCACGAATATTGTCACACCTACACCCAAACCAATCATTCAGGTGCAACCTGCGCGGCCTATGAGTAGAGTCCTGCCTATGCAGACATCAACTACGCAGAAGAAACCAGTGGAGCCTGTGCTGGAAAAGACTGAGAGTAAGATTACGGTGATTGGTGAGGTGATTATACCCAAACATCATCATCAGAAGATACCGCAGGCGCTTCCTATAGAACCACAATTAACTTACAAACTGGAAGTGAAACAGGTGAATGTGGATGAGCTCAAGATGCGATCGAAGGAGAAAGGTAGGGATATGCCGCTGTTGGCCAAGGTGCATAAACTGGAACCGAACGATATTAAACTGTCACCGAAAAAGGTGGAGATGAAGAAAAGCCCGCAGAAAATTGAAGTTAAAAAAGTGGAGGTAAAAGAAGATAAACCCGAAGTTCTGAAAGTAAATAAAATCCCGGTGGTACCTTTGCGACCTATTAAACCTAAACAACCGCTGCTTCCACTACGTTCTGAACAGAACAAGGAGAATATTCTGTGTGATTCCACCGTGCATGAACCCAAATACTCCTCGAAACGGCCTAATACTACTTCGATTTTCTTCAAAATTGAATCCACCGATGGTTTTGAGTACACGGCGACATCCCTGCCGCAAATTTGGAGGAAAGTCTTCGCTGAAGTGCAAGCAGCACGCGCATCTCACAATCTACCACCATTACCAGATGTGGCGTTGAGGGCTTTCAATGATTTGGACATTATGGGATTGAAAACGAAAGGTTTAAGGTTTTTAATTGAACAATTACCCGACGCTGTTAAATGCAAACAGTACAAACCACTATATCATAAACCTAAAGATCCGTATCAGTTCGAAGATGATGATGATGAAGACAGCGCCAGGAGATGTGTAGCGTATGATAATCATCGAGAAAAGTATGACATGTTCGGGTGGTTGTCTTCCAAACATAGAACTTTGGAGATGTATGATCTCGACGCCATTTTGAAGTAAGTAACCTGGAAAGTTGATGAAATTTGTGTTAAATTAACTTTATATCTTGTTTAGGAAAAACGCCAGCAGTAGTTTACCAATGGCGATGCGATTCAGAGCTCTCCGGGTGATTTCCAAGTATTCCGTTGGTGTTTATAGATCAGACATTCACGGCCGCGGCTTGTTTTCCCCTGCGAGATATTGAATCAGCCGAAATGGTTATTGAATATGCTGGAGAGGTTAGTTTTTCTATTTTTTTATACTTTCATATGCTTATTATGTATATTTTGCAGGTAATTCGTTCAGTTTTAACTGATAAACGTGAAAAATACTACAATACCAAAGGCATCGGTTGCTACATGTTCCGCATTGACGATAATCTCGTCGTGGATGCGACGATGAAGGGCAACGCGGCGAGATTCATCAATCATTCATGCGACGTAAGTGTATTATACGCCATTTTGAAATGTAATTTGGGTTGCATATGTTTGTTTTCCATTTTTTACAGCCAAATTGTTACTCGAAAGTCGTTGAGATCCTCGGCAACAAACACATTATCATCTTCGCGCTGCGCAAGATTATCTGCGGCGAAGAACTCACCTACGACTACAAATTCCCATTCGAAGAGGATAAAATACCGTGCTCGTGCGGCACGCGCCGCTGCCGTAAATTCCTCAACTGATATTCGCTTGAGTACGGTCTGTATGACATCACACATTGCATTTTCGACACGTTTTACATTAAGTATATACAGATACACGCGTTTTGTATCGATCGATTGCTTTAACTACGCACTTAGTCTTATTTAGTCGGCGCGCTTACATATGTTTGTCTTTATTTTTACAATTTACAAGGTAATATTGCTTATTATGCGAATAGATTAGTACTGTACATAAGAGATATTTATAAATGACGCAATTTTGCAAAACCAAGCAGGTAATGAGAATCAAAAGACGAATGTTGAAACGAAGATTACGACGATAATAATTTGATGCCGGTGGGGTAAATGAGTGTGAAATTAAGAATTTAACTTATTAGATGTTAATCAATGCCGTAGGTTTATTCTTATTAATATTATTATATACGATTGTATAGTGTACAAAGCGACGCAGAGTGGAGGGGGGAGGAGGAAGAGAGAAAGAAGAAGAAATTCACACCTATTTATGCCATAAATTTGTTGTATAGATCTAAAAAAATCGTGAATTAAGTCATAAGTAAGAGTCGCGCTTGCGGCGCGCATGATTGCACAAGTTAGCATTATTGACATTATTAAACGAAAACGAAATTCAGTATTTTGTTTACGGACTAGTTGTGTAAAAAGTTTTTTAAAAACGTGTTTGGCTGTGAACTTAAAAGCTAAAGTAAAAAAATAATAATGACGAACAAGGAAAACATTTGAGGTTATATTTAGAAAAAAGGCAGAGAAAACGATAGAAAAAGAAATATGTTTGTGTGCGTGCCATTTTGTGGCCTGGATAGGTGTAGATTGTAATTAATTCATTATCATTGATTCTGTATCTGTAAGGCATCCGACTCAACACACATATAAATACACACACACACACCGCCGATCCGAACCACTCAGGCTGCTGCTCACCTTTCTGTCCAGATATATATATAGATATTGTGCAAGATGATGAATTTGTGATACGATTTTTGTTCAAAACGAAAAAAACTACAACCGACAACTTGGCTTGAATATTTATGTCAAACATAGAGATGAAAAATTTATTAAGAAAATGATTGTGATAAAAATGAAAATTTCTAAAGAATGCGTAACGAGAAACCAAAATTAACGAAATTTTTCGCAGATGCTCTATTTTTGTTTACTCGAATATTTCAAAGGTATTTTATAATGTTATGCGCGGCGAGCGGAGGAGGGGAGATGAGTTTAGTAGTTATTAATATTCGTACCAAGTGCTTCTACTCATCCGTAATACTTGTGTAAATTGTATTATAATTGTAAAATGTAATGAGATTAATTTTTAACGGCGATTTTGATCAAACCCACACCGTAACCGAGCACATTTTGCTTTTCAAACACAGTTCATCTTATTCTGGTTGACATTGAAATGAAAATGTGATTATAGCTTTATAATACATAGATTTAAATATGATGAATTGACAATATCGACATATCATAAGAATTCGGCAGCTTTTAATAACAAACGGAATGTTATAATATGATAGAGTAGATCTGATCGATGATTCAATTCTCAGCGTTAAGCACTAAATGAGTGATAGTAAAAAGCCTTGGAATGCAGTTTTATGTGCGGGAGAACGACGAAATATTCGAATATACCAGTGTCTTATAGTTTTAGGGATTCGTAACAAATACTTATATGATCATCGAGTTTAAACCACACCCACACACACCACATTCACCCGACCGCCATTTTGTTTTTATGTATTTCTCTCATCTTTCGTTTGTTTCTGTACAGATCTTCTCTTAAACCAAAGACGACACATTTATTTCCTTGATCAAAACATGTTTATATTATCTATCTAGTTGATAATGTCTTATTTTAGTTGTTTGTTTGTTTTTTTCTTCATTTATAATATGTATGTACACACACACACACACACATCACAGAATCTTTCCCGCGTGAACTCTCAACTTCTATTTATTCTCATCGATCAACAATCAATGCAAAGCAATATATACAACACGCACGAGACAAGTTTATGTACAAATCAACATTGACATCATTACATACGATCACATTTTACTACATAATTACCACATTTTGACGCCTTTATATTTTGCCCCGGTTGATACAATTTAGTTGTCTATTGATAGATCTGTATAACGATAGCTCTCCGTACATGTACGGATGTATTTTTTCTCTTTTGTTTATAATACTTTTGCGTGCGCAATGACAGACAGCAATTAACAAATACTAACGAACAGAAAAACCGCTACATTAAGTAAGTTTATTTCGATGTATTATATGCAGTATGATACTCAATATAATTAAAAAAATATTTTATTTGTGTTTATTTCAGCAACCAAAATGGTTGATATTCGAGTAGCGGCCATTTTGGTATTAATTTAATGATTTTTATTTGTGTAATTTGAGCATTTTTTATGTTAGGCATTCCTGTTCCCAATTTTCTGGTAATACTGGTTGCAGCAATTCTTTTACTCGTGTCAAATGGCAGCCATTTTTTCGACAACCTTCCAAATGTAGTTCTGTGGCTTTTCCATTTGGATTTTCCAAGTAAAAGAACTAAAACCAAATTAATTTCGTCACAAATATTAAGATTTTCTGTAAAATTATGTTTACCTTAACTATATGATCCTCCTCCGCTGTATATTTATGTAATTCAATGATAACTGTCGCACCAAAATCGGGTTTAATCAATTCTGGAAACCCGAAAACTCTCAACAGTGTAACAATCGTTAAATCATGCCCGGAATACATAATCATTTTGCGATTAGGTGTTAATTTCTGCAACGCTTTCATCTCCATGTTGGTAAGAATTTCTTTTGCTAACACACCGCCATGCAACCGCTTCATTTCGATTGTTTTAGTGAACAACGCAAGACTGGACGCCGCTAAGTCTTTCATTTTTGAGGGAAACACGCTGTTTGTCCATTCGGGGAGTTGGAAACCATTCAACTGTTCAATTTCCAGCGTATTGTAAAGTGTTTCCAATGTGCGGATGTCACGAATTTCATCACCGGTGTTCTCGGAGAGGTAATCATAAAGTTGACGGTTTTCCACGTTTGATTCGGCAAGAGTCGCGTAGGATTCGTTGAGAGCACGTTGGAATGCAGGACAACTTCGTTTTATTGCTATTTTCTACCAATTTATAAATTTTTAGTCATTTTATTATTAATTAAATAATGCCAACTTACATTATCCATGTTTCTTGGTACGCTGTGTACCGGAATAGGCTGCCAACGTAAATTTTCATTCCAGATTTCACCACCAGAGGGTGGAAACAACCCAGCCAATAAAAGTTGCGCGCTCATTAAACATCTATCAGCATAACTACTCTCCATTAGGAATACTCTCGGATCGTATTCATTTTGTAAGAAGTTTTGGTATCTTCTGCGTAATTCTAAACCTAATGCATATTCTTGTTTCTTTCCAGTCTTAAAATTTTAAACACAGTTTGAATTTGAGGTTATGTTGAACATAACCAACTTACAATACTCAACTGATCCCAACCTCCCGGCCATTTGTGGTTTTTATACGGATCATTTGTATATGAAGATGACGGTGAGCGTTCGCCATGTCTAAACAACTTTTAAAATTTCCGGTCTCACAGTTTAATTTTTTACTAATTTAATTACTAGTCAGGTATGTACTTACTACGTGTACTAATTGTAATGTCTCTGTTCCGGGTGCGCAAACGTAAATTATAAACCCGGCGAGTAATACTGCCAGCACGGCGAATACGGTAAAATAGTTGCGCATCTTCTTGCGCTTCTGACTCGTCGTCATTTGAACGAATTACCAAGCGCTGCGCGTTTGTTTGAAAATCTTCCACTCGTATCAAGCGCATTAACAAGTAGAAAAAACAAACGCAATCAGCGTTCCGGCGCCGGTCTACATTTCATCCGTAGACGCGGCCGTGGCGATTGTTTAATGCTAACTAGTTGCGAGAAGCAGAGAAACGAAAGTGGAACGTGTGTATTAAATTCATTAAACAAATGCCACTCGACAAGGCCAGCTAACCCTAATAAGGTAGTAAATGTGCATTATATTTTATTTCGCGCATTTATCAACAGATATCAGTTTATCTACACACTAAATCTACGTAATACTTATTAAATTAAACATGTTGCGTTGTTTCCTTGCTTAAATTGATAAGAAATACCAGTTTGTGTGCAGGGCAACGCTACCTGGTGTTGAATACTGGAAGTATTTCTAAGTAAGATGGCGATTTATGGAATAGAATAAGTGGGAAAGAGCGCGGTGCGTGATACTTGCGCAGCAATTTGAGTGGGAGTGGTGCCGCCGTCTTTCCCGCAGCACCGCGCAATCATCTCATCATCCCCAACACTTCGACGCTGACGCACTGATGTGATTCATACTTGGTGCGGGCGCATTGTTTCACGCCGATTTCTATCCGTAGTGTTTTTCTATCCGTTTACACACCGCTCAACTGTGCCAACGAAAGGTACGTACACCTTTACCACTACAACGCCCATTTCGTCATTCAGCACACAATCAAACAAGCAAGTCGCAGTCGTGATTGTCAATTGTTTGTCTTGCAGCTCAACAACTCAACCACCGACGATGGCCGACCACTTCGGGCTGAAATGGGATCCCAAGAACTTGGAGATTCGCACCATGTCTGTGGAGAAGACACTCGAACCGCTGGTGTTGCAAGTGACCACATTGGTTAACACCAAGGGTCCATCCAAGAAAAAGAAAGGCAAGTCTAAGCGTGCGAATGCACTTGTAAGCACCGTCGAGAAAGCCACCGAGAATTTCATCCAGAAAGGTGAACAAATCGCGTATGAAAACAAAGATATCACGCAGGAGATGCTTTCCGCCGTTGACGAAGTCCGCAAAACAGGTAATGCGATGAGTATTGCAGCGCGAGAATTCTCCGAAGATCCTTGTTCTTCTCTGAAGAGAGGAAACATGGTGAGGGCAGCGAGAAATTTACTCTCTGCTGTCACCAGATTGTTAATTCTGGCTGACATGGTGGATGTACACCTTTGCTCAAGTCTTTACGCGTCGTTGAAGATGACTTACAGAAACTACGCGATGCTTCAAGCCAAGGAGAGCTTTTAGACAATATTAAAGCCTTTGGACATAATGCAAACGAACTTATGAATCAAGCTGCGAAACGTCAGCAAGAGCTGAAAGATCCACAGCTCCGGATGATCTTGCTGCGGCCAGAGCAGTGCTCAAGAAGCATTCGACAATGTTGTTGACGGCGTCGAAGGTTTACGTGCGTCATCCGGAATTGGCGGCGGCGAAAGCCAATCGCGACTACGTTTTGAAGCAAGTCTGCGAGGCGGTGAACACGATTAGTGATGTAGCGCAAGGGCGTACACCACAACCGTCGCAGAATCCTTATGATGGGCCTGGGGAACTTGCTGCGGCGTTGGATGACTTTGATGTGAGTAAATTTTTTGTTAGATTTTGTACTTTTTATATAAATCTATATTATATTAATTTAGTTGTGTCAATCTCCAGATAGGGAACTTTTAAACTTCGTGCTTGCACTTGAGGAAGTATGTTGTGTGTTGAGAGGCTTTTAAAAAGTTTGTTTTGAAGAGTTTTACAAAGGTTTTCTGCTTTCAATGGGAGATTTTGATATGTTTAGAATTATTTGGACAGGTATATAGGAAAATCTGTTTAAAAATGACATAATTATGTTGTTTTAATGCAAAATTGAAGATTTTTGGATTAATTTATGGCTAAATATGCAAAATTGGTTAAGATTTTTATGTTCTAGCATTATTTTGGTCAGAATTTAGGAAAATTTGTTCAAAAATGAAAAAATTATGTTGTTTTACGGTAAATTTTCGAGATTTTTGATTTAATTTATGGCCAAATATGCAAAATTAGATAAGATTTTTATGTTCTAGCATTATTTTGATCAAAATTTAGGAAGATTTATTCAAAAATGACAAAATTACGTCGTTTTAGTGTAAATTTTTGCGATTTTTTTGTTTAATTTATAGCTAAATATGCAAAAATAGTTCAGATTTTGATATTCCAAAGAAGAAGAATTTAGAAAAATTTGTTTAAAAATGACAAAATTATTTCCTTTTATTGCAAATATTTTAGAGTTTTGGAGTTATTTATGCCTAATTATGAAGAACTAGTGAAAATTGTGCTTTAAAATATTATATTTAACTTCAAAATCTCCTTCTACAATAACTTGCTTTACATTTAATGATTTTTATAACATTTTCCACACTTTTCTTTAAATAATTCATTTTCAAATCTTTAGGAACGTATGGAAATGGAACCACTGGCCTACAATGAAGTCCACACTCGTCCTTCACTTGAAGAACGCCTGGAGAGCATCATCAGCGGCGCGGCCCTAATGGCTGATTCAAGTTGCACGCGCGATGAACGCCGTGAACGCATTGTCGCTGAATGTAACGCGGTGCGTCAAGCCCTCCAGGACTTGCTCTCCGAATACATGTCGAACGTAAGTACACACTTTTCAATACATAATACTTTCAATATTCAATTCAGCATTTGGAAAGTTTGCGAATTTAACATTAAACTCATTAATCTCGTGTGTGTGGTCTTGTTTGTTTAACACTTGCCTCGCGCCCTCAGCAATTGCAAGTTTTACATGGAGGTACACGGGTAAATACCATTTCATGTTTGATTCTGTGCACTTTTGTTTAATTTCTACACTCAAACATCAAAGAAACCAACGTAATCTGACAAATTTGCTTGTACAATCACTTCAATCATCAAGCTTAGCACAATGTGTGTATTTGTGTGTGAGAGTTTTGCAAAGTTTTGATTGTAGCTTGAATTTGTTGCGTTGCAGATGGGTAATAAGGACCCAAGCGACGGTCTGGGTCGTGCTATCGACCACATGGGACGCAAAACTAAAGATTTGCGTCGTCAACTACGCAAAGCAGTGGTAGATCACGTCTCCGACAGGTAATTACAACAATTTATAGTGTTTTTTTCACTAATAACTTGAAATTTGCAAAGTTTGTTCAATAATTTCTCTTTTTTTGCAAAGTTTTGTTGCTCTAAAGTGAGTTTCAACTAACTGTCTACTCATTTATACTTCCTGATATTAATTTTGATTAAATTTACAGTTTTCTGGAGACAAATCTGCCGCTTTTGATCCTTATCAAAGCAGCGCAGACTGGAAACGAAAAGGAAGTCGATGAAAACGCGATTGTCTTCACAGAACATTCGAATAAACTCGTCGAGGTCGCCAATCTTGTCTGCAGCATGTCCAACAACGAAGACGGCGTCAAAATGGTGCGCTACGCCGCCGCGCAGATTGACAATCTGTGCCCGGAGGTGATCAACGCTGCGCGCATTCTTGCAGTTCGCCCGCGTAGTAAAGTAGCACAGGAGAATATGCTTGCATTTAAAGAGGCTTGGGAGAACCAAGTGCGCATTCTGACTGAAGCCGTGGATGATATTACCACGATCGATGATTTCCTAGCGGTGTCCGAGAATCACATCCTGGAAGATGTGAATAAATGTGTGTTGGCACTCCAGGAGGGCGATAGCGATACACTGGAACGTACTGCCGGCGGTATACGAGGACGTTCACAGCGTGTTTGTAATGTTGTCGCTGCTGAAATGGACAATTACGAGCCATGTATCTACACCAAGAGGGTGTTGGAAGCTGTCAAGGTTTTGAATGAGCAAGTAATGCCCAAGTTTGGGCAGAGGGTGTCAGTGGCAGTGTCGGCGCTTGCTAGTAATCCGCAGAAAGATGTGGATGAGAATGATTTTATCGATGCGTCGCGTTTGGTTTATGATGGCGTGAGGGAAATTCGAAGGGCGGTGCTTATGAATCGCGCTGATGAAGATTTGGATCCGGAAGATGTCGAATTGGATGAGAATTACACTTTGGAGACGAGGAGTAAATGTAAGTTTAATAAAATATTATGTTTAAAAAAATCTTTTATTTTAAAATTTTATGTTTTTAGCGAGTGCACACACTGGTGAACACGGCGTTGATGAATACCCCGACATTAGTGGTATTACCACAGCTCGTGAAGCTATGGGTAAGATGCCCGAAGAAGACAAACAGAAGATTCTACAGCAAGTAGAGTTCTTCCGCTCCGAGAAGCTCAAGTTTGATCGTGAGGTAGCGAAGTGGGACGATACTGGCAATGATATTGTCGTGCTGGCGAAGCACATGTGCATGATTATGATGGAAATGACAGATTTTACCCGAGGACGTGGCCCGCTCAAGACCACCATGGATGTTATCAATGCGGCGAAGAAGATCTCCGAGGCTGGTAATAAACTGGACAAGCTGACGAAGCAGATTGCGGATCAATGCCCGGAGAGTTCTACCAAAAAGGATCTGTTGGCGTATCTACAAAGGATTAATCTGTATTGTCATCAGATTAGTATCACCAGCAAGGTGAAGGCTGATGTGCAGAATATCAGTGGAGAATTGATTGTTTCTGGGGTAAGTTGGAGAAAATATTTGTGTTTTACTAGCAGAAAACGTCACGACACACCGAAAACAGAGTCGAGAAGAGCCTGGAGAGCTTTGGCGCGACTTTTCTGCAGGAGGACTCAGGTTCAGGGCACCGTAGTTGCTAGTGGTGAAAAAGTGCTGGGGGTATGTGCGCCTGCCAATGCTACGCGCGCAAACCGTGTACTGTCGCATCTACCCCCACCACTTTTTGCAGGTAGTCCGCAGGTAGTCAAGCGCAGCATAGAAAAACTACGGTGCTTTGACTATTCAGAGTCGTTCTGCAGAAAAGTCGCGTCTCGAAGCATTTTGCTCTTCTCTCTGCGGGTTTTAGGTTTTTGTCAGCGACATCGCGTCTATGTAGTGTCGTTTAAACCTTCTAAAATAAATAATTTTAATATTTTACAGTTGGATAGCGCAACATCTTTAATTCAAGCAGCGAAGAACTTGATGAACGCTGTCGTGTTGACGGTGACGGCTTCCTACGTCGCTTCAACGAAATATCCTCGACAACCAGGAATTGTTGCTGTAAGTTTTATCTTTATTTCTCTTTGTAAATCTCAAAAACCGGAAAAAAATTCTCTTCTCATTCTTTTAACATTTTTTTCCTAATGCTTATCTTAAAAATTAATTCGGATTAATAGCAAGTAAGTACGCCGGTAAGTTACCAGCGTTTGTTTGTGCTTTTGCAATTAAATATTTATTATTATTTTTTGTCCACAGTCGCCTATTGTCGTCTGGAAGATGAAAGCGCCCGAGAAGAAACCGCTCGTGCGCCCTGAGAAACCGGAGGAAGTCCGTGCCAAAGTCCGGAAGGGCTCACAAAAGAAAGTGCAGAATCCAATTCACGCACTCTCCGAATTCCAAAGCCCGACCGAATCGGTATAGATTTAAGCTTTAAATTAAGAAACAAAAACATTATATAAAACAAATTCCGTTCGGTCTAATGATACATTCTATCGGCAGCAATAAGAATACGTTTCGAAACTTTAAATTTGACAAGCTGATCAACAAATACTATTATAACGAACAATAAGCTTGCCGGAATAATTTAAGTATACATACAGAGTATTAGTAGTCTCCTTCAGATATATCATACATTTATATAATCAGATGCGTCGCCGAGTCGCGCATATATTTATTTTTAGACTTTTGATGAGACGACTATGTATTTAACGTTTATTGTATTGTATTCGATTGATTCGCATAGCTGTAGACTGGTTTAGTGGTGTGGGAACTGAGTTTTTACACTTTTACAGAGAAATTTCCAAAGTTAATGACGTGTTTGAATGCTACAAACGATTGCATATCGAGTAAATATGATTGCAGCATTATTGACGCATTGAGATGACGAAAATTATTCAGTTCGAAGCATGAAAGAGAAAAGAAAGAGAATGAAATTGATGGCGTTTTAGAAGCTTGTTGTAACAATCATCGATTTTGACTTCAATATTGACTATAAATATGTAATTATGATGCAGTGGCAGCTGGAGCAAAAGGAAAAATGGCCGCAAGTGAAGTGCAAATGTTTGCTGTACTTCATTTACGATGCTATTGAAACAATTGGTGCGATGTCAAATTATCCTCTCTCGCGAACAAATTACAAAAGTGTAAACTGATTACGGCATAAATGTATTGATAATATAAGCTAATTTATAGAATGTCATAGAAAAGAGAATATCCAGTTTCCACTCCTTAAATAATTCAATTTTATTACAACAGAGGTGAAGTTTAACATTAATGGTGTGGGATTGCGCATGCGCAGATTTAAAACAAGTGGACAGCTGATGTATCAAGCCATAGCCTAAATGTGTAACACTAAAAACATGAAAAATTTTTGCTAAAATAATGTTTTACCAATAATTATTAGTTGCAAGACATTAAAACATACAAAATGGTTGATCGTAAGTCACAATTTAATGTTTAAACTACCGAACATACTAAGAAGTTGTGTTAATCTGTATAATATGTAAATTTAATATGTTTTTGTTTGTTTACTACACAGCAAGAAGTAAAGTTAACATGAAAGAACTCGACGTGGAGTCGAAAAAAGACGCGACCAAGCACATCGTCAACCTGCTGCAGCGTCCTGGCCAGCTGGAGAAGGTAGCAATGTTTAAGAAAAGGTACAGCCGAAAGAAAGCATCTGTTGAAGCACTATTAAAATCAGCAATGCAGAGTCAACTCAATGGTGTAATTGATGGCCTTAATTTATTAGCAACAAGCATTGTGGACATGAAAGAGGTGGAAGTAACGTAAATATTTCAATTTTTCTCATTATTTCATATCATTTTCCTAATTGATGTTTAAATTTAGTTTAAAATCAATGAACAAGTACTTTGAAACACTCCCAACACTCTCTAACAATCTCCGAGAAGTTCGCGAAGAAAATATGCGTCATTCTCAGTATGTCACTGCAAAAGAAAACCTGAAACACATCTTCACTGTACCAGAAAGCATTGAAAAGACTAATCAATGGATTAGTGATGGTAAACTTTTGCATACACATCAATGCCTAAGAGATTTAGAAAACTCACGGGATGATTTGCTGTTTGAGTTGCATAAACTTCCAAATCAATCCATGGGAGTTTTAACTGTGAAGAAATATTTCTCTGAAGTTGAAACTTTGTCTACTAAGTTAGAAGGACAATTACGGTTGAATTTAACGCGGACATTGAATGCAGTACGGAAGAAACCGACTGTTATCGTCACAGCGTTGAGAATTATCGAAAGAGAAGAGAAGAGCGATGAAGAAGCGATTAAACAGCATAAAAACAACGGGTTTATGCCACCTGGGCGTCCGAAGGAGTGGAAAAAGATGGCGTTTAAGGTGTTGGAACAAGAAGTCGCATTGAGAATTGAAGGAAAACTAGTAGAGGAAAGAGCGGATGATAAATTGTGGCTGGTGCGGTATTTAGAACTCATCAGACAGTTAATTTTAGAAGATTTGCGTGTGGTGAAGACACTTTGTGTTCCTGTCTTTCCGCCATCTTATAACATCATTGATGAGTACATCAAAATGTATCATAAGTGTTTATCAAAACAGGTAAGCAATGTTGTTGATACATTTTAAAGATTTATTTCTAAATATTCATATTGCAGCTTAATGAAATAATTGAGAATGGTCTGGAAGGCAACGAATACGTTTCCATCTTAGCCTGGACCTTAAACACCTACCTTGGTCCTGAATTAATGGGTCATCCTGATCTTATTGAACACACCAAAACTCTTCCTCCACTTCTAGAGGATGCGGTTCTAAAGAACTTAAAACAACAGTATTTGAGTAACATGGAGAAGAATTACACCGAATGGTTGGAGAAAACGTTGGAGACGGAAGTTCAAGAGTGGAAATCGCATGTTCCGCCTATTCCGGATGTTATTCTGCGTACTTCCGGTCCGTCGATTATATTCGAAATGATTGGACAGAATCTGGAAGTTACCAAGACTATTAATCAAGAGATTACAAACGAAGCGCTGTTTTTGAGCATTAGACATGTGGAAAATTACTCGAGGATGTATCGCAATGCAATTATTGAGTTCAAGCAGAGACACTTTGAGGATAGGAGACTAGTTCCGTTTTTCACGCAGTATATGATTACAATTGTTAATAATTGTCTACAACTGGTTGAGTTGGGTGTGCAATACTTGCAAAAGTACGGAACCGCTAGTACAATGGAGATGGATCGTGTTTCGAGCAATTACAAGAAGATATTCTTTGTAAGAAATGTTTTTCAATGGATTTTGTGTTATATTTTGTAAAATATGATGTTTTTATAGGATTTACGAACTGAATCAAGTTCGTATCTACTTGAGGAAGCGTTCCTGGATGTAGACAAACACTTTGACGATCTTTTCCGGCCGCGGTGGATTAACGACAGTACTGCGTTGGAAACGGTTACTGCTACTCTGGAGGATTATTTCTTTGATTACAAGGGATTGGTTGATGAGAATTTCGAGTTAATCATGAAAGAAGCTCAAGTGTTAGTCGCGAAGCGTTATTTGGTCGCCATGTTGTCCAAACGCATCTCGTTTAAAACTTTCGAGGAGTGTCAGGCGGTCGCGGCGCAAATAATAAGAGAAGCGCGAAAGTTGCAATTGCTTTTCACTTCTATCGATTCAAAACTACAGAGTCGCGATGATCCTTTAGAAATTATTATTATGATGGCGGAAGTCGTGAAGACAGATGATGATATGATGAGTTTAGATTTGCATCGCGTGGTCGAGAGATATCCGGATATTACCGAGGATCATTTGTTAAGGTTGGCTTATTTGCGCGGCGATATTCCGAGGGCTGATATGCGTGACAAAATTGTTTATGTGATCAAAACGAAGTCGAATAGTTCGCAGCGTACAATTTTCTCACAACTTGTATTCCCCAAGTCATTGATTCAGGATTTAAAGAGTAATATTCCGTAAAACGCGGCGGCATATCCGCCATTTTGATAATTTGCTTTGCTTGATAATTTAATGTTTCATGGAGAATTAATAATTTTATTGAAATGAAGAGAAATGTTACATATGAAATGCGTGTCTTTTGTTCTAGGCATTCGTTAAACCCTTTTGATCGATGACTACTCCAATCCGTCTTTACAGGATTACGAGCAGTGCATATTTGTCTTTGAGGCGACCTTGGAAGCGACGCCGAGGCGTGCCCTAACGGATGTCATCGTTAAGGTCGTGTCTCGTGGCGTTGGTCAGACGGGGAATTTCAAACCTGGCGCCAACTGTCGGACGGCGAATGTCAAATAACAAATGATGAAGAGGGCGCTGTCGACACGGCCGCGCGCCGCTCGACCAATGAGATGAAAGTTTGGGTCCGCCATTTTAAGAAACGATCGCGACGCAGTGTTTGCGCGAGCTTTGTTTGCCGAATTTCGCGCTAGCGGCTGCTGTTGAATCGCCGCACGCGCGCGCCACCCGACCAACGCAGGAGCGCCGCGCCGACGAGCTGTGCAAAGCGGGCGAGGAAGCCGCGCTCGCTCCTCCGGCCGAGTCGTTTTATGTTCGCGCAAGAAACATTGAGGTTAGCGGTTTGAAAGTGTCAAGCCAAGCAGGCGAAGCACGAACTCCAATTGGCGTATGGTTTGAGTGCAATGTGATCACATAATGGCGGGTAAGGCTCTACGGTGGAAATGTGTTGCCGATCCGGCCGGCCCGCAACCACGGCCGCGGCACGGTCATCGCGCAGTTGCCATTAAGGAGTTGATGGTTGTCTTTGGCGGCGGCAACGAGGGCATCGTCGACGAACTGCACGTTTACAATACAGGTATTTAAGCGAGCGATTTGGCCCGCCGCCATCAAACATGGCGCGCGCGCGTATGTTTGTTGTTATTTATACTGGCAACGGGCGGCTTTTTTCCGCGCGCGGCTATTCGAAATTTAAACGCCACACTTCATCGAATAGCAGTTTCCATTAGCAAACGATGGAAATTGGCCAACGCTTCCGAATTATAGATTTTTTCCTTTGAATTTCGCTCGCTTGTTATTTGCTTGCTATCACTATAAGATGGCGTCGCTTGGATGTAAACTAGAAGTTTGCGGCGACATTTGTGGTTTTTATCTAATTGGAACTAGATAAAAAAAAAGCGTCAATTTCTAGCATAATACCAGATAATTTTAATGCATGCAACAGAAAATTGTCTCTCGAATTAATTTTTATATTTATACCTTGATATGCAACCAGTTGCACACTAAACTTTCTTTTTTACAGCCACAAATCAATGGTTTGTGCCGGTGCTTAAAGGGGACGTACCACCAGGATGTGCCGCCTACGGTTTCGTGGTCGATGGCACGCGCCTGTTGATCTTTGGTGGTATGGTAGAGTATGGAAAATACAGCAGCGAATTATATGAATTACAGGTGGGTTTATAATTCTAAATGTTTTTCGGTTTTTGTATTTATTTGAATATTTTGTGAAGGCTTCCCGTTGGGAGTGGCGGAAATTAAAGCCTAAACCACCGAAAGTGGGTCAACCCCCTTGCGCTCGACTCGGCCATAGTTTCACGCTTGTCAACGATAAGGTTTACCTCTTCGGTGGGTTGGAGAATGAGAGCGAAGATCCCAAAAACAACATCCCGCGGTACCTGAACGATCTTTACGCACTGGACATCCGCTCGAATCCGGTGCAATGGGAAATCCCAATCACAAATGGGTCACCTCCGCCCGCGCGCGAGTCGCATACGGGTGTCGCTTTTGTCGACAAGAGCACCAACAAATCATACCTTGTTATCTACGGCGGTATGAGCGGTTGTCGCCTGGGCGATCTGTGGTTCTTCGAAACCAACACGCTCACGTGGAGCAAACCGCAGATCTCGGGCATTACGCCCCTTCCGCGCTCTTTGCACACATCGACACTAATCGGCAATCGCATGTATGTTTTCGGCGGTTGGGTGCCGGTGGTCAACGATGATGGCAAGACGCCTAACTACGCTAACAGCGAGAAAGAGTGGAAATGCACCGGTACGATGGCGTGCCTCAATCTCGAGACTATGCACTGGGACGACTTGAACATCGGCAGTTTCGATCAGAGTCTGCCGTGCGCTCGTGCGGGTCACTGCGCGGTCGGGATCAACACTAGACTTTATGTGTGGTCTGGCAGGGATGGTTACCGCAAGGCGTGGAATAACCAGGTGTGTTGTAAGGATTTGTGGTACCTGGAGGTAGAGAAACCTTCAGCGCCGGGTCGAGTGAGTCTTGTTAAGGCGGGTACGAATTCACTAGAGGTCAATTGGAATGGTTTGCCATCTACGCAGACTTATGTCCTTCAGATTCAGAAGTATGACCTCCCGCCGACTGCGGCCGCTACACCTGCGCCGACGAAGGCGGTGGCGACTGCCAATCCCACGGTACGGGCGATTGCTCCACCAAAAGTGGTGCAATTGACACAGCAAAATCAGATTAAGCTGGCGCCACAGATTGTAGCAAATGCTCCGATTGTGGCTGGACCCATTGCGGTCGCATCACCGCCGAGGATTATAAATCCTATGGTGCGAAGTAAGTTTGTTGTGCGTAACGCGTCGCCTAAGGTGGTGACCGCATCTCCAGGTAGTATTGTATTGCCGACTGCGCAGATTTTATCGCCGACATCTACGGCTGATGGGCAAGTGGTGAAGACGCCGGCCAGTATGTCTGGTATTCAGGCATTGGCCGCTGCGGCGGCTGCCACGCAGAAGATAACGGTAACTGGGGCACAACCGATCAAACTAGCAGGTTAGTTGTTTTAAAATACAACCAGAATTGGACTTTATTTTAATTTATTTTGTGTAGCTGGTGGTAAAATACCAACTGCTGGTACAATCATCCGTCAAGGGAATCCGCAGATGGCTGGCAAGCAGGTAATCGTTCAGAAAGGCACCGGAATTGTGCAGAAGGGTCCCACACAGATCGTCACTCTGGTAAAGACGAGCACCGGCATGGTGGCAACCATTCCCAAAACCGGCGGTGGTATTATTCAAACGCCGATTATCCAAGGCGCGGGCTCATCCAACAATATCGTCAAAATTGTACCTCAGAACGCTGCTAATAAGCTACTCACCACTGTGAAAACGCTGCCGTCGAACATGATCGTCAACAAACCGAACAAGATTGTTCTGCAGAAGAACGCCGCTGGCGGTCTGTCCACAATCGGTAACCAGCAGGTGATTGTTGTCAGCTCTGGTACTGCCATTCGCAACATTCAGACCATCTCAAATGCGCAGCCTGTCACTGTCACCCAGCCGAAGGCTTCGACGGTGAATATTATGTCACCGAAGGCGGGCGTTGCAAATCTGCCCAATGTTAAGATCGCTGGGAAACCCATCATCATGCCACACTTTGTAAGTTGAGTTGAAAATTTTGAAATTAAAAATATTGATTTTTTAATTGCGGTTTCAGAAACACATGATGATTGGTGGTAAACCTGTTACTGTACAAATTGCCGACGGCGGCACGCGGAAAACGATAATAATGCCGGCGGGCGCCGGTGCCGGAAAGATCATCCGCCTTCCGACTGTCAGCGCTACTCCAACGGTTTCTACAACTATTGGAGAACCTGCCAAAGTTATGATGGTTACACGTCCACGACAACCAACAGCAACCACAATCGGTAGATATTTTTGATTTTTAATTTATAATTCTCACTAAAGTTTTATTTTCGATTTGTTAAGCTTCCACATCTTTTGATGAACCAGCAACCACCGACGCAGCCCTCGCTGCACTCGCAGCGGAGGCAGGTCTTATTGACCCGGAACCTGAAAAGTCTATGGAGGTAGACATGCCACTGCAGACGTCCGATCTCAACATGGAGATGGAAGGTGATGGCGACTCGTCCGCCATGGAAACGGACGCTGCAGTCGGACTTTTCGGCGGTTCCATCAGTTCGCTTACTGGGCTTAAAGGTGGCGGGCGAATACGTCCACCACCTGTAATACCTTTCACCTACCGAGGTGGTCTCAAAGGCGGTGGCGATTCACCCCCTTCACAAATCACTGATGACCCACCCGCTGAAAGTCAGGCGTCTGAAGAATCTGCGGAGTTGCCAGACACTGATGGATTAAATAACGGCGACGACAGCCAGGAGGGTTTGCCTCTTGATGAGCTCAATTTTAATGGGTCTGTCGGAGAAGGCGAAAGCGAAGATAAGAACATGAGCGTTGACGGTGAAGGCGAGAGTTCGAGTCAGGATGATTTGAGCGCAGAACATTTATTGGACCAACAAGGCGAAACTTCGCAGGACACTCCAGCTGAAGAAGAAGAGCAAGATCCCACAGCAGCGCTTGTTGCTGCAGTCGGGGATGATGAAGCAACTGCTGAAAGTCGGCAGGATGTTGGTGCACTGGACAAAATCTCTGTAAATGATGCGCTGATGCTTCTGAATGCTCAAGTCAACGACAGCGACGCAGAAATGAAAAGCCCTACTTCAACTGCACCTAAAAACGATGTTGGCGACGTGGATAACAAGGAAAATCACCTGGAGGCTACAGAAAGCAAGACTAAGAAGGAGGACGGCAATGCGCTGGCGGCGCTAGCGTCAGCCGCGCTCGATCACTCGAAAGAGACCAACAATAAGACTGACGCTCTCGCCCTTGCCACGCCGAAAGACTCCAAAGACTCAAAGGAGTGGTTTACGGTGGGATTCGTCAAGGGCACCAGCTTTGACGTGAAGAACTTCTGCATGCTTGGACAAGATGAGCTAGATTTGCTTCGTGAAGATAGCTTGCCGGATATATCGGCATTGACCAAGTTAACGCTTGAGCCGGGCACAGCGTATAAGTTCCGCGTCGCTGCCATAAATTCAGTGGGAATTGGAGAATGGAGCGAAGTGTCGGCGTTCAAGACTTGTCTTCCTGGATTTCCGGGTGCACCGTCGGCGATCAAGATTGCTAAGTCTGTGGATGGAGCGCATCTTTCTTGGGAACCGCCGTGCGTCAATCAAGAGAATATTCTGGAATATTCTGTGTATTTAGCAGTACGAAATTCTGCAAAGGTAAGATGCTTTACCTGTATGGTTTATATATTTATTACATTTTTATTTGTGTTAGGAACGTGCCAATTCAAACCTGGCCTTCGTCAGGGTATACTGCGGTCCCAGCAATTCATGCACTGTTCCGAACTCTTCTCTTGCCGCTGCGCACGTTGACACCACCACCAAGTCTGCGATTATTTTCCGTATTGCCGCGAGGAATGATAAAGGATATGGGCCTGCTACTCAAGTTAGGTGGTTACAAGGTAAAACACGTTTTTTTTTATGGTTTTATTTTGTTTTATGGTTCAGAGTTATTATAAAATGAATTTTCTAGATCCGAATGCATCAAGCAAAGGAGCAAAACGAGGACCAGAAGATTCGCCAACGCCTGTAAAAAAGAAACAGTGAGAGTGACTGACTGGCTTGTTGTAAGTGAGACCACATAAAGACAAGACGCTTACTTCGTTACGTTGTCCCTGGGGCGCAGTACGGACGCACTACACACTCTTGCGCTTCTTGCGAGCATTTTTCAAACGAACGTACTTGTTCGTGGCCGATCCGATCAGTGGGTGTCGAGAGGGATTTTAATTTAATGTAACATTTACAACTTATGTATGTTTACTTGTTTTTTTTACTATTATTATTTTACAACGCCGATCTTAACTTAAAGACCTAGAGAAAGTACATTCACGTTTAGCTAATAGATGATGAAAAAAAAAAAACGCGATAGAATTCACATTTTCAAACGATGCTGTAAAAATCAGATGGAGCACAATTGTTTGCGTTGTATTTTCTTTTCGAAAACATTCGTTGGAATGTATATTAATTGCTTTTGAATTATAGTAGATTGGACTTGGCAAATTTATGGGTAAGATTCAACTTCAAATGATTTTTTATATAATATGTAAATGTTAAGCATCCGCCATTTTGTTATTTACATTTCGTACCCAAGGCTAACGACGCGGAAACTTGTACATATTATACACAGAATATTAATTCGAAGTTAATATAATTATCGATGGCTACAAGAGAAGAGCCGGGTGCAGAGAATAGTTGCAGAAGTGAAAGAATTGATTCATTGACTACGCGCAACACTATGATTGTAATTTTGAAAATATTCAAAGGGCAGAAATTGCATATTTTCATGTTTATAATCAGTTATAACGATGTTGCAGGCATGAAAGAACTTGATGGTAGCGAGAAGTGGGCAAACATCTGAAAATGCATCAGTTTTATAAGCGTAGTACTAATAAGATATACATTTATAGTAGTTTAATTAGTTATTATTGCTATTCTGTTAAAAAGCAAACGCAATTTATTAATTGATGGAAAATCCATGTTCAGGAAGCATAAATGCAGTGGTGATTGTAACTACTTGCGGGCTTCTAAATTAACAATTATTAAGTTGAATTCACATGCTCCGCATGTCATATATTTTATAAATTCCGGACGCAAGAAAAGCACGACAAAATTCTTCGAAAGTACACCTGTAACACATTCGTTACTGTCTCATTAACACGGTAGAAATCTTTATGTTAGTTTTTAATTCAAAATAGTTTTGATAAAGTCTTAGAAGTTATTTCAAGAAAACAATTCCGATGAGGAGTCACTTCAAAATTTCATATGTACATAAGATGTTTATTAGGTTTAGCTGCTCTGATAAGTAAAACAAAAGTAATAAAGGTTTTTATCTGTTTCTCATAAGTAACAAATGTGATTTTTATTATTTAATTGCGATACTCGCAAATAAAACAATGTAATACTCAAAGGTAAAATTGGGAAGAGTTGATTCCTGTAATACTCCAATTACAGTTTGCTGCATTGTAGTTCGAATCCCTGCAATTAGATGGCGATAGTATCGTGGTATTTATTGAGTTTTCTTATCCCACGTGTAGGTGGCGCTAGTATCGCTTTCTTTTTGGTTCAACATTGTTCTCAATCTAGCAGCTCAGTATTCTCTACGCCGTGGTTTGGGTTGTGCGTGTTTATTCCTCAACTTAACTTAACCAATCCGCCGCGTACCTCCATTGTTCTTTGGTGTAACAAGTCAATGCTTTGGTGCTAGCCTTATTGTTTTGTGCGTCGGCTATCTATATTTTTCTTAGCGCAATATGCGCTGCGATATCGGCTGAACGCATTTTCTCGTAATTTGTTTGTGCGCCGCGTGCGTGTTCATCGGCAGTCGTTTATCATCTCGCATATTGGCAAAACTTGGATTTATTATTAATTCCTGCTGATAGACAACGTTGGTGCCCAGTTTTTGATAATGGGAGTCATGGAATCTGCGATATCCATGAAAGAAGTATTGGAGATGCGCACATTTTAAGGTAAGTCTTTACTGCTACGAGATTTGAAATTCGTCAATGTTTTTTTTTTATTTGAAAGATATATGTATTTTAAATATTGTCAATAAAACACATTGTAATGTTATAAACTAATTCGTGTTTCTTTGTTGTATCCCCTTTGTTGTTTTCAGTATCGGTGTCTTAAATCATATAGTTTATAAATCTTATGTGCGTGAAGCGTATACAATGCATTGCTGTTGCTTGAATTATGTTGTTGATTTAAAAAACATGCAAACAGAAACATATATAGAAGAATCAAATGTCAATGATAAAAGCACTCGGTGGTCGAGTGGAGACGTGCACCTGCTGGCATGCTAGTAGGCACGGATCGAATCTCAGGTACAGAAGGCATTTTTCTCAAATATAAAAATAACAGGTGTAATTTGGGTTGCATATGTAAACTCAAATGAAATATATGAGAAATTGCAATACAAGTGAAAGCAATATGAGAAGTAGGAAAGTAGTAAGTGGAGAAACGGAGAACAGAGAAAAAGGAGAAGTAGAAGAAGGAATAGCCGAGAAGAGAAAGTAGCAGGAGAGAGAATCAGAGAAGTAAGAAGAGAAGAGAAGAGAGTACAGAAGAAAAGAGAAATAGGGGTGACGGAATTTTTAAATTTTTTGGCACGTGTCGTTATAAGACTCTACGGTCGATCTCCCAGAGCGCCTCTGGCGCTCCGGTCGATCGCCCACTGCTTCGATGCGTCCATTGCTCCCGGCCCATCCTACAGCTACGATGTCTCTGCGCTTCATCCCCGGAATTATCAGGCATATCAACAATTTTTATGGTGGGGGATCACCCCCAGAGAGAGGGAACTCCTTATAAGGACATCCTTTTAAGGACTTGTAAAAATATTTCTAATTTTTAAGTCGCCTCAAGGGAGGGGACTCTTAAAAATATTCTTACAAGTTCTCACCTGTAGCTGAAATGAAAGATGGAGTACACAAATCATACAGGATACCTTAACAATTTTTATAGTGGGGATCATCCCCTGAGAGAGGGAACTCTCTTAGAGACCTGTACCTGAAATGATAGAACGGGTACATTGAAAGCAGAAGACATAATATTTCTTAACATTTCTTTATTAATAAATACAATGTAAAATAATACAAGTCAACAGAATTCATGCCGCCATATTGAAATTGGAATTACGACCTGCTTAGCCGCGCAAACAATCGCGTATCACTAAGTGAAGTTCTAGCGGGATAAAGCAATTAGCAAAGTCAATTTTCTTCGTGATTGAAAATGGAAACAAATATACCGGGGGGTTACAGAAAATTAAGTACAGACAGGAAAACATCTAAACATTCAAATATCGCTAGTTTTCCACGGTTACCCTGGGAAACAAATATACAGGGCGTTACAAAAAGAAAATTCAAAGTGCAAGAAGTTAAATTCTAATAGCAGTCAAAGCAAAATTTTCAGGGATGTGAAGAAAAACGATTATACAAGGTGTCACAAATAGAAAAATCAACCATCAAAAAGAAAAACATCTAAAGACTACAAATATTGCTCGTTTTCACCCGATGCTCCGGGAAACTAATAAACTGGGTGTTACAAAAAACTTAAAATGCAAAAAAAAACTTTAAAACCACAACTGAAGGAGAGTTTTCACGGACACAAAGAAAAGCAAATATTCAGGGTGTTTCAGAAGGAAAATCCCAAATTTAAAAGAAAGAACACTCACAACTCGCAAATAAAGGCGATTTACTAAAGTACTGTTAGGAAAACAAATATACAGGGTGTTACAAAAGGAAAGTTTTAAAAACTACAAATATGATCAACATTCACATCGTGACGAGAGAAATTTATACCGAAACAACTATATTTTAACAGAAATTCAAAGATTTAACCCGAAAATGATCGGAAAAGTTAAGTAAAAAAGTTGCAACAAGAATACAACACTTTCAATTTAATATATTGTGTATATATTTATCATTTATTACTTTCTTTGGTGAATACGTAATCCATGTTGTATATTTATAAAAAATATTTATTTATTAAACATTATACGTGATTTTGGATTTACAATTTTATTTTTGAGTTGACATGTTTCGCCCAGAGGGCATCTTCATAAATTCAGTTTATGAAATATATGCACATGCTCGTTACAAATATTTTGCTGATGACGAAAAGAATAAATAAATTTTTTTATATATATATTTATCAGTTGATAGCATCAACTGCATAAGGTAACCGACGGGTGAAGCATCATCATAAATTAATAAAACATCAGGCGGTGTTTACGCGGTTGTCGCGGTTTGTTTAACAATGGTTACTTAACTCGCGAAGGACTTGTTCGCGAGATCTAACTTAATAGATTTTCAAGTGCAAGTTCAAAGAAGTCAGAGTATAACTTAAGCAAGATGGCGTCCGGAACAGATTACAACACAAGAAATACGGGCACGCACAATTTACTAAGCACTGAGGGTCAAAAATACTCACAGATAACTCACGATGACGATTCGATGGAAACAAGGCCGAGATGCTCTCGGCTGGCCCTTTTATTTGCACCCTCATACTCCCTCTCAGCGGCCCATCATGGCGCCGCGCAGGAAGTACGAGTGGCGACGCAATACATAAAAAACTTATACTAAGTAACAAACTTAACAACCCTCATCACAACCCTCTAAGCTAGATAGCGCCACTGCTACACTTAGTTCAAAACACACATAGTTCAACGCACTGCTCAAAACAGGCGGAAAACATCCAAATCAGCAGACGGCAAGCGACGGCCCGTGGTAATACAGTAGGTAAATACGATAAAAATAACGAAAAACTATTCAATGTATAAGATATATTATGCACATATATGCACATATATGCACATGCTCGTTACAAATATTTTGCTGATGACGAAAAGAATACAGTCTGAAAACGCGTGGCGATTGGAAAGACGCGTTCGCGGACCACGCGGTGAAACGACTGCCGTGTGCGCTGCACGTAACCAGGTACGTAGCGATAATACGCGTCAGTTGAACAAAAAAGTTGTTTATACACAAACGTAGTGGTAAACACGTAGTTGAGAAAACGAAAGTAAAAATTCACAATATTGAAATAACACACATACACGAAATCTACTTTTACTTATACCTTACTGTATACCTTAGTTAATTAAATAATTGATGTTTACAACACCGCGACTAATTTAAATATTTAAATCTAAGTATTAAAATCGGAAAAATAAGAAGTGAAAAAATTTATAACAAAAAAAACATGAGGCGGTACGGCCCCTTTTCCCCAGTTTTTTTTTCAATTCCGAATAGCACAAATTATATTTTATATTTTATAAATACGAGTCACTTCTACCGCTACCTTCGTAGGGTGCCCTGAACACGAGTCACTTCTACCGCTACCTTCGTACGGTGCCCTGAACACGAGTCACTTCTAGATTGGATAAATCTCTATTAGATAAATATTTAAAATTATTTAATTTCATGGAGTCGAAAAATGCGACTAAAAGTGCTCAAAAGTGAAATTTTGCACACCCGAAAAAATACAAACATTTCACTATAAAAATAAATCACAAAAAAACATTTTGAACATTTTAATGCAAATTTTCACAAGTTGCAGGTCGAATTCCTGCAGCAAACAAATATCACCCGATGGAGAATTCAATTCCGCATTTCTAAACACCGCGCTGAAGCTAGTGAGCCGCCTAGGTCGCGCGCAAACCCGAAAAAATACAAGCATATCACAAGAAAGGGTGAAAAATTCACGTTTTAATGCAAATTTTCGCAAATTGCAGGTCGAATTCCTGCAACAAACAAATACCACCCGACGGAGAAATTAATTCCGCTTTTCTAAATCCCACGCAGAAGTTACTGAGCTGCCAAGATCGCGTGCAAACCCGAAAAAATACAAACATTTCACGATAAAGGGTGAAAAAATTACCTTTTAATGCAAATTTTTGCAAATTGCAGGTCGAATTCCTGCAACAAACAAATACCACCCGACGGAGAATTTAATTCCGCTTCTCTAAATGCCACGCAGAAGTTACTGAGCTGCCAAGATCGCATGCAAACTCGAAAAATACAAACATTTCACGATAAAGGGTAAAAGAATCACCTTTTAATGCAATTTTGTTGCAAATTGCAGGTCGAATTCCTACAACGAACAAATACCACTCGATGGAGAATTTAATTCCGCTTATCTAGATGCCACGCAGAAATTACTGAGCTGCCAAGATCACGTGCAAACCCGAAAAAATACAAACACTTCTCGATAAAGGGTGAAAAAATCACTTTTTAATGCCAATTTTCGCAAATTTCAAGTCGAATTCCTGCAACAAACAAATACCACCCGACGTAAAATTTAATTCCGCTTCTCTAGATGCCACGCTGAAGTTACTTAGTTGCCAAGATCGCGTGCAAACACATAAAAATACAAGCATTTCACGATAAAGGGTGAAAAAATCACCTTTTAATGCAAATATTCGCAAATTGCAGGTCGAATTCCTGCAACACATAAATACCACCCGACGGAGAATTTAATTCCGCTTCTCTAGATGCAACCCTGAAGTTACTGAGCTGCAAAGATCGCATGCAAACCCAAAAAAATTAAAACATTTTACGGCGAAGGGTGAAAAAATCACTCTTTTATGCAAATTTTCGCAAATTGCAGGTTGAATTCCTCAAACAAACAAATACCACCCGACGGAAAATTTAATTCCGCATCTCTAGACGCCGCGCTAAACGCTCCCAATAAGCAGTAATAATTTTTAAAAATATCAAAAAATTAACGCACAAGAACACTAGAAAAATAGCCTTTTTTGCAATTACTAACGGTGCAACCGTATCTCCTGCAACAAATAAATATAGCCTTATAGAGAATTAAACTCGGCCTCTGTAAACATGGCGCTCAAGTTTGTGTAAGGTCCTGTCCGCCCGCAATAATAATAAAAAAACGAAATCAAAGTACGCAAGGACGCAAAAACCGGACAAAGTAACATTTTTTTTGCAATTATTCACGTTTTAGGAATATCTCCTTCAACGAACAAATATTGCCTTATAGAGAATTAAATTCTGCATCTGTATACATCGCGGTCAAGTTTGTGTAAGGTCCTGTCCGACCGCAATATTGAAAAAAAAACGAAATTAAATTACGCGCACACGAGTTATTACTTCTACCGCTACGCTTATATGGTGCCCTGAACCGAGTCACTTCTACCGCTACCCTTAAACGATGCCCTGAAGGCAAGTCACTTCTACCGCAACCCTCGTAGAATGCCCTGAACCGAGTCACTTCTACTGCTACCCTTATACGGTGCCTAGAACACGAGTCACTCCTACCGCTACCCTCGTACGATGCCCTGAACACGAGTCACTTCGACCGCTACCCCCGTACGGTGCCCTGAATACGAGTCACTTCTACCGCTGCCCTTTTTTAAACTAAATTGAATTATAAACTCACCAATGCACAACTCATGGGCTACAAGTCACGGCAAATACTATAAATAAAAAAAGAAAACATAAGTTAAAACAAAAATATTTCATACGACTTAGTAATATTATAATCACACAGTGGAGAAAAACAAACAATCTGTGCTGTTTTGTTAAAAGTTACTTATACCAGCACGATGGGTCATCCTAATGATGAATATCAAATCAAAATGGAGGCGATACACTTAACCGGCATTTATGGACAATAAACGCGCAAACAGTAAAAAAATAACATTACTATAGTCGAAATTAAATAGTCGGTTGATGATCGACAATAATGCGAATTTGGAATATAAATGTCCGGACAAACAATACGAGTTGCGTAAAATATTGGATAAACCGATCACGTAAGAGATAATCGTTTTCGAAACATGACGACTCGCGAAAGAAATACACAAAGTAACCGACCACGACATAGATTTTATTCGACTCAGGAATGTCCCAGCGACGAGGGATGACTTAGCACACAACTGCACGTTCTATGCAACGCAGGTACATATAAGTTTGATCGCGCGAGTTCCGTCGGCACGCAGATTCACGATTGTAAACAAACAAGTAACTGCGTGCGAATCCTAACTTCACGCAGACCCGCAGATGTAAACAAGCCAATACCTGCCGCACGAAATCGCGTGATTTCACATAGACACGAGTGCAACACTACCACAAGCAAAGAACCGGCTGCGATAACAGCGTGTAGAATTTAATGCAAAGGATGTGCACATTTGTGCGTTCGTTATATAGTTATATTGAAGTACGATGCAAATCAAGAAACAGTCATTTGCAAAGCTACAGTTAAGTTTTATTTAAATGTGTAAAATACTGATACCTAAATAGAATTTTCTCATAACTAAAATGCTTACCTCGAAACTTACGCACCACAAATTAAATCCAATGGAAATACTAATTTGTGGCGTGCTTCTAGCGTGTATCTTGTTCAAAATCTCTGGATCCACTTATAACACTAGCGAAATGTTTGCACCAAGTCCAATACAGCAATGTTTATAAATTTAACACATTTTACTTTAACGCAGCGCAGAGTTCCGACGGCTCGTGAACACCGACTGTGTTCCGACGGCACGCAATGTTACTGACAGTAACATTTAACGCAATGAACTCGCACAACACAAACAACAATATTCCCAACTAGATGTTGGGAACTGAACTGGACGTTCAAGTTTCATAAGGATATTACGTGTTTTTATTCGAAAATTAAAGTATTTAAAAATGCACATTATATTTAATTTTCACACAGCGCATGAATTCCGACGGACACAAAATTCGTTGAAACAAGCAACTCGTTGATACGGACAAACACTATCAGTTGCGCGGAACACGTTCTCACACTGTGTGAAAAAAGTCATGTCAAGTAAACTTGCCGAATTTATTATAGAAATGTGCATGGCAGCGCCATCTCGGGGTATTTCTAGGGTACTACTGAGTTGCAAACGACACCTCTACCGCCATCTAGTGAAACGTGCGCAAGTTCATATGTGCACCAATTTTACAAATGATAATTATGTGCCTTTCTTAATTTTTTGTGTCCAGTAATTGAGAAAATCAGAAAATAGTAAAATAAAATTGAATCACCTATATTTTAATTTAAACTAAGTAGTTTTAAAGAAATTAAGCTTTCTACTTGCGAATTTTGTGCGATATCTGGTTATTGCAATAACGATAAAAGAAATCTGATATTCTTGTTTAGACGCATCATAGTGTTATTGTTATTGCATTCCGCTGACCAATTAAAAGATAAGAAAATTATTGCAAGTCTTGGGCGCGACTTAACCACCAGTCACGTAGATCAAGTTGTGCACGAAGGAAGTAATAAGTGCATTTTACCAGAAACAACTTTACACTTTCCGGACAATGAGGTAATTACTTTTAAATATCATAGTTCATGTTGCAATACTCCCAATTTACGCAAAACAATCACAATAATAATGTTTTTCCTCCGATATTCGTATTTTACATTTGTATCTATTGAGGCATCTTATAATAATAATCAATACAAAGTTCCACTTGAAATTATATAAAAAAAAAACTGATCAAGATTCGTACATGATAAAAATTAATTACAAATCGAAAGCTTTTCCAGGGCTTAAAATTATTCGAGAATATGTGCAGCGCTTTTACAATTCCAATCCAATTTTTGACCACTTACAAAACTACAATAAACCTAATCAACACGAAACCGAGTGAGTAAACATAAATATTGATAGATCGCACATGTATATCAAGTTATATACAAACAAATTAGCTGTTACACAAGAAAATAATAGATAAAAAAAATCGTAGCAACCCAGGCCAACCAAAAATAATATACACATTGTATAAACGGTTGTAAAATATGTACAATGCAATCAATCCAAAAATGCATTTAAGTAATAATTGTACTTGCAAACTCATCCAGATTAACCAGCATCAGAGAATTATTCCATGTAGTTCAAGATATCCACATAATTAGACGGAAAGAGATTGCTATATGCGAACAATTCTATGATAAAGTCTCAAGTGCATCAAATCACATCACATTGATGAACACAGGTAGTGCGATATTGCTGTTAAAGTGATTGTTCATTTGTCAAACTGAGATTCTCGTTATTCAAGACGAAGTTATTCGACGAGACTTTATCAGAGAGTGTTGTGTGCTGAGTAATTACTTGTACAGATTAAACGTAAAATTATGTTCGACAAAAAAATTAAACAAATTCGACTCCCGAAACGTACAGAGAAGGTAAATATAAATATTACGGCTGGTTTAATCGTGCCCAGACGCGGCGACACGCGTGGCAACAACAACAAACGTAGATTTTACGCAATCGCAAACAATTTATGCTGTTGCAACGCGCGTCGCGGCGTTCAGACCGAAGCGCAACGCTTTTTTCCAGTAAATTTTCGTCGCTTTTTTCGTGAATGTGAAATATAAATATGTAGATAAATGTTTTGTACAATTGTATCTTACGTTTCGCTATCGCTCCATCCCATCATCACAGCCCCCGTCCAATGCAAAAATGGTGTGTAAATTAAACTCAAAGCTTCGGAAAAAAACGCGCAACGCACATATTTTTAGTTGCATGACTAATTTCTACTTTACTTTTGGCTAAAAAAACATATTTTTTACTATCTTTGAGCTTAATAAACATGAAACCGGCTGCCAAATAATATCATGGAACTGAAGAGCGTTGTCGAGTCTTAAATAAACAAGTTTGCATCTCGTTCGGTTGCCGCCTTTCTCTTTTCTCTCCGCTCTGGTTCTATTTTTGAGTGTGTAGTTGTTTTTTTACTTCATAAATCATTAATCGATATATCCTAAGTCTAAATCTATTTTCGAGACGCTTACTGTATTCGTGGAGACCCCGTCTAACATTTGTAATTAAGCGAAAATCACACGTTCCTTATACGTTTTTTCTTGTTATTAAGCCAGCTTTTCCCGTCTGCCCACACGCTTCATGCAATTACCAACCATATCATTCGTAAGTAGAGTTAATTAATAAGCAAATGCTATCATTTTTTTGCGCTTTTCCATTATAAATATTTTTTTGTTCAATTTTCATTTAAATGAGATCATAGCATAGAAAAATAACAGGCAATCTCTCAACCATCGCTTTCCTTGTCACATCTCTCATTTACATTTAGTTATCCCCCCTCCTCGTAATAAATCCTTAAACTTATGCGTTTCACAATATGTTAGTTGGATTGAGTTGAGTTCTTTTTTTTTTCGAAATTAATATTAATGCTTGCTTCATTTGTGTGTTAGTTTATCAATTTACGTCGGTAATAAAACATGAACGTGTCGTGAGTGTGTTTGTGTGTGCGCTCGCGCCTAAATGAATTTTTATTTTATACCATGGTGCACGTGCCGCTCGCGAAGCGATTTAAGTCGACTTCTGCTCGGGTGGATTACTGCGCCCCCAGCTGGCGCTGGGTACGAACTCCGCTGCGTGCGGATTCAGCGTACTGCTCTTTGCCATCTCGGTGTTTTCTTGCTTTTCTCGCTGGTTTGTGTTATTCCTCGATGGACGATTCCTAAGAAAACATCGCGCAATATTTATTAACCAAAACCAAAGTAATAATTATTAGAAATGGCTGAAATAAATGAAAATATATCTCACTGTGAGTTATTGGCTTGACTGGGCTCATCCAGCATATGCTGCAGCATGCATTGTTCCATGAGTTCTTCCTCCTCGAGCCGTTGCAGCACCTGTTTTAATCAATTATTAAAGTTTCTAAATAAAGTCCAAGAACAGGTTACCATAGACAACCCAGATGACAGTGTTAAAATTAACTGACCTCTTTATCAAATTCCTCCTCATTCTCCATCCACATGTACTCAGAGAAATCGGCGTCCTGGACGGGTGCTGGAAAATCCGCCCCGTTACCATTCGCCGGCGTATTGTGGTTCTGCGCGGCGTCATTGAAATAGTGCTCTTCGTCGTAGTCATTGAAGCCATTCATGTTGTTCGTCGGTGGCACCTTCATGGTTATGTCGCTGTAGAGTCACGTTTCTATTTCACAAAGCAGACGAAATGATAAAAACGAATCGGTTTGCTGTTGCAGGCGCACCAATGCGATCTCGTCCGTTTGGGAACGATTCGCACATGACCACCATTTGCAAGCAACAACGTACGCCAACAACGCAACAACACCACACAACACGTTCAATCGCTCACCTTTGCCTTCGGCCTTCTGCGTAGTCCTGAGAACGCGTGTGTGCGTGAACGCCGTGCGTCTGCTTGCTTCTTGTCGAGCGCGCGGCGGCGGTGGTCGCTGGTGCCACTGGTGGAGACGGATTTCACGGCGTCGCTTACGGCGCTACGTGCACTACGGTTTAGCTTGCCAAACGCGCAATTTGACGCGAAGTCCTAGACCGAATCGAGAAAAGGAGCGGCGATTGCGGACCTCGACAACACTCAACACCAGTCTGCGGAACCTAGTTTAAGGCGCAAGCCGCACGAAACGACACGAAATTTACGAATGTCACCTAGGCGAACGCGTTTTCTTTGGCGCAAAACACGCGAGTCATTGTATACTTCAAACACTCACGTTTAGATGCCACTGTTGTCACCATATAATTAATATTTACATCAAGTTTATTTACGGCAAGTCAAACCGAATAAATCATTTGTTTAGCAACGGATTATCAATATAAACAATTATCTTTAATTAAATTCGTAAAAAAACAAATAATTTTTAGTATAAACCACGCTAAACAATAAAAAACTACAATGAAAATTTGCCATGTTATACAATTGCTCACCAGATGTCGCTACATATACCAAAATTAGAATAAAATAACAAAATTACGACGCAAAAACCAAATTTATAACTTACAAGCCTAAAAAACATGTCGACGACATAATTAACATACTCATTAGTCACGACAGCGTGTTATTGGATGCGTTTCAATTAATCGGAATCCAATTAGGATGAATAAATGCGTCCCAAGTGCCAATTGGTTCTAAACATTTCAAGACGCTCGTAAAGTTAATGTAATGGCGGCCAATTACTGTTTTATTGTTGTAATAAAATGTCTTCTAGCTCGATTACTGCAATGTGGCTGTAATGATATTCGAAGTGAATATGTTATGCGTATTTGAGATGCTAATTTGATTGTTACGCTTTTTTAAACAGAAAAAAATCAGAAAACAAAAAATTTACATTTTTAAGATTGAATACACGTTTTTAGACGGTGGACAATATATATTTTATCATTTAAATTTGATAAAGTCGATATTTACAAACCAGGGTTGTATTTTTTAGATATACCTAAGTAAAGATTTATAAAGATAATTAGTAAAAATGTGAGGTTTTGGGGCAAATTTAAAGATAAATTTAGTAAAATTTCAAAAAATTGTGTTTCTTAGTTTTAATGAAGTAAAATATATAAAATTATGATAAGCTTTGAATTTAGTTACTCCCTGATTAGTTTTTAATCAAAATTTTATTATGCAAATGAAACAAAACGTAACAAATTGATCGGGCGAACGCGAAAAAAAACTAGTTTATCAAATTTACGACAAAAACACGGCGACACACACACGGCCCATTGTGTCCTGACCATAATTTAGCTCGGGGTCAAGTTCAATAGACCACCGATCGACAGCGCGCTCTCCAAGTTTTTTACCCGCCGCTCAATTAAATATTCCAAGAAGTCAATCACATCGCGATCGGTCCGCGCGATACGCGCGCACGTACCTGAAGCAACCGCCCGACGCTCGAAATTGGCGACGCGATTAAAGAGTTTTTCGGACCGTCGTCGGCGGTTGGCGGCCGGTCGGCCGGGTCGCGAAACGACCGCAGGAGGGAGAAGAGATGCGCGGACGTGCGTTTTATAAGAGCAACTTTGTCCAAGAGGACGACATTGCGCGCCGCGACCGTGCGTTCGCAGATCGCGAGTTTTCTCGCGTTGCCGAAGAGAAGCGACAAACAAGAAACAAGAAAAACATGCGGGCAACGTGCGCGTTCTTCTGCCTCCTGCTCGCCGCCGGCGGCTTCGAGACGGGAAGCAATGCCAAGACCACGGAAGACGACCGCGACACCATAATCGTCGAAGGTATGTTGTACGCAGAAGTAATCAAGACTTTCAAACTTTTCTCGTTTTCAATTCAACGCCAATTTAACAAGCATTCAAGAAAAAAAGCAACATAAAACTATAAATACGTCAAACTATTGATTGCGATTAATGTCGGAAATTATTCAAATTAAGTTGATTGACTCCGGTAGTAAGAATTAAATCATTCCGCGCGACATGTTGCGCTTGCAAATGAGCGTAACGGTAAGTGCGCGCTCTGCCCACGCGCGTTTAGCATTTCACACCTGACAGGTCGATGGTGGTACGCTCACTGTCAAGGCCGAAGGCCGTTAAGAACGTTCACCTCGCTGGATGATACGCTCTCGGCGTCATCGATATTCACGATTGATTACTGCCCGATTAAATTACAGACCGAAACGTAGCAGTAAAACGCGCGCAAAATTACCGATAATCACCGTCATTTATATTTTTTGTGCTTTCGGTAGCTGAAAATGTCCAACACGCAAGACGTGCGCGTCAGATATTCCCCTCGCCGGCAGTTATACAACCCTATCACCACCCGCTGCTGGCCAGCACCTATTCACAACTAGATGGCGCAGCGTACGCACCAGGAAGCGGGCCTTGTTTTAGTACCAAAGGTCTGCTTGGGAGATGTGTGTCATTCCGCGAGTGTTATCCGTATTTCAAACTGCCTGATCTTAACAATTGGGATAGTTGGGTCTTAGGGATGTATGACACGTGCAGTTATTATACCCAACAAGGAAGACAAGTAAGACCTCCTCACACATGCATAACATAACCTTAATTTTAAACTATTTTAAAGATGTTCGGCGTATGTTGCAATGCTCCACAAGTTATCAAACCGGAAGTAAAACCTGAATCTACAACCGAAGCAGTGAAGTCCAGTGATTCCACTCCGGCGTCTTCAGAAAACAACGGAGTGAAATACCCTGCATACCCGAATATCCCAAATTGGCCACCACCAATTCCCACGCATCCTCCGGATCATACCATCCCACCTCTACCTACACATCCACCAAGTCCAGGTTTCCCTGGGATTATTCCCGATGAACAACCCACATCACCTGTTTCGGTTGTGAGACCCACTAACCCACCATGGAAACCAACAACGCCGAAACCCCCGCGACCTGTGCACACAACCACAACCGAAAGTAACACCGGGGTGTTTGATGGTTCCTGTGGGGCTAAAAATGGTTATCAGGATCAGGAGAGGATCGTGGGTGGACATAATGCAGATATTGGCGAATGGCCTTGGATCGCGGCGTTGTTCAATGGTGGGCGGCAGTTTTGCGGCGGGTCACTTATTGATGACGTGCATATTTTAACCGCGGCGCATTGTGTTGCACAGTAAGTCACATTATAACCTCAAATTATAGACTACTAATGTTATTTTTTGCGTGTTTTTAGTATGACAGGTTATGATGTCGCTCGTTTGACAGTCCGATTAGCCGATCACAATATAAAAATACCACATGAGACGCGACATGTGGAGAAACGTGTGAAGCGTGTTGTTCGGCATCGTGGTTTTGATTCACGTACATTGGTAAGTATACAGGGTGATATAAAAATATTTATGTTAAATTTAAATTACCATGTTTTAATATTTTTTAATAGTATAACGACATTGCGTTATTGACCTTGGATAGCCCGGTGCAATTTTCTAAACAAATTCGTCCGGTGTGTCTACCTGCACCTGGATCCTCCTATGAATCACAGACAGCTACCGTTATAGGATGGGGCAGTTTAAGGGAAAGTAAGTTTTTTTTTAACATATTAAACTAAAACAATATAAATTATTACTTTTTGATTAGTGGGACCACAACCTGCTATCCTACAAGAAGTAAACATTCCCATCTGGAGGAATAGTGATTGTCGGGTGAAATATGGCGGTGCCGCCCCCGGAGGTATCGTTGATCACATGTTGTGCGCTGGTCAAGATAGCAGGGATTCATGCAGTGTAAGAATAATTATTATCCAATCAGAAACATGAAGCTATATGTGAAATAATTAATCTAGGGTGATTCTGGTGGACCATTGATGGTAAACAATGGCAAATGGACGCAAGTGGGCATTGTATCATGGGGCATTGGTTGCGGTAAAGGTCAGTATCCAGGCGTTTACACCCGAGTCGAAAAGTTCCTGCCATGGATCCAGAAGAACATGAACAATTAGAACTAGAACGAGTGTGGGAAGCAGTATGATGTATGAGACACGCGGAGAACAATTATTTTGATCTTATTTATTTGTAGTTCGTTTTTTTTGCTTTCGTTGTAATAAATTATTATTACTGTGAGCTGTGGGTCGTTGGTTATTTTATGCTAATCTTGATATTTATTCATAATGAAGTCGTGACTTCCCACTTAATCCTACTTAATCCTAAACAAGCGAGTTGTTTCGATTGACAACCGAAATAGTGCGAAAACATCTGTTTTAGTGTGAATAAATTATTGTAATAAGATTATTATGGTTTTAAAATGAGTCAATTTATTATTTATCTTGGAGGAAAATCTTAAGAGCTTGAACATAGCTGAAATAGTGATTCACACTTAACGCGCGCGATAATACGTAAGTATTGTGGATACGTTCCCCCACTCTTTATCGCGGGTTAGACGTATTTCTACCTTTCTGCATAATACAATCGAACAAACCACAAAAGTATTATTCAAATTGCTCCAATTGTTTTTTACTTAGAGCAAAACCAACAGTATTAATGATTTATTCATAAGTTTTTTTTTATTTATATTTAAACTAAACCGTATCAATTAGATTGTATTTTGAAGACAAGTTCAAGGTTTTCATAACTTTCAAGTTCAAATATTAAATTTTTGATTCAATTTTGAAAAAACAAGTTCACACTGCAAGTTCATTGACCCACGAAGATATAAAACCCTTAAAATTCAAGCACTCAGCTTAAAATCAACTGAAAATCCGAGAAAAACCAAAATTACGGTTTTATATCGAATGCATCGTGAAATTTCAAGCTCCGATTCGCATATTTTACAATTCCCCATTCATTTTATGCCTTTTTAATGTCACTGCGCCTCAAACATAAATTCTGATCTTTAAATTCTCGTAAAATCGCAAAACGACGTAAAACGAACCAGATCCAGATACAAGACAACACAAAAGTGTGAAAAATGTTAATTTGTGCGCTTCACCAATTTACCACACATTCCACATACATTATACCGTCAATTACGCATGGAAAATTAGGGTGGAAGAAGGCGGGGCGCAGTAATTTCACTTGTCGTCAAACGAACGCATCAATTCGCGGTAATTGTTCACGGCGCACAAACACCGAACTTCGATACTTTAGGAGGCGTGGGTGATTCACTGACAGTCGATGTATCAAATGTCAGTAAGTATATATTTTACACCTACTACATCAACAGACACCAAAATTAGTAGAAAAAAAGTTAAATTTCGAGTAAATAAACCCAAATAAAATCATTCCTTCCGAAATATTTAAGTTTTATTGCCGCTAGTAAAAGTTTTACTCGGTTTTACATAACTTTACTACATGTTCCTGTGCTTTCATCCCGATAAACTTAGTTTACATGCAGCGCTATGTTATTTTAAAGTAGTTTTATGTACACGTATCCTTTTTTTCCTTCAAGCAAATTTGCTTGTAATCGGTTAAGTAGTAAAAGTAAAGTCTGCAAGATCTGCACTGCGCCAACAAGCATGCCCGAAGAATAAAATATACCGAGTGATCAAATAATATCATTTTAAACATTATATTATAATTATAGTGTAGTACCGCAAGGATACACCTTGTATAAATATTTATGCGAAGTAGAAAAAGGCCATCTGGTTTTGGGGCATCACAGATCCGCAGCACACCCGGATGAAAATAGACGCTTACACGCTTCCAGACGCAATTAAGATATCGCTGCTTCCACACCACCACCAGTAAACAAATAATAACAAAATAATATTTCTGCGATTTTTAAAAGTCTTTATACCGTTGCATTTATTGCTTATAGCAAATGTAACCTATAATGTCTGCTCCTGTTTGAGTTCCAATGCCCACACGTGCTGTGGCCAGCCTGTTCGGCCCTTACTGCGTCGAGGGTTGCTCATTCCATCGTCCTATGAGAATCAAAACACAACAAAGACCAAGTTATACCACCCTTCACCAAAACCAACACCAATTAAATAAAGTCATCACTATAGACATACATAACCTTAAAACTACCGCAATTATATGATTTTAGTCAAGTAGATTTTCGTGTATAAGTACTTCATGCTTCATGCGTTTTCACAGCGGGTGGCGTTTAACTGATTTAGTATCATTTAGGGGATGCGTTTTGTATTTGTGGTGACATAAGGCGCGTGCCGGGCGTGTGCGTGCATCAGCGAAATTAAATTATAGCGAGATAATACAAAATTATAGGTTAAGTAATTTAATGAAGTAATTTTCACTCACCATTAGATCGCACTTCGGTGATGTTTTCTCAGCAACCGCGCACAACTCCTGCAACTGCGTCTGGTGTTGATGATTCTGATGATTTTGTGATTTTCGACTGGTTGAAATAAGTTCTGCTTTGAAACCACCGGCGGGATCGTCCGTCTCCAGAACTCCGGTAAGGTAAGAAATATATGATGTTGCCAACCGTAGGGTTTTTATCTAAGGGTAGGCAACCAAATAAACACATTTTAGTGTAATTTAGTAAAAAGACATAAAATAAACAAAAATAAATCAATTTTTAACGTTTTTTTTTTCTTACTTTAGATAGTTTGGTATCCGCTGGAACATTCGGAATGCAGTCCCGTAGATCCGAGTACGCATTGTTGATGGACATCGTGCGGCGGCGCTCCTTCTTGTTCGCTGTGGTGCGACGTTTCACCACGCGTACGAAGGGCGGATGCAGCGGGGGCGGCGCGCGATGATTGGACGTGTAATCATAATCTTTACATGTAAAATCGTGCCGACCCAAAACAAATAGCATCTTTTCAGTAAAACAAACAAAAATACTTTGCATATCAGCACAATTAAAAGTCCATCATCCACAAAGTGACAAAAACAATTATTCTGTTTGTTTTAGAGCTTTTTCTATACTACTAATAATTACCTGGATATTGCGGTGTTCTATGCTCAGTTTGTGGATAATTCAGCGGTGCGTAGATTTGATAAGGTCCAACCATTGAGGATTGATCATTCGGTGAAGGTGAATCTGTACGAGGGCTGTTTGTCCAGTAATTTGCTTCGTCATTGGACGTCGCAACGCCATTATTATCTGAAAATAAGTAAATAACACAATTTTTACTTTATTTATTAACACTCTGTATAAATGAGTAGTGGTTGTTTGTTATTCTTTTGATTTTTGTGTCTTGCACTCAGTAAAAACTGCACTTGAAACCAGTAGCTTACATCAGTGACATTGTCACTTGTTGAACAAATGTTTCACAACTCAACCGCACATCTGAACATCTCAACAGTTTTATAATAACAACTTTTGTTACTTTTTTTTACCTGGTAAATATCCATGTGTGTAATTTTGTGGTGGCATATAAGTATACTGATAGATTTCGTGTGGATCACTCGGTGAACTACCGTAAGACATGTTTTTAAATTTAATTTATAACTTCACTAATTAAATAATTATTTAATTTATTATTTATTTAAATATTTATTATTATTTCACTAATAGCTGAACTGTATGCTTTGAATATTATATCTTTGGTTTGAGCGTTTAGACAAGCGGATTATAACTAAATATTATTCCCGTTGATGGTGTGGTCGAACGCCCGGGAGCACTTTAGAGGCAGTTGCGTGGGCGTGTCTTGCGCCGATCTGGAGCGGTCGCTTATTGGCGTCGCCGGCGTCCCGACGCTCGCCGCCTGCAAACGGGCAAATCCAGCGCGGCTTATTTTTATTTTTATTTATCGGATTCTATTTTGTGGGTGGACCACCACCACTCTGCGCTAATGAGTAATAAGTCGCAGAGTGATCGAATTATATTTATCGGTTTAATCCAGACATAAAATAAAAGCGAACCGTTTCTAGGCGGAATTATTAATACTGCTGCTAATAAAAATTATTTTTAGATGAATAATTTTATGAAATTTGTGAATAATTGATTAAACTATTCTATATTCATTTGGTCATGAATTAAATATAAAGATTTATATGAAAATTTGCGTCAAATATTAAATTTTGATGGTAACTGTGTAAAAATTGTGTTACATTTCTTAAAATCGTCAGTTTTAGCTAATATCCCCTAGAAATAATCTGTTATCTATAAAATATTTGCATAAGTTAATGAAAAACATCACTCTAAATATATTTCCGAAGAAATCATCATAAAAAGTTTAATGATTTCCGAAATATTCATACTTAGATATTGCACGTTTTTATAAACTGTGTCTTTTCTATGACTGTTTAACCCTAGGAAGGCTCACTGTTTGAATTTAACAGTGTAAGATATATTTCTTAAAATTGACATTTTTAGTCAATAACTTATGAAAATAATCAGTTATCAATTAAATATAAATATTTGCATAAATTTATGAATAATATCACTTAAAATACATTTCTGAAGAAATCATTATGAAAAGTTCATTGATTTCTGAAATATTCATACATTTTGCACGTTTTTATAAACTGTGACGTCCTTTCTACGCCTTTTTAACCCTAGGAGGTCTCTGTGTAAATGACACCGGACATAACATATCCCAAAACTTACACGTCACCAATCTAAACACAAAGAAACTTTGTTTCTCCAAAGATTAAAAAGGAAACATCAATAGAAAAAGAAAACCTGATACTTTTCATGGCGCCTCGTCACTTTGGTCACTTTCACGCAATTTCAACCCTCATTTAAAACTAAAATTCTACATTTTTTATAAATAAAAAATTAAATTTAAATTTCAAGATTTTTCTATTTATGTGTCTAATATGTCTTTGATAATTTTGATTCCTCGAATGCCTATTTAGTATGTTTATGTGTTTACTACCGCGACGGCACGGCACAACCGGAATGTTTATAATTAAAAGCTCCAAAGTCTATAAAAAAGGTGTAATCATCCTGTGCCTGCCAATGTCACGGCATGCTGCACACGTTTTACACGTGCATTGCCTGCGCTTTCGTTACACTTTTCGAGGTTTTAACGCTTTCCTTACGTGCGTGCATTGGACTCTACTGTTTACATTTACGCATCAACTTGTGTTGAAGACAAGTTTAAACACCTTGTAACAATGAACTTTGGAGAATTCCTTTCTATGATAATCAAAATTAACAAAATTATGTTTTGAAATAAAATTTTTGTATGTGTAGATGAACTCCCAACGTAATTCTTGTACCAAAAAGCAATAAAGCTATAATAATCTGGGATTATTTTCCGTTCCGGCTCGTGCGGCGTCTGTCGGCTGCTGTTCGGTGGCAAAAGAAGAGAAGGTACATCATCAGACGTTACTTAGTTGATTGCGCGGTGGTCTGGTTTGTGTCCCGGCGCGCGATATCGCCGCAAGAAGCGTGCTTTTATGAACTCAACCGGCGCTGTTTGATTATTTGATTATCTCCACGCTTCCAAGAACACTCCAAGAACATCCCAATGGAAGTATCCAACATAGAAAACACTCCAATTGCAAAAATTACAAAAATCGATTGCATACTTTCTAAAACTTGAAAAACATCAAAATATAAACTAAAACAAAATGTCACTTTGACAAATTGCTACCTTTCTACACCGCCATTCATCAATTGACACTTCTTGCACTCTTCTATGCCTACTTTAACTTTAAATATTTACAAATCGCCAAGGGATGCTGTATTTACTGACTTTTTATAAACAACTTCTTAAAAAAGTAGCATTTTAGCATAAACACAATCATTTTTCGTTTCGTTTTTGAAAAATAAAACAATACAACCACCGGATGTATAAAGAATTCATATTTTTAAGCTGATTTAATAAAAAAATGTTTGTTTAATATGCCTCAAATCTCATATCTTAAGTACTTAAAGATTTAAAGTTCATAAAATCGCCAGAAACGGGTTGATCCGGACTACATTTCGGACGCGCCCAAAAATCCACAGACAACATTTGCAAGTGTATCGACCTTCGACCTCCCAAAAATAATCTCAACACAACAATGTAAGACGTAAAATTATACTTTACATGTATAAATCAGCATTCGACTCAACGCATGTAATTTTCAAGTGATTTCAGCAAAAATTGCAGCAAGTGCAAGTCGTAATTTTCCGTCGGACAAGCAATAAATTCAGTTTTTAACTCACCCGCTGGCGCCACGGGCCCTAATTCTTTTCGGGTTCCCACCAATTCAGACGCCCAATCTCAAGTTGAAGATGCACTTCATGCTTTTACAAATGTAGCCGTGCCCACTTGAGGTCTGAAGCGCCTGAAATTAAGATAATGTGATGTTGAGTAATGTAAAAAAACAAATACAAAGTTGATTACCATTATTTTAAGTAAATTCATGCCGCTACACGTTATCATTTTAAAGTGGCACTAGTTTTTATGTTTAATTAACGATGGAACGTTAATTAAACGGTTTTTTTTTAATTTTAAGGTTAGTGGTATTTCTACGCCTGATAAATATGCAACCACACATACACCAAAATGGATTGCATATGTTTTAATGAACTTTTGGTTTAAAGTTTTATTTTTATCGCGTTTGTGATTAATTCTTACCGTGTCATGTTAATTCCGAACGTAAATAACGTCCGAACGAGCTTAACTAAATCAATTTCTCGTTTCTGCGCGTCGATTTGCTGCGATTTGCATTCCACACACGCGCTCCAGACTTTACGCCCTAACTTTTCCTGCTTTCTGCTCTGATTACCCAGTAATCCGTGGATTTATCAAACTGCAGGGGTTGTTATCGCACGATCGCCCCCGTATAGACCACATGCAGTTATCTGACGCCGTATTATCACTATAAAACGATCTGTTGCCGGCCATTCGGACATCAGTGTCCACTTTGACTCCACCAAACAATTACAACCCTCCGAAGTTGAAAATATTAACAGAAATAAATTAATTTCATACCTTTGCGAGTTATGGAACGTTTTGTTGTGGTCTTGAGCGCGTTGCTGTTGATACTGATAACGCAAAGTGTTTTCGCCAGCGAGGCGCATGTAATACTATCACTAACATTTTGTTATCGCTTAAAAACTGGTTTTATTTTTGTTTTGTGTTGAATTGCAGGAAGATGCAAGTCTTGATTTTGCTCCGAAGAAAAAGTATGGGCAATTGTGGTTTGGGCCGCGATTAGGGCGCAGAAAACGAACCCCAGAAGGGTACAAAACTTCTGGTATTGAGAGGCAACAACTAGAAGCGTTGATTGATTTGATTCACGATTCGCCATGGGCCATAGTCGCTGTTAACGGCAACGGTAAGCAAAGAAAACATGAAAATACTTAAAATTCAAAGCTTACCAAACACAATCCAATATACATATCAACTAAAAAAGTAAATATGAATCTATTTTGCTAATTTTATAATGATAGAACCATTAATTAGTCACAGTTTAACAGTTTTGTTCCCGTTACAACACAACTTAAATTTAATTCCATAATGGACGTTCAACATAGGCAACCCGTCATACACAACACCCAACTATAAATTTAGTTATAAACATTCACAAAAACACTTATAAATCCGAATAACAATTCCCTAAAACGTTTAACACATAATCACATGAATTTTACATTAATAATTTGTTAATTAAGCTAATTTATAATATTTCTCTGTTAGAAAATAAGCGTTACGACGTGAATTTCGTCCCGCGATTGGGGCGCGAGTCCGGCGAAGATGTTCTCGTCAGCGGGCTGCCAAACATGGGCGGCGAGCGCCTTCTACAAGATCCGGAGTTTGTCGGCGAAGTAATGTCGCAGCGCTCGCCACCGTTTGCACCACGCCTGGGAAAACGCGTCTTGCCATTCTCGCCGCGTTTAGGAAGAGAAAACTTCCAACCGGATCGCTCTTAAGCTGATGACACTCGCACGCGAATTAAATTCATACAAAAATAAATTACATCTGATTACAAATCTCGACCCTCGAGTACACAATACTATATAAACAAATATATTTCATCTTTTCGTTTTGTTTCACTCTTCACTCATCGATATTTGCTGGATACATTCGAGATGTGTAGCTCTGAATTCTTCTTCTTTCTAATAAAATTCATTTTATGAAATGTGTACATACAATTATTTCTTGTTTTTGAAGTCGTTGCTTCCTAATACATAGATATTTACGTTTTTTACATCGATGTACGATTTAGAATCGTAGTTATTTAGTATAAACCGATAAAAAATAAACAAATTCTTTAAAAATTTTGATACAATTCCCTAGAGATTATTAATAATGATAAGATTAGTGTTATTTGGTCAGGAAAGGAAATGGGGAAAAATAAATGAGTAAAGGAGAAAAGAAATGAAGAAAAAAAAACTGTCAAACAAAAAAAGTTATTCTTGATGCAATCAGAGGAATGGTAGCAGGTTTCGTCGGTTGGTGGCATGTTGGTCCAGTTTGTTGATTGTTTAAAACAGTCGTTTTTCGTAGCTGAAGAGACCGTGTACGTTGCCTTCGAGTTGCGCCGAATACGATCGCAATTCGAAGCGAAGTTCACCAGAATGCATCATTGTTCTAATAAAATGTCAAAAAGAAAGACACCATTGGTTAAAAAGCATAAAATACCTCACTGTAGATGTGTTATTACTTTGTTAACCCTATTAATAACCCTGTATATAATTATAAACAATTTACCTTAGTCCATTAAGTGATTTCGACCCAATATCCTGGAAACCATGTCTTAAACCGCACTGTAGATATGGCACAAAGCGTAGAACGGAACCTTTATCAACGATTGAACCGCTCACGCCTTGGGCGACTTTAAGTTTATCCATTTCGCTGTTAAATAAAAATAATTAGTACAAAAAGGTTGAAAAAGTCAACTATTAGTAGTTACTTATGGAAATAGCGATTCATGGCGGCGCCATTTGCATCTTTACGATCCATGGCTTCCAAACTTCCCATTCCGCGGTATTTTTTCAATCTTACACCATCGGAAAAGAAGTACTCGCCGGGAGCTTCTGTTGTTCCAGCCAACATTGAACCCATCATCACTAAAATACCAAAACGTTATAAATAATACATAAAAATGCAGGGGACACATTTTAGTGTATGTTTGGTTGCTAACTTGACAGGCAACAAAGATTTAAAAAACATTTACCTGAAGATGCACCCAATGATAAAGCCTTGGTAATATGACCAATGGAAGCAATTCCACCATCAGCAATCACAGGCACGCCAAAACGTGCGGAATATTCGGAAACTTTATAAACCGCAGTCGCTTGCGGACGCCCCACAGCCATTACTTCTTGTGTGATGCAAATACTACCACTTCCCATGCCGACACGCAACGCATCAACACCGGCTTCGATTAAATTTTTAGCCTGCTTAATCGTCACAACTATCATAAACAAAAAAATTATAATTACATAAAAAAAACTATCGATAAATATACAATTGCTTACCATTTCCACCAATAACCTGAAGATTAGGATAAGTAGTCTTGATGAACTTAATCATCTCAATCTGAAACACAGAATTACCCTGCGACGAGTCCAAAACCACCACATCCACACCAACATGTGCGAGCAGCGCAAGTCTGGCTTTATCTTCATCACGTGTGCCAATCGCAGCGCCGACCAGGAGTTGTTTGTTGTCGTCTTTGGCAGCGTACGGATAACTACGCGCTTTCTTTAAATCTGTACGCGCCATCAACGCGACTAGATTGCCTTTATCGTCGACAATTGGCAGTTTACCCTTTTTGCTCTCTTCTAAAATAGCGTTGGCTTGCGGAAGAGTTACACCAGCTGGGCCTGTGACTAATTTAGTTGTCATCACCTTGAAAAATATTTAAGAATTTGAATAAAACATAAACTATGATAAATTTAGTTGGCATTTGCTTACATCTTGAAGTAAAATTTTATTCTGATTATCTTTGCCTTCCATAAAGTCAATATCTCTTGAAGTTACGATGCCGACAAGTTTTCCTCCTAGTTTGCCAGACTCTGTGATCGGAATACCGCAGAATCCGTGCGTTTTTTTCACGTTTTGCACGTCTTCTACCTTTAAAATTACGAATAATTAATAAAATGCTAGTTGATCAATGATTAAACTTACTGTATTTGTTGGTGAAAGCACAACCGGGTCCAAAATGAAGCCGTGTTTGTATTTTTTCACTTTGAGCACTTCGTTGGCTTGATGCTCGGCAGAGCAATTGTGATGAATGATACCAATACCTCCACACAACTATAAAAAAACGGTTTTATAATTGTTTGTTGAACGATATGTAGTTAATACTTACAGCCATAGCAATAGCCATGTCAGATTCAGTCACTGTGTCCATTGGAGATGAAACAAGAGGTGCTTTCAAGACAATTCTCTTTGTTAGTTGTGTTGTCAAGTCCTAGAATTATTTTATTTTAATAAAAAGAATATTTAAAGATAAATAAAACAAAGAAATCATGTTTTCTTGCATTTTTTGTCAGATAAATAAGTAAAAATATGTATTTTATCATAAAAATGTCGTCATTTTCTTATTTTTCAAAGAATTTTAATAAATTTTGAACTAAATTGTAAAATTTTGAACTTTTCCTTTAATTTATTGCTTTGTTTTAGCTAAAATATTCAAAATTTAGCTTAAAACATTTTAAAAAACTGCACTGAAGTAAAAATATTCAGGGAATTGAGTTTATTTTTGAAACCATTTATCAAATAACTTTTAAAATTTGCAAATAAATTGATGTGACTGCTACTTATCACGTGAATAACAATTAACCACCATAAAATATAAATTTTTGAAGTTATAACCATTTTTATCACAAGAAACGTAAAATAAAAACTGTAAATTCCAAATTTTTGGCGTGATTTTTGTTGTAAATCAAAAAAATACATATTGAAACTCAATATTAACTTGAATTAACATAATTCATCGAATAACACTTAAAAAATGCGCGAAAAACAAACAAAAAACCTAATTTTAACTCAAATAAACAACTTTTATTTTCGTTTCTTGTTTTCCTCTCCACGATATTGACTTTTAACGGCGCTTAATTGTTAGAATAAACATTACTCACTACTTGCTCAGCTGGAAAGTCTATGTATCCTGGCAAAATAATAAAGTCACTAAAAATAAACATTTATTTATATTACCAAGTGCAATCATCAAACACACAGAGACACAGATTTTCATAACCAACTCACTTATATGTGATGCCATTGCCAGTGTTGATCATGTCCTTTGCAGACATCCCATCCTCCAACATTTCATTATCACCAGCAGTTGAAGAAGCCATCTAAAACAAAAATCCAATTAGAAACAAATCCAACATAACACTTCAAACAAATATAAATGCACTGGATAGAAAAATACACCATAATAAACAACAAGTTTATCGCATTTATTACGTTATTCCGCTGTTTGTTTATAATTTACAACAAAATACGAATGATAACGCGCTGTGCCGGTGACGAATGTATCCAACGTAGTAACACCTCTGCAGAGCAAATTATCAGCTAATATTAATAAATAACAACAGTACAAACATAATCAATCATCATTTGTTTTATTTTCTTAGCATATAATAGGATAATTTACGATATTAATCACCGTGCGTGACTCGTATCGTTTAATAAAACAAACGCTGTTAATTCGAGCAGCAGTAATTAATTTACAAACGAAATGATTGCGTTCGACACGAAGTAATAAAGTAAATTGAAGTGCAACGACAACTAAGTGGTTAATTAATCGGTTTTAATTAAAAACGCATTATGTTTCGCTTGTTTGCTGCTCGTTCCCCACGTGGTAAGCGCGATTAAGGTTAGCCAGCTTATTCCGAATATACGCACGGAAAAATCAATACGCGGCGTTTGATTTTTTGAAATAATAAGAGCACAAAATGGATGATTGTTGCATTGTCATGAGATAACCGTTGGTGAGATAAAAATGTATGTGTTTACCTTTGATTTACAGTTGAATAGGGGATTGTAGCACTGTGGAACTGCGATTATATCGCGATGAGAGTGGAGAATGATTTGAAGTCGTGCGCGCAACACCGGCGAGCAACGAGTTGCGTCTGCGAGGCTGCAGTGAGCGCCGCCAGAGAAGAACTCAACGTAGGGTACTGCCACGCGGTGCGGGAGTATTTGGAACTAAAAGTTAGAATAAAGTAAAAATGTTGAAACATTGAACTATAACAAATAAAAACAGTTAAACAACTATAAAATATGATGAAATAAATTACAAATGTTGATTATTCAATTAAAATGTTCAATAATTTGGGTTAATTTAGGCAGAATTTTGATTTTAAAACATAACCACATTAATAAAACGCATTCACTGCCATCTACCGGTTGAATATGTAAAGTATTTTTTCAAAATGACGCAAACTTGTACATAAATCATTGTTTAAAGCTTGTAAAACACTGAAAATTCATGGTTTTTCTGTTTTAAACAATATATAATTTATTATTCAGCAGATCGTAAGGTATATAACCATTCTGTATACGATATATATATAAAAATAATCCGAAAAACTGATCGAACGCAACAACCGAGAGTGAATAAGTTGAGAGAGTTCGGAACAAACGACATCGACACATTGTACGAAAAGCAGTCATCATCATCGATATGAACACAATCATTAAGCATATATTACAAAAATCTATTATAAAAGTAAGTTTCTCGTAGCTTCATACGCTTTATAGTCGTTTAATTAAAGTTTAAGTGTTAATCTCTGCCTAGAGAGCGGACATTATCGGAGTCAAGCATGATTAGTGTCATAATTTTCATATTCAGAGAGAGAGAGAGAGATTTCGAGATTCTCTTCTACGTTTTGATTCATGTTTCAGTCCGCGATTACTGCCAACATCATCATCACCTTACCTAATATATTCGATATTTTGTTTGTCTAACTATGGTTGCTATAGTTACCGTGTTTTGTTGCCATGGTTACCAGACTTGTTAATCATTTTGATCTGTCTCATTGTTATGGTTTTGCGCTTACAACTATTCACTTCTTTAACTCGTTTTGTTAAAATCCTACCTTAGTAAACAATGTAAATATACATTCAAAGTATAAAAGAAAACCGCTAGAATATAAATATCTGTCAGTCCTAGTCGCAGTTTACGGTGTGTCGACTAAAACGATGCGATGTACAAGATTGTGATCGTTCGTAGTACAAAAATTTATACTTATCTATACAAATCGCAACTTCGCATGCAATTTTCGACGAACAAAAAAAAATGATTCAGGAAACCTAAAATTCCAAGCATGTTAAGTATAAATCTTTGGTTGTGATTGCTCGGCAAGCTACTACTACAACTACCACCGCAGTGCGTCAAATCATGTCCCTCACACACTCGGTGTCCAACTCCTGAATGAGACACTTCATGAACGCCATCTCCTTGCGTGCATTGTCAAACATCGTTCGCGGATCTGTCGCCGTGCATCGCAGGCAATTCGGTGCGAACACCATCGCCATATTGGCGGCGTCCATCTTGGTGTGTTGCACCACGTCGGGTTTGTCAAACGACTGCAGGAATCTAATCAAATAGCACAATACCATACGGTGTAAGGTAGGCAACCTGAGCACCAAATCGCACGCCTTTCTAGCTGTCATCGGCTCCTGCACACATTCCGGATACAAATGATCAGGAATCAACGGTTCGTATAATTCACGCAACCATAGCTTTAATAAATTCGCCGGGACGTGTGCGTCACTAGGCTCGCTGAACTCCCAACGATCCATTTGTGCTTTCAGACGTGAGACTTCATCGACATCTGCGGAAACACGGAAGATCCCTTCGGTTGTTCTACCTTGCAGGCGTAAAACCTGTTGAGATAGTTCAACCTGAGGCCAGGGTAACTTCCGGTTGGGCCATCGTGATGCCTGTAGTTGCATAACTTCACGGAGAGTATTTCCAAAAAGACTAGCTTGGAAGATTTGCGTGCGCGCTGCTTCAACGTCGTCGACTTGCGGACGCCGCGCGGTTTTCTTACCGCCGAAACCAATCCGTTCCAGACGTTGACATGCAACTGTCGCGTAGTGATTCACCTGTACATGCAGCGGCCAACGACTTACATCCGGAAACACTCTGGAAAATGTCGGATCACGATGTCGGTTGAGATATCCGAGCAAGGCCGGTTGGAAGGTCTGAGATGGTGGAATAAAATTCAACGCAATGGTTAATAATTCCCATCCGCGTAGAATGGACTCCCTGCGAGGGTTTTCGGTTGTCTGACGACACAATTGCACGTAAAGTTCGTCGCGAAGTAAAGCCTGCGCATGCGCAGCGGTTAATATCTCGACTAAAACAGAGTTTAAGGAAACTCCCGGGCGCGCTTTACGATCGCCCATGTAGACCTGGACTTGTCGGAACATTTCCAGCGCTTGTTTGGTGACTGGTTTCGTTGAGGCGAGCAGTGGACGTTGCAGACTACGACTTGACCAGCTGAGTAACTCCCGCACGCTGGCTTTACGGCGGAATAAACCACGTCCGCCGAGATTCAGATTATCAGCCGCGAATTTCTCCATGTCTTCTTCGCGTTCGGGCTGCATTGGTGGGTCTGCCAGGGGTTTGAAGTTAAGTGGCGCGGCTGGAGCGCGTTCCCTAGGTGGTTCCGGTACTTGTGCAGGCAGATTAAGATATTCCACCGCTCTAAGACGATGATGTGGTAGATAAGTGCCTTCTGATTGATCGGAATCTTCATTATCTGGCTCATGACCTAAAACATTGCGATAATTTTAAGCAAATGTTTCCTTTTTGCATGAAAACATTAGTAATGTTTGCAGTCCTCACCTGTTAGTGACTCACTACCACTGTCAGAATGCTCACTATCACTGTCTCTGCTGTTGTTCAACAAAAAGTGCTCCAAAGGCAGCAGATGTGAATCATGCCAGTTTGAATACAGTGGCCCATCAGGGCCTCCATGCTGACTGAAACTACTACTCCTGCAGAGTTCACTGCTTTTTCTTCTTAGTTGTGGTGTGCTTGCACTTAGACTTAATACTTGTCCTCTTGCGGAGTCTCCAGTCTGGGTGCCTTGATGACTTGTTGACACTGGAGAGCAATCTGTGTTGTGTTTGAGTGTTTGCAGCTTTGCCAGCGGGATAATATCGCAATTGCTTGGTTTGTGCCATACTGTACGTTGTGAGCTAGCGTTGTAGTAATAAAACCGTGAGGTGTTTGCATCAAACAACTCCCACCATTGATTGGAGTCGGTTCTTTTGACTGGCACCCCTTCTGGAGGATCCCATACGCACTCGCCCGTCGCCAGGTTGGCGTACATGTGCTCGCCGGTCTTCGGCTCGATGATCTCCACCCATTCTACGAGCCTATGTGCAAGATGCATATGTTAGACACATGTTGCGAGATGCAAAGATCGCGGGCGTGTCGATAATAATATCGATTGTGCTCACCTGCTAGAAGCCATTTTTCGATGCTGATGAAGACGGCAAAGATGAAGGCGAGGCGGCTTCAGCTGGCCGACATGACATCGTCGGTGTGCGCGTACTGGTGCGACGACTCCAGCGCGTCTTAGACGGTCGATGGGCACTCGGCGGTCTCCATTATTATTGTGAATGCGGAAAGCACAACAAGGCGAGTATTATTGACCTATAATGGCACCAGTGGTGCAGATTAGGCTACCAGCGCAACAACGTCAAACTCTCTGCGACCAATCAGGTGAGACTAGTGGCCATCTTTGATTGTTACATCCAACCAGAAGAGTTTGAATTTTTGCGCATGTAACATAGGCAACCAAAAATACTTCTTTTATGTCAATCAAATTTAAACAAATTAATAATTTAAACGCCGTAAATTTAACAATAAATTACAACTGAAATGGCGTTTTATTTATAATAGACATACGAAAAGCACACAGCCTCCAAAAATCAGGCACTTTTGAGCACTTCTTATCAATACTATCCCTCAATTGACTTCCATCACTTCATCATTTACAAACTTTGCTTAATTCCGTCTCATTCTGATTGAATCATAAAAATGAACACATTATACTCTACTTGTTCGTATACGTATAGTTGCCAGGCTTTAAATAAATCGTAAACAATATAATTTACATTCAAGTGTAACTCGAGTGTACTGCGCACAAATTGCAGACAATGTCACACAACAAAGAAACAGTTTTACGCTTGTTAGCTAGCAATTCTCTTCACTATATCATATCTCTAGGACTTCTAATAGTTTACTCAACACTATACAAGTTGACAGCCGGCTATGATCGCTATGATTAAATAAAATTAAAAGAGAAATGTTGACGGCCGTCACACGTGGATCTGCGACGCATTAAATATATAGAAGCGAGAATAAATTAAACAAAGTAGGAAATGTACTCGTGCGGCATGACGCCGCGACGCGGATAAAACGTATGATTGACGGAGTACTTGAGTAGATTCGTTATGTTCGACGTGTAGATGTCTGCGAATCGGAAGAGACGTCTTGAAAAGTACGTCGGGTTGTGATACGTCCTGAATACGCTGCCGAATTGTTTATTGAAGACGAATTTTATATCATCTCTGTGAAATTCAAAGAAAAAACAATATTATATCACAATTATCATTAAATAAACATGTGTATTACCTTAATTGATCTCTTTCCGCCATCCATTTTGCTAAAGTTTGTTGTTCTGCTTCACCCTCACTATCCTGGTGATCTTCAATGAGTTGTGTGAGCATTTGCAACCAATTGGCGTTTTGTTTGAACTGCTGATTGTTCAACGTCTCGATTTCATGCTGAAAACCATTAAAATATATTTTTTATAACGAAAAATGTGAAAAATGTCTTTACCTCGAGTTCATTGATGATTGCGCCTGTCCGCCATCCATGTTCTAATGTAACATCTGCCAGATCACTGTATGGATGATCACCGAAGTATAACACTTGATGTCCACGCCACCCAGTCAATTCCTGCAGTTGTTTCACTGTTCCTTCATAGTAAATTGTACCTTTTTCAAGTTTATGAACGCGGTCCCAAATATGAGTACCACTTCTCTCATCGTAAACTCGAATTGGTCGCGATTCATCCGTGAAAAACTTGGGTTTACGCGCTTGGACAATCACTACATCAAAATAGTCCTTCCAATCTTCACCTACCAGTAGTTCCATGCCCTTATTACTAAAAATAATCATTAAAAACAAGAAATTTAGCGCTTGTTTAACAAAACATAATTTTTGGTCGATATGTTTGGTTGCCTATCTTCAGGCGTAAACTTACACGAATTTATACGGACTATTCGTGACCAAAAACAACTTTTATCTGCGTTTTTCAACCGATTGAAGAAATCCCTCAACTCCTTGTTATGCTCAATGTAATCGGAAACATTCTGCGCGACTACTTTGTGCATAACAGGATGCGAACTCCTCACGGAGCTCTTCACATCCCTGAAAAGAATCTCCGGATGATAATCAATATGATTTTTTTCGAAATAATCCGTCACATTACAGAGCAGCGTCATTTCAGGCACCGAGAACAGATCGGCGAGCTGCACCATCTTGGAGTGGGTACCCTGTAAGATCAACTATCCACGTGTCGAATTAGGAATCATCTAATATATTCTGTCCTTATACCTGCGCCGATTTGGTGTTACCTTCGACATATGCAATCGGGATGATGCGGTTCTTATAGAGTCGAAGAACTTCATCATCGGAGAGCGCCTGGAGGCCACGATAAACTGAACCGAGTTGGATTTGAAGGAAAGAGTCCAGTTTCAACAGGACGCCTTTTTCGATGTCATAATGTAAGCCACGAACAGCAAATCCTGGTTTGTATTCTAATTTTTCGATTTCTCTTGGATACTAAAAGTAAAAAAGTAAAAAATTTAACATAAAAAGTAAATTAACCGTTGCAGAACTTTGAAAACAACTGAATTAACATGTGCAGCAGTTGACATTCATTTGTTTTTGTTTGTTTATCGATTGGTTCACATTTCACCGTGTTGAAAATATTTGTTTAGATTTTTGCTGTGTGAAGGTTGTCAACAGGTCCACACAAAAATAAATCTAAGTAAGTATTTCACCTTGTACTGTTCTATTAATGTCTGCCTGGCCAGGTTGTAGAGCAGATAATCCATGGAAGGCTTGTAACATGCCAGAGTATAATCATAATCAAAACCATACACATTGACTTCCTTCAAGTCCAGCTCATTACAAGCGAAAACCGCCTGGACATTCACATCCTTTGGCAGTTTTTTCGCTGAAAAACACACAAAAACATTAGAATAACCTCTAATAAACAATACAACGTAAATAAAACATTATATAATAAAAATTTAGCCGAAAAAGTTGAATATTTAAGCAAATTTTAGTAATTTTAATATGAAAACTTACATTTGCACTTATCTCTGCTCCTCCTGTAAGCATTTTCAAGCCTCTCCACCGAATGATACCTCTTCTGCAGCGTGTCCACGCCGGCAGCATCGAAAATCCTGCCGAAGAAGAACTTGGCAGGAATGGCAGGCGCTCGTGTGCCGAGGATCCTGCATGGTAACATCACTGGACGCACTGGACAATACTGAATTATCGCCGAATGCGAGAGTTGTGAGCCGGCGCGCTGCTCGACGCGGAATGGGACTGATTTTTAATTCCAATCTAGCGAGCAGCAAGATTGAGATCGAGCGTGGAGGAGGACGCGCATGCGACTGAATTATTGCAACAGCCACGTGGTTGATCCTGAACTCGACGCAGCATTTTAATTTGAATTCATTCACAGCACATGTACGAGACTCCGTAGTTAAGCTGCGAGTGATAAATGTGTGTTTAACGAGGCGAGAAATGTTTGAGTGCGTTATTTTCGTAACTATTTGGCGCATATCATGGTCAATCACATCAATTGATTGATTAATTCAATACATATATGAGTATCATGATGAATTTGTGGAATTTATGCACAGTGTGCATAAATTAAACGTGATTATCTTGCATAAACTTAGATAAATGCTGCGGTTTGCATAAAAAATGATAAAATGTTGTTTTAAATTACATATTGCACTTTTCTTAACGTAAATTTAAGTAGATATTCACTTTTTCTTCAATTACAATACATTTTATTACTTATGTTTATCATGACATAATTTCTTTTACTTTTTTAAATCGTATTATTATGAATAAGTGTCAATTTAATTAAAATACATTTCTTTTACTTTCAGACACGTCACACTGCAATAAACTTATCTTTATATCACGTCCTTACTCAATATTCTGAATTAATTCTCATAATAATTTACTATTCAACCTTGCATGTTACAACTTTTTTAATCTTTGTTAAGCTTAAGTCGAATGAAATATATTTGTGCTGTTTATGTAATATTTAAAGCTGCTTGGCGTATTTACTAGCAAATATTTGTTAAATATTAAAAGTACATGTTTTAATACATTTGCAGATCATTTCGGCAGATTATTTGCCTTTTGTAATTTGTTTTAAACTTTTAAGGACTGATTTGTAAAGATTATATTACTAAATTGTTATTGTTATTGAGACAAAACAAGTTTTTACTTGAAAATATTCAGACAAATGTAGTCTGGACTTGTTTTCATCGAAATAAATATGCAAATCTTCTTTCGAAGAACAAATTAAGTAAAAATTCAATGAATTAGAATCATTTTAACCTCATTTATAAGAAAACTCGATGAGAACTGTCAAATTTTTAGATTTTGACATGTTTTCTGTCAAATTATATGTCAAATGAATAATAATAAACTTTTTATGCATTCGCGAATGGAAATATCTGTGTAACTTCCCCAATACCCTTCGTACATCCCTCCCGAAACAGTAAACGCTGTCCAACAGACACAAACTCCGGATGACTCTTGAATTTGAACACCACCGATGCATTATCATTAGTCTGAATGGAATTCATCCCAAAAATACCGAGAATCTGCGCGGTTTGTCGAATATTCCCGATGTAAACTGTCGTCTGAAATCCTGAATGCAATGGCGTCGTGTGTGACAACACCGATATCGACGCCTGAAAGTACATGCAGCCCATCATCTCCTCCTCATCATCCGATATCATCACCATTCCATTCCGGACGTAATCAACATGCGGCGTTAATGAAATCGACGCGCTCTGGCCCGCTCTAACAACTCTACACGGAACTCTATTGCGTTGAATCGACTTGATTGTCACTTTTTGAAAGGAGCCATCTTTAATCGGCCCGATTTGCATGCGCATGCCTTCAGTGATAACACCTTTGGTGAGTAATCCGCCAAAGATGCGATCATCACCAGCGCGGAAATTCTCATCGATTTGAAACTCTGGTGATTCTTGTTCAAGACGCTCTTTTCCTTAGCGCTCACACCGGGTGGAAGGATGTGGAGGAATTTCAAAAGAAGATCGAGACCTTTACCTGTCACGCTGGACACGCAAAATATGGGCACGATGTTTTGACTCAACTGATTGGAACAAGCGGTGATCACGTCGTCAATACTATTGACAATCAGAGGCACGCGGCAGCTACCGGCTTGTTTTAGCAGAGTTTGCGCACTTTCAAGCGTCGCATCACAAGATGCCAAGTCAATTTTCGTGATAACAATGAAAAATGGCACATTTAGAGCCATTGCAATACTCAGATGTTCTTGTGTCATCCCTACAGCTCCAGCAGTGCCAGAAATCTAAAGAAAAACAAAAATTTAATCATAAATCTGTCAAATTTTAATTTTGACAGTTGACACTTACCACAAGCATAGCGTGATGTGGTGAATATCCCGACAATCCTTGAATTGTCGTCCGTAGATACTTCCTATGCCCAGCCAAGTCCAAAAACGTAACCAACTTCGTCGAGACATCGCAGATCTCTTCGGCAGTCATCAACTCACTGTAACTGTAATTAATTACATTGCCTTTCGAGTTGAAACCGAGGATCTCGTGACTGATTGAACTCGTCCGGCCGCTTTGCACTTCGTGCAAGTGCCTAAACATATTCAAACGTGCTTTCCCTCGGCCATTATCTAAAGTTCCCTGGGTCAACACGCCTAGGAGTGTTGATTTACCAGCGTCGGCGTTTCCTAATACTGCTACACGTATTTCTATGTTGTTTTGATCATCAGGTACCTTTAGAAACACAAAAATTTAAAGTCAAATTAAAAAAAAAAACAAGATAATAAAAAAATGAATAAATTACTTTTCTGACTAGAACTTCACAAACGTGTTTCCCATTATCCAAACAGCGATTGCGGATGATTGTCGTCGTGGCGTCCAACTTGATTGCCATCTGTTCTAAAGTCTGCAAACTGTCTTTCATTTCTTTGAGCGGTAATCCTGTGAGGACGCCGTTGTCCTCGACGCCGATTTGATAAATTGCTTCGCCTTGTCCCTCCCGTAATCGCCATTTCATCTAAATACATAAATTAAATCGTATTACTTGTACATTCCCAAGTTTTCTACTTCTTATCATTATCAATATGATTATAATGTATTAATATTTATTAAAAACAGATTATTGTGTGGTTTACGTGATTATACCACACAAAAGATAAGAGATAACGCAATGACGCGTTGGGAAACAACAAAAATTATGAATTTTAATTCAAAACTATAAAAATCTAACCTTAAAAATAACTTTTCTGTCAAAAAAGGTGCAAACTTAACCTCAAAAATATGACAGTTGACAATTGACAGATTTATTCCTTACCTGTGTCACTAAATGTTGAAACCGTTGCTTTGTAGGATTCACAATCTTCAATTTGTACTCGATATTCCCAAGCTGTGGTTCCGGCGGCAGTTTCGATTGATCACCATGCGTGAGTGTAGCATTGCGCAAAATATCGTCATCCAAGTCATCGATGTCATCATCCATGTGTGCATCGTCTGCGCCCGGATCAAACAAGCCCAGAAACGACTCCATCTTGTTTAATGCACTGAAAATGCAAGTTAAATATTCGTTATTTGAACGAAAACAGCTGTTTGGTGTCTACTACACTAGTGTACTACAAGTTATGCAATGAAAGGAGTTGAACTCCAGCGTTACACACAACTTTACTTCGGAAAGTGAAAGTTAAGTTTAAATGCCTCTTGCTTCATGCACACACTCAATGTTAAGTCAAGAGTTGGATAAAATAAGTATAAGTCTTTGTTTTTGATTGATTATTTCAAAACTGGACTAGTTACAGTAATAATTCTTACGTATATATGTTTGGTAGTTAATTCTTTGTTTAATTATGTAAAAACTATGAAATTATTTTGATTAAATTAAAAGTTACAGACAAAAATAGATTTTTAAAGTAATTTGTCAATAACTTTTGATAAAAAATTGTTATTAACAAAATGTTTGTTTAAGTAGGTAAAGAATTTAATTCTGAATTTATTGGTGAAAGAATTTTTATTGTATCTAATTTAGTTTAGGAGTAATTGATTAAAAACTAAAATATTTCATTGTCGAGATAAAACTTTGTTATTTCCGTGTTTTTTTATCTATAACTCTCAAACGCAATGTGTCACAATAATTAAATACACTGCATCATGTTCCGTATTAAATTCTGTATTTAATTATGTAAAAAAATTAACAATGGCATAATGAGAACCAAAATTACAGACGAAATTCTAACGGTTTAATGCGCGTATGCAAATTAGACTATAAACTGTTATAAAAAGTGATTTTAAACAAGTTTTACATACAAATAAATACAAAATTTAATGCTGAATTAATTGCAGTAATAATATTGATTGATTTTTCATGGAATTTATAAATAATCACAAAAATAACTCACGTTTAATTTGTAGTTGTGTCCAGTGCAGTTTCCGTCGCTGCGTGAAGCGCTAATAATCACGAATGATCACGAACAATCAGCACGTAACTGTGAGACGACTGGGCGCAAACAAAAGCCCGCGGATCTCGGAGTCCTGGCGTCGTGATGATGATGATTTGGTGTGCGATTTGTGAGCGTCGCTCACCTGTTTTTATTATTGTTTACACGCGTGGATGTTTGGATGGCGGCCGATTGGTGCGGACAGCGCGCCAAGTTCTATTCGCGGCTCGCCGCTAATTTTAGCCGCTGCCACTGCCTGCTGAGACACTGCACACTCTCGCACACCGGCGCGTTTGCATCACATTGTCGAAATTATTGCGGCCGCCGATTCCTAGCAACAAAACGCAGCGAAATCGGTGGTGATACACTTCCGAGGTGCTGATGTTGACATTTCAAGCGGCTGACGTCAAGGTCACGATCAAACACACACGCGCATGAACAATCGACGCTCGTATGGGAAAATAAAACGCGTGTTATCGCGGGTTTTATTGATTTTTACTATCGGAAACTATTAATATTACAATGAGGCGTTGTTCGTAAATGATTAAGAGTTGTTTCTGGCTTAATGTCAAGATTGTTGTGCGTTGTAACTCGCAACAGATGTTTACAGATTTAAACAAAGAATGGTGTGTATTTTGGGTTGCCTATAGTCAAACAACGTTTTACAAATAAAATAAAACATTAAATATTGATAAAACACTGCATTCAGTGCAATATTTATATAGTTTGTATCTATAAACAGTTAAAATATAATAATATATTGTTTATATGCAAATATTACAATTTACTTACATGTTATATTGGTGTATGTAAAGTTGCATATAATACAACCTCAATCCAAAATTAAATAATTAAAAAATGCGTTAATTGCGCAATTATTTATCAATATTTCATGAGTGAAAATATATTTGCACAAAAGATGTTTATACATGCATACTAAGTAAATATTGTTACTATGCGATGCAGTTATTAAAACTTCTCTGCATTATTTATACAATGATAATCAGTATCAATATAAATAATGATAATATTTAACAATCTATCGACTAAGCACTAAATATAATGAATATTTACAATCAATAATAAAACACACACTAAAATAAAGCTTTAAATATACAAAATTAATAAAATGAAATGTTGGTTGCATACAAAGGATTTCATACGTAACCTCAATAATAAATATGAAATTTAACCTAAAAACCCCTTTGTGTATAGGCAATATTCACTTTTTTCCATTTACATATCCATTTGCGTCCGTTTGATCCGACTTCAAAAGAACTCCCGTTTGCATACTCATTTCCAATTCATTTCATCGCCGATATATGAAAACCGAGTGTAAACCAACGCCTCCAACAAAAAAAGATCGAAGGAATTTGCATAAAACTCGCGCCTGACGTTATGTGTGCGCAAATATCACGCACACGCGTCAAAACAAAACCAAACAGCCCAACAAGTATAGAAAAACATGCGAAAGTTGAAAGATAATTAATGATAATGTCCGGGCGTAATTAGCGAAACGCGTCGCCGGCGGAAAAAATCAATACTATTAAATTAAACAAATGACTTGTTGCCCCCGTTGCCGCTCCCATCATATAGATTTCCAAGTTGTGTGTGTGTTTGTCATCATTTTTCTGCGATTCTTTCACTTTCATTCCACTTTGCGGCGGCGGTATTCGCATACGTGTAGTTTTCATTAGAGGCGGCGGCACTTCGCCACACGCTGGGCGGCGGTCGTCGGCGGCGGTCATTTGACCCAGTCTTACTTAAATAACTTAACAGTAAATTCAAAATTTTCGCGAAAATCGTGCAAAAGTGCGAAAAACATAAAAATATACAGTGTGTTCATATAAAAATTGAAATTTATTGTCATGGGTAATAAATTAGTTACTTTTACCGAGCAACAATTGGTTAATTACCAAGTAAGTTCATAAAAAATTAAATTTTAATTTTAAACACTATGCAACCCAATATACACTTATATATTGTGTAAGTAGTTGAGAGATATTTATTTCTTTACAGGATTGTTCATTCTTCACCCGCAAGGAAATCCTGAGGTATAAAATGTTGCAAGTTTCATGTTTCATGTTTTATGTTTCATCCCTACTTGACTATAATAGTTATGATAGCTGTAAATTTGTGGTTTAACCTCAAACATAAGTACCTACGAAATGTTAAACGTTTGCTTTGTGTCTTGTGTCTTGTATCTATGGCGCGATTCCACGAATCTCGCGCTTCGCGGATTGTTTGCGGTTCCTTCGACGCGCGTGGCGGCGGCAATGTTGGCGGCAGGGTGCACAAGAGGTTTCGCGAGGTGCGGTCTGACCTAGTTCCGACGGTCATGACCGAGAATCAACCCGTCACTGTTCGTATACCGCTGGACAGCATGGAGAAACTTCCCGAATTGAAGGTAAAATTCAATTTGCAATAACTCCCAAACTATTTATGCAACAACTTTCAACTTTAAACTATTACATTCAGCTTAACTCAGGGTATCAGCCTGTAAAGTTTGATAAATGTAAATTTGATAGTTTTCGAGATATTTGCATTTAAAATTTTTATTTTGTATAAAAATATTGAAGTATAAAAAGTTGCCTAGGTTAAATGATGTAATATTAAGGTTACGTTTAAAATTGTGGTGTTTAATGAAATGTTTGAACGCCAAGTGGATTTTTGAGGTTAAAAATCTCATAAAACTCCAACAAAAGGCAACTTCTTCACTTGTGGAGTGTAAAACGCGTTGGCGTGCGCAAAACAACCAAACAAAAACGCGCAAACGAAAGAAAACGAAGAAAACGACTCGAAACCTGCATCAGCCAAAGGCGTTTATTCATCATCCACCGAGTGAATAAAAAATTAACCAATTCGAAACATTTCGCAACAGAAAAAAGCGTAAAAATGTGTAACTTCTTCCGCAATTCAGAAGTTTGATCGGTTCTCGTATGAAATTTACATGAATCCCTCGGGAATGCACAAGCAGCCATCCCCAATGGGCGGTACTGGAAAACTAGCGGGTTTGAAGCGCTTCAAGTCTCGAAGAACTTGTTGAAATGACGTGACTACGTCTGGGTCACAAGTGAGGAAGTATCGCGCGGAAAGTTTATGGATGTGACTGGAATGAGCTCGCAGGGAGCGAGAACTGGGAGGCAAAACAAGTGCTAAAACCAAAGTTTCATCGCTCTTGCTCGTGTCGCTTGTCGCTCGATGTTCGACGCGTGTTGCGTCTTCAAACTTCAATAAGCGGTGGAAATTTTAAACGTCAGTGGCGCAATATTTTCAGGAGAATGAATAGATTATTACGGAAACAAATTTTTATACGATTTATAATAGTTATTGCAGAGGAAAACTATTTTATCATAAATTTAAATGCAAAAATCGACAAAAGAAAACTTTTTAGAGTCATTTTCACTTTTTTAAAAGTTTTTCTTGCGTAGTTAATTTAATTTAAATTTATTCAATTGAATATTTATGCAGTTCAATAGAGAATTAAATTCTCTACAGATTACTGAAAAAATAAATCATTTATCTCATTGCGTTTTCATGTTATCATAAATTTAAATATAAAAATCTGTAAAACAAAACATTTCATAATATTTTTCACTTTTTTCTTAGTTTTTCTTTGGCGGATAATTAAATTTAAATTTATTCAATTGAATGTTTATATAATTTGATAGAGAATTAACTTTTCTACAGATTACTGAAAAAATAATTCATTTATCTCATTGCGTTTTCACATTATCATAAATTGAAATATAACCTTTTTTTCAAGTAATTTTTAATTTTTTTCAGACTTTTTGCTCTTTATCTACTAAAATATAAATTTATTCTATATAATACGTGTATAATTCGATAGATAATTTAATTCTCTATGGATTTCTGAAAAAATAATTTATTTATCTCAACACGTTTTCGAGTAATTAGCTAATTACCAAACTAAAACATATTGAATGTTAAATAAGTTGCCTATCTTTAGTGTTTTAACAAATACCCAACCTAAATTTTACTATGTATCACACATAGAGTGTTTGGTAAATAGGTTGACCTTTGTTCTCTGTTTGTTTGTTTCCTTCGTACATTTGTTTACGCCCGTTGTTTGTCCCCACAGGAAAATCCGTTCAGACGACGCATCTGCGAGGTGTTTTCGCGCGACGACAGTGGCGACCTCTCTTTCGAGGATTTCCTCGACCTCCTGTCTGTTTTCAGCGAGCAAGCACCGCGCGACATTAAAGTATTCTACGCTTTTCAAATATACGGTAAAACATAACCTAATTTTAATACTACTGAAATAAAAATATTTAAAATCAACCAATGTATGCTTAGACTTTGATGGAGATTCACACATCGGCGCTGAAGACTTAGACATCGCAATTAGACTACTAACGCACCAGCAGCTACCCGAAGAAGACATGCGGCAGATCGCCGAGAAGGTCATCGAGGAGGCGGACGTCGACGGTGACGGCAAACTGTCTTACATGGAGTTCGAGCACGTCATCACGCGCGCGCCCGACTTTCTCTCTACGTTCCACATTCGCATCTAGCTACACATTCACACAGTCATACACTTAACCTCACTTCAACGCTAACGAAACCAATCACTAAATGTACTTCAAACTTCAATACGCAATACACACTCGAAAACAACGCTAGAATGGTAGTAAATAAAAACGGCTGCACTTGACAGTTATGTAACATGTATATTTTTACAATTGTTTTGGCATTCAATTATAATTTTCTTCATCTTTGACGCGTGCGGCGGCCATCTTGACGTTGATATTGATGTTGCGTTGTAGAAGTGTTAATTGAGTTGCGTTCGGTGAGTGCACGCGCATTAATTGAATCGTAATGAATTTATTGCTCTCATTCCTACACTCGACACTAATTGCGCACGACAAGATGGCCGCCGCGCACAGTCTTTTTATTAGGTAACATCACAATATAGTCATTTATTTATTCGTGCGTGCGATGTGTTTGCGTGACGGGCACGTGTCGGAAACATGGCGGCGGCGATCATATCCGGTGACATGGAAGCCGCCACCGACACCACCAACACAATTTTATTCTCTACAATATAATTTTTATATCCTGTCGTTTTCCGCTTACAGTTAGTGTTTTTTAACTTTATTTAGAAGAATAGAACGTTTTTGTTTGGTTTGTTTCACATTTTATTAGGTTATTAAATAGAATTCGTTTATAGATAGGTTAGTTTTTAGGTTAGGAACGAAAAGGCACAATACATACACGCGAAATTGATTGTCAAGTAAAGAACACTCAGAAATTATAGTGGAGAATGTTAAATGCTTCAAAAAACATTAAAAACCACCAAACTTTAAGGTTAAATATAAAATTACATTGAAGTGTATAATAAGTTGCCTATATTAATTTTTTAATAGTTTTTGTTGATGTACGTTGTTTAACACTGATTTTTAGACAAATTAACAGAGCTAAAAGGTGTTTTTGGTGGTTTCTGATGTTTAGATTAGATTTTTATCCAAACTCCACAAAAAAGGAACGTATCCCGACTGCCGACAAAAACACATTTTCCTAACGAGAAAAAAAAACCGTCGCGCACTGTGGTCCTTTCTGTCCGAGCATTTTTTTTATCTCCTCACGTAAATTATGCAAATCCGAGGGCGGCAACGCGTCGGGGACATTGATATCATTTTAATTCTTTTTTATGTTCAGTTCAACGTCGCACATTTAATTTATACCTAACACCCGTACGTTGTAGTTTTGCCGTAGTTATTTTTTTGATAGTTGCGTAGTTTGGTTATGTTGTGTTGTGCCCTGAGTATGGCGCGCACAGTGTCTATGCTAAGACGATAATCACAGATCAGTAGAGATAGTGCGAAGACCGCCGGCGGACGGGCGGCGGACGCACGAGGCGTGGGTTGAAAGGACCAAGAGCCGCCTCGTTGGTGGAGGACGCGCTGCGATATAGTGCTGGCAACCGGAAACGACATGGCCGCTGCAGCCATTGATGATTCAGTGACCAGTAGAGTAGTGGACTGACGGCGGAGTGCATGTGGCCTACCAGGAGACAGGCACGGGCTACCAGGATTGGGGGCGGCTCACCTTTTGCTTCGGCGTAGATTAGGCAGACGACGTGTGGTAACCAACAAGCTGCAAACACGAACGCCACCTGAAAGCATACAAAAGAAACAAAATCCAAAATAAGTATTATTTGATTTTGTTTAGAAAAGTTTAAATAATTCATAAACTAATAAAGTTGTTAATAAATTATTAAACGGAGGTTATAATAGAATAAATTCGGGATCGAATACTTTTTACAGATTGTTTATAGCAGGAAGCAATACTGAGATATTGCAATTTTAAAATCGTAAATATTTAAAACAAGAAACAAAAAAGTGTTTCGGTTTTGTTCGAAAAATTATTAATATCTCAAAAACTAAACGTGATAAATACAATCTGTAAAAATAATATGCTTTAGAATTAAATTCCCTATAATTTAGTTTTTATTGCAAGTTGCTATCATTATTCACTTTTAAGTTATTCGCAATCAAAATAACATAAAAGTTTTTCACTAAAAACTTACCCATAACAATGAATTAGCCAATCTCCGTCGACTTCTAAGCGTACTCGTCGGCGGCTGAGTAACATCATCCACCTCATCACCGCCCCCAGCATTAGTGGTCCCATTCCTACCATTTTTCCTCACCCCATTGGTCCCTCTACGCTCCTGCATCAAAACAGTCTACGTTTAATTAGCGCCTGTGTCATTTCCCACACCGCCATCTTGTTTACCTCCGCTTCCATACGATTAGGAATACCCGCAACGATGATAACATGCGTCGGACGTCTTAGCAACGGCATAGGCAGCGGTAATTCACCATGTTTCGCCCTTGCAGTCAACGACAGCGCCGTCAACTTGGCATGAACCCCAAGATGCGAAGCCAACACCGCGCAAGCTGGTACCACATGCACGCACACCACCCGCATCACAAGAAACGTCCGTCGCAGTGTATTATCACGTTGAACAAACTGTAATCCCGAGAAGGCGGCGGCGGATAACCACGTGGCAGCCACCACACTCAAGAGTAAAGGTCGCCGACGCACTACCTGTGTTGCAGGGCGGTAGTTCTTCACGGTGAGGTAGCGATCCATTGAGATTGCCATCATGGACAATGTACTTGCTGATACAGGCCAGGCCTAACATTTTTTCATTATAAAATTTATTAAATTTGTTTTAATTTAATTTTGAATCAAATACCTGTAGAAATTGTGCTATCCTCCACCAAACATTGGACCACGATGATACTGCATATGTTGCAGCTGTGACTGGGCCAGCGATGCAGCAGACGAAAAAATCGGCGGCCACCATGCCCAATAACAGGGGGCTGCGGTTTTTTGCGCCTGGGCCGCTGCATAGGGCCAGGCCGAGGCTGCCGTTGCCCAAGACACCCACAAGGAACACGCAGCCATAAAGACTTAAGATATAATCCATCTATATTCAATAAAAATAGAAAGAATATAATTTTATTTTGTTTTGTGATGGTTTGATGAGTTTTTAACACTCGGTATTTATCAATTTCTACCTGCACAATCAACTCTTCAGAACCAATCTTATAACTTCTAATCAACGCGTCCAATTATGGATATCGTAACCGCAATCAATACTCAATTAAAATGTCTATTATTTATGATGAATTGCAATTGTTAAAATGTTTCAAAAATACTTTTAAAATAGCTTTAAAGTTGAGTTTAAAAAAATTGAGAAGTTTTTGTTTTCAAAGATGTGCAATAGTTGATTAAATTAATTCTAACTATTGAATTAATTATTATATTTTATTTTTGTAAAACTGTTCTAAAGTTGATTAAATTCTCTTTAATTCGATATATAATACTATGTTTTTCTGTCATGGAATCTGTATTTTAATTGAGTATAAACTGAGAGTACTAATTTTGTTTTCAACAGGAACAAAAACTTTAAAATTTAATTTTACAAAATTGTTTATATCTTTTGATAATATTCACGGATTTTAAAAATTTAAACTTTAAACGAAAGCTAAATAAATTCTCTATATAAATAGTTTTTGTTTAATAATTTTAATTATTATTACTAATAATAAAATAGAAGTAAACATTAAAACTGCGCAGTAATTATATTTAATGTTTGTTTTAATTTAATATCTATAAAAATAATATTCATACCACTAAACTAAATAAATTTACCTGAATGTATATAATTTATTGACTAAATATTCCAAATAGACACATTATTTATTTAAAATAGACTAATAAATTCTTTGTTTGCTGGACGTTTTCAAAAATATCTCTATTTCTCGAACTAAATAACTCCGCGTCGTAGATGGTCTCTCGCGACGCTCGTGTGCATCGCACGCATGCTGGCGAACGGTCGGACGCGGACTGCCGCCTCCGATCGGCCGCCCCCCAGCATCCAGCGCCGCGCTACCAGGGCAGGTCGCATGCGCTCGTATCATCGCTTCTCGTTACAACGTGCCCGCCAGTCGTTACATTCGCGTCGCGTTGTTCAGCGACGGCGGCAACGGCGGCGGCGGCGGCGAGGACGAAATTTTGTCGCGTATGAATGTGTCATTGACAGAGCGGCGTCGATTCATCATGCATCTAATATAACAACACGCAATTCGTCTTTGCATGGTTTTATGCCGCCGACTGTGACATGTTTGACAGTTTGTGCACGTGCCAAGGCATAGACTCGCGGATAATTTCGAAATATCGCTTTAATTCGACGTGAAAACGACTCATTTTCTTTCATATTTCTTTTCAAAAACAGAAAAGTGGAGAGTTTTCGTAAAATGCCTGCCATTTATTAACTAAACGTCCGATTTTTATTTTGCTTGCACAGTTTAATAGAGCATTAAATTCTACGTTAGATTTTTTACGCGTAAATGTTCTTAATTAATTAAAAATATTTTTTTGAGATTTTTAAAATTGCAATAGACATTTTAATAAAATAAAAATAATTTATTATTAAACACTCGGTATCTCCGGAAGTATAGATCCAATTTCAATTTTCTTTACGGATATTGAAAGATTATTAAATTTCCTTTCAGAAAATGTATTACTCATCATATTAAACTTTGTAAAACCACTCTTAAATTATTATTAAATAAAAAACTTTTATTTTATTGATGCATATATTAACTTTTACAAAAAACATAAATTAAAAAACTTAATAAACAAATAAATATATCAACATATACATAATTTGAAAGCTAATTAAATTACCTATCGAATGAACCAAATATCAATTTTCTACCATTTCTGGATCACGTGTTATTCGTCAGTAAACTCAGGCTTTCCCGCTGGTAGTTGTCATCTCAAACACGTTTCCCTCGCTGTCGTCGTGGGAGTGTGGGAAAGTCGCAAAGTATGTTACAACCGTGCGTTCAACGTTGCATTCCGTCTTTCGGCGACTCATTACGCATACCGCCGACGCAAATAGGTAATAGGAGCAGCGGCCAGAGCGACAATGTGAGCTCGCCGCGTCGCTAACGATTTAATTGAATCCAGCGGCGGGCCCGCCCTCGCGCCGGGGGCCGGGGCGAGCGCATTAGCCGTGCGACCGCTCGAATTTGCGGCCGGCTCAGAATTCCAATTAGCCTCACGCGCCCAGAGCTCACGTGTGCACCTTCACGACCACGCGGATCGTTTGACCTTTGCTTACGCCATCAATTTTGATGAAAAGACAGGAAAAATGGACAAATAGGCGAGTTTAAGGGTGGTTTAAGGTAAATTATAGTAGTTATGATAGTTTTGGAGTGTATAGCATAGATAGGTGTGTGTTGCGCATGCGCAAGTTTGAATTTCGTGCCAAATTTAGACATAAAACGACATAAAATGTTTAATTAAAGATTTCTCTAAAACTAATCGTGACATTTTAATTATTTAAACGTTATATGAAAGATAAATAAATAATCTTTCATACTAAGTTAAGATAATTATTGTGATATTTTAAGAAATATTCTTAAATAACTCATAAATCTTTACTTACGCCATCAGTTTTGATGAAAAAACAGGAAAAATAGACAAATAGGCGATTTTAAGGGTGGTTTAAGGTAAATTATAGTAGTTATGATAGTTTTGGAGTGTATAGCATAGATATGTAAGTGTTGCGCATGCGCGAGTTTGTATTCCGCGCCAAATTTAGACATAAAACGACATAAAATGTTTAATTAAAGATTTCTCCAAAACTAATCGTGACATTTTAATGATTTAAACGTTATATGAAAGACAAATAAATAATCTTTCATACTAAGTTAAGATAATTGTTGTGATATTTTAAGAAATATTCTTAAATAACTCATAAATCTTTACTTACGCCATCAGTTTTGATGAAAAATCAGGAAAAATAGACAAATAGGCGATTTTAAGGGTGGTTTAAGGTAAATTATAGTAGTTATGATAGTTTTGGAGTGTATAGCATAGATATGTAAGTGTTGCGCATGCGCGAGTTTGTATTCCGCGCCAAATTTAGACATAAAACGACATAAAATGTTTAATTAAAGATTTCTCCAAAACTAATCGTGACATTTTAATGATTTAAACGTTATATGAAAGACAAATAAATAATCTTTCATACTAAGTTAAGATAATTGTTGTGATATTTTAAGAAATATTCTTAAATAACTCATAAATCTTTACTTACGCCATCAGTTTTGATGCAAAAACAGGAAAAATAGACAAATAGGCGAGTTTAAGGGTGGTTTAAGGTAAATTATAGTAGTTATGATAGTTTTGGAGTGTATAGCATAGATATGTAAGTGTTGCGCATGCGCGAGTTTGTATTCCGCGCCAAATTTAGACATAAAACGACATAAAATGTTTAATTAAAGATTTCTCTAAAACTAATCGTGACATTTTAATGATTTAAACGTTATATGAAAGGTAAAGCCATAGTCTTTCATACTGAGTTAAGATAATTGTTGTGATATGTTAAGAAATATTCTTAAATAAGTCATAAACATGGTCACAATGTGTACAAACACAAAAAGTGTTGTAAAATTTTAATTATTTAACAAAAAATTCAAATTTTTGCAAATAATGATAGTAAATTAAACTAACTCTTCCTTTTTGTGTATTTTATGTTTGCAAAATACGGAAATTAGCATTGAACATCTGTTAAAGTAGCAAATTGAAAGAAAAGTTTAATTATTTCACTAAACGCTTTGTATTTCAAACACTAATTAAGTTAATTCCACCTCCAACAAAAGAAACCAGCTGCCAATTAGACACCCTAGCTTACACAATCATTCATTTCATCATTTGCAATTAGAAACGTCCTGAAATGAGCATTTAAAGCAAACATAAAGTGTGCATTCACGCATGCATGTGTTTAAAATCGATTGTAGCGTTGTATTTTTTCAGCCTCCATTAATATAATCGCAGATAATAGAAGCCGGAGATTTCTATTCGCTCGGCTGTCTTTTGTTGCTGGTCGCTGCTTTGTGCGGCGTTGTGCAGCATTATTAAGTGAAGGAGCGCGCGCCTACGCGAGCGCACGACGCGCTCGTTACACGTACGCTCATTGTAAGCCGAAGAGTATACCAAAGAGACCAGCGCGAGATGAATTAAGAAAGTGCTCCAACACGCCGACCAGGAACATCACAGCATCTCGCTCGCATGCAGTTTCGACTTCTGAACGAATGCAACCTTTCGAAATTCGAAGCGAAACGAGCACTCATTGTCGTAAAACCAACAATGAGGATCATTTTATGTTATTTCAGGAATGCGCATCGTCAGCTAAGATTTAAACATCGCATAAATATCATTAATAGCCGAAACTATCACTTGTCTAGCAAAAAAATACATTTTGAAGCTTTGAATTAAGGTTATGTTGAAATAACTGCTATTAACCTAAAAATATTGTTTTACAAATTAGATTAATCCGCGAAATCCACCTCTGCAGGTAGTAGGTATTATAGTTGATAAGAGTATATGTAACTATAAGTCCGAGCATGCGGAAAATGCGGAAAGCGTAGAAAATGCTGGGGAAAAAGAAAACGAAAAAGAGATTGTAGCGAGGCGAGCGGCTGGCGAGCAGATTGGCAAAAAGAAGCGGAAAACTTTAACGATGCGTATCCTGACCGATTGATGGGCTGCCATGGACGCGCGGCGCCCTAATAATATTATTTTTCGATCACTCCAGCGCGAGAGAGATTGAAATTTTGGACGTGTATAACTTTTTATGAACGTACATCGATTACACATGTTACATACAGTGATATTTCATTTAATTAAAGGGATTTGTTAGGTTATCTGTGAAAATAACTGCAGTTTTATAGTTTTAAATGTGTTTTAGTTCATGTAGCGCCATCTGGTTACAAATTAAGGAATTAGTTCAATATTGTGTGTTGTAAGCCTAAATTGCGGCTTCCCACAATACACATAGTCTGTCATTTCGAGTAAAAGACTAAAAAGTATCAAATTTTGGTTGTTTTTGAGTGTTTTTGTTGGTTAAACGTGTATTTTTCCATGGTGGGCTCCAAAAGTAAATAATACTTCTTTCTAAACCTTTAAAATGAATAAAACAAGTACTTAACACATATTAATATGTTCTAAACGACGCATATTTTCAAATTACACGTCCCAGCATCATAAATCAAGCCGCCATCGTTTCCATTGCGCACAAGATAACAATTGCCACGCACCAAAGAGATGGAGAAAAAAGTTACCATGCAAAGACAATATGATTATGCTCGAGTGTGAAAGGCTGTAAGCCGTAAGTCGTAAGACGTAACGATCGCTGAAACTGAAAAAACAGCTCCGCACGCACGCGGCGGCCAGAAAAACATGCAACGAGCTAAAAGCCGAAGAAAAAACGCAGAAGACGCACCGGGCGGAGGCAAAGTTTAAGACGAACTTAAACCCGCAGCCCGGAGTCGGAGTCGGAGAGTCAAAAATCCAGCCAGGACGAGTCGGCGACGAGACGTGCAGCCAAAGATCGACGATCTCCACATGAGCAGAAAGGTGAGCAGGATATTTTTATACAGGGTGTATAAAAATTACCTAAAACATTAAAATAACCTAAAAATTGCTATAAACACTAACGCCATCTATGATTAAATTTATAAAAAAATTAAAAAAAATATTTTTAGGTTTAAATTACTTGAAACACCCAGTGGATGAAATATGTGAGCCCTCATTTCGGGTGTTATTCGTGTATCGATTCCGTTTTTTTTCTTTCTTCTTTTATATCAAAATGAAACGAGGGCCGGGCGGCGAAAGAAAGAAAACTCGTCTTTCGGTGGATGGTGTGTGGTGCATGGTGCACACAGCAAGTGGCACGCTGCGTTTCTTCGAATGCTGACCGGCGTGAACTCTTTCGGCGACCCGCGGCGCGATGCACCGGGGTTACTCAGGTAATCGCCTACGCTCGGAATGCGCCTCTTCGGCGGAGACGCGCACACGAGTGGACGACCTTGGCTTGGTCAGCCACCGGCGTGGACCGCGATAATCTCACACACGCGCCTCATCATCATCATCATCATCATCGTGGCTTGTGTTTGTTCTTTATTTGCTTTTTAATCAATTTATTTAGGGTAAAAGGGTAATTTTGAGGTGTTTTGGGGGTGCAAAGTGGTTGTTATAAAAAGGACCATTGAGGAATTAAGAAATTTTATGTGAAAGCTTAGAAAATTTAGGATTTTTTGGAAAAATTCAATAATTGCAGTTTTAGTTTTTTTCTGAGAAAATTTTACTTTTAATTAATTTTTCGGGTATTTAACATCTAGTTACAAATTACAATTAAGTATAAAATGATAGAGTAAGTCGTTATCTACAAAATAAGTTATTAAAAATTAAAATTACTCGGTTAGTTCACAAGATAATGCAAAAATACGATTTTTGTCTTTTATACGGGTTGTAAATTAACTTATTATGATTATCTTGTTGTTTTATACTAAAAAAAAAACACTTAAAACAGTTTTTCTATCTTTAGTCTTTTGTAATTCATCAAAAACAATCTCGTTTAATAATTACGCTTACGCAGAACGTCAAAAAAAGACAAAGATTAACTTAAATTGCCAATTTTAACTATTCCTCTGAACATTTACTTTGTGTTTTCCGTCTACCTATCCTTCTCCCGATTACACTGGTCCATATCGAAGTTCAAAGTTTGCTTTAGCTTTCGCATTACCTTTACCTTTACATTTTCTGCTTTTACTTTGCTTTCCTGCCGCTGGTCCTGGCGCGCGATGTTTGTTCGCGTTCGGTTCTAACTCGACGCTAAGAGAGCTGTGTTGTGCTAGTGTTAGTTAGCCTTTACCGTCTGGGCGCTTTGAGGCTTTCGGTTTTCCGTTTTCAGCTTTCAGTGCTTTCGCTTTTTCCTATCATCTCTGCGCCCGCGTTGCTCGAGGCGGAAAAGCAACGCACGCGGCTAACGAAAAGCAATTTTTGCTCTTTAGTTGTTTAACTTTTCCCTGTGCGTCATTTCGGCTTTTCGATCACGGTCGGAATTTACTAACTAGAACTCGAGAGTAGTCTACATCATTAGGTATTAAATTGAGTTGAAAAAACGTGATAATTAGGGGCTTTTTTGGGTAATTTTGGTGGGAAAGTAAAGTGTTTTAGGGTTTTTAGAGAGAAAAACATTGTTTTAACATAAAATAATTGAAAATCTATATAAAACTCAACGTAAAAATAAGTATTTTGAAAAAATGTTGTTTTTTTAAAGAAAAATTGAAAGTAAAAAGGAATTTTTAGGTTTTTTTTGAGTGAAAAACATAGTTTTTACTATAAATAATTGAATATTTCTATAAAAATTATTGTGGAGATAAACATTCTATTATATTACATCAAAATATATCAAAATTACCCAAAATATTGGTCCCAAAACAAAAAATTTGTTTCTTTGAAACTTTTTTTTGGAAATTAAGCTAAAAATTAAGTTTAAACACTAGATAATTAAATCTTTGTATATAACTTTTCATAAAGAAGAGCATTCTGTTATACTACATAAAAAGAATGTCAAAATTACCCAAAATTTTGGTTTCAGAACAAAAAATTTGCTTAATTTCGCCAAAATCATTCCAAACTTGTCATTTTCTTAAACTTTTGATTAATTTTCTTTCCTTTGTCTAAAAAATCATAATTCCAGCAGAGATGTTGCAAATATGATGCAGAACTCAAAATGAAGTAAGTTTCGCGCAGTTTCCTCCCCGTCGGCTCGAAACTTGCGCTCGCGCTGCGAGTAGATACATAGTTTCTCGCGTCCGCGACGGCCTGCTTCTTTCTCGCGGCTGTCTTGGCCGGCGAAGAAGTTCGAGACCGCATTCCGGCGGCCGCTCACAATGCGGTCCGCGAGCGCGCGGGAGGCTGTGCCGCGCGCCACCGGCCGCGGCCTCATCGGAATGAGGCCCGACTGGCCGGACCGGTTATGGTAATTCCGCGACTGCGGGTAACGTTCGGAGCCTGCGCCGCCCGTTTTCATCTCTTTTTCCTACCAGAAGAGAAGACCAACGACTCGCACACCTCAAAGTATTCTAATGAACGCACGGAAACTTTTTGAAACATTCGAAAGATTAATTAATCCACTGCGTTATGCTACGCCATTTTGTTTCCAAAAATTATTTATAAAGTTTAATATGAAGTTTATAAAAATAAGTGAAAACTTTGTTCATTTTTCACGTTGTACGCTTCATTAATCTTATTTTTGCGATGTTGAAAACAAAACAAAACTGTGATTAGAATGCAGAGTGTATTGTATTCATTGTAATTCAATCAACTGCTCCTCCTGTGACTTTGTCTCATGTCGTTAATATTCTGGAAGCAGCCAGAGTAGTACGAGTACATCCTACGTGATTGCATTATGTTTTGTGAATCAATTGTGAATGATCCTGTATAGAAGTGAAAAACATATTCGTGTGTGCGTTCGAAAACCGCTCACGGTTATTTTTAGCCTCGTTGCGTCTGTCTGATCTTATGGTGTTTATCCCACCATGAGATCTTCTCTCGCGTGTGGTGCAGGTATTCCGGCTGGTTTCTACCTGTTGTGAACCTGCACCAACCCAATTCCAGACGAGTCGTGAGCATCATTAATTGATTGCCCGAGAAACAACAAAAAGGTAACCCTTTTCAAAGAACACACCTTCAAAGATTCTAAATTGGATACCAATAAAAAAATAAGTCAAAGAGAAATTTTTATAAAATGCCAGCGGGAGTAATAAAAAATTTAAAAAAAGTGGAGGTGAGGTATTTGTGTTTTTGAATCAGGTGGTACCCAAAATGTCTTCCCAATTATCCTTGTTGTGGGTATACCTTGATACAGAAAGTTTGGCAAAAGTTTTTAGCCCGTTCGGAGGTAGTCCAGCGAACAGGTCTGGATGGTCGTCGTCGTCGTGGTCGTCGAGCAAAACTGGTTTCGCCGGCCGGCGCGAGAGTAGTCGTCGAACTTGATCGGCCGGGCGCGCGCCGGCCGCCAAAGGGGGAAAGCCGAAATCGTGTCGGCCGCTCGCCGCTCGGCTCCGGTCAGTCCTCACGTCCTCAGTTCTTGAGATGGTGCGTTGGCAGTTGGCGGTCGTGTGCGTTCAAATCACCGCGCACCACCAAAGAACACCCGATACAATTTTCCACCCAAGCGCAGAAAAAAAACTTTCTTTCTAAACCCGGCGAGTGTAATCAAAGTTGTGTGCTAATAAAACCTAAAAACTAAACTGTGGGTATTGTATTCTAATCACGTGTGCGACGAGGTTGCTTTCGAGGTAATCCATGACCGCCGGCAAAGTTTGCGCACGCAATTAGCGCGCGCGCATGCGCGATCAACTAAGCCACGTTTTGAATTTTGTTCACATTTTACACACGCGTGGAACTGATATTTTCTTTGGTTATCTAGCTGTATGAGTTTTGCTGGACCGTCATAAAGCTAGGTTACCGGAGTTAAAACCAGTTCCAGATCAGCTCCGAGCCAAATTTTAGCAAAAATATGTGAAAACACAACAGGTACGAATACCAAACACACCTTATACTTATACTATATATCAGGTACCCATAGACAGATGCGCAAACAAAAATCAATGCTTAACATCTACCGTTCGTTCCGAGAATGCCGATAAAAGGTAAAATGTTAAATGTTGAGTGGTACAGGTAGATGTGATGATGCTGCAGTCCCGAATTCTCGTTCGTTGTTGATTCTCGGTCGGATCAATTTTTTCGGACGCTGCAAACCGGTTTGCGAGCCGATCGGGTTTTACGAGCCGCCATTCTAGCTTCAATGATCTCCGATCGGAATTCGTTTCGGGCTCATCGAACAGATTTCATTTCGAGCAGCGATAAAATTCACATAAACAGGCTGCACGCTCATTTTCGGATTCGTGGAAGGTGGAAACGACTCTAATTTGACATATGATTCATTGTGCGGTCAATTTTTGAGTTCCGGGACCATTTTTAGGAAAAGGAAAAATGTCACCGGGGCATATTTTATTTAAATTCATAAAATATTCGGTGATTATTAAAATATAAGCGTTGGTATACTTTTATTTACATAAAAATTTTAAAAATGGTACCATTTTTGGGACCATTTTGGGTACCATTATTTTTTCTAACCTAAAAATGTTTATAAATATTATTTTTTGTCATAAATAATGGTAATATAGCATTTTCAATCCAAATTTGTATAAAAAAGAAAAAAGGTACCATTTTTGGGGACATTTTTTTATTTTTTGATATAAACTTATTTTTTTTTAGAATTTCATACAAAAATAAAATCCATTTTCATAAAAAACACTTATAATTTGAAGAAAATATGTCTAACTACTTAAAAAGTGCCATTTTGCGCCATTTTTGAACTATTTTTGGTGCCATTTTTTTAACCTACAAAATATGCAAAATTTTGGCCACAATTAACAAAATTTAACTAAAATCTACATATTACAAAATTAGGTGACATTTTACGTTATCTGCCAGTATAAAAACTTATTCCTACACGAATTAGTCATACACTTATACAAACTAGACACGGCATGATGTCTCATGCCTCATTCTGTTATTCCTAAACCTACCGAGAAGGAGAAGTGTATACCCAATGGAAAATCGATGGCGTCGCTCGTAATTTGTACGTAAAAGCCGCACAACATGGAATCCACATATACCTGCCTGTCTTGGCCGTGTGTGCGTTTATGTGTGGGATGCGAGGCGCATAAAACTTTGCGTCATTTTCGAGCGAAATCGACAAAAGAATGTTGGCGCACAAACAAACACGACAATAATGAAATTATCCTCATACAATCTGCATACAATACACATACTAGGTACTTACATTTATTACTTTGTCGAACATCAATGTTTTAAATAATTTGATATTAAAGCGATCGCGACTAGCAGCGAGCAGGATGTTGACATGCGCGTGGGTGACGCGTTCGTCCTCCACGATGTGCGAATGTTGATTAGCACTTGGTCAGAATATCTACATGCGAATTCTGCAGTAAAACAAAAAAAAATGCAAAACGTGTTGATACATTTAAAAACTCCAGTGCGCATGCGTAGATCTTACCTGCACATTGGGTTGCCGTGTGATTAGTTGTAAAGTCGAATCGTAGTGAGCAACCAGTGTTACCATCACAATAATCCACAGTGTTGAAAGTCACTTCATCACCACTCCGTTTTGATGTACATTTTTTGTTGGCAATCTTGTCGATTGCATTGTAAACACAAATATTCAACTCGTAACGGCTTCTAACCTATAAAATAGTGGAGATATAAGATTCAAAATGGTTGTATTGAATAAAATCAGGAAAAGAAAGTCCGAAAGCGAACGGAATGAATGAAAGGCCGATTGTCGCAATCAACAATATGGCGCGCGCGTGTATAGAAGTGTATTTTATCCGATTTCGACTGTCTTCGAATTGCACACGCCGCTCTGACCGACATTTCCAACAAATGGCACTTTCCAATCATCTTTGCACCACGCTTAAGTTAAACTTTAAGTCGCATTAACTCAAGATACATACGACAACCGGAAATGTGATCGTTATTAACCCGATTAAACGACGCGCGACGATTTATACATCCGTAACAAAACACGTGAACAAAAAGCATCAAATACTTTCAATACAACAAACAATTACTTACACTAACTGTAAGATCCTCCAAAGATAAGTATTTCCCATCAATTTCATACGTTGTGGTCATGTTAGGCGTAATGTAATCTTCAAAATTCACTTCGGATGAATTTCCGTGTACGTCAGCAATGGCCGCTGGTATTTCATTTAAATGTTTAGCGATTTGTATAATGGTATCTTTAAGTTCAAAGTCTTTGACCATAATTAAATGACTGTCTCCAGGTGTTATCAACTGACTGTAGGTCCTGGCATGTTCAGAATCAGTCGCCAAAATTATCCGGGCTTCCGGATAGGTGTTCCGGATGGAATCCAACGATTTCTTTGAAGTTACCAGGTCGTTGTCCGTTAAATAAGAAGATTGACCCAGGATAACTATGACTTTTCCATGGGGACGCTCGAAAAGGGTCCGAGGTGTACCGGAAATGTTTTGGTAGTATGCTATTACTTCATGTAAACAGGGCGTTAAGGATAAACCACTAGGCCCTGTAAATAATAAAAGTAAATGGTAAAAAGGTAAAATTTAGGTTATGTTATGTGTTTACAATCGTTATTGTTGATTTTAGACATGGATTCGTAAATTTCCAAGACGTCATTGGTGATATTCACTAGCCATCGACCGGAAGTTCCGCTTATAAGCCCAATACGACTGGAGTAATGTGATACATCAGCTTGATCAACCAGATACCTGTAGATTTTGTAGATAAAATAACGTTTACCATTGTTTTGGTGAAATTGAAACTATTAGAGGAGTTTATGGGGGTGGTGGAGGCGGTGTAGAGATAAATTAATGCAATCACTGTGCAGGTTGCAAAATGCAGTCTTAATAGACTCATTATGAACTTTTGACTTTGTAACTAAACATTTTGAGGTTATGTTACAAATTCTAATGATAATAGCTGTATTCTTAGGTTAGTTTTGTACTCACGAGAAAACCAGTTCCATTTGATACTGTGTATAACTATGATCTGCGATTATAATCACTTCTAAACGTTTTTGAACTCCCATCGAATCTTTACTCTCGCATTCTTTGAACGCCGAGACCAATAATCCTACAAACAAACAAAAAAATTAAGCATGAATGTAAATTACAAAAAAAAAATCTAAAAGCTCTCTGCGTCAACAAGCATCGATTATGAAAAAAATATCATCCACATACAAAACAAAGCACAATAAAATGGCGTCGCCGTCGTAAAAATAGATTCTTCCCCCGAGCGGAGTTCATGCAGATTCCCGCCGAAACGATTTTCCTGTATTGGATTTGATTATTTTATCTCTGGCGAGCGCGCGTTTTTGTAATTTTTTGTTCGGCTTTAGGGAATGTTCACCAGTCGTTCGCTTAATTTGATTTATCGACGAAAAAAGTGCGCTCGCAACGATTCCAATAAAATTCCAGCCTGCGGTCAGCGAATCAAACGGTCACGGGTCATAAACATCGACGCGCTGCCATTTTGTGTATTTTATCCGATGAGAAGGGTAGGGGTAACATGACGGGTCAATGAACTAAGATATTATTATTGTCATCACTTACCAATATTAGAATTCAAATGGTTTATTCCACCCTTGGCCAAATTAGAAATATTTTCATCAACTAACTTCACATTATAATTTCCATAAGTGTTTAATAGTTGTGTCACTTTTATAACCTAAAATATTAAAGAAAGTGTTGAATATATCAAAATGGCGGATTATATATAAATGGTTAACCTTACTTCTTTTGTAATGTTGTAATCTTTGAAAATTCTCTCTAATCGTTCTTCTCGATTGCAGGCTCGAATACTATGGTCGTATGGAACACCCCGAGGCGAGTAATACGTCGAAATTAACTGGGATAAACTCGTCGCCGGAAACTCGTGATACCACCTGCGCACCTCCATGGAGAGAATCAATCCTGCAGAGACACAAACAAAACAATAACATCGTTGTGACGAAAGAAAACAAATTAAAACCTACGAAGCGAGAAATAAAAACAGGAGTATATTAATACAAATATTTTGATTGAACCGGAAGCTGGTCGTATTAAATGCGGAAGACGTCGATTGGCGACGGAAATATAGCAAATGGTAATGTGAGAAGTTTCCGCGTTATTTATGCTGAAAGTTTTTTACTTTTATTTTTCGATAGAAAAAGTTTCAGGGAAAATATGAGAATAAACATGATCAAGCATCTCTTAACATTTTTCTTGCTGATTTTAATGTTTTATTATAAAGAGAATTTTCCGTAGATTAAGTATTTTCAATCCGTTCCTCTGTATTGCTTTTAGTTTTTGAGATATTTGCAATTGAAAAAAATGGCAAAAAAATAAAAAATTTCAAATTATCACTTTAAATTAAATTTTGTGAAGTTCTACCTATTAAAATATGATTATTTTATTTTCATATCTTTTAGAGAATTTATCGAAGTTTCTAAATCTTTGATACGTTCCTTTCTATCATTTTTAGTTTACGAAATATTTGCAAATGAAGAAAAAAAAATGTAAAATTTTTGAATAAGCAATTTTAATCGCATTTTTTGGGACTTTTAGAGAATTTTAGAAGTTTTTAAATCTGCAATCCGTTGGTCTCTATCATTTTTAGTTCAAAAAGTATTTTAAAATTTGTAGAGAAAATAATCAAAATTTTGTCACAAAAAAAATCGAATTTGAATTAAAAGAATTTGATTGCAATATAAATAGTTTCCTGTGTGGTATATGTGTTGATTTAGTAATAATTTCCTTTTGATAATGCTGAAACACGTTTGCATCGATCGCCGAGTTCGGTTTACTAATTAATACCAAAGCAAATGGCGTCTGTTGGCTGATCAATTCGAAATTGTAATCGCGGTAATCAAAGCGATTGCTGACGCTCCCGAATAATCGCAACCCGAATTGAAATTCAAATTTCTATCATCTCCGATTCGTATAATAATGTTTACGTGTTACATTGACTAAATATCAACACAATAGATTCCTATTCATACTGAATATAACCTCAAAATGCTTGAAAACAACCTCAAAACAGAAAATGGTAAATGCTCGCCGAGTATTAGTGTCTGCGGTTGTGTTTGTTTTGTTTTTCAATCGTCCTAATGCGAGAACTAAACCGTTAAAGCTCTCGTGGGTCGTTTTGCGTCGACACCTCGCTTTGAAAGCGTTCGAGTCGAGTGGCGCACGCGGATTATTTAGTTTCGAGTCGGTTTTGGGCCTTCAAAGGGCGATTTGTTTAAGCGCCGCGTGTTAATCCCGCGTTTCGGGCATTTCGGGAGCAATTCAAAAGTTTCCCCACCGAGGACTTAAACATATACACGTAACCATACCATCAATAGCTCCAAGTAGTTGTGCTACATTTCCATCCCAGTGATTTCCCTTCAGATAAAACTTTCCTGGTTTGATGGTGTTGTTCCAAACACCCGTATTGAAGATATTAGGTTTATCAGTTGCTTGATTGATTATCGCTTGCCCCAACATACCACCGAGTGTCGCCAGCCATACATTATCCACATCTGTTGAACTATTGGTTCTTTCAAAAGCTGATGCTATACCAGCAATCAAGGGACCAACAGAAACAGTGCCCCATTTAGTGTAAATCACACCTTTTTGTTCAGGGCAATCAGAATATTCAGTTACACGCTCAAAAGGTCTGGAAAATATTAAATAAATTAACCTCAAAATAAAATTGTAAAAACTGAAGGTATACCTTGATTCATCTTGGAGATGACCTAATTTTTTGTTTAGATTAATCGAGCAGGTTTTACTTTCATCTCCCCGCAGGCGTAAATCAACAGTATCAGAGATAAGAAAATGTAACAGGCAAAATTCCTTGGTGGTAAGAACATCCGGAAATTGTAAATTGGCATTTTCTCCAGTTGTGAGGTGATCTACCAGGTAGGAATGTCTGAAAAACTGTGGGCCTACTCCACGATATGGTAGAACCGTCCTGGTGTATCTTGAGATGGATGCGTGTTGAATACCATCAAATTTTGAACTAAAAATGTTTAAAAAACACAAAAATATTGATGGTACCACTAATACTACTAATATTTTACTTACACATGTAAAATAGCATTGGATATCAATCGAATATTAGGTTCTGTTTTATTGTGTTCCAATTTCCTGATCAATTCTACCAAAGTTCGCGGTTCAAACGGCGGAAAATGATCGGTTTGTAGGTCATACTCTTCACTGTAGCACTTAATCAATTGTGTGGGAATCTGAGAAGATAAACTCATCACCAAATCAACGAATAAACAAAAAATTAAGAATTTAATCATTTTACATGCGTTACAAACTGACTTAAACTGAAATAACTGCGATTTGGCAGCTGCAGTGCAAAGGTGTACAAAAACTGATTATTATTCAGAACACTCATCAAATGAACACAATAGATTATGTTATCTTATCTAATTCGAGAGTAAGGTAAACACTGCATTTGGGTGTTACAAATACTATCTTTTACTTTTGTAATAAAAAAAATGTGAATGCAAACAGCAAATATTAAAATTTAGTATAAAAGTTTTATTTAAATATGGATAAGTTTATGAAAAGCGACAGTATACTATATTAATAAAATTTGTTGATAAAACTGATAATCATAACGGTCATGATGCATGTGAATGAGCTGGTAAGTTTCATCCCAGAGTTTGGATCGCTGCAGCTGAAACCATCGATTTGTACGGTGACCTTGAGGTTGTCAGTGAAACGACAACCGTTATCTGTAAATTTTTAAAATATTTACATTTTACAATATTTTCCTATGATATAGTTATTTATGTGTTTACCTGCGCAACGAGCGCTTGAAGTCTCTGTGGTATGACCAGCGACCAATGCAAAATTGAAATCACTACCGGAAGTCAATTCAATGCTTTGTTCACCAGAACCCAGGACTACACAGTTTTCAGTTGGTTTATCATCGTCTTTGCTTGAACAGATGGTGAGGTTGCCATTGGCCTGCGACCTGAATTTCAACGTTTTGGTACCCTCGCCGGAAATGAACTGTTTGGACACCTTGTAGTAGTTGGTAGTCCCTGGTTCGACGTAGACTTCCATTGTATCCGAGCTGGTACCACCAGACATGGAACTTCCACATTTAGGGTTGATGATCTTCCTGGGAGCTGGAAATATTATTTTTATTAGTAAAAATACAAAATATTTATAATTTTTCAGGGGTACCTTCACGTAGACGATGAATTAAGTTGTCCAGAGTCATTTTTACATCAGTTTCGGAACTGGGAATACTTTCAGGTACGATGAAAATATCCGAGGAAGGATTCCGGACGAAATTGTTGTAAACTTCACGGCTACCAGTTCCAAGAACAATATGCAGGGAACCTTCAAATACAAAACATTTAAATTTGATCTTTTAAGATCTTTTGATTATATTCTTACCTGGATAGTAATTATCCATAACAGAACTAAATCTGCTGGAAATCGTACTTCCCTGAGAGGAATCTGTTGTCTTTGGCATGAAGAGTACCGTTGATGATTTCCCATTCAACTTTGATTTATCCTGGTGCATCAGGGCACGCTGTTCATGAAGGTCTTCAACAGCTAACATTGATTTATAGGAATCAAAACCTTTCGCACCTGAAGATTAAAAAAAACACCAATAGTTATCTCTAATTTATTGATGAGGATTATAATCACTTACTGTTATCATAAACTGTCCTGTTTACATACTGAGCAAACTTGGAAATACTCCAGGTGGAGTTTACCATGATGGTACCATCTTTAGCATTGACCACAGTATAATTACTCTCATACTTATTAATATCCAAATTATCAAGGATATAAGATATTGTACGATGGACATAATCAAAGGACCATGTGGTATCCAAAACAATGATCAAGTCTGTAGCAGTTCTGTCCAGGTTATCATAATCGCATATTACATTTGCTATTTGAGCTGGAATAAAATTTAAGGGCACCTTTAATATTTTTCTAATTTTTTGACTTGGGAAACATACCTATTCCATTGTTATAAGCATCAACAGCTCTAGACGTTAAACTCTTGATGTTTTCCGAATCAGGTGAGACACCAAAAGTGGTGTCCTTGTTGTACAGCTCAGCAAACGCCACGGTTTGTTGTTTGAGAATCTCAGAAGGTGCGTATTGCGCATTAAATTTATTCCTGTTACATGCCCTGTACTCAGTTGAGAACACACCACGATCGGAATAATAAGCATCCAGGATCTGGGACACCTTCAGGTTACGATACTTATCACTCCAGGCCCGAACATTAGAAGCAAGGATCAAACCGTCCAAATCCGCTCGGAGTTCCGGGTTGGTAAGAAAAACTCTTGGTTTACCTTGTTTGAAGTAGTAATGTGGGGCGAGGGTACTGTTAAAACCACCTTTGGCACCAATACTGAACTTGTCTTCTGTTGATCCTTCCAGGAAAGCTACCTCTACTAAATCACCTGTAGAAACATCCAATTTACATAGTGGTACCATGTTTAGAAAGAAGTAAGAAGTAAAGAAGGTATACCTGCAACGGTAACAGCATATTTGCTATCAAGTACAATATCATCCTGAACAAAACTCTGCGTTTCGAAACCTGATGCAATGGCGGCCAAAAGGGTACCAGCTTGTATTTCTCCCCAACGGGTGTAGACCACACCGTTTTCCATAGGGCAATCACTCACCTCGTCACTGTTTAGACCACCACTACGTCCAATGTTTATATTCACACGTTCTACTGCGGGTTCTTGAAGGGCACTCCTGAAAATCAGACATATTTTAGTATATAAAGTATTAATGTATATTAAGTTGCCTACGTTTCTTCGAATTCTTCTCGTTCAGGTTTTGTGACGTTTTTGGCTTGTCTCGGACGACGACGATATTGTCCAGCATGTTTACAGACAGTACTTTCATCACCTCGTACCTTAAGTTCTACAGTGTTGGAACTCATGAAATGCATTGCACACTAATTAAAACAAAAGTAAAATTAGTTGATATCAGTAGGAATATGGATGGGAATTACTAACATGTTCAACCAAAGTTAGAGTATTGTCTGGGAAGGTACTTCCAACATTTGGTAGCAGTTTATCTAACATAACACGGTTCTTGTTGGCCTCTTCACCTTTCGGGGAAAAGGGTAACACGTTGATATTAGGGTTTGCATAATATGATTTTTGGATACCATCTTGACGGAAACTACAAAAATAACAAAAACACGTTTACATGCATTAACTTAAACTGAAATGATATTTTTACCGATGTGCAAGTTGAATTGATAGTGTCCTTGCGTCCAAGTTAGGTGCGCCATCTTCAATCTGCCTGATAAGATCAATAAACATATTGATGGTAGCCGGAAGACGTTGTTCCGGATGATATAATTCAGTTGTATTGTAACATATCCTTAAAGTATCAGCCACATTGGAGCCGGTGTTGGCCGAGGCGTGGACCCATCCGCATGACAACAAGATGGCCGCCGCAGCAATCCACATCAGTTGTGTCATTGCCACAGTTGGTGACTAAAAACGAAGCTAAAATTAGGATACACACACACTTTTCGTGTCAATAAATTGATAAGTAGATCAAATGCGCGTTATCAATTATTACAAAATGGCGGAACAAACAGAACTCTTATAAAACTCAAATAATTATTAATATTGGAGCAAAACATATATTATATAGGTACAAATGTACATAAATTCCTAATTTAATTAAAATAACGTGACTTAAGTCAAAATTACTTAAAATGGCGTTCTAAATTAATATTTTACTATGATAAGAATATGTGAGTCATTTTATGGCACACCCAGTTTCGTAATTATGTTTTTTACATATTTTTATAAATGTCTTAAGTAAAAATTAAGGAAAAAATGCATAAAAACAGTTTTAAACTTACTTTTTGAAGTTATTATGTAAAAATTACAAGATTTTCATAAATTTTAACGTGCGTATTCACTGAAACTTGATTACACTGCAACTGTTGTACCTGTACAACTCAATATCATAGGATAAAATCCCCAAGCAACCTGCAAACGTTAGATAAGATAAAATACTTAATCAAACATAGCTAGCGAAAGCGGTGAATGAGGTCATTATTAAAACACAATCATATATGTTGTATGTATGTCTAAATCACAAATTTATTACAACTTTTAGCCTAGATTACAAATTCTAGAACATATTACACATAACCTAAACATAACCTATACAAATAATCTGTCAATGACAAAATGACAAACATAACCAAACTTTTCAATTGTATTATGTTGATTTCTTCGACGGTGCAATCTTCTGAATATGCGCCGAATTATGCTCGGCGTCTTCCGGACCTGTTTTCGTCTGTGGTTCCTTCGGAAGGTCCGCAGGTAGCTGCGGTTGCAACTCGTTGATGGCTCGCCCTGTGTTGATCTGATGCTTCGCTGCGTAAGCGCGGAACGCAGCCGCTAAATCCAGATTAATATTCTCCAGCGGTTCGTCACCTTGTCGAATGAATACAGGGATATATCCAGGCATAGGTGGTAAAACTGACGGGCACTGGCAAGTGCCAAAGGTGCAGAATCTGAAGAAAATCATTTTTAGTAATTTTTTTATTTTTTCACTTTTTGGTTTTAAATGTTATTTATACCGATTTGATTGCACATTGTGATGAACACTATAAAACACAGTAATATACTGAACTTCATTGTGAAGTATTTTGGTGCGTGGTTGATTCACGTTGAGTATTTTGCGGATTCAAAGTTGAGATGCGCGACCGGCACTCGCAAACCGACTGGCCATTGACTCGCCTCGGATTACCTTTTATATACATATAAAAGCATCATCATCATCTCTGTGGGCTTCGTGTTGCGACTTGCGGTGTGGTCTTCGGATGCGAAACGCGACGCAGATTAGAAGTGCCCACTTTGGCATTTACCGCTGCTTATCACTGCACACTTAACACATATTTCTTCGCCGAGTAAATAGGAAATAATCATTTAGATGATGAACCAAGAACACTTGAGTTTGTCATCGTTGGAATAATAAAATAATAAAAATAAAATATAAGTTTTTCGCGAAATGCGAGCGTTTGTGATGATTTATTATCAGAAATAGTTTTATACTTTTTAAGATGATTAATTAAGGTTTAATCTGCGTAACGCTGCCGGAATTAAGATTAACTCGTCGCTTGATGGGGTTTATTTCCTGGTGGTGGTTTTCTTGGCCCACTTCGTTTAACACATTTAATAGTTGCGTCGTTTGTCTTAAAACTGAAATTCCAGTAATCCCAGTAATTTCTAATTTTATGCATGATGAATAAGCGTGATATTAGTGTCGGTTCGTCGCTCGCGTGTGCAACAAAAGATAATTTCGAAAATCATAAATAAAAATTTACCAGAAAATTATGTGCGGAATGCACATTCCGTTCCGAAATGTGGAATAAATACAATGTGGGAACGTTTGCTAACGAGAGGGAGTTTTCAGGGACGTGAAGAAATGTTTGCAACGTTTTTAACGAACAAGCGAGTTGGAACAGGTCGACGAAAAGGCGTTTCGAAATCGATGGAATTTATTACAGCAATTTGTCTGCTCGACTAACGCACAAACACTACGCAAAAAACAACAAAAAACGAAGTGCAATTTTGAATCGTTATAACTTTGGATTCAGAAATCAAACAGTATTGAATCAAGCATCAATTGAAAGATAATTTAAAACTGTATATACTCTTAAAATTTTATTAATAAAAAATAAACCGTTATTTAGTAATCAGCAAAAAACAAAATATTTACATTATGGAGGTTATTCGATGTATAGGCAACTTTAACAACTTGCAACATACGATTTAGTCTTCCTGATTTTATTAACGCTGATGCAATGTGAAAATTATAATAATTAGCTGCATAATAAACGTGCATTACTGCAAATGAAGCAGACAAAGCGTTCGATTGAATGTGAACACTCTTCCAATGACGATTCAATCATTGAAACTCACGATTTTTATCTTTTACCGCCGATTAACATCGATTTATTGCATTCTGTTAATAATCACCGCAAAAAAATCAAAGCTACAACATAAACATCATTGATTTACTCATAAAGAAAAGGGAATTTAATTATTATTAACTTTCGGACTTGTGATTGGCACTTGTTTATTTATTTACAAGCATTTATTTTCCGCATTGTCTCTGCGAATAGATTTTTATCGTGCGGTTTGCGTTATTCGCCTGTCATCACTGGATATTTTGCAATTTCAATTCCAATTTCAATTTATACACTAACTTCACATTACAACTCGTTTTAATATTGCATAAAACGATTCAGGATGTATTCACTGACGTAAAAATAGAAAGAAATAAAAGAATTTACTGTTTTCGTGCGTTTTTTATGAATAAAAATATTATTATGAGTTAACTATTTATATAAACAATTTCTTGATGACTCACAGATTAATTTGCATACGGTTAATCAGTATTTTAATTTTTTGTTTTGATATTATTCACTTAACGAGTAAAAGTTCCACGTTGAATCGTTTATGAATTTTATGGATGTTTTTTCCGCTTTCCGATAAAATTATTAATCAAACAATAATATTCTATAAGTTAAAACAATAAAATCGTAAATGTCCAGCTATTATTAAACTTTTTAACACTAAACATTTCTAAACACCATTAGTATAAAACAATTAAATTTACAACAACTGTAATTATGAGTATTATTGCGTGATTAGGAACAAAACAATTACAGGACAATTACACACATTAGCAGAAATGATTATTTTATTATACACAGGTATTTTTTACGCATATTTTCATCATAACCTTAAAATAGTTCTTTTTTCTAAAGTTTAAGCGTAGTAAATGAATTGTTATTCATTATAATTATTGATTTCAATCGGAATGGAATATTGTATTGAAAGGAATGAAAAGCGGAAGGTTTTCGACAAGCTTGACCTTTCGACCTCTTCACGTGCGCGCCGCCATTGCCGCCATTAAATAATTACTCAAATTTTAATCGCTTTTCACACACAATCGCGCACGATTTTCAAGTACAACCCAAGCAACATCATTACACCAATGATAATGGTTAATTATTCATCAAATAATACAAAATTACATACAGTATGCCTGTAATAACCTCAAAATAAAATACAATATGTTTAATTAGTTGCATACATTATGATTTTTACGCTGTACACTTTATATATTAATGGATTTTTATCGTTTAGTGAGTAAAGTGAGTATAATCCTTGAGACGTCTTCCGTTGCAAACAGTAAGCGTGAAAAAATTCTAATATAAATAAGTGTAGAGACGATAAACGAATAAAAGCATGTAAACACATTACTCGTGTGTGAATCGAGTGTCTGAATGTCTGATTAGATCATATGCGAAACCGAATCCTTCGTCATCGTTCGAACAACGAATCAAAGATCAAATGATTCACGGATTTATACCGTACAATACTTTTATTCTGCGTGGATTTAATTTGATTAACGCTATTATATCGGATATATCAAATATCAAGTGTCGTGAATCAACTTTGACTTTGACCAACACTCGGAAACGCACGATTTTTATTTATTTATTTATTTATATGTAAATGTTAAAATATTAATTTGACATTTGGCAACAGTGCATTTTGAAGATCCTGATGATTGAACAATATTAATATCCCGGATTTCATCTTTTAAACGATTTGTTAATTATATACTGTTTAAATTTGAATTTCGCTTTTTGTTGAATGAATAATTTCGATTCTTTTTAAACAATTATTAATCATTTGAGTAATTTATGAATATGTAATCATTTTATTATTATTGAATCATCAAAACAAGATAAATTTGCATAATTTTGTAATTATCTGTAATATTGCATTTTGGTAATTTATGCAACCAATTACTCATAACCTATCCTTAGTGAACTCATTGGGAGGAGCAAATAATCACTAAATATTGTTTAAAACGTAAAATTTATATTTTATTACCTAGAAAAATGTATTTTTGAGCATGGATTATCTTGCTGAGTTGCTGATAGACAAATTCTGGGAATATTGCAGACAAGCTCGCAATAACTCGGAATAGCAAATACAGTAAAACAAACTTTCAACACCAAATACAAATATTCGTATTCGTAGATAATGAAATGGCGAACGCAAATCGAAATTATCTGACTAACTGACTACAACATTTTATTTTATAAAACACTCAATAAATTATTTAATTATTGTTTTATAAACAATAAAACTTTTGTTTTTGTCTACGTAAAGTATAATCTCGAAAGGTTGAGGTAATTTCAAAATATTAATTAAACTTTTTGTTGCGCACGTAGCCACGCCGCCATTTTGTATTCCTATATCTCTGCTGCACACACGTTTCATCACCATACAATCGCAATCGCAATCTCGAAGGCAAAACAAAACAATTTCGCGTGTTTCGAACCTCCTAAGCTTTGAATACGAATAAAATGAAAACACGAATATTAAACTTTTTGTCCGCATTGAAAGGCAGCCAACGGTACACACCAGCATTGTATGTGCGAACCGGAGTGTGAAAAAAGTTGCCGATGTGAAGTTCGTGCGTTTGAGGTTAGAGGTTTGAGGTTTTCAGACTTTTGACGCCTATAGCACAAGACCACATATGGCGTTTGAATGTGGATGCAAATGTAAACAGCACTACGTGTGTGTATAAGTTGATTTCAAACTTGAATCGTGACCATGACGAATTGCAGGCATGAATTCAATATTGTCAAATATACGTGAAGATAAACATCCGTTATGCAACGCATTTAATTCCCAGAAATACTTTCATCGTGTTTTTCATCACATTCAATCATTTCTATTGAATGGCGTTGTATTACATTAGGTTAATCTTCATACAGCGCCACCTATATATCAAAAATTGAACTATTTGTAAATATAATACAAAATGGATGTTTTAATGCTATTCATGAGGTTTTTAATACATAATTAGTCGGTGTTTTGATGCATGATTGATTGACATGCAGACATTTTGAGTTTCCAAAGCAAACAACGCAATAATTCTCAATAATTCCGCATTACAGGCACGTCGTTCTAATTTAACACGATAGCACGTCATGTTTCGGTGTTCCTGGCGTTCCGGCTTTACTTCCGGACGTTTTCCAAACACTCCACAATCGTGTAAATGCTTGTTTGGGCAAAACGCAGAGAAAATCAATGCAATCTGCATTTCCACACTCGTCTGCACGCGCATTGTTTCGTTATCTGCACGTTTTGGGCTCGTCAAATCTGTCATATCAACGTGGACGCGTAAAGTGCAGAATTTGTTCGAAATGTGCAATGTTCAACCCAAAACCAAACAAAGAATTGAAATTGAATTTGTTTACTGCAAACAATAATAAATATACTGGTTTCTTATCACTTTGTTTACATTATCAACATCTTAATTAAATTGTCATTAAGTTATCACTTTGGAAATATACATTTTTGACGTTCTTGGAGTCTTAGACAACATTTAGTATCATTTTGAAGCTTGACAAGAACGTTTCTAGTATAAATGTATCAAAATGTATCTTTGGTTGTGTGTATTCGCTGTGATTGTCAATAATATTGACGGGAGAATTTTAAGTCATGAAATAAGTGAAGACACAGAAATGTCTCATCGTGGAAACCGTCAAAACTTTGGTTTTAATCCATATTTTAATCTTGGTATACCACGCCCGCCGACATTACCTGCTTTACCAATTTTTGGTCGCTTTGGTCAACCTGTAGGACCTACACCCTATTTCCCACCTGGGTATGATTATGGAGGCCATGGAGGTCATGGAGGTCACGGTGGAAGACATAACCATCATGGACAGGATTTCAGACATCAAGGACATCATAATCATGGATACCATGGGCATGGTCATGGTCACAGTCATGGCCACGGTCATAGACCTTGGCATAACCATCATGGTCACCATGGTCATCATAACCACGACAGTAATGAAGATTGTGACAGTCAAAGCAACGAAGACAGCTTTGAATCCTCTGAAACCTCAACAGAATCATCAACAGAGTATCCAAGCACAAGTTCAAGGACAACGTCAAGGTCAACCACATCTAGGTCTTCGACAAGTCGTCCCACAATTTCTACAACATCAAGGACAACTACCACTTCAACAACATCAACTACAACAACTTCTTCATCATCTGATAATGATGACGATGGTAAAATCCATGAATACATCGATGGTTTCTCTGTTATTCTTGTAAAACCAGACTGGATACGTAGATGACCTCAATTTTAAACTTTTGACAGTTTCAGAAATAAAATATGAAGTCTAAATGCTCTAAATTATGTTTTATGTTTACCTCAAAAACGCCTAATACCTTTGTTAGAACCTTTTGTAGAACGCGCATTAAAACTACAAGCGAAAACGAAAATAACGCTCAGAGCCCAGAGCTCTGTGTAAGTAAGTACATATAAATATAATAGCCCTAATGGCACAATTTGCGTTGTCTGAGGGTGGTAGACTAAGGGAGGATTTAACAGCCGGCAACTTGCAGAAAGCGCCGGAAGGCGCAGAAAGTGGCCAGGAAGCACTCACCGGCTTTTACGTGTCTCACCCACACGAAAACACGTCTTACAAGAGATGTAAATTATTCAACATTAAAAAAACACCAAGAAAAATTAAAATATTTAATATTTCTTAACAAAACAATTGAATGAAGAGATTATAATTTAGGTTATGTCATATTAAGATGTTAAATATTATAGCTTGAAGTTGTTTTGCGTTTATTGCGAGTTATCGATCGGTATGCACCTTTGTCAATAACCTAATCTAATCAGGTTAGTCATGTGTGCATAGTATTATGTGATAACGCAGTCTGCAACATCGATTACCTATAAAATATGTTTCTGAACATTCTAGACTCGTGCAATATTACCGTAGAGAGTAAAATTAAAAAATTGTTTTATTTTGATGTGTGCGTTAACGTAGGCAACTATTTATACATCAAAAGTATTTCTTTTATTGTGTTGTGATTAAGTTGATTATGATTATACTTAATCAGCAATTTTTCAACCTCAAATCATCCGTGAAATAACGCTTTAATCAAAATCATTCTTCTTCGTCATTTTCTTCGTCGTCTTCGTCGGCGTTTTCATCATCTTTGTCATCTTCCTGACTGTCGGCGTTTTCACTATCTGGATTTTTCTTTTTAGTCCTCTTGCCTTTCTTTCCTTTACTTTTCTTTGATTTTTTACCTTTTTTCTTATCATCGTCGTCATCTCCCCCTGTGGATTTCTTTTTAAACAGCTGGTCGCATTTTTCAATAAGTTTCACGCATTTTTTCAGCTCGCCGTGCCGCTCCCAACATTTTATGAGTTCATACATGGCGAATACTTGACTATCAATGACCAACAATGGCCGCATTAGGAGCGCGTCCAATGAAGCCGAAGTTAATTGAGTGGAACCAAGCCCAGTGGTTGATTGTTGCGGGTAGAAACCGAGCGTTGGTTGATTCTGATTAGGATAGAAACTCGATGAAAGTGATTGTGTGTCGAATGCGCCGGATGACGAAGGATAATATTGAAATGGTCCTTGTGATGCACCAGCGCCATATCTGTTATAATTCGACCAGGAAGCTATCCCACTTCCGGTTGTAGGAAATGGCGAGTCGTCTGGCGTTACATAATACTGTGGACTACCTAAAAGTATACTAAACATATAACAAACGTGTATAATTGGTTGCCTATGATATACTTACATGAAACAATTAAAAAACAACCAAACAAAGCTAAATTAAGCAAAAAACGTAAATAAAACATGTTAAATTTACACTAAAAGTATAAATAAATAAATATTCGGTGTGACTTTGACTTTGTGAGGCAATAAATCGCAGTGGCTGCGCGTTAGCATCTTCAACGACTTTTATATTTCGATGGCATCGCAGTAATGCATTTTTAATGATGATTTTGCAAAGAAAAACAACACCAACACGGAACCAAAGCACACAATTACTTTTTTTTACATCGAAATAAACTAAAAGACTTAAAATGTCGTCTGGAAACTTTGTCGTCACCGTTTTAATCGTCAAATTACAACTAATTAGTGAATTTTAACATAGGCAACTTGTAATACACCATTACAGTTTATTGTGTTGTATATATCTTAAAAATGGTCCCTAAGGTAGGTTAAGAATATGTGGGGGAGTAAAATAACGTGATACAGCACTTGTAATCGATTGCAATCCGAACGAGGTCGAGATTTACGAGCTGCAAACGTCGGAAACGTGGGCGAGCAAAAAAAGAAAATTGCCACTATCGAATCGCGTGAAATCTTACGCGTGGCAATAAAAAAACCTGCCCGACACGTGTATATTCCTCACATGTTTTTATATTTCCATGATTGATGATATTTTTCGCAATTTCTTAATATTCACGTAGATAATCTGTTTATTTCGTTTAACACTTTGTATATTTTGGTACCCACGCATTTTTTGGCTGTATACGTGCGGACCTTTGATCCTCCAGCGCCGAGGAACATTTCGAGGGTGCTGTAATAAATGTTTTTCTCGTTTTGCTAATTGAAGTTCTTTTGTGGCGCTCGAGGAGCAGTGACAGGCGTATACGTTTTTTTGTGTGGCTATGCCAGTGTTTCTGGACGTTTTCATACGTCAGGGAAAATCGAGCGTCATCGTCAGAGTGTGTTTTATTTAAAATTGGGTAATTTAGTTAAGTGCGTGCCCGCGCGCAGCGAAATTAACGCCGGCGAACGTTCTCCACGAGTTTCCCGAGCTTCCCGAGGGCGGTGTGTGTGAGCCACGCAGCTGACGCGTCTACGATTCCGGGCGCTCATCCCTCTAACGCCATTGTTGATTGTGTGCGGATAATTTAATTTGCTTTCAAACGCGGCGAATAAGTGGAGTTTTTCGAAACGAAACGAAACGAAATTTTTCGCAATCAACGTTTATTTAACTTTATTTCAAGCAATTTATCTTAATTATGCATAAATACAACAAAATTTATTCATGAATAACCCAAAAATTCCATTGAATATTCAAAATTTAATTTTTATGTGATTCAAGTTGCCTATATTAAATTTCTATCGAAATATTACTTTTATTTTCTATTTTGATAGAATAAAAATTAAAAACACTCAGTATATCTTAGAAAATCTAAGAAATACTTCCGGTTTTCCTGTTTATTGTCGCCTGTCATATATTTCCGTCTGTCGACACACTGGTTTTCGTTATCCGCACATTTTTATCGAGTGTTGAGCTGGCAGAAAACGTCTGAGCGCGTTGAATCAACTTGAAAACAGCGAAAAGAAAAGATTGAAGAGTTTTTACTCGCGAAATGAAAGGAAACTCAAGAAGGGAAAAGCAGGATCAGGAATAACAGGCGGTCGGCTGTGTTATTCTTATTGTGACTTTTATACTTATTCATACTTTTGCTTTTATCGCGTTTGAACTTCAACTCCAAGTTTATTTCAAACAAAGAAAGCGAAAAGTTAAGACTTTCAGTCCGAAATGAAATAATTTATGTTTTAAACAATAAAGTATTGTAAAGTATTGCGTAGATTTATTGTGAAATTGGATAATTTTTGTTTTTCGTCTATTTCTACATTTTATCGGAATTGAACTTGACATTTTGCATTGACCTATTTGCAAGGCTTCGCGCATGTACTGTCCACAATATTCGAGTGGCACTGTTATCATGTTATCATCGCTGAAATAATATTTGACCGTGCGCTCGGAACTCGGAACTTGAACAAAAACATTCTCGCAGTACATGAAAGCTAAAAGCTAAATCACAATGAACGTAGAATTAAAAGTAAAGTTAAAATGTTTCAAATGTTAAATGGGTTGCATACATATTTTGATATTTTAATTGTAACCTTGTTTTAGTTGAGTTTATTATTTTGCGCAGTTGAATGTAAAACGTCAACAAAATGAAAATTAATCAGAGCGAAATTTGACAAATAATGGAAATTATCAAAATGACATCGTAACTGCAACAATGCGCCATAATGTCGTGGCAAATCAGCTCCTATAGTTGCAATACCCACTTGGTTGTTACCTTGTTACCTTGAATTGTTAATCAAAGTAAAGCCCAACGAGTAGGTACTTCACTATTGTCAAGTTAACTTAAGCGTAAACCCGTTTGTGTTTCCAATTTGGAGCCGATCGTGATGCGTCGGCGGTGTCCGGAATTGTGTTGATTTTCATATCAGACGCAGATCCAAACACTTCGACTCAGAGTTAATACAAATCGCAAAATATCCAGACACATTTTGAGAAACGTTTATTTCATTTCATCGCTTTAAAAATGGAATTATGGTTTGTTTTGATGGCAGTTTTATCCTTTGGCGCATCATACATGCCTGGTTTGTATTTATTTCTAGAGTATTATATTAATATGATGAATTTTTTGTTTGTTTCTTCAGGAGCTGCATCCGGAGGTATAAACTATGCCATTGCAGGTGGTTATGGTAGAGACGACAATTATAATGCTACCTTTGGAAGAAAATATTTTAAACCCAATAATGCTTATTCCTATACCAGTCATAGTGGAGATTATAGTGGAGCTCAAAGAAGAGCTAATGTTGGAAGTTATTTGGACCTTACCGGAGGTCAAAATGGAGGTTATGTTGGTCCCAGTGGAGCTCAAAGAAGGGCTAATATTGGAAGTTATTATGATCTTACCGGAAGTCATGGTGGAGGTTATGCTGGCTCCAACGGGGCTCAAAGAAGAGCTAATATTGGAAGTTATTATGATCTCACCGGAAGTCATGGTGGAGGTTATGCTGGTTCCAACGGGGCTCAAAGGAGAGCTAATGTTGGAAGTTTGTTGGATCTCACCGGAGGCCTTGGTGGCGGTTATGTTGGTCCCGGCGGAGTTCAAAGAAGAAATGTTGGTACCAGTGGAACTCATGGAGGAAGTGATGTTGATTCCACCGGAAGTCATAGTGCAGGTTATGATGGTTCCAGCGGAGCTCAAAGAAGAGCTAATGTTGGAAGTTTTTTGGATCTCACCGGAGGTCTTGGTGGAGGTTATGTTGCTCCCAGCGGAGCTCAAAGAAGAAATGTTGATACCAGCGGAAATCAGAGAAGAGGTGATGTTGATTCCACCGGAGGTCATAGTGCTGGTTATGATGGTTCCAGTGGAGATCAAAGTGCAGGTAATGAAGGTTCCAACGCACCACAAAGAAGAGCTAATGATGGTGTGCCTGATGATGGTTTCGGTGGCGACCATCTTAGAAAAGTCGCCGATGCAACCGAAAATGTTCTTTCACAGTATAAAAATTATTATAATAATTTCTGGAATTTACATGATGATATCGGCAGGCGGTAAGTACGCATTTAAAAAAAAATTCTATGCTTTTTTGCTTTTTTCTTCTTTTTATTTTCTGGCGCTTTCTTCTTGTATTTCCCACTTTTAGCATAACTTCTTACGCTTTCACTACTGGTGATGGTCAAAATATTAAAGCACAAGCTTCTTTGACATATGACACTCCTGAAAGGTAAAACACAATTACATAACCTATACTATACACTTTTACACTACAATAAAATCATTAGAATATTATTTAATATAAAATTTGTAGCATTCAGGAAGTTCATAAGAAAATACTAGAAGACAACGCAAAAATGGCGAAATTCATAAGAGGTGAAACTGATAAAAACGCAGAAACAAGCAGAAAAATAGGAGCAGGCTTTGCTGCAGCTTCATTTGGCAACAAAGGTTTATTGCAGTCGGCAGTTGTAAATCCGGCGAATCCAGTAAGAACATAATATTTTCTAAAAAAATTAACTGGTTTACTAAAAATTCCGAAATTTTAGTCTATGCCAAACAGGCGTAATGCCTTCCAGCCTGTCAATTTGGCTCCTAGTGGTAAAACTAATTTCAAAGGTTTCATGACGGCCAGCAGCACTCATACGCACAATGTCAACGGAGTACCAAAAACTAAACATGTTGCTGAAACTGTCGTCAATAACAACGGAAAAGTTACCGTCCAACATGTCGAATCTCCATAAAGTGTATAACCTAAAAGAATAAAAGTGTAGCTAAAAATTTCAGTGTTTTAAATCTATCATATAAAAATGAATGGTAAAATCTGTTGGTAAGCGCATAACTCAACAACGCCAAGACCAATTTCGTTAATTCTTGTTTTTTAAATGTTCGTTAAAATCCAAGGAAGGTTTTTTACGTCGAAAAAACGGGAAAACCCTAAAGACAGTTCTTTTATATAGGATAAAAGTTGGCATTGATATTCAATCATAGTTATAGTTAAATAGTTGAATCCGAGATGGCGCGCTGAAGTGCATTATTAGCAATTCTTTATATAATTACTTTCTTTCAAATAAAATTGCGAATCTTATTGATAGAATTGATACATAATATGTCTAGAACAAGAGAGTAAAAAAGAAACACATTTTTATTAAACACTACCGGGGCGTTAGTCGCAAGCAAACGCTAGTTTCAAATATAACCTAACCTAACATAACCTAATAAAAAAATATAAAAATGTGGTTAAATATTTCAGTGTTTTAAATGTGTATGTATAAAATTTAAGGAGATGAAGTTTTGCGCATGAAATGTTCGTATGTAATTTAAATCTGCGCGTTATTTTCTTCTGACGCGCCGTGCCGGAAACGATTTGTCTGTTGCCAGCGTGTTTTGTTCTGCATTCCTGCAATGTTTACATTATTTATTATCGCCGGGCGCGCAATTTGCAGATTCGTGAATATGTTAAATCTGGAATTATATTTTCATACCCGTGGCGCAAAATTGCATTTGAACGCACAAAAAATCAATTAAAATCATGAATTGGTAATTTCTACAAACAAATGAGTTTTAATTGCTTTTTATAATCACTTTAGCTCCGCCCCCAATGCAATAAATCATAGCCATTTTAATTTTTAACCTAAAAATTTAATTTAAAAAAAATTGAAAATTGAAAAATTGATGAATTTTAAAGTCAATTTCAACGTATTTATAAACATATTTTGGCTGTTTAAAAAATGGTTGTTTGTAAAGTAGGTTTACGATCGAGATGTTTACGTGATAACGTCTTATTGGTGATATAAGTTTTGTTTGTTGCAATTGTTGTAACACTTCACTTGCACTTCACATTTTGTTTTACTGTTAAACATTAAACGAAAACTTAACCGCACGAGAAAATCTCCATTCGTTTGTATGCCGCTAGAGTGAGAGAGACGGAAGATCGGTCAACTCACTCGAACGCTATGCCTGCCTCCGCTCGTGTGGATTTCACGGAATGACTGGCAGCGCTCGAGATGAGAAGGGAGATCGGTCCGTCTCTCTCTCGTTATAACGAGAGGGGGGGGTATACCTGCGATCGGCCTCGAGAGGCCTCGTGACACAGTTTCTGAACATGTCACCCGGCTAAAACGATTTTAAAGACGTTATCACGACAAAAATGTTTTATTATAGTGTGGTTAATAGTCTACAAAATGGTAAAAAGAAAATTAAATTTGATGAAGTAGTTTTCAAGATATTTAATTTTGCGTAAAATGAGTTTTTGTTTGTTTTACATTTAAGTACTAAGCTAGAACTATTTGCAAAAATTAATTTTATTTTAATATAGAGTTTAATTTAAAGCTATTCATGTGCCTGGCTCATTTTCAAGCATGGGATTAGATTTACCAACCTCATCCCCCGTGGAAAAACCACCCGTTTTTCACCCGCGCTTCTCTTTTCAAGTCCTTTGTGTGCACGCGCACGCCGACTAAATCAAATTCGTCGCACCGGTGAAAACGAAACCGTAATCCACGAATTCAAATCCATCTCATATACTCGCATGCCACCACCACCCTTTTCCCTCTTCATCCCTAAAATAATAATAAAATTCGAAAGTCTAATTTGAGTTGGCGAAATGTTTCAGTGTTTCACTGTTTCCAATTACGCAGCGACAGAGATCAAAGCGACAGCTGAGTGAAAAGAAAATATATATACCTTATATATAGAAGTTAGGGGATGATGTGATGGTGGCGTGTTGGCAAATTACGTTTTCGTTTGCATTATGCCTGAGCCACTCATCGGCCGACGATACGAACTCAACAAGTTATTTCATTTCATCTTTGCCGGCACACACAATCGCCGCTTGCGGACTCATCCCTTATAGAAAACACCCTCTCAACCATCCTCGGGAGGAGAAAACTCCATTAAACTTGCTCGTACTTTCGCTTTCTTTGCGAATACTCCGAGATATTAACATGCCAGCATTTATTTTTATGTTTTTCGTTGTATTTCTGAAGATTTTCATGTTTTTCAAGCAAATATTCAAAGTTTTTAACAATTCAACCAAGTTATTTCGTTGTTAAATGTAGGCAACTTAGTATACATCAATATAATTGTATTTTTAATGGTATTTTGAAAATAAATGTAGGCAACTTATTTTACACCTACAGAATTATGAGGATATAAAAATCTAACAAATTCCATTAACAAAACGCACTCAATCATCAATCTTAATAAAATCCATCTTAATAAAACGTCAATATAGTTTTATAGCATCAATTTGTTGCTTTTGGCGTTTTATTGCGTTTGCAAGTTTAATTAAACAAGCACTCAATCGATATTCATATGTATGCAACCCAACATACACAATATCTCAACCTAGCAATTTGTTTCCTTTAAAAACACATTTTCCATGGTAAATTTTATGTAAAACAAGTTTCATAATGCATTATTTCCTTCACTTGCACTAAATCTAAGCACTCGACAACGTAAATCTGTTTACAATCGCTTCGAAATGAAATTTCGCGCAAACCGAGTAATTTATTAGCGATAAATTATTATCGCTGCGCTTTTTAAGCCGATTGTAAGCGTGGCGCAACAAAAACAGCTTTTAGGACACTTAATTGAGTTGCCAATTCGAGACGACACGCCGCGTCGACGCGCAATTAAGAAGTTTAATCAAAGCGTAGTCAAAGCTCTCGTATGGCATCAGCGCCACCCCCTCAGGATCTTCTCCTTCGCTGTACTCCTGTTTCCAAGGCGGTTGGTGGCATTTGAATAACCTGAACCTGAACGTCCTGACGTAAAACGCGAATCGATGTCGATGTCGCCGGCATGCGCTCGCGTGGGCGGTTTAATATCTTAGGGACGGGGCGCAGTGACGCACTTGTAAGATGTACGAGTAAGGTGATGCAGATGGTTAGGTGCAGCACTTCAATCTTGTAACGGAATAAAGCAATCATTTAAAAGCATTCTATTGCGATTAAAAGAATGATTTATTTCTTTTTTTGTTTGTTTTTGGGTTTTAGGAAACACTCTGTACGTTAAAAACTAATTTTAATGATTTAATTAGTTTAGGTTTAATTTTTAATGTGTTTACATTCTGGATAATTTCATAATTTTATTGAATTTTTATGAATTTTAAGGCAGAAAGAATTTAAAAATTAAAATATTGACATAATTTTTTAAAATCGCAATTACTCATAAACTAATTACTCGATTCGTATCAATTTAAATGTATATTATAAATAATTAATCAGACTTTTAATGGATACTTTATTTAAAGAAAAATAAATTGTTTAAAGTTGTTTAAATTGTCTTTAAATTTCAATAAAATTTATCAATATACAAATTTAAAACCAAAATAATACATTTTACAAAATAATTAATATCTCAGAAACTACTTTATCAAATTTAATTTTCTTTTCAGTATTTTGGATACTATTAACCATACTATAATAAATCATTTTTTAAACAATCAAAATATGTTCAAAAATTCGTGGAAATTGACTTTAAAAACCATCAATTCTAAAATCTGATTCTGTCTATAATGATGTGTATATAAATGTCTTTCGAACCCAATTAAGACGCAATCATCTACAGTTTCCTGCTAATGGACAATTAATAACACTCTCTGATGCGTCGACACGTGCCACCATTAACAATATGCAATTAGGTGTCACAGAAGATGACAATCGACGTGCTGCAAGCGTTGCAGCAATGTATTGTGAATTGTGATGACACAATTCACTAACGAGCATCACAACTTGCCTCACATTCGATATAATCCATGAGGTGCACTTCACATCATTCCCATTCAGTAACATATCAACAAAAAATCAATAAAAATAAATATGTAACGGTGCTTTTTCTACGGTTTTGCAGGCGGATCAAGATAAAAATACGAAAATGAAGTTCACGGCTAATGTAATTACCTAAGAGTGGGTTTCTTACGATTATTATGTCCATTAAATTTATTACATTACAATGGATGTTGTCGTGTTTCCTAGCGGAGAGGAAAAAACGTGCACAACATCATAACACATCAATTACGTCGAGAAAAAATCGAGAAATCTTCGATTCGCTACGTTATTTATATAAAAATCATTAAATTATAGCTTGATTATACGTTTTTTCTTTATCGTAATAATAACAATCATGTGTAATGAGTTTGGAATTAATTTTATTAACATTATTAATATATGAAGTTATTTTGTGTGCATTGTGCGCTTGGAACTAAGTTTTAATCTGATGCTCAACTTTGAGAGACAGCTGAAGTCGTAAAAGTTATTATGTAGACAAAGGAAAAGTTTTAACACATTGTATAGTTAATTATTTATCTGATAAGAACTTTATCTATTGTGTACAATATTTATTTAGCTTTAAAATTTGAATTATTTAAATAAAATCATAATTTCAATTTTTATGCAGTGATTTGCTTAAAAATTCAAAAAATATTAATGTATTAATATAATAATCTACAATAAAAACATATTTATTCTCAATTAAATTCCCTTTCTTTTGATATCTTATTCAATATTCTAGCTCTATCAAATCGAGAGTTATACGGCTTCAAAATCAGACAATTTTTATCTCTCAAAATCCCAACTTAACACTAATATAAATCATAAAATCCACGATAAAAATTTCAATAAAAAGTAATTTTCGCATCCTCAATAAAAGCAATTATCGGTATTAATATTATTCAACCAAAAACAATGAATAAACCTGATTGAAACCCGATATTCCACCGAATTTCATTCGGTTTTTCATTTTATTCACTGAACCGAACAAATTTCAACGAATTTCCACGAATTTACTCACAAAATGTTCACCCAGACCCTGCACGGCCAACACAACCCACACAACTCTTGTCGAACATTTGAACCGTGCACAGTTTACATAAATTCAACGCTCAACAACCTGTGCAACGTGCGTCGAACAATACAAGATAATTATCAACAATTTAACACATCAATTAATTGAAATGCTTGTGCATTGTGTACGAAAAACACCACACATTGACGTGTGAGCGTAATCGTTTAGTACATTTATGTATTAATTAACGCTAAAATTGTGAATTGATTATAATTAACATGAATGCAATTGTTCAAGTGAATTTGAGTAAATTTGATTGTATTGGCACGATTTATAAATAAAATCAACATAAATGTGTTTTATTTGGGATTTTAGATTTAGTATTTTATTAATGTTTACCGTTTTTAATTTAATGTTGAGAATTGTCTGCATTGTGCTGCCCCCTAACGCTGGAATGTGTAACCTTCACTTTTATTTTGTTTTGTTTTGATTCTTTTTATCGATGTTTCGAGCGATATGAGACAAGTTTATCTCAAGTAACACGTTAAACCCAGTGTAAAACGTGTACGAAAGTGAATAGTCAGTATTACAATTACAATAAAATAAACACGAATCAAAACTTAAATTGACACAGTGCGCAAACGTGTGTTCCACTGCAACGCTAAACAACGAGTGCATCCGACAACGTTTATCTCTCTTTAACACACTGCAAATTACATAAGTTGTCATGTGCCTAACTTGATTTTAAAAACCGTTAACTGTTATATTTTTATAGGTTAGATTATTCACATGCAAAAGCTGCCGAAATGATTTCGAGTTTTGTAGTGAAAACCTCTGCAAATCAGCAAAACCCCGGCGGGATGTGGTGCAAATCGATATCACAAGGTAAAACGCACATTTCAATACCATAATTCTATAGCGAAGCGGCGCACAGCGCATATAACGAGCGAAATTGTTTTCGGGGCGAAAGATTACAATGGAAATCCATTAGCAAAACGCGCACGGGTTGAAAATATTCGCGGTATTTTATAAATTGCGCTGGGAATTCCCAGCAACATTCAGGCACACACCTGAAAAGGGATTCTAATTACGTATCTATTTATAACGATTGCTTTGAACGCTTCGGATACACCATCATTCGCTTATAATTATAATTATTTCACTTTTGTCTTCGTATTTGTACGATTCTGGGTATAAATCGTTTTTGTGCTCGTACTTATTCGCTCAATGTGGAAAACCCTCCGGCGCCTAATTAAGATTTGTCCGTAAATCGTAAATTTCGTTTTTGCGCTTTTTGCGCCCGTTAACGTGGCTTAAGAATGGCGGGCGCTCGTAAAACATTTTTTGCCTCGCACTTCAGACGTTTAATAATAGAAAAGCATTAAAGACAAACACAAAATCAAGCAAAAAAAATGTTTGTTACAATTTACAGTATGCACATGCAGTGGATTTCCATTTTCCACAAAGAGTAAATGCTGGAAAGGTAAAATGCAAATTGTAAACGGATGCAAATCCATGAGATTATTCAAATCACGCTTGTTCACTTGTTCAGAAAGCGAGCAAAAACCACACAGACAATAAATTAAACACAAACATACATAGATTTAATATTTACCCACAAAAAATACAAAAAACTTGAAAATTTTAATGAAGCGGTGCTAATTTATCATTAATTTGCTTTCCAGGATTATTAAAATTAACATACGGCGGTGGTGTGGTTCCTGACCACACCGAATTCGGATGACAGATGCACGTGGTCGGCGGCGGCGGTGGCGGCGCTGTCACCCGCCGATACCACGGTGCTGGATTGCTATTGTAATTCCAACTGGGGCGTTGTACAACTCCGTATCCATACCCGTTGCCATTGGTGTGATATTTCGTATAATCATTTGGATAATGCCCCCGTGGTTTAAACTCAACGCTCACCCCCAACGAGGGGACGAAACCGCCCCCGGTGCGGACATGATCCTGCGGAAAATTATGCTGGTTGTAATGAAAGTGTTGATGTGGATTATCCGGTCGTATAATGTGTTCTTGTGGGGTGGCTGCATTGCCGCCCCCGTAGCCTATCACCACGGGCACATCTGGAATGTCTTCATCTTCTTTATCCATCGATTTCACTATGGTTTCTTTCGATTCAGGTTTATTTGTTTTTGCGTCATTTGCATTCACTTGAACTTGCACAACCACATCGGCAGACAGAGAGTCAGTGCCCTTGGGGTCTTTTGTCGACGTTGTGGTGGTGTTACACCCGCCAGACGCACAAACGACGCCAATCTTTGGCTGCGCATTGTTATTTTTATCTTCCAACGCGTAGACTCTTTCGATTATCCTCGGTTTATTCTGCGCATCATCAAAATCCAAATTGGAACGCACATTAATTCCCCAAACCACTAAAAATGCAATAAAATATTAATATTATTTATGATATTTTATTATGTGTTGAATATCTACATTGATTATAACAAATGGTTATAATTAATAAAGGTGTTGACAACTTCATCGTCGTGAGCGTACTGAAAGTGACAATTTTGCGCCGGCAGAAATTACACCTTAGCTTAGCGTGACAATAAGTAATTCCAGTTCAATCCCCAGGCTGGTAAATTGTTTGAAGCGCAACCGCGGCGACCGGCGACAAATCGGATCCTTGATGGCCGCTTCAAGGCTCTCCGAATCGTTATGCATTAGAAATCCGACGTATTCTTTTCGCAAATTGAGGATAATAGAGTTTGACTCGTCTTTATTACAGACACGTACTAAAAAAATTATAATAAAAATAGCAAAACACTAAAAAATAGTGTTTTTAAGATTGAAATAATAAATTACAACTCTGAATGGTCATTTTTTACATAATCAAGTACTCTGATTGAAACCGTGTAAGATTAAGGCTTGTTTTTTATTTAACACGTGAATATTCATCATGAATAACACAATAATTATTATAAATGGAAAGTGACACGCGATATTTCTTGTTTTGAGTCTTTATTACTCGCACCGGAAACTGTACACATCGTAGAGCAATACAATTGCACAAAAATTGCAATCAAATTCATGTTTCTATTGTTTTTGGGTAATTTGGAGCAAAATTTCTCAAAATTTTCGTTAAATTCATATAAATATGACAGAAATGTACTCTTTTTCATTAATTTTGTTGCAAAAAACATTTTTCTTAAAAAAATACTCATTTTTTTATTGTTTCATGCAGTTTTAAGTAAAATTTCTTATAATTATCGTTAAAATTTACTGTTTTTCGTGCGTATTCCTGGTAAAAATTGTTTTCTATGAAAATTTCCATAAAAATTATTATTAATTGACAAAGAATTCGTAATTTAATAGTTTTCGTGTAGCTTTTAGTAAAATTTCCTCAATTTTTCATAAATTGGCATATTTTGATGTATTTTCTTGCAGAATACTTGATTTTCAATGAAAAAAATCACAAAAAACTTGTTATTTCTTTACGCTGACATTTATTTACACAATTAAAGTATAAAACATAGAAAATAGGCATTGTTTACACACTGCTTATGACAATAAATACGCTTACATGCTAACAAAAGTGTATAAAACGTAGTTAGTATAAAATTGCACAAATCGCAAGTGATTTCCAAGCATTGCGCGACGTTGATTACTTATTTCTACAGTTGGCGTTCGCAGTAGGCCCGTGTGACAATATCTCTCCATAAAAAGCGATATTTTTAGAGACACAATAAGCACTCTTCCTTTAAAACCGTCACGTATTTCGATATAATAGACAATCATTCGCTGCGTTAGTATTTATAAAATAATATATAATATAAAAAAACAGTCTTATAAAAAGCCGAATAATTAAATTTTGGCACGTATTGCATTCAGCAATCATTATTCGTGTAAAAAAGGAACATTTCATCAATTCCACATGTAGTTATGCTTATGTTATTTAAACATATCTAATCAACTGTGCGTAAAAGTCTTGTAAACAGACGTGAAGTTGTGAAAATGTCGGTCGTTCTTCAGCGCTCATCGCCCAACAATACGCCATTACAGCAAATCTAGAAAAATAAAACAAAAAATGTTATTAATCAATAAAATACCATAAAATATTATTGTATTATTTAAAACTTACAATTCATCTGGACAGTTTATAGGTTGTGCTAATCTATAGCCATCTTTAAGATACGCCGCCATTTCAAACGGATCAATCTCAACATAAGGCTGTTGCGCAAGCGTAGTCAATTCCCATAATAACACACCGAAAGCCCAAACATCCGAACTAGCTGAGAATGTTTTATGCAATAAACTTTCAATTGCCAGCCATTTCACCGGACGATTCTCATTATCACCCAAACAATGATAATCCGACGGGAATAGATCTCTTGACAGTGCGTTATCAGCAATTTTCACTTGCAATTTATCATCGATTCTAATAAAAATCACAAAAACATCAAATAATAAAATTATATCATAAAATATTTAAATTTTTACTTACATGCAATTCCTGGCTGCTATATCTTTATGTAACAAATGTTTCTTGTGCAAATATTGCATAGCTTCAATCACTTGCAAAGCCATATCCACAACCTCTTGAGTCGTCAACGTGTGAGCAACACCTTCTGCGTTACTCTTACATTTCTGCAGAAATACTTTCATGTTGCTATAGTTCTGATACGGATATAATAAATACGGCGCTGTGTTATCTTCAATCGACACGCCTAATATAGTCAAAATGTATTTATGATTCAGTGAATACATTGACATTCCTTCTTGTAAAAGTAAAGAGATTTGTGTTTGTGATGCATGATCAGTCGCTGTTTTGATGATTACTTCTTCCTCCACGCCTGTGTCATTTGTATATGATCCTAGGTAGACTCTTCCGAAGGTTCCTTCGAGGATAACACTGTTGAGATTCACTCTGCATCTAAAAATATAAAAGTTTAGTAATTTTTAAAGTGTTTTGGTATATTTTTTACCTTTTGATTGTTAATTCAGCGATTCTTTCACGTAAATCCTTTGATCGTTCATCAATCAAAGAATAACTCGGCATTCTACGAAAACTTCCATAGGAAGATGTGGACGTTGGGTTTCTTGGCGCGGATGTTAAATAAGTCGTGTGTGCTTGAGTATTATTCGCTTTTCCTGTACGCATTAGTTTCTGATTTTTGAAATAACACCCAACCAAACTTATGCTCACGATTATAACGACAAAAGCAATCGCACAACCAACTGCAGTGTAGAATATATTCGTTGATTTATATTGTTTCGATAAAGAATCAACGTGGACTTGATTCCCGAGATGAGAATCCATTTTAGTGCAGATTTTCTTCCGGTTAAATGTTAAAGTTGTTATGTTTAAAGGCATAACCGTGATGTTTACTTGAATCGTCACGGATACATCCGCTGAGATTACTCCGGAACAAGGTAGACTCACACTGAATGTTTGTAAGGACATAGGGACTGAACCAGTGGAGGTGATGTTTAGTTTAGGGTGACCCAAAGCAATGGTATCTGTTACATCCACGCTGATTGAATATGGAAGCTGGAAATTTAAAATTTAATTGTTTTTTTTGTTGTTAAAAATTAAAATTTCGGGTACTTACAGGGCGTCCAGCGAAACTTTCCCATGTGAAATGTAAAGTATCTATTTTTGATGGTACAGGCACAACAAAGACCATTGCGTAGTCATTTACAGTACCATTTCGGACGTAGAATAATTCCATTTCAAGTCCTGAAAGAAAAATTTCAAATTTTAGAAACTTAGGTTAATTTTTAAGGTTATTTCGGCATAAAAAAGATATTTATGCACATAAAATGACAGTTACTTATTTTTTCTTAACAGTTATTATTAAAATATTATTTAAATGCTTCTAATTTGTTTACTAGTTAAAATTACACCTAACACCATTAAAATTCCGCACATCTCGTTAAATTTGCACGGAATTTATTACTTCATAAATTGGTAAAACATTTTACGAACTAAAATTCACATACGTATAAATTTTACGATGGAAATATTAGTTGGCGCGCTTTAAATCAGTTATTATGTAAATAAGGCCTGGAAACATGATGAAGATCAATGATTAGAACCAGTTTTCTTAAGTAAGAGCAGGTAGACTTGTAGCGCAACATCGGTTAGCATCATTACTCTTTATGTCTCTTATTCTATGTTTAGCACCCAATCATCAGTCACAGCAGTAAAGTAACTCGGCTCAGGTTGAGGTAGTTTACCTGCCTTGTTATTAAAGTGACTGGTTGAACGTTGAACAAACAGATTAACCATAGGGGATCATTTAACACGACTGGAATTAGTATTTCTTTGGAAAATTTAATGTGGTTTTGAATTTTACGAGTCTTCTGGTTTAATATCTTCACGTTTTATCTGTTTATGTCTTTTTCTCTTTTCTTGCGGGTATCTGACGGTCGATGATCTGGTTAATTCCTAAATACGCATGCGCGTTATAAAATAAATTTTCTATGGTTTACTTTTGGGTTTTACTCAATTTTATTTTAATTTTTTGACAGAAATCTTTGTTTTGATAAAAATTTGATGTTTATCTATGCAAATAATTTATTTATCTTCTAAAAAATTAATAAATATGAAATCTAATTTTATTAATTTGCATGCATCTTTAAAAATAAATAATTATTTACTTACCAAGAAGACGATGCACTTCCGATGAGCTAAGATAAAAGTTCAGATATCCATGGACGATATCCATCAATAGGAACAAGTAGAACGCGATTTTCGTCCAACATTTCGCTGAATTCGTTGGCCACATTTTCAAAACACGCGTTTTAATGATATATCACAATATGTTACGGACCTTGTGGTCATATGTCAACTCCTGCGAGCTTTTCCTCGCTCGGTATTCATTTGTTTTTGTTGTTACATCTCCGCGATTACTCAGTTTATCGTGTTTGTTAGGTTATGTTAGCTGGTTGTGTAGAGGGGCTTTGTGCAAGCAGCGAGAAACGAATGCGAGCGTGAGCGTAAAGATCGTTTGCGGCCTTGGTTTACGGTTTAGGTGAACCAGTTGCCACTACTACAGAGGAAACATGAAAAGAGATTTTGTTTGTGTGGTAGTGTGAGGTGAAGATAGTAGAAGAGAGCTTTATGAAGCATCGAAGATGGGGAGAGGGATGACCTCTGTTGGGTGGGTTGGAGATTGCGTTTTATGCTTTCACCCTAAGCTGGTGAAGGTGCAACGCCCAACTGACGAAGGAGAACGGAAAACCCCGAAGCTTTGCGAAAAGCTCAGGTATAAGCTCACAGAGTATAAATTTATTAAATGAAACGAAATTTATAGCAATTAACAGCTTCAAAATAAATAAAATACATAAAATATTAATAAAAGCACCAATTGAGCTTGATTTATTTGGTTTTAGGTGTAAATAAACAGCTTTTATTTAAGAAAATAACAAAAACATGTATATTTAGTTGCATACATTCACGTAACAAAACATAATATAAATAAAAACATTTTTGGTTGATATTTTAAGTTAATAAATACTGGGACAGTTTTTCTGATCAGTTCTTATAAAATAAGCTCGATTTATACCAATATTGTCTAATATTTTATAAGCGTGACCAATTATCTCCAAAGAAGGTAAACGACTTCTTGTTAAAATCCAAGCATTTTCTAAAATTTCAAATTTTATCATTAATAATCAATTTTTTGAGGAAAAAAATAATTTTTACTTGTACTAAACATTCCGAAGTTGTTACATGACCAAACCAAAGAATAATTGTCATAATCCGTATCAAGAATCCAATATGGCGCTGTAAAATTGACGAAACCTCGTAACGAAGGAAATTTAATTGATAATTTTGCATGATCTGATCGTTGAAGAACATTTCCTAATCCTTCAATCGTCGATTCAATTCCTGTTCTAAATATTTAATTATTTTTTACATTTTATGTTTTTTTCTGCGTATTATGATGACTTACATTGCACTTGTTTGCCTGTTAATTATAACAATGTCGCCTTGTTCCGTTAGGCCGTAATCTCCGGTGACACATTTGCCGCCAAATTCGAAGAGTGCGAAATATCGCTCAGCCTCGTACCACTTACCCAAGTACTAGAAACATATTACATTTTGAAATTAGCACCTGCAGAATATTTGCATGTTTGCACAATCTGCAGTTATGTAAATAGTTTTTGATAACATTTTGCGCTCGCTTACCTTTTGTGGATCAAAATACTGCATAGTTGGTAGGTCAGGACACGGGCCGAGAAAAGGCACCTGGGTGAACGCACTCGCCGCCAACGCAAGCGCGATAATCAACCGAATCGCCGATCGCATTTTACGACGCTAGATGAATTCACATGCACGCGCTGCAAGTCATGCAACTGAAGTCCATCACAGCGAAGAAGATCTATGACATTCGTGCTATGCCAAGGCAATAAGGTCAGAATAACGGTGTGTTTGCTAGGAGTGACTATTGATTTCCAATATATATTATTTTCCAGTCAATTCTAAACATAATCAATATCAAAATTTGCAAAAAATTAAAAAAACGAAAATTTGCATAAACGGAACTTAATTTATTTACATAAATAATAATATAGGAAAATTACTAAATATAATAAATAGTTTTTAAATTATAAATTTTAAGCTTTGATTGCGTTGTTCTTTAAAATATGGTCTGGGACGCTCACAACAGGAACATCTTTGTCCTTAGGAGTTTCTTCCTTAGTTTTCTGAACTTCTTCTTTTTCTACTTTGATGTTTTCCGGTTTAATTTCAGTAATCTCCGGTTTCTTTTCCTCATTTTCTTTTGGAATTTCTGGTTTTGTTTCTGTCTCTTCTTTGACACCAGAAGTACGTAGTTCTTCATCGTTTTCTTGAGTTTGTGGACTTCCTGAATGTTCAGGGATAGTTGATTGGGCTGTGATACCATTTGATGCGTTAATATCAGACGCTGCTAGGAAACAACCAGCTTGATCTGTTTTCACGAAGAAAGTGCGGCTTATTTTGAATTTATCCAAAATACCGTAACCCTTTTGGAGAGTTTGGTGACTTGGGAGACGTTCCCTGGTCATTAACCAAGCGTTTTCTAAATATAAATAATAGTAAAAAATTATTTTTTATAATTTTACTTTTTAGTATATAGTTTAGGTTTTTATGATAAATTTATATTTACCTGTATGCACTGGTCCAAAGCCATTGCAAGACCACACAACAGCAAAATTATCATAATCAGTATCCAAAATGGTAAGGGTGGTTTCAGTAGGAATCGGGGTTGTGGCGTATTTGACATGGATACGACCTTCGTCACCCTTACCCAAAACCTCCATGTTACCATTGATGACACGTTTTACTCCAGTTCTTATTAATATACAAACAAAATTAATATTTTTTTAAATTAAAAAATATAGAAGTAAAAATTCTTACAATCTGTTGGTGACTTCATTACTAACAAAAATCCTCCCGCTGGCTGACTTGGCGTAGTCGGTAACAACGCATCGGGAAACAATCTCGGAGAATGTAAAATAGCGCTCAGCTTCGTACCATTTACCAAGGAAGCGATTCATGTCGAAATCGGTCATTGGTAGGTACTCTGGACACCATCCCACGTTAGGGATCTGCGCGTGGACCGCAACGAGTGTTGAAACAGCGACGAGTAGGAATATCATGTTGGTTATCTTCCTACGGCTGTGAAGACTGTGAGTGTCTAGTTCAACCGCGTAGCTCTTTTATAGTTACAGGCGCTTTGATAACTAACGGTATTTTTGCCTCCCCCATATCACATCTTATAACTTCATCCATTTTTAGAATTTTAGAATAGAAGTTTTCTAGTTCTAGTTCAGGTTTGATAAATAAATCGCATTGATTTTTGTGTAAAAAAACACAATATAAATTTATTTACACATATCGGTAAAATATAAATAAATAAAATAAATAGTTTGTTAAATTATGTCGAACATAGGATGGCTTGCAAGCTTTTTAAGCTTTGGTAGCGGTAGCGCTCAGGATATGGTCCGGGACGCTCACGACCGGCACTTTTTCTTCTTTCTTCTCTTCTACAATGGGTTTTACCTCTTCAACCTTTGGAGTTTCTGGTTCAACCTTCTCAACCTTTTCTACTTTCAAAGTAGCTGCTTCTGGTTTGGGTTCTTCTTTGATCTCCACGGGTTTAACTGGTCTGGTGTGTTCAGAAGGTTTGATCTCAAGGGTTTCTGGTTTGATCTCAGTAGTCTGAGGTTTAATTTCATTCTCCTTGACGGCTACTGGTTTGTCACCTTCGAGGACACCAGCGGTGCGGAGACCTTCAGCTGCTTCATCACGTTGGTCACTACCAGAGAACTCTGGGACGGTGGATTGGGAAGTGATACCATTAGAGGCATTAATATCGGATGCAGCAAGGAAACATCCTTCCTGGTCGGTTTTACGAAGAAGGTGCGGTTGATCTTAAACTTCTCAAGGGCGACGTAACCCTTTTGGAGGATGTTACCACTTGGGAGACGTTCACGGGTCATCAACCAAGCGTTTTCTAAATGGAATAAAATTCAATATTAGTTGATTTGGTAAAAAAGGGTTCCAATGGTACTTACGGGTATGAATTGGTCCAAAACCATTGCAGGACCATACAATAGCAAAGTTATCATAATCAGTCTCCAGAACAGTGAGGGTGGTCTCAGTGGGAATTGGGGTTGTAGCGTATTTGACATGGATACGACCTTCGTCACCCTTGCCCAACAACTCCATGTTACCATTGATGATTCTGGTGACTCCAGTTCTACACAAAACATAAACAAATAATATTAGACACCTTTTTTTGAAATTGGGTGATTTTGAGGTTCTTACAATCTGTTGGTGACTTCGTTACTAACGAAAATCCTTCCGCTGGGGGCCTTGGCGTAGTCGGTAACAACACAACGGGAAACCACCTCGGTGAAGGTGAAATACCGCTCCGCTTCGTACCACTTGCCGAGGAAGCGATTCATGTCGAAATCGGTCATCGGCAGGTACTCTGGGCACCATCCGACGTTGGGGATCTGCGCGTGGACGGCGGCGAGCGCCGACACGGCGACGAGCAGGAGCATCAGCTTGTTGGCCATCTTCTGTGTGACGACAGTGAGTGTGTCCGCACTCGTCGAGGTCTGCAGCTTTTATAGGCTCCATCTCGGATGTAAAATACCGCTTTTCCATCCTGCCCAGTATCAATATCTCATCTCACATGCGCCTAGAGGAGGAACCAAGCCCATCCAAACCAAAAAATTAATCATCATCAGCATCTCTCTTACTCCAAATTTCTTCTTATATTCCAATTCTAATTCCATACATCGCTTTAATGGTAGTAATCAGTTGAATGAAAATGAAAACATCAATCATGTGCCTATTTAGCATATTTTTACACCGTTTTTTTGGGCTCGACGCTTAAGTCGCCTTATATGCATAGAAATGAGTGTTGAGTTATGGTTCGAATAGATTTCGCATTAGAAGAGGCAATGCCCTACGTTGGCCTTCTGAACTCTTTCGAACAACGGTGTTCGGCGCCCCGCGATCGGATCAGATGTGCGATAAAGTCAATGGCAAGTTATTACGACTTTGTGGGCATTTCATCATCGACGAAACGTCGCCGACGACGCTTTATTTTGCTCTACCAGCACTGGAAACGTCATCGTTATGATTTTATTATATGCGGACGGAACATTTCGTGGTTGCGGAACTGTTATGTTTTTGATTTACACGGCGACAAACAGAACTGACCCGAAAGCGGCAGGAATTCGAAACTTGTTTCTAGATTTTGCAAATACAAGGAAATACGCAGAGATATTAACCTAATTTTGAAAAATCTATGCCAAAACACAAAAACAGTTATTTTAGATATCGAAACATGCATTAAACAAACAATATAATAAATTATATAAGTTTTTGACAATTTTTACTGCCCTAGAGCCACTAAATTTATCGATTAGATAATCTTATGGTTATTTTTATTCGAGTACAATTAATGATTTAATTTAAACGTTAAAAAAGTGTCCTGCGGCATTAATTAGTGTTTTGGAAGGCTTTTATTACCGAGGCGTGTCCTCACAGCTTTTATTGAACACGACGCTCAAAAGACCGTTGGTTCATTATAGACAACCAAGAAAACACGCATTACGTAACGCGACTTTACCGTAACGCACGATTTCAAATCGTTTCCCAACACTCGCCGCATGTTATTTTCTCCAGGTGTATATTCTAAACGTTAATGTCTTTGTTACAGGTGATGAATTTTCCAACACAAAAGAAAGAATTCCACATTAATGTAAGTCTGGTTGCATATCAACATTAAAATGAACATAACCCTGAAATTTTGCTATTTTTTTCGAATGTTTGCTGTGATTTTGCGAAAGTTTTAAAAATTTTACGCGTCCGATAGAAATCGTAACATACAATTATGTAATAAATGACGTAAGTCTACACATTGCGAGCGTGAACGCACAATTGATGCAACGCGACATGCGCGCTCGCAATCGTACTTAGCATTCGCGGCGGCCACGCCAAATATCAATATTGAGCTGAACGGATCAGGAGAGAAGGTGAAATGTGAGGCAATCTACACATGCATTCATTTAACTCCGGTGAAAACACACGAGGCGAACAAAGGTGATTTGATTTATATTTTAAATAGTCATTATCTTAAATATCATTATTTACAAGAGTCTGCAGCGTCCAAGAGCATAATCGCCTCTTTGTATTTACAGAAATGTCGTGTGTGTGTGTGTTTTTAAAATGTAATTAAACCTAACGTACCACATGTTTGTACCACATCGTTAAATAAAACAAAAGAAGGAAAAAAATTTGCGAAAAATTGCGTTGCAGTTGATTTTGCGCATCTAACTAAACAAAAAACAATATTAAATTATAAAACACAAAAATTAACCGTGCGATGCTTTTAGATGTCGAATTAGATTTTCGATATTGCCAATGGCCGTAACGCGAGTTACAAGATTTTTTTTTCGTTCAAGATGTCGCAATTTGTTTCCGTCAGGCAAGAGCACACACAAGTTGTAGTGGATTGCACAAAATGATTTCAAAATCAGTATCAAAAAATAGTTTTCAAAAAATATTTCGCGTAGAAAAAAATTTATGTTGGTGTGTGTGTCTCGTCTTCGACATAAGTGGCGCTTCCGTAATTTTTCTTACTTTCGTACGTCTTTGGTGTGTATATTCAAAAAATATACGTTTCGTTTCATAATAATATACATGATCCAGTTTTGTAGTAAAAACCATAAGTATTTTTCGAGAAATGCACGCGGAGGCAAACAAAAAACGCGCTCGCAGCTTCTTGCGCAAGTTTAAATACTTTATGTAAGCCGAGAGTAAAAATAGTAATTGGGCCTGCGCGCGTCGCACACGCTAAATGTGAAATGTGCGAACGGACGCACAGGTAAAGAAAACGAAAGAAAAGAAAAAAAAAATGGCTGACGTTGTAGGTTAGCGGCGTTTTTTGTTTGGCGCTGCGTGCGTTTGCATAAATCCACCACTTGTGATGTATATAACAGGAAATCAGCGCCATTCGCTGCTTGCTTTCATGTCATACACACCACGCGCAGTCTCCGTCGATCTCGATCGTCGTTCGTTTTAGGTACACGAGTCGTTTTGAACACAGCGTCGGTTGAGAGAATGTTACTATGTTACATATTTGCGTATAAATCTATGTTTTTCATGCGTATAAAATTACTAAAGCACTATGAGGAAGACGGGGGGCGGACGCGGGTGTACGTTCTGGGGGTTATGTCCCTGAGGGGGTGGTGGGGGGTTAACAGGGGTGAAAAGTCTCATTTCATCGTTTTCGCTCACGTGTAAATTTATCACAAAACGGATTCGTACCGTCTAAAAACAAAAACTTCACATTTTCACACAATTCTCGCGCGAGTCGTTTGGAATGTCATCGTTCATTTGAGCTCGTGCATATTCTTGCTGAGCAGCAGGTTGTTGTGCGGGCCCGACAGATGGCGTATCAGCTCGGGCAGGGATTCGAAGGAGAGCGGGCAGAAGCAGCAGTTGAAGCGGCCGACGCTGCCATCGCTGCTTGCAGAGATGACGTTGCGATGCACCGAGCATAAGTGTTTCAGCAGGTGTGCCTTCTGCTTGAACATCGCCACGCACAGCCGGCACGCGAATGGTTTCTCGCCGGTGTGGACACGCAGGTGCGTCTTGAGGTTCCATGACATACCGAACTGTTTACCGCAGTACTCACAGCGGTATTCTCTCACCTGACCACCACCTCCTGTACCAGGAGTGGTATTTTTTGTCAATCCTACATTATCAACACCTCCTGGTCCCCCGGAACTTCTGGTGGTAGAATGGGAGCTTTCCGGGTTGTCATCGGACACAGGTGCGTTTGTGGGGAAAGCTGGTATTGATGGGTCCCGCTCACGAGATCTATCTCTGTCCCTATCCCGATCCCTGTCTCGGTCTCGATCTCGATCCCTCTCACGGTCTTCTGGAGTGTTTACCTGTGCTTGGCATAATGACCATGCTCCCCAGGTATGTTCAAAACCGGAATACCCTTCGGATACACTCTGGTCCGCTGAGGGTGGTCTGTATTTTACCACTACGTTATCCCCTGATGTACCATCCGCATGTTGACCTGGTGTGGGGGTATGTGTCCTTTCCACTAAAAACGGTGGAGCACTTAGGGACAATGGATGATGAGCAGCTAAAAGTGGGTGTTGGAGGGTTTTATATCGTTGGTGTATCGCCCCTTCATCTATATAACTAGGTGAGAACGGCACGAAGGGCGGGTTTTGCGCTGGGGAGTTGTGGAAACCAGGTCGGCGCTTCCGATGTGGTGTGACCACGTAATTCTCGGGGGTTTGTACTAGTGATATAAGCTTCTGGTCCCCAATGGGCGGCTTCAAACTGGCGAATTCTTCGTGATGCTTCAGGACAATGGGCTCTATATACATGCTCTTCCGTTTCATCCGATGGTGATGGTAGTGCTCGTGAACCTTAGGGGCAATTTTCACTGTCGACTGGCCTATTTTCAGAGTATCCCCACTACTGGGCTCATCTGTGCTCTGCAAGTCATAAAATCAGGTGGTTTTAATGCGGGTCTTGCGAAATAAATTAGAAACCTGTAATTACCTCAACTTTACTGTTGTTGTCGTTGTCGTTTTCGTCCTCGTTGTCCATTGACTTTGAGTTGAGTGAAAGGTTGACAGGGTTGGGTGATGTACTTCTTCGTTCTTCATCATTATCATTCCGTTCGTTTATGTGATCGTCTTCGTCATCATCATCGTCCTTGATTTCGCCTTCCTCTTTTTCATCGTCGTCCTCTTCACTACGGTGGTCTTCATCGGGGTCTTTTTTCACTATCGTCATTGAGTCTGAACCACTTTCGGAATTTTGCGTCCAACCCTCATCTGTGAGCTTTTTCGCTTCTTCCCGCGTACTTGACTCCCACACATCCGATTTTATCTGGAGGACTTCGAAAAGTTCTTGGATACTGTCCAATTCGCTAGACTAATAGAGAAAATAAATTTTATTCACGAATAGTGGTCATTTGAGGTTAGAAAATGTGATTTTTGATGTTTTTGAACAATTGAAAAGAAACACATGTTGGAAACGTCCCAAAATAAGAACTTTTATGTTTTACCTTAATACATGCTTGACCATGATAGAGGAAGTCGAGCAGATGCCTCAAATGACTGCTCTTGATCCCGGGAATGAGAACAACAGCGGGGCTGTGCGCATGGACAGCCTCGCCGAGGATGGCGCGCACTAGAGGACTGGCGGACGCCATAATCAACTTGTGCGCGCTGAGCGTGGTGCGATCATCACAGATGAACGTCATGTCGGCGTAGCACTCGGACGTGAAGCACGTCTTGATCTCGTCTACGATCGTCGCATGGTGTTTGCCATAGTGCAAGGTTAGTAGGCCGTGCGCTTCCGTTTCGTCCGCGTACATGGCGATTGACACGAAGGGGGATGATGGAGATTTTACTATCGATCACCTGCAAAAAGCAAAAGACGCAATGCAAATGTGTGATTCCAACACGCGTGCCATCAGATAGAAAATTGTTCGGTGAATATTGGAGAATTCGATTGTGAAATGGCGTTGCTTGGCGCAAAAAATCATGTGTCCCAATTCATGCTGGTTGTGTTGTGTGCGCGAGAATGCGCAGATCGATCGTGAAGGACGACCGAAAGCGGCACACCGCGGCGCGCCGCGTTCGCGACGGCGATAAATGAATAAAGTGCAAGTGGCCTATTAATAAGTCGACTTAGCGCAAGACTCGCCGCCGTGCCGCGGCGACTCGCCTAACATCATCGCTAGAGAGCGCATCATCAATCGCGAAATGTTTTGTAACCAACGCCGTGGCGCGAGCGCGTGTTTGCTAACTCAGCGCGAACGCGCAAAACTCTTCACCATGAATCCTCACATCTCTCATACACATTCACACACAGAAACACAACTTACAGGTGTTCATTTGAATTGGCTGCCACCCTGGGGGTCACCTGGGCGTGTAATATCCACAATACAAAGGGCGACACTTTGATGAAAACATTAATCCGTTTGTTGATGAAGATAACAAGACACAGAGACACTTTTTTTGTTGTGACACACATACACACACTTTAATCCAAAAATTTTCAGGTGGTTGTGAGGTGTTTTGTCGCTTTGGTAGGTTTGAAAAGCGGTTACGTTCCGATTGCGCGAGCGCGCGCGCGCGCCGAGCGATGAAGCAACAAGTTGTCGTAATTCAGTTCACTTTCGATTTCGGCCCAGCCGCGCACTCTGCACTTTTACTTTCGATTTTCTCCTCGAAACTGTGTGGAATTTTTTCCAGGACACACCAACAACAAGACCACCAATGTGAACTTTGTAAAGTATGAAACTTTGCCGAAAGAAAAAAACTTTCGACAAACTTTTCAAAACCAACAAATCAAGATGCGGATTAAATCCTCGTGGATTATTCCCGATGGTGGTGATGGTTGGACGGTTGGTGGAGGCGCGTGGTACCAAATCGGGCGGTCATCCTCGCGGGTGTCTTCGGCGGTGGTCCGCGCGTTCTTCTCGCGGTCGGCGGCTCGCGCGTATTGAGCGCCGCGCGCGGATTCGTATTTTTGGGGCACGACACGCGCGGCTCCGTCCGCCTGAGAGCGTACAGTCGTGGTCGCGTTTGTTGCGCCACGAAATGAAAGTAAAAGTGAGGCGAGCGCACGAATGGAACGCGCGGCGCTCCGCTGCTCCGCGCTCGATTGGTACAAAACGCACACACACTTAAACCGCACACGCGCGCGCGAACGAAAGCGAAACTCCGAAATTCCAAACTGAACTTAAGTCCCAGCGCGCGTGTGGAAGGAAGAGTGGACTGCAGATTGAGTAGTTGAGACCCTTTTTCGGGGAGATCGCGCGCGCGTCTAGCAGGTTGTTGTTGTTGTTGTTGGTATGGATTGTGTCGAAACGCACGTGACGATGCGAAATGTCGACGGCGACGCGCTGCTCGCGACGGGAGCGGAGCGCGCGCTAATACTGCTCGTTCTTAATTTCTCCCTTTACTTTCCCCCTTTCATGCTGGTCTCACTGAGCAGACTCGGCTTAGCGTGGTTTCCCCCCACTCGCCTCTCTCGCGCTCTCAACTCTCTGACTAAACTCAACACCGCTGCTGGAAGCGCGGTTTTTTTTCCTATCGCCAGCTCGCTCGCGGCTCCTCTTTCTCTCCGAGAGCGCGCGCGGCTTTCAAGGTCGCGCTAAATATCGCGCATGAAATTGCTCCGACTCTCCGCGTCTATTTTCGCTTAGGTATCTCCCGCGCGCGCGCGTCCAAACAGTTCAACTGAACGCAACTTGACTTAACTTAAGGCAAGACTCTTGCAGTACCTGTAGGGCCAAAGTTGCGGAGGCGCTGACTCGCGCCGCATTTGCTTTCACCTCCTGATGCCAAGGAGAGTCTGGGGCCCGCGCTGGGGCACACACCGCGCGAAGTTACTTTCGCCTTCGGGAGGGGACACCGGCGATCCACAACTCCGCCGATTGTATAACGCCCGGTCGCAATATCCCGCGCGCGCGTTCTCGCTCGCTAGCTCTCCGCTCATTTTTACCCTTTGTTATATTCGGAACATTGAAGAATGTCCTTTCTTTCACCTTCTCGTCCTACTCTCGTTTGGATACACGTTACACGCGCCGGGCCGAGCGTTACGTCATTCGCGACGTTCATGTTGGATATTATATGACGACTGCTCAGCGACAACAAAAAAAAACTCAACAGTCAACAAAACAAAGAAATGCTCCTAGAAGAAGCGAATATTGAAAATTTATTTCGCGCACGAATTAAAATTCGTTAAAACAAAAAGTGTAAACTTTTACTGGTCTGGTTGAGTCTCCGGCGCGCGCGCGCGTTCATGTAATATGCCATTGTTATATTACGGGCGTTACGAGATCGAGGGAAAGTAACGACTCATAGAGTGTAGCACTTTCACTATCGCGTAACTCTGGCGCGACGAGACGCCATTCATCAGGTCAGACCAGAGAACAGACCCTAAAATTAAACATATTACATTTTGTGCTTGTATTTGCTTAGTGACTTAGGTTAAGTCAAGTGTTAAGTAAAGCGGTAGCATTCGCGCATTGACCATGAAAATAAAATGTCCGCCTGCTTGTGTTTCTAGCCAGCAGTGAATAAATGCTAATGTGTCTTATCCGCGAAAGAGAGCGAGAGAGTTACGGTCGCGTCCCGTCGACTCTTCCCATTCCAATTTGCTGAGGAGTGAGTTTACGCTGACGTAATATTAAACCAGAGCATAATATGATGACTAAATGTCACCAATATACGAATTTTATTCTCTGGTCCTTTCTATTCGCTTCTATTCGAATGTCTGCCTTTTGCTTTTGCCGTTTTTTCGTTTTCCTTTCGCGTGTGTGTAACGATATTTCGTAGGTACGCATTTTTTGCGTACACACGCACATGTCGTAAATTACGCATGGCGTAATGGCGCTGCGGTCGTGAGTGCGTTGTGTGTGCGTTATTAAGTAATTGATCGTTTTCTGCTGGTACCACACGTATAGGTGCATACACATACATACATACACATACTATGGGTAAGCTCCGCGCGGCGCTCGGACGCACTGTCCTCGAGACTGATTTTACCTGTTTAAAAACCTTCAAGGTCTCCGCTTTGTAGGGAAGTGAAAGTGGTCTTGCTTCGGCTGACACACGGCAACAGCCAAGCCAACCTACCTCTATCTGCACACGCATGTAAATCACTCGCATGGCGTATTTGAAGCGTGTAAATTATTTTCGGTTCGAGATTTATTGCAGCGCAATCTCTGCGTGAATTTTTTGGGGGAAAATCAGTGTAATCAGTTTTATTGTTTTCTCCTTGAAGCGGAGTGCTTTTTTTGGTCATTAATACTTTATGTTTGAGGCCGAATTATATTAGTAATTATAATTAGTTAACAATCATGAGAAGAATTTACAAGGTTGGTAAAAAAATTATAAATTTGAAAAAAGTCATTTTTTGTGATTTCAAAGAAAATTTTGAGAAAAATTTGGGAAAATGTTGAAAAATGTTGTAACAATTAGTAAATTAAAATCGGAAAATTAAACGGAAAAATTAAATTTTTGGGATTTCATAAGAAGATTTACGCAAAAAATTGGGAAAATGTTGAAAAATATTGTAAAAATTTGAAAATTATAACGAAAAATTCAATTTTTAGAATCTTATAAATAGATTATCAGAAAAATTTGGGAAAATTTTGATAAATATTGTAAAAATTAGAAAATTAATAGGAAAAAATTCAATTTTTGCGATTAATAAGAAGATTTACGAAAAAAATTGGGAAAATGTTGAAAAAAATTCATTTTCTGGGATTTTTTAAAGAAAATTGTTGTAAAAAATAGGAAAATTATTTTTAAAATGTCAAATATTTTCTAAATGTTGAATAAACTGGACCCAAAGAAGTTTTCTATTTGTTATTTTAGCAAAAATTCAAATATTTTTCCTATTTTCGAAAAACAAAATGAAAATGAAACCATAGATAGCAGAGAAATAAAATTATTAATCGTGCAACACGTTGTCGGTGTGTGCAATAAAATCAGGTGAAATTACCTAATCGCGCGTAGACCTGTTATTATAATGTATGAATATTTATCAGTCGGCTTGGCGTAGAGCAAACTGAATGTCCAGCCAATGTTTATTTTGATTCTGCACCAATCGAATCACACAATCATTCATAATTCATTTCCACCATGCAACAAGTGCACGTCATTATTCATAGATAATAATACAATAGTTTATAATATTTGGCAATGCTCTCAGGTCTCAAATTCAATACAAAGTCTTAACATTTTCGTAAACGAAAGGTTTGTTGCTTGTTGCTTGTTTTACTCGTTGTTGGTTTGTTCGGTTACGAAAATTCTATTTGCAGTCGAGCCGCGTCCGCTCGAACATTTCACAAGTCACTAAATTTACTAAATAATATACCAACACACACAGCCATGGAAATAAAACGAATGTACATATAAATTATGATACAAAACTAGATGAATTTATTATATTTTTGAATGTGAAATGTAAAATGTAAATTGAATGTTGGATGTGCCGCATGCATTTCAAGGATAATTTGCTACACATTGTCTTGAATTCTATATTAGCCGCAATTGTGCGATTAGCGAGCCGTGTCCGATTATGTAAGCGAACGCGCGACGACTATCCCTTTCCTCGATGCCTGTAGTAGTAGTTGGTAGAGAAAAAAACAACACGAACGCTAAGCACATAAATCTGAATGGGAACACAAAACACAAACAATACCTACACACGTACAGCCAACGAATGCGAATTCATGCTCTTCTCATACAAAAGTATGAGGCGACTTTGTGTGTCCATCAAAGAATCAGAATCAAAGCCATCATCATCAAAGGCTTTTCAGAATATGTATACGAGTTACATAGCGCTGCATAGCGCGCACACTTCAATCTTCCACTGGCGTGTGAATGCGAATTTAAATCGCTGTGAATGTTGTTGAATCGATTGTTGTGTATGCTGGCGATAGATCGAACGTTAGATGGGATGGCTGATAGCGAAAGAGAGGCTTGTTCCGATTGTTTGATTGTTCGGATCATCAACGCCACACAAAAACATAGGTGTGGCGGAATTTGAAAATTTTTCATGTTAAAATATTTATTTTTGACAAATTGACTCATTATAAAAATTGCGTACTTGACTAGAATAATACCCTTGTAAAATAATTACAATTTTGCGTTGTTTTTGCGTAATTTACAAAACACTTAATTTTTGGCCTCAAGATAAAAACGCATGTCATTTTTACTTCACATGTCCTTTTGCAAAAGAACTGTCTATAATTACGTCTTGGACAATGACAATAACAACCTCAACAAAGTCATAATAATGAGTAATATGCCGGTACCAAATTTAAACAGAGACGTATGTTGTCTATTAATTCCACGCCCGCATTATATCTCTCGCTGTTTCTCATATGTATTGTATGATACCCGAAAACAAAAAAAAAAAACTTACAATTCTAATTTGCCACCTTCTATTTTCAAGGTCGGCGCGCCCGCCGACTGCTAATTTCGTGCGATCTGCGATTAGCGAACAAGGAACAAGCGAAATGGAAACACAAAGAGCGTTGAAAAAAATATGAGCACCTGGACGGCGATGCACGAAAACATTGAAATGTATTTAATAACGAATTAGATGTGTAATTAAGTTATATAAACTTAATTATTTTTTCCGCCCGTGCATGACTCATGACTCTCTGACGTCGTGTTAAATTTAGTAAGTAACTAAAACTCATTTTGAGATTGGTTTGAATTGTTTGGAAAATGAGACTCGTTTGATTTAATGTGAGAGTTTAGGTTTTCAAAGGCTTTGCATTCAATCGCGTCGTTATTTCTTGTTAATTCTCACGCTAATTATAAATAATTAATGCCGAATTCTAAACGCAGTCAATGCACGGAAAATGATTTAGTTAAATTTAATGTGATTCAGTTTATGCATTTGGATGTAAAAGATGTTTTAGTGTCATTCATTCGTTTACCAACTTGTAAAATTGTAAATTGAGGGGAATGAAACAATTCGCATGGAACGAAAGATCGCAACGCTCGATTACAAATACATTTTCCATTGTTGGAAACGCGAATTTTATCCGCTTGATTCTTTTTTCATAATAGCAGACTTCGACAATGATTAATGCGTTTTTCCACTTGACAATTCAACGATTTTAATTTTAATGTAAATTTTAAATGTGTACAATATTTGCGTAACAACTATCAACACCCACTTGCATTTTTCTCACTTAAAATCTCCGTATTTTTTTTCAGTTTTGTCGGCGTAGGTGTATCAACGTTTTTTTCTTTCTTCACAAAGTGAGTATTTCTCAAGTTTCTTATGTTCGACATGTTTGTTGGTAGATGTAATCTCGCTTTGGTTTTACTTTCACCCAAACCGAAAGACGTTACCGGCGCTTATGCAATATGCGCTCGGCGCAAGCATTACACGTATGTACTGTAAAAGATTTTAAGGTCCGAGTGTAAAACGTGACCTACAAAATTTCATTCAATAAAAACACATTTGACATCCACGCATGACACGACTTTTTATTAATTAATTAATTTTGAAAATTAATTATTTTACTTTATATTTGATGTTATATTTACCTGTATAAGGTATTTGATTATAACAATAGTTATGTTCTCTTCTCTCTTTATGTCTATCTTCGCTCGGATGCGCCTCTCATTCATGGCCATAGTCATTAAGATTATTAACTATTTTAATGGTCGATTTTAATTTGCTCTCGACAGTTTATAATAATGAGGCAATACGCGTTCGCGCAGATGTTCGCACGGGATCTCCCCGCTCACATTCACCGCGGGCGAAGTGTTAAATCTCTTCGAATTAAAGTGTGAACGCAAATACTAGATACATAATATGTGGCATTGATATTGCAATTATTACAATTACTATAACAACAAAAAATATGTTATGTAATCAAGTAGCAGATATTTGTCGATTTTTAAAACTATAGATTTAACTAAGAACACTAAATATACTTATTGTGTAAAATGCGCATGCGCACGCGACTTTGTCTCAATTTTTCAATTTTTCATTTAATTAGCGTTTCTGAGTGTTTATGACACAAACGCAACACAGGATCTATTAAATTTCTCTCTGTGACTTAAGTCACATTGACAAGTCCGAGTGTTTTGCATTCCATCATTCCTCGAACTTCAACTTTTCTCGAGCAATCGAGCAAGACTGTATTAGGAAAAAGTGACTTAAGCCACTTAACAGCGCAATTCGCAGGCTGGATACACACGAACAAGTGTTACACTTTAACGATGGTAAAACGTTGGACTACATTTAAGACGAGTGCGCCGCGTATGGTCGTCGTTTGCGAGTCGCGATCGCGAACAAAGGCACTTGTGACTTGAGACTTGACAATTTGTGAGTTTCACGAAAAATTTCCCAACGCGCGCGCGCGCGACTTTCTACAGCACAGAGACAAACGAAATTGCTCACATTCTCTCACTGCTTCTCTGTCACACCAGCACACACACACAGTTTGGTTTCGTGTCAAGTGATCCATATGTAATGTGGGCACAAGTATGAAATATGCTAATGGCTGTGCTTTGGTGCAGTAACTTGTTTTAAACGACTTTGAGTTGACTTAAAAGTTGACTTAGGTTTTTCACTTTTTATATCGCGGATTAATTATGTCGCTTTAAAGAGAAATGTTGGTGTTTGATATGTTTTATTGTGTGGATGTCAAAAAACGAGATTGGGTTATGTAACCTCTAACACTTTTTAACTTTTCAATGTTATTTTTTACGAGTTGGACAATTTACGATGTCGGCACGAACAAAGAACCATCAAAACGCAAAACTTTGAAGGTTACATCGCTTTTTTTTCTGGGAAAGATAAATTACATTTATTCAAACTCAACTTCTTACGTCAAATAATATGATTTTTAACATAACCACGAATTTATTTTTTATTTTGCTTTGGAAAAAATTTGTTGTCACATTGAAATTGTGTGTAATATTTTTGTATCGTGTCCATTTTGCTCTTACCTGAGCACCATTACTCGACATATCCGATTCGAGTGAATGTACGAATGTTACTTTTATTTTAGAAAGAAACCTTGAGCGTTGCCACGGAGTGCCTCTCGCGCGCTTTGAATATTTTGATTGAGTTTCGGGCGCAGACTCCTCGGAGCAAAAAATCTATTACCGATTGGGATTGCCAATCTAAGACCCGAGACCAATAAACATTGAAACACATTAAAACATTAGCCGAGGCAGGTAAGCATGGTATTTAAAGTTTTGGTTTCTTTTTTCTTTCCGCTGCGCGTCGTGTTGGCGCAATAAATTTGATTTTTTTGCTGCTGAGGAAAATAATCAGCTACTACACACTGCTGACTAGTTACTAGTTTAATTTATGGTATATTGAAAGATTTATTGTTGATTTAAGTCAATAATTAAAGATTAAACTTGAGGAAGAGACTTAAGTTTTTATTTTTGGATTTAAACTTAATTTTTGCGCTAAAAATTTAAATTTTAAATTACTATTTAATCTGACATACAGTTATTGTAATTTTAGCACGGCGAAACAGCGACAAGTTTGCATTTTTCGACAATTTTCACGAAAAGTCCCAAAAGTTTATCTAAATATATTCTGCACTTTGCGCCGAATTTTCTATTCAGAATATGCAAAATTTGGAAATTATAGTTTTACCTCGAATCTTCCAGATAAGGCACTTGCAAGGCAACAAAAAAACGCATTACTTTTTATCAATGATAAATATTTTTCGATGATTTGAATTTAAAAATAGGACGCATAAATAAATATCTAATTTATTTCCCATAAAAAAAAACAAAAAAGTTTTATAAGTATATAAGTACATTTACTAAATGATGAAAGTTGATTATTTGTAATTTTTCTTTAATACACATCGTTAATATGGCGTTGGAGTGTTTCAAAATCGAAATGTTACTTTCTAAAGTTCTTGGCTGTTGGTTGTTGGGCGCCCGCCACCTTTCTATGCGGCGCGACGATGAAACAATTACGTATTGCGATAGAAATGTTTTATTGTAATTGTTACTTAACCTGTGCCAGGCTTACTTATGTGTGTGTATGTGAGTATACGATTGCGAGTTACGATCCCGCATGTATCAAGGTTGCGTCGATGGCGCGATGGCTTTTTACTTTTTACTTTTTCGAAAGAGAAATAAAAAAAAAACGCACGCCGATTGCAATAACAACGGCCGAAGTGAAGTGAAGTGAAGAAAAAGCAATGGCAGCTAAGTAAGCAAAAGTAAACGTCTAAGGCAGCAGCGCGCGCGCAGTAATAGCACACACTCTACCACAACAAATGTGCAATGAAACGTTCACGAAACGTACGTGGACACACGTTGGAATAAATCATAAAATGAGAAAAAAAGAAAAAGTAACACGCCGGCGATAATATAATGATTGCGTGAAATCCGTCTCGTGGAAAACACAATCGTACACGAACATTCTATAAACCTGACATAGATAATAATAGCTTTTTTTGCATGCGTTTATTTGTTTTTATTTGTATTGGTTTACTTCAATAAACCAGAACACAAGACATTGAAAATTATGTTAAGTAATATTACTTAAACTACAATAAAAGTTAAGTATTATATTATTAGTGATTGTTCTGCTAGTTTATAGGTTATAATGAGAGGTTAAGTCATCTTATGTGACTTTAAAAGCTTTTTGCATCCAGATTGAAACATAATGACTGTTTTTTTCTACATAGTAGAGTATAGTATTGATTGTTGTGATTGGTTTGTTAATTGTAAAAAGATGATGGTTGCGACGAGGCTGCTGGTTACCAACAAACAATTTCAGCGTTAACCTTCGCGCCATGTTTGCGTTTTGCGGCGATTACATAACGCGCACATGCTACAATCTTATCTGACTTGATTCGACTTGGTCAACCATCCAACTATCCAACATTTTCCACATACACTGAGTGTGTAAGTAAAACACAATATATGTGTACTAGTATTGTTTATATTGAGGTTTATGTTGATGACTTAATTCGAATTCAAATCGAACTGAATCCAAGCATAAATCTGAATATGATTAATGGTTTTGCACAAACATCACTTAAATGATTGGATTTTTCTACGTAGTTTACACCTTTAACTCGTAAGTAAAACTGACTTAAACTATGAATCATGCGCACTTGTTACACTCGATTACATATGCAACAATGCGGCGCGCGTAATTAGTGAGTGTGTGCAGGTAGTGTGCATTAATTTATTTATTTACGCGCCTTATTTCCCGCGTTTAGTTTTATTAACAATCCCGGCGCGCATCTGCATCATCTGCATGTATAACTTAAGTCACTTTACGCAGCCGAGACTGGTTTTATTGATGCATGCTGAAAGAATGCGCAACTGACACTTACCTCTTTGTAAGTTGGTTTCATTTGCAATCCGATTCACTACACATCACACTCTATATTCATACACTTGTAATTATACGACTTAAGTTAAGTTTGTTATAATTTAGAAACAAATTTATGTGGATTTGTTTCTCACTGGTTGTTGGTTCGTCACGCACTGATGCAGTTCTTGCGAATAGTCACAACGCACGGTCAACCCTTTTCTGAGCTTTAGAAAGCTTCCAAGAAAGCGCGCGCCTAGCGAAGAAGTAGAAGGGTTGGTCGCATCCAACTTTAGGAAACTTTGGTATGACTTTTTAATGCGTCCCTTCTGTAAATTTGCATCTGAATCGACACACGACCCCGGGGGTAGTAAATCCCGAGTTTAAGTCACTTGCGCACGCTCTCTCTACCTAACTGACTTAACTTTCATTCAAATGCGCGCTAAGAGGATTAATATGCATTCTGTTGAAATGCAAGGGTTGTAGAGAGTGGAGAAATGTGAAATGTGAGAAATTGCAGCTTGCAAGTAGGTTAAGTAATGTTAAAATTTTAAGCAAAGTTACTTAAGCCGTCGCTACTGTTTTGAAGTTTCGTGTGTGTTTTTTTTTTCTTCCATATTCCATCGCAATTACATAATGGTTACGTCATTTTTGAACACGCACGTTGTGTGCGTGTGTGCAACGTGTTCTTCATCTCGATTTCGGCACCAACCGAAAAAAAATAAAAGGCTTACAAGAGCCGAAAATGGAAACATTAACGCGTCGAAACTTTCCGATCATGCGACCGAACGAAATTTCTTCCATTGCTCAGGGTTTACGATATGTTTACTTATCGCATGATTATAAAATCTTCAACAAAACTTTCTCCAACCCTTTTACACTTGACACACACGAAAATAGTTTCTCTTATTACGAGAAATTGTTTTGGAATAAACACAAATATGTGTTGTTATTACACAATTATTAATAAACCGGTTAATTGTCAGCGATGAATGATTTGAGTCGTGAATGTGAGTGTGGTAATGAGTCCGGGAGTGGAAATAAAGAAGGTGCAAAGCGTGTAAACACAAAACAATGTTTTAATTATACCGACGCGGCGGGAAGCTGCGCGTTAATCGCCCGTCGATCGCTTCGATAACGACGCTCGTGGAAAAGACAATAATGAACGGTAAGTAATTGAAACGCGCCGCGCGTTTCAAGGCGCTTGCAATTATCAAATGCTCAATGCGCCATTCTCACGTGCGCACAGAAACTTCGTAAATCAGTAAAGTAACGCTTCAAACCACTTTTCGATTTGTTGTGTGTTTTTTATGTAACATCTTCAAGTATGATGCATCAATTATAGAAAATTATTATGTTCTACACATGCGCCGATTACTTTAAAAGCAGATTATCGCATTACGCATGCGTAATTTACTTTAATTTTCTTGAAATTCTTATAAAAAGTAAGTGATTGCCTTAAGTGTGGATTTAGTGCGAAATTTTGATTTTGATCGTGATTGATTAGCCGCTCGTGTTGCTTGTAAGTACGATCGAAGCAATTAGAATGTCTCGAATGTACCTACTTACTTGTGTGTTGTATTCTGTACTTGTGCGGTAATTCTCTACCCTTCACTAATTCAATTTTTCAAAGTTTGTGCGTGCGTGCGTTGCGCAATCGGCGCAGGCTTCGGAAAACTGGCTCACCTGTTTGATTGTTGCTTTAATTCGTTTATTTACGAAACACTCTTTTGAACGCACACGTTTCACGCGGGTAAAAAATAATGTCGGCGGTTTTATTTTCGTACATTTACCGGATTTATTTTTTCATTATACAAATACATCTTGTTCACATTTTTCCTTTGCTTTTCATCTTTCACATTAAATTATTTTTCGTACACTTTTCTTATATAAATAATTTATTATATTTTTCGTTTATAAATTTGTCTAAATCTTTTTTGTAGTTGAAGATTTCTTTGTAATTGCATAATAAGTAAAGTTGAAACATGTAGAGAGTGAGAGGAAATGCACATTTAACATCTAATTAAACTGAAAAATTGCGCTCATTGTTCAGTCAGTCAGTGCGTTTTGTTTTTTCTTTCTGTTTTTAATTCTCTCCGAGGTGCTTTTCATTGCCACTTAATCTGCGCTTTGCAACTCGCAAATCGAAATTGCAATTTCAGTTTAACGTCACTCACAGCACGCGAAAAGCGATCATTAATTGAGAAACAAATAAAATTTATTCATTTGATTACAATTGCTTCTACTCGTATCTTTAAAAAAATTGGCAGTGTTCATTACAGAAATATTGGCCAATGCATTGAGTTGCGGTACAAACACCGAACGCAACTAATTTTAGTTCTAAAATTTTATATTTTAGTATCTGAAGACTTTTTCTAAGCCCTAAAGTTGTCGATTGTTGTTTTTCCTTACAAATTGACGCAATTCACAATTTATAACACTTAATAATAATTAATTACTGTTTAATTGTAGTTTAATTGTATCAGTAGTCACAATTTTTGATCCCGTTCTCCTCAATAGTCTTGAAACATGAAACACGTCGAAACATTTACGCTACTAGTATTTAGTTAATTGTGCCTACAATGTTTAAACGTCTTAAACAAACCCTGCTTATTCCGAACTAACGAGAAACTTATTCAAATATCTACTGCACATAAATAAATAAATCTAACACGTTGACTTTGAATTTAAATTTAACTTAACATAAGTACATTAGGTATGTATACAGTAAAAGTTGTGTGAAATTCACTTACTTTACTTAATTAATACAAGTTATCACATTTACATTCATGACTTTCATGAATTAAGCGCTCAGGTGTCACAAATTAAAGTTTTTATTCTCAAGAACATTTGATTTGTGTTGTTTTCAGCGCTTTTCTCTTCAAAAAACAAATAAATTGTTGACACAAAGTTTTTAGTAAAATTTTAAGTTTGCTTATCAACGTCGTACACTCTAAATGTATTTCCCGAGGGCGGTGTGAAAGTCCTGCAAGTAGGCGAGCAGTTGTGCGAAGTTGGGCCGTTCGTTCGGATTGTGCAGCCAGCAGCAGCTCATCACGGCGAACCTATGGGGTGGAGAAATGGGCGCCACGATTACGAAATTGCGAAATTACACATTTAGTTAATTGCCATACACGCGTTCCGCGCAAGTTTCTAATTGAGTTAGAACAGTTTTCGGAGTGTGTATGCGTGTGTGCAGGGTGCACCTACTTTAAATTTGATTGAAAACTCAACTTTGAGCCCTCTGCGAGTTCAAAACTAATCAAATTTAAAATTTAACAAACTTTTAATTATTTATTGCTTTTTTTCAGAGACTTACAGTTCATCAGGACATCCGACTGGTTGTTGGAGGCGGTAGCCGTTGGCTAAGCAGGTTGCCATTTCGAAGGGGTCTACTTCATCATAGGGTTGCTGGGCTAAAGTGGTTAATTCCCATAGGACCACACCAAATGACCACTAGAATAAATTTTATATGAAAAAAATTTTTTTACGTAATAATTTCGACTTTTTTGCAACTTTTACAACTAAATTATATCCAACGTAAAAAGTTTTGACTGGAGCGCATTCAGGAAGTGCTAAAGCGAAATTTCTTGTCGATGGTTTTTTGCTTCTCTTCGGCATTGAATTAAATTTTAGATTTACGACTCGCTCGATCTTAGATGATCAGATGCGAGCCGTGGTCTTGGGTTGGCAGCAAAATGTTGTTAAAGTGTTGTTAAAGTTTGAGTTTGTTAGTTGGCGAAGGTTATTCACCCAAAATAGCCTTGTGGTCGGCCGTTCATTTTTTTTTATTCATCCGCGCCGCGCTCTTTGCGCTCGAATCCAATTCACACGATGCGATACGCGATGGTAATGCGATGGCAATGCGATGATCCTTCGATGGACGGAACCGAACACCGACCGACAAACCAACACACCAACATCTTTCTTGTGTGTTCACACATTTCCATTCGCATTCACTATACAGAGTGTGGCAGAAAGGCGAAATTTGTCACGCTCTGTATATGGAATAAGTATCAATGTAACCGTGTAACATTGAGTCTCATTTCGTGTAGTTCTTCGTGTGGAACGAGCTTTTTTCACGTATGTACTAGAGTACTTAGTGTTAGTCACATCTCACATGGCCACGTGGAATAAATGAGAAGGAAACGTGAAGGAAAGGTTGATGCGTTTGGGAAAAAATTGCGTGGCCTTTGCGTTTGCTTTCGCGTCTCCAGTGGCGGTTGTAAATAGACAAGAATAATAAGAGCTGTAAGCGCTGAAAGAGTCGAGAGACGCGAGGTAACGAGCAGTAAGTAAGAATTGTAAGTAAGAAGACGTGTTGATGGCATTATGACAAGATGTTAATTGTACGTGTTTGACTTCCGTTTTTCAATCAAACGCTTTTCTTCTTTTGGATACGCGTTAAACTTGATTAAATGTAAAAACATTTTCCATCATTTTGCGTAGTTGATGCGTGTTATATTTTTTATTATTCAATTTTGTTTGTATGTGTAATGTTTCTTCCTGTTACAATCTGCCATTCCTCTATTCTTACGTTTTCTAGTTCTCTCGACCTCTTCGCCACGCTTTAAAGGTCAACGCACGAAAAACTCTTCATGCGCGGCCGCCACACGCGCTTTTTTTATGTTCGCGTTTTTATTCGTCTTCTATTCGGTAATTAAAAAGCTGTTGTTGCTTCTTAATAAATTTGAATAGAATAGTTCGCTTTAAATGTAAAACCGAAAGTCAAAACCCTAAAATTTTACGACTGCAGGCATTTATTTTTTGTTTCATTTGTGATTTTCACTTTTTCACTCTCCCTTCGGCGGTGTCAAAGCATTTTTCTAAAATGACACAATAGTTACACTATTTTTTTGCTTTGGGTAATAAAAACCCAAAGTTGAATTTTATTGCGGAAAGGGAAATTGTCTGATTTTTTGCGAAAAATACTCACCACATCAGTTGCCCCCGAAAATTGTTTGTTCACTAAACTTTCGATGGCGAGCCACTTAATCGGTCGATTCTCATTATCCCCAGACAGGAATAATCCCCGGGGAAGAGATCGCGTGATAGGGCGCTATCCGTGATCCTCACTTTTAATTTATCATCAACCCTAAATTTAAAAAAATAATTATTTGATTTATGTCTTTGTTGTTTTGTTCTTTCTCGCCAACTTACACACAATTTCGCGTAGCTAAGTCTTTATGGCACACCAACTGCGCGTGCAAGTACATCGTCCCGAGGACGATCTGTATCGCCATGTCGACGAGACTCTGCGTCGATAGCGGATACAATTCCTCATCCCTTTGGCGGCATTTCACCAAAAATCTACCCCAAACATCAAACAAACAGAAAAACTTTATTATCTCATAAAAGTTCAACTTTTGCTAAAAATTTATTGCTGAAAAAGTGCGAAATGAAGTTTTCCAAGTAGAAAAAAAAATGACTACCTCTTTAAATTGCCCTTATTGCTGAATGGGTAGACAAGCAAGGGTTTCCTTGAATCGTCTACATTAGTCCCGATGACGGGCAACACATTTTTGTGTGACATCCCATACAACATCATTCCTTCAGCGAGGAACATTAAAACTTGCATTTTGGATGCAGCATCTGTAATCGGAAAGATTATTACGATGTGATTGTAGATTTGACGATTTGGCGTTTAACTTACCTGTAACGGTTTTTATCGTCACGGCTTCCTGCTGCCGCAGTTTTCCTCGGTACACCTGTCCGAAGGTGCCCTCTTGTGTGACCTCTTGTAGACTGATGCTAGTCCCCGACACGGATAGAGCGCGCACTCGGTCTGTTGGGTCACAAGTTCGTGGATCTTGCAGTACTAGCTAAAAGAAAAATAAAACGAAACGTGGTTTTAACTTAGGCAACCAACATTTCAGTGCTTGCTTAGTTAATTTGAATGCGCATTAAGGGTAATCGCAGTGGTTTAATAGTATTTAGTGCTCACGATGCGAAGAATTCACCCCTGCGTACGATATGACTAGTTTAACATCGGTGAAAACGCTCGTCCCCTTTTCGGATAGTAAATTGAATGCGCTCTGGGCTATGACTAAGCCTCCTCCAGTCTCCTGCGGGATGATACTGGGGTCTCGGTGTTAATCCCGCGGGACGGACTACGTATTTACTTTAGACGCGTGCGGGGCCCGGATGACATAGACATGCAATGCTGCAATTCGGTTTTCGATTCGCGTCTCGGTTCATCTCAATGCGTCCTTGTTTTTACGCGTTATCTACTTCGCGCATAAGTGCAACTTGAGGAAAATTTTCGATTATATTATCTCGGGGGGTGGAAAGTGAAGGATGTCGATGCAGATGTTGAACGCGCATTCATTCACAAACTGTAAAAGCAAAAGCCGCAACTAATGGCTGATAGGTTTTGGGATTTGAAGGGGAAGCAACACCCCGAATTAATAGACTCGCTAAAATGAGATTTCCGCAAACAAAACTGAGATCATGATCAAGACTTACATGCACGTATAAAACTACCCCGTAGTCTAGAAAGTCTTGAAAACTTTTTTTACAGGCTAATGCGATTTTGATGCAATCAAAAAAACCCTCGACATGCTCGCAACGCTCTAAATTTATGATAATCGGCGGACGTTTCATCCCGATGCGGTGCTGGCTTTTGCCCTCTCGTAGGACTGGAACGTTTCAACCCCTAGGTACGCTCGGTGCACTTTTAATGTATTCCGCGCTGGGAATACGGCAGGAAGAAACACTTTTCCTGTAGCCAAGCACACGTCTTCTATGTTTTTTACATTTTTTATACTTTGCGCCTTTCAGGAGTGCTTTTCACATATATTTCACATTTTTAAACAATTATTTTTTTAATCTTACCTGTGATAGTAACATAACTTGGGAAGATGCATAATAGGAGACTCTGAGAGCGTCACTGGTTGCATACGGAGATGGAGAGGGTGGCGATTTGTGGATACTTGCGATAGTTGCATAACTTCCACTGTCGGCACTGGGAGTGCGTCCGATTGTTGAACCGCCTCCGGTGCCAAGGCGCACGAACACATGTTGATTGCAGTCGTATGCAGCTGACATGTAACTATAACATAAAATGTTTATTTTTAATTCAAGCTATTTCTAGTTACATTGCAAAGGAATTATTTATTAAAACACACAAAAAAGATACATTTTGTTCATGATTTAACATATTGCTTTCTTTTCTGACGTCTTTCGGTAAAAATTGTTTTATTTGGTGTTAGTAGGGTTGCATATATTATCTGCCTACAAACAATTAAATTTATACACAACTAGCTTTAGTCCACGACTTCGTCCCGGTAGTGTTTAATAAAAATTAATTCGTTTTTATTCTCTTTTTCAAAACATAATATGTGTCAATTCCATCAATAAGATTCGCAATTTTATTTAAAAGAAATTAATTATATAAAGAATTGCTAATAATGCACTTCAGCGCGCCATCTCGGATTCAACTATTTAACTATAACTGTGATTAAAACTCAATGCCAACTTTTATCCTCTAGAAAATCGCTTTCTTTATGGTTTTCCCGGTAATTATTCGAATTTTTTTCGTCATAAAAATCATCCTTGGACTTTAACGAACATTTAAAAAAAAGAATTGGCCAGATTGGTCTAGGCGTTGTTGAGTTATGAGCTTACCAACAGATTTTGCGATTCATTTTTATATTATAGATGCATAAATACGTACTTAGGTTCCTGCGTGGGTAATTTCTTCCCCTTGATACATATAGTAGAAGTTGTGGCGACGACGACAACAATCATGCCAACAGCACACGCTGCCGCCACATAGAGAGAGTGCGTGGAGCTGGTGAGTGTGTCCGGGTCGAGGCGGAGCGTCTCCGTCGGCGGTCGCACGCCTGCAGGGGCGCAAAACAACTCGTCAATATTAATGGATATTCCTCAGACAAACACAATTTTCTTTCAATATCACAAAGATTTCCAGCAAGCAAGCATCGGAACACTCCCAAAACACACAAGGGTAGGCAAGGGATGTGAGTAGATCAGTTTTACATCAATTTTTTACGTCCCCCAGCCCGCCCCTTTCTTGGCGCTAGTCAATCATCTGTCTACGTAGTGGTATAGATATTCCTTGATGGATGGAAAGCGAAGGCAAAGGATAAACGCAAAAAAAGAGAATGAATATTAAACAAACATTATTCATGTCAACAATCAACTTGAGGATGTTGTCGAACGCTATAATCAAACGAATACAAAAAATATATCATCCCTTGGAGCTAAAAAATAATTTTAAAGGATGATAATGCTGTAAATATTTTCCACGGCTTTGTTTTCCCGAGCTTTGCTTAATTTCCGCCTCGAGGGTGCAGAGTCATGAAGGTAAACATGTAAACAATGTTCAGTGGAAAACATCCCCATTTCCATCGCCAGCGTAAAGAGTACATTAGCAAAACGGATGTTGAATGCTTAATTCATCCCTCTTGTAATCACAACAACAATTTAAAATAAAAAACACCATAGTTATTGTGAATTATGCGAAGTGAAAATCATGCGATTATATTTTACTACGCATATTATGGGGGTTCATTAATTTGATGTGGTTTTGCACGCCGTTGTAATGAACTAATTACTCGAGAGTAAAATTCGAAATTATAAGCTTCCTGCTTTTGTTTTTTGAGGGTTGGGGGTTTGGGGAAGTTGACGGCGTGCGCGTAATCATCTTGTAATTTCACCGACGCTCCTAACGAGATTATTAAGTGGGTGGGAAATTATTTTAACGCCGGATGCACGGAAGCGGATGCGAGTTCGAAACAAAACACAAATGTGAAGTCAACAAAACAAAATGGCGCCGACGCAGGCGAACAAAACGTAAGGAAACGTGACGACAACGTGCGCATGCTGTGCGGTGTTAATTAAATTTAATTCGGGGATGTACTACACCAAACTACAACCGACAAGTATATCTACGCCGACGGCATCCTACAGGGTGTATATGCAAATTGTACGTATGCATTATGCATTGTGTGCGACTGCGTAACCAGCGGATAGTTTAATTCATAAATTCAGAATTGTTTAGTGTTAATGTAGGCAACCAAGTTTACAATATGTATGCTTAGTTGCATATGCATGTAAGTGGGGAGTGTGTTTACCTTTCAGGCATATTTTGTTGCGTCGAAAGCGGAGGAACGTGTTGTTGTGATAGCGATTCGAAGTGGAGACGTTTAACAACAGCTGAACTTCGGTTTCAGCACTTTTCAGGCCTGTGCATAATAAACGCACCCTGAAAAACAAAAATAAGTAAGTATTTTCCATAAAAAAATATGTTTTACTAACCTAAATGACTGAACAGAGGTTGGAATCATCCCAGTGGATGAGATGTTCATCTGAGGAGGCAACATGGCACCCGCCTCCCCATCGTATGTCACCGTCAGCGCATAGGGAAGCTGAAATCACACCAAAGACTGATAATATTATGCGGCACAGGGACCAGTCAATGCACACAGAACTCCAACTCGTGACTTCCGGGATTGAATTAAGGAATATCCATTGAACTCGAACAGAGGAATATGTATATCCTCAGTCATTCACGCGTATTATCACATGGGTTCAGAACCCCCTCGATAAATCGCTTCGAATTGCTAATTTGAATAAACGTGAATGGATCGCGCTGAATTCAGTCAGTCATAGGCAACCAAGTGTACAATGTAACACAAGTTGCCGAGTACGAGTATTTATCGTTCAGTCAGACAGGAAATGTTTGACTTTAGTGCGTCACATATTTACATGCAGTTTACAACTTTGTTGTAAACAACTTGTAAATATCCAAGATCTAAACATATAAAAACTTGTTAAAATGTTTTACTTTTCCAGCGATGTCAAAGCTTCACAAGTTTAGTTTGCCTGAGAGTTTGGATAAATCTGTTTTAAATAAGTTTTGTGCGCACGAGTTTTAGAATGCAGTTTAATGCGAGAAGTTGCACGAGATGGCAACACCTGAAAATTACACCGACCCTCCACATCTCACCCTGGAGCGGATAGTTTTCAGTACGCGACCATTGAGAAAATTAGAAAATTTATACTCGGTTGCAACTTGGATAGAATTTGCGAAGTTGTGAAAGTCGAGCTTTTTCCTCACATGTAGACACAAACCAATATACAATTTACGACAAGATGAATAGCGCTGTGTGTGGTGCCGAGCCACAGAATTGGAATTGAGGCGCAGTCGTCGTATTCACGAACAAGTTTGTGATTTAAATTATAACGACGGCGAATATTTTACTCGGGAAAGAAACAGAGACATGAATTTTATTTTCGCGGGTAGTTTTCAGCCTTTTCAGGCAGTTATCACATGTTTCTGGATGGATGCATAACACCAGCTCGTATTTCGTTCCAATTATATTTCAGGGTTTTGCTTTTATTTCAGAGTCAAGCGAAATATGATTGCGTTGTTACACATGCAACATTGATACAGGCACGTATTTATTAAAAACAATTAATTAATTAAAATATCATTTAGAACTTAAAAATAATATATTATGCAGTAAATTATTGAGTTCAAAATTTTTTTTTTAATTTTTTGATTTTTTGTTTAATACAGGTCTGTAGTGTCCTGTGCACGTAGTCATGCGATTTTCTATGTGATGCCGAAACGTCGAGCATTGGGGATGTAGGGATGTTGATGAAACCGCAGCAAACTAACTCCCTCGGCGATTTTGTGAAAATAGTTGGGCTACCGTGATCACACGAAATCAAACGAAATAAAATACCAACATTCATTAAATGATTTTTGAACATTTCATTTCATTTGAAGCTGATGCAATTCATCAGGTAATATTATTTTTATTTATTTTTGAAATAGTAATAAAAAATACAATATTATTTTATGTGTTGCTGAAACATTTTAAAATTAGTTTTGTACTAATTTCTTTTGAAATTGCAGCGCGTTGCACGTACCAATTTAAATTTCGCTGCAGTTATTCATGCGTTTCGAGCGAACGCGAGCGTTTAGCGCAGCAATAAACGCATTGCGAGGCTTTTCGAGGGTTGGGGGTGCTCTTGTGTCGCGCAATCGGCGCAATATTCGCGTTATTTGTGCCGACTGCCGAGCTCGTGACCGGTTACCCGTGGTAACCAATATCGCATAATTGGCGTCCGGAATGCGCTCAGCCGGAGTGGCAATTTTCGTATTTTGCGTATTTTAACAACCCACGCCAAAGACAAAATGAAAACGAATGTCGAGTGATTATTACCTGCAAAGTTACGTTATTGCCACGTCTAACGTCGCAAAAAGAAATCAATGCTTCATAAATGATATTTACTGCACTGACGTGTGTAACGGAAATAATTTCAAATGTGGGTGCTATCATAATTTCATAATTTCAAACATCAAATGAATAAATTATAATCTTAACCGTTGAAAATGGCGGCGGACGTTAAAGCTGTTGGCGAACATAAAGGCACCCAAGGAATTATTAAGGAAAGGCATGAAAGCGCCGGAAATTTTCATGAAATTGCGTAGAAAGTCAGCCGAGCGGCTGGAAAGTGAACGCAGTGTACTTTCTCGTACTAGGAATGGAGACCAGCAAACGGAAAAACAAACCGGCCCCCTTTACACTCGTCATTCCGGCAGTTGTTTGTTTCTGTGTTTGCAGAACGCTTTAATTAAGAAATTGACGCGAGATGCATGAATTATAAGTACAAGTATATTTACCAGCAGGAAAGCAAACGCAAGCAATTTTTAATTTACAGCAAAAGCAAAATGGCGACTTGTGGTAAATGTATTTTTTTACCACCCACACCCCCAGTTACACCCCTTGAAGCAATGTGTGCTTTGGCGGCGTGCATGCGGATGATTGATTCGATCGGCTGGTGATTAGCACAAAAGGGGAGCGTAATTCTCCTCCGGGGTCTCCATCAACTCCCAAATGTATGACCTCATGATTGTACTCAATCATACTACACATTAATAATTAAATAAAAATAGTAATAAATTGTAAAATATTTTTTTATTAGATTTTAAAAAAATATTAAAATTTTTTGCTTTTTAGTTATTAATTTTCGAAAATTTAGTGCGACACCTTGTATAATAAAATTGTAAAGAAGTGAACTGTAAAATATGACTGAGTAGCCGGTTAAACTTCGAGTAGAATGCACTCGGCGAGTGGGCACTTTTTGCCGGCGTATTCCCAGAGCTTTTCCGAGCGTTTTCCGACTTTTCCGACGTGCTCACTGCTCGTATCATAACAGCCTCGAGTATACTGATACTTCCGGTCATTAAACATTGACTAAAATCAATATACTACGTAGTTGTAAGTGCCTACTACGAATACGCTACAAAAATTGAATGTTTTATTTTATTTCATTGTAGAAAATCAAAAATTTTGATTAAAAACGCATTTTTTCGTTAAGGGTAGAAATAGTGCATCTTTGTCTCTGTCAACATCTCCATCTGATATCATACGATTTGTGACGTGATTTACGTTTGCTGGCCACTTCTTGCCAACTTCCGGTTGCGCCCACTTGTGCTCCGGTTGCAGTTTGCTGTTATTTCTTCAACCATCTTGTTTCGCATGTCTCGGATGCGTTGTCGTCGTCGTAGTCTCGAGTGGCGCAATAAAAGCCGTAATCTAATCGTCTTTTATGTGCGTCTTTGCGACTAAGGGTGAATCACGCAAATCTCAGCGAGGCTGGAATATGCTATGACAAGGGGTGCACTTTTATATTGCCCTTAAAATGTCTTTACTTATAAAAATACTACTTTTACCAAGCTAATAGCACTTTTTGTAGTTTTACGCATTAAAAACCATAACTTTAATGCACTAGATATAGAATACCTGTGTATAATTAATCATCACTTAAAACTCACTCATCTCATGTGTCTCACCTCTCACGTTAACGGGTTATCGCGTTCCTGGGGTTGCGAGATGCATCTACATTAAACCCGCCAGATAATGTCGCGATTATAACACATCCTCGTAAATTAGCGCACTGAATCTCTTGAGCACTAAAACTACCCTTGCACACACAAAGAGCTGCTCTACTAGTAGATTAATAACTTACATACAAAGTGATAAATTCAAAATTAAATTTAATTTATTCTTGATATGAAAACACCCTGTATATATTACATTTTACATTGTACATTATCCTCGAGGACACAGCCGAACATAATATACTCTTGTACTTGCACAGCGAGTACAGTGAATATTGTGCGACTAATCTCATTCCAGTTTTGTGCAGTTTCATGCCGACGCTTAATAAACCACGCTTGAATGTAGCGATGCAGATGCGGGCAAATTGTAGGCAAATGAGTGCAAATGTGAGAAACGACTCGACTAATTTTACATTTTGCAAGTGCAACGTTGTCGTCGACGTTGTCGTCGTCACCACGACAACTTTGACTGCGTCGAGGAGCGGCGGGGGCGGTGGAGGGTTTGCTGAATGAGGCAATTATGAAGTTCAAATGTTCGAAAAGCTCGAAACGTCAAACGGCGACGGGTATGAAAGTACTTTTAACTCAGCTTTCAACCGGTAAACCATTAAAAATCATCGTAAAAGGACCAAGTTAGTACTTGTTAAATAAAAAAATCATTAAAAAAATTATGAAAAGCTTGTAATCATGTCGTAAATGAAAATTTTACAGCTTTCGCGAATTAAAAACGAGTGTAAATTATATTTTTTCTAAAAAAATTATTTTTCAGCATATGTACGATATTTTTTAATGTATTTTATCATTTTGCAAAGTGTAACACGTGATTGACTGCTCGCAAATCGCATTTTCTGACACTTTTGACGCTCATAATCAAATCGCGAGATCTCGAGTGGACGAAATGGAATGAAACGACATTTCATTCGCATTCATTTTATAAAATATACGTTGCTGTTGGTTACTTTTTTCCAATTTGTGTATGAAATGAAAATTGCAATTTTTTGTTTTATGTTGTTTTTTATGAATTTCGCTCTATATTGAAATATTTATGACCCTTGCGGGCGCTGGGCGCATGTACGTCGAGTGAGTGCGCGTTATGAAAAGCATGATTGAAGGCGATCCGTGATGTACTCCTGATCGATCGGATTGCGATGTGGACGGTGTGTTTGCACAGTGCGCTGGCTGAATGCAACGAGCAGCTTAATACGTGTACCGCCTCTCTGTACATTCTGCACGCGAATGAGTAATGTTAGCACGAGTATTCGCAAATCGACATGCACATCAATGCAATTGGGTTTAAAATTGTTTTGTTTGGTTATGGGATGAATTTTGGTAGGAAAATATAATTTATAGCAGATTTAGTTATTAAATCTCTGCATGGTGTAAAATATTATTTATTTTGTTTGTGTAGAAATGTAGAAAATGTAATTTTAGCGTTTTTGTGCTGATATTTATTTCTTTCTCAACGGATCGTTTTACAATCACTCGGAGGCTCGTTTTTCCCCTTGTGCAAGAAATTCTATCCGTTGGGGGTTGGCTCCGGCCGGTGGCGGCACGCGGCCAGACAAATCTCGACGCGTCGGTGACAAGCAACAACTTTAATTGAATGCCGAACATTCCGAGCGTCACGTGCAATCGACACAACTACAAGCAGGCCAAGCACACATACGCCGCCGCCAACCACCGCCAACCGCCGCCGCCGTCTGTAACTTAGTCTCCATGTCTGCCAGCAGTGTGCTACCACACGCCGGCAACAAGAAAACGAAAACAAAACGAGCGCAAGAACTCAAACGGACGTGTAACGTATGGCGTAAGAGTTGTGGGGGCGGCAAGAGCAAACAGGGATGTAAAAGCATCACGGCAACACAGTAATCGGAACGAGATAGCATTTGCAGAGTAAAAGGGATGGAGAATAGATAGACTAGGTTGATGTATGCGACACGATGTTAGATTGCGCGGGGGTGGGTTTCATGCGAGTATGCGACCCTAACTAATATTCCGATAGACCCGTAACGACAGCAATTCGTATTTGATTGCTGCTATTACGCGTCTAAACAATGCATATTGGTATTTTAGTGCTGCGCCCTTCATTAATATTCATTAGGGTAGAGTACAACCTTTAACTACTGACACCAATAAAAAATAAACTTTAATGGTGCATAAATTATGAATATTAATTATAAATTTTATTACTTTTCAAAAAAGTTAAAATTATTTCGTAATATAAAAATGAATCGCAAAATCTGTTGGTAAGCGCATAACTCAACAACGCCTTGATCAATTTAACCAATTTTTTATTAAAAATGTTTGTTAAAGTCCAAGGATGGTTTTTCCGGCAAGAAAAATTCAAATAACTGCCGGAAAAACCCTAAAGACAGCCCATTTCTATAGGATAAAAGTTGGTATTGAGATTCAATCATTGTTATAGTTAAATAGTTGTATCCGAGATGGAGCGCTGAAGTGAATTATTAGAGTAAACAAGAGAGTAAAAACGAAATACATTTTTATTAAACACTACCGGGACGAATCGCGCCCAAAGCAAGTAAATAAATAAATTTTAACTTTTTTGTTTTTAAACTCGCGCTGTTAACTTGCAAAAGAGGATATTTTATGAGACAATTTTAAAATCAGTCAAACGTAAAACGTACTCGCAAATACGATTCAAATTACACTTTACACCCCCTACTCACCCCGTGTTGAGGGTGTGCAAGAGGGTGAACAGTGTAAACAACCCGAAAACATTCGCGAACGCGCCCCATCATTGCACACGACGCCGCGCGATTTCCATTCAAAACGCTGTCATTCACTCCACATTCACATTCAATGCGCTGAAATTGCCAATATTCCATAAAATGGCAATTTGGATGAAAAATGAATATTCACAGCGTTTCAATAGCCAATAAGCTATATCACTAACAATATTGAATTGAAATGGACAAATTAATATCAAAAATAATATTTCCCGAACAAAATCTGTTCGGTTAACACATAATCACTCAATTTAACGAGCGTATATTTTGTTTTGTGCGAATCTGAGATGAAATAATATCTGCTGGAGCAGTTCATCTTGTTACACGTCTGTTGTTGTAATTTGTATGCGTAACAAAGTGTCGCGGGCGGCACCACGGCGGCAATCGTAATTGCGTCGCCAGGACGCGCCATTATTTCGGTCCTGTGCCCCAGGTTGCCTAAGGGCGAGCGTGTATCTGGCGGTTATTTGTCATTTAGCGTCGTTGTATTAGTGGTAGCCTATCGTGGTTGAGACCGCATGGACATTCTGCACTTTCTCGGCGAAACGCATTAATTAAATTGCGTTTGGTGTGGGGAACTCGCAAACAAGATCGGAAAATGAAATAATATCGACTACCACTAACAACTTGTCAAATAAAAACACACCTTTCAGTGTAAACACAAGAAAAATATTCAGGAATTGAAAAGAAATTGATTGACATGACGTATAATTACAGCAGTTAACGTAATTGCCTGTAATTATAATTAAAAATTAAGTTGTACACTTACACAACTTTCCTAGTATATGCTTTGTAACATAGGGTGAGAAATGTTTCCGGTCCGTAAATTACATTCCTGTTACATTTTCCAATTTTCGATTCTCTTTGCTTTACATTACGTTACTTTGTCTTCAGAGTGTTCTGTTTGTCCACTTTGTTCAATTTCCCAAGACTTGCGATTGCGTGCCGCTGTTCTTTGATTGCTTCGCGTGCTCCGGAGCTCACGCTGGTGTTTATCGGAATTGCAGCAATTTAATTGATTGTCGAATAAATCTATTAGTGAAATGGACGTAAACAAACCGCGCGCGCATAGAAACAAATGACGTCACAATTTAGTCGCGAACAATAAATTGCAGGCACAGGCGTAGTGAGTGAGGATTTGAATTACGCTGTGATTAGAATGGTGAAATTTGCCAATTTAACTCGCGCCCCTAACTTTCCGCCCCAGCGCCAGCGTCGAAATTAATATCTAACTTTATTATTCGCGCGCGCGCGCGCAAAGTTCGCACAATTCTAATTGCGACGAGGCGCTGAATGCGATATCTCGTCTTCCACCTTCGCACTTTCCGGTTTTCCGGTTTTTGACTCGCATTTGTCTCCGTTTTAATTGAAAATTCACATAAATTTCAATAAACTTATGAATTACGGAAATACGCATGCGCAAAATTTGTATCTACAACTCATAGAATGAGTGATAGTAGATTAGGGTATTAATAACCCTGTTAAAGTGTAAATTGCTTACTCGGACGGTTCGTCTACATCGAAATGACCAAATGAATGACTATCCGCAACTTTGAGGGATTAAAGGACCTTGAAGTCCTTCGCTACCCTTTAGTTTCGGCCATTGTAAGCTAAAATTGAACCCACATCAGGGTTTCGCTTTAGATTTAAGATTAATTCCTAATTGGCAAGTAATTTCACTAAAAATTAATCCGAAAAAAACTACCCTTAGATGTGCACTTTTATTAACACCCTTGGTGACACCTCAGTCTCTTGCGGATTGAATTTTGTCTTTTAATGTCAATGCGAGTGGAATAAGGGTGGGGGTTGTTAATATGAGGGTGCTTGACACTTTTTCCTCTTTTGGTTCTTTAAATTGCACATTTCGCTTTTCATCTCATGCCGCCGACATAGAGCTATTTAGATTATTGCGAAGGCATCAGAGGGTAGCGACTGTTTGACGTTCGATTCAAACCACCCCTTGAGTTGATACACATCTTTTATCATTGGTGCGCAGTGTGCACACATATGGCTGCATTCTGGTTTGTTGCACTTTGCAATTTGCTCAATCTTGCGGAACACAGATAGTGAATTTAGTAAATTACGAAATTAGAACCAAAACCAAAATTATTACTTACCGGATGTTTTCCTAAGCTCTGCCAAGAAAATTGTAGATCTGATATGTTTGCCGGGATCATCACTACGAAATTAAGTGCGTACGTGTTGACGACACCCTCGCGGACGTAATATAACTCCGCTTGAAGTCCTGCAATAAATTATTACTATATTTAGTCGAAATACAAAGAAAAGCACTGAAAATTTTGTGTATTTATATGAAAAAAGCCAATAAACGAATAAAAACGACAAGAGGAAAAGGAAGTTGTATAAGGGTAGAATATTTCGACTCGCATGTTTGCTCTGAAGAGTCGAATCGCGAATCGTGCTTGCTGCCTAACATTGGCTTGTCTAACATTCTAACATAAATGGTTTCCATTGTTTTTCCCACACTGTGGCCACATTCGAATTTATATTTGTTTGTCTTTCATTATCAGACGGGTGTCGCCGAAATATCTTCCCGTATTGCCTGAGCGAGAGCGTAAAACTCGTAAAACTTTGGTGAAACTTTTAGGGCTCCGGAGAGAGGAGGATAAAAGTCATGAAATTGAGGTCAATTGTTAGGATTAGTTCTCGTAACAAACTAATATTATTTTGTTACTGATTATCTGTTGTAAAGTTATATATAAGGATTTTGTAATTGGAGAAATTTTTAGCGCCTGAGGGCAATTTGGCTCATTAGAATAGCGGACATTTTCCACCCCTCGATTGTGCCCGCTCTGCTTTCCAATTAATCCGTTTCGGGGATGCCGCGTCGTGCGTCACAAAGGCGTGAAACGCTTCGACGCTCTAATTAAATTTATCACTTTTTGCGCTCATTATTTATTTTAAATTACAGAGTGTGGAAAATAACTGCTGCTTTCAATATAACGTGAGTTTGGAGTTACGCGAGCAAACAATCATATTAAGTTGGAGACTTTAAACTTGCCTTTTAAGCGTGAAATAATCGAAAGCAGCCGAAAGCTTTCAGAGTTCGAATTTATCTCGCGATTGTTTGTCTCGCAAAAGTAAGTTTTATTTGTTTGGATTGCGGATTATACGCTGAGCTTAATGCATGAACTCTCCCAAGCTAAGTTTCAACACAAATTCAATCCCAATTTAAACCACAAATCCACAACACACCAGGAAATTAATCTATAATATAAAAATAAATCACAAAATCTGTTGGAAAGCGCATAACTCTACAACGCATAGACCAATTTGGCCAATTCTTTTTTATATGTTCATTAAAGTCCAAGGTTGGTTTTTACCGCGAGAAAAATTTGAATAATTGCCAGGAAAACCCTAAAACAGCCCTTTTCTATAGGATAAAAGTTGGCATTGAGATTCAATCATAGTTATAGTTAAGTAGTTGAATCCGAGATGGCGCGCTGAGGTGCATTATTACCAATTCTTTATATAATTAATTTCTTTAAAATAAAATTGCGAATCTTATTGATAGAATTGACACATACTATGTCTAGAAAAAGAGAGTAAAAACAAATTACATTTTTATTAAACACTACCGGGACGAAGTCGCGAGCAAAAGCTAGTTTATTATATATTCTTATATGTAAAACACATTTCTATGAATTTTCCTTTACTAAAAATGCTTGTATTGTGTATTCTGGCTGTAATTACACACCTTAAAAGCGAGAAAATAATTTTATTGAGAAATTACTAGAGTTTCACTTTGTGCGTCGCCGGCGCCTCCACCAATTTTATTCATTATGTTCATTTGCGTCCGTTTCGCCTTCGCTTTGCCCGACTTTACTTTATGCATATTATGCGTTTGAGTAAACATTAATGGCCGCCGGTTAATGGATTCTTTTGTGCGCATAACTACGTGAGCGCAGGGGAAATGTGTGCGTTTAACAAGTTGATAACTCGACACGACTCGAACAGGTAGAGAAAGGTACATAATATGTTTGACGTGATGTTAGGTGGGGTCAATGTTAACACTACACAAAGAAAACTGCCCGAAAATGTCCCAAAATGTTGAAATTTCAAAAGAAAAATTTTTGTGAATACGAAAAAGCATAGAATTTAACAATGTTGGATAAAAATATTTGTTATTGAGTTATGAGGGTTATGAATGTATGATTTTTTGAAATTTATTGAGTTGTACTGAATTGAAATGAACTGAAACGTAAAAATGTCAATGGAACAGTCCATCAATTCCAACAATTTCCAATCGACTAGTCTTTACACTCGATTTTCTACATGTTCCGCGTCTGTGACATATTTTAAACCACTCAACAAGTCCATTTCGACCAGTTCCGAACAGAACTCTTTGTGTAACAGCTTGAAATGCCCGAAACTATCTCAATATCTATCTATTGCCGGCAACTATCGATGAAATCTTCGCAAGACTGGAAGACTAGAGTGCAAAAAGCAAAAGTGGAAACAATCACGACGAGTAATTCGAGACATTTGCGAGCACAAAGGGCAAAGATGCAATAACTCTCGGATGACAACAATGCGCGCCAGAGAAATGAAGAGAATAGCTGAGAATGGAAGTTTACTGCGTTGCCTAAGCTTCTACTCTTCTACTTTCAATGTGTATGCGTGTGTGTTGTGTTGCCTATACTCGTACACAGAGTATAGTATAGAAACTGTAGACAGTGTCTCATGTCATTGTATAAATCAAAATCAAGCGCCGCGAATTTAATTCAATCTCGTCGTAGTCATCAGACGCCACGCCGCCCCAAACATAAAGGGGTGGCTGAAGGCGATCAACTCAATTAAAACTCGTGATGCAAGCGCAGATAAATTGATTACGTTCAAAGTTTCGAATAAAACACAGGAAAACAATTTTAATAAATTAGATTTAATACCGTTTATAAATAAATAGTCTGAAACGTTTATAATGATAATAATATGATATTACATTGATTTTTGCACGTTTGAGTGGCGAAATGTTCGAAAATCAAATATTTGATCAAGCGTACGCGTTGAATATTCAATTAAATTGAATAAAATAACAAGGGATAATTTTCGCGAAATTTACGCTTGACAAATCTTACTATACCGAGTGTATAAGAAAGAATATCAAACAGAATTTATGCTTTAAATGCTAGGCAACCAATTACGCATTTAAAGTGTTTTGTGGGTTGCATATTTATCGAATTCTAATCCGCTTTACGTTCCGCGGTGTTGGAATAAATTTTAATGAATCGTCTCATCGTCTCGGCATCCCTTTGGTCAAAATTCACGTCTCCAGACGGTGCGCTTCCCGCAGCATCGCAACACGAAGAAATAAGAATATGCGGCACGAAGCAATGATGAAACGAAGCATCAAAGAAGTGCTTTAATATTGTTTCTCTTGAATAATGTACCTTCGCGTGCGCGCCGCCGAGCGCGAGCGTCGGTATTATTTTCTCCTTTTGTGCAATTTCCAATTCCACTGCGCTTTCAAACGTCCTGCGCGCTGCATCCTGCAGCGAAAATTAAACGCGTGTAATTTTTTATATTTCACTGTCCGTTGGTGGGCGGAGTTGGGTTGCACTTGCGAATGAAATGGAGCTTTACACGAGCTTATTTCGATTCGTATTTTTTGCTACTTTATGTTGAGACTTTTTTTGTTGTGTAGGTCAAAGCATTATTCAAAGGGTTGTTGCATAGAAGGATACCTATTTAAAATGGAAATATGAAAAGCTTTTTACAACTTTTAACATTTTTTGTAAAAAAAAAATTTTTTTTTTAAAGAAAATGTTGTGTAAAATTAAATCTACTGATTCATAATACAAATACCGGAAGAACATACGGTTGTACTCAAAATTTTTGTCAAAGCAAGAGTATTTGCGTGCTTTTAATATAAATAGAGCGCTTTACACGCTTCATTTCGGTTTTGAGCGTTTTGAACCGAGTTCCGAAAGATCTTAGTCGTTGGAACGACAATTTACGCGCCCGGCGTGCGCTAAAATTGATGCGAAATGGAAAGCGGAAAAGCGTTTGATGTCACGGCTGCAGGCGCAGTGTAAGTTGTCGTGTTACATAAAGTACATGTCATATTTACACTTAAAATACACCAAAAACACGAAAAAATAAAAATAAAACAAACTTTTCATGCAATTTGGGTTGCATATAGTTTTAAACACTTTGAAATTATTTCCATCAACATATTTGTTTATTTTATGCCTTTTACGACTGTAATAACAAATTCCAACACGTGTTGTGATGATGGCCAGGATAACGACTCAAAGGGCCCTTCACTTGAGCAATTCTCAGGATGACAACGTTTAATAACAGGCGACATATATATATAAAATGCTCGTAAAAGCTCCGCAAGCTGTCTGCGGTCGCTTACCTAATAACTTCATAACTTCCTCGGGCGTGATAAAGACGTCGAGATAAGCGTTGGCGTCCTGCGCGTGCAGGACGAGCAGGCACCACACGATGCCGGCACCGAAAAACGCGCCGCAACGCGAACGCATGTCGGGGGTGTAGAACCGCACCGCCGGAGAGAACTGAGGGTGGCGCGTCGACGGCGGCCGGACCGCCACTGACTACGAACGCGGCGCGTCGCGACGCCGAGAGGAAAACGCCCCCACTACCAACGCAAACCAAACAAAATATCACATAAAATAAAGCCATTATTTATCAATACGCGAAAATTAATATTTTGTTCGAAAAGTTTGTTTTCTTTCAATTGCGCGCGATTTAAGTTGAAAGTTTTCTCATCGCAATATAAAAACATAAAACTTGTGCTGAGTAGCAGCATATAAAAGTTGTCTATTCGCGTTATTATTTTTAATAACAGCAATAACGGCGCGTTATCGTAAATATTTATCTTTATTTTCGCGCATTCGGGATTAATAAACGCGCTGCTTTTTTGCGTGCGAATGTTTTATTGCGTTTTTTTTTTGTTCTGTTTGCGAATCGTCGAATTATCGCTTCCTGCGCATCATCATCCTGCAACATTTGCATATTGATATAAAATTTTACGATTTATTGCGCGGATATTACAAGCAAAGTGAGCAGATTATGATTGAGTACAAAATTTGTTTAACAAGCTTTAAAAACGATAAAAAATCATTTTTTTCTTTAAATTTTTTACTTTTCTAAGTTATTCTATTTAATGTTATTTTATTTTATTGTTGCTTTACGCGACAGTTGTGAAACTTGCAAGTCGTCATAAAATACGCAATTTATTGTCCGCGTTGGTTTTTTGACGATGAGAAAATCGACGCAAAAGTAACCGAGACTTTATAATCGTGAGTCAGCGCGTCGCTGTCATCGCAGTTGTCATTCTTCCTCGTTCAACGTTTTCCTCGCGTAACAAAAGAAATTCACCGAAACTCGCTCGCATCGTCGTAATTTTTTTCACTCTCTACGCCCTGCGCTATGATATTTCCCTTTGCCAACAACACCAACCGGCAGAATAACCATTTGTATTCATTTACGCATACTTATCCAGCCGGTACACAACAAGATGGCGACCGGAACGCTTCCGAACTAAACAACATTTCATTTGTTTTCATTTGTGCAATGAAATCATTCCGACGTTTATAAATTTATTTATATTTTTGTTTTCAAACCAGCCAGCAAGTTAAAAAGAGAAACAAAATTAAAAAGTTTAATTTCTTTGCGGCGTCATCCGCAAGGTCTATATTATGATTATTTACGATTGTCAGCCGCATAAATCTTAGATGTTTGCGCATCTCATGCGAATATAAAACTGATGGAAATGATAAAAATGATAATATTCAACATTCCGATTCTGCACGCCCAATAAAACCCGCCTCGTAAAATGCTACTGCAGACTGCAACATCTACAGGATGATGCAAAGTGAAAGAAAATAGAAAACTAAAAAAATTATATCTAATAAAAAGTCTGGTGGCATTCTTATTGTGATTGTGATTGGGATTGTGTGAATCATCATCATTATTACAATCATTACATGCAGACACAAGTTTTATCGGTGTTTTAGATGTGTATGAGTAGATTTTTACGACATAGATAATGTAGAAACTCGTAGACTCGTAGAATCGGGGTGGAAATGTAGTCATAAATAGTAAAGTGAAAGACAGACGCATTTGTAATCGCTATTGATTTTGTCATTTCGAAAAATGCATCAACAATTCAACAAGTCAAGCGACTTTCGATGATTACCTTAAATAGAATGAAGGTATTACATATTTAGAGGCTAGAAACACAAAAACTATAAATATCGCCATTTTTGGTATATTTTTTAAGGTTAATCAACTCAAAAGACAACAAAAGAAACTAAAAGAAGCAACATAACCTTAAACTCTCTTTTGGTTTTCTTGTTTAGTGCCTTATTACCATCTTAAATACACCAAAACACATAAAAAATAAAAATAAACCAAACTTAATATAAAATTTTGGTTGCATATAGTTTTAAACACTTTGAAATTATTTCTATTAACATATGTGTTTATTTTGGTCAAGCGAATTTGATGATAACCTTAAATTGAATGAATACATTTCATATTTTGAGGTTAGAAACACAAAACTATAAATATCGCCATTTTCCAGTTTATTTTGGAGGTTAAACAACTCAGGAGACAATTTTAAGCACAAAGAAATAACATAACATTAAAATCCTTTCTGGTTTTCTTGTTTAGTGCCATATTTACACTGAAAATAGACCAAAAATCACGTAAAAGGAAAAATAAAACAAACTTAATATGAAATTTTGGTTGTATATAGTTTTAAACGCTTTGAAATTATTTCTATCAACATATTTGTTTATTTTTGTCAAGCGACTTTGATGATAACCATAAATAGAAAGACTACATTACATATTTAGAGGTGAGAAACAGAAAAACTATAAATATCACTATTTTTAAAATTTATTTTTGAGGTTAAACAACTTTAGCAAGACAAAAGACAATTTTAACCTCAAAGAAACAACGTAACCTTAAAATCTCTTCTGGTTTTCTTGTTTAGTGTATTTTAACCACTTGCGCAACCACAAAACATGGCTTACCCTGCAATAACCGCCCCCAGCACATGTCTGCAATCCTATAACCCAGCCGTAATACTGTAATGTCGATAATAAACTTGACTGAAATCCCGCGCTACGTAAAAGCACGTCTGCCCAGCTTCATACGGCAGCACTACTGGGCCAAAGGATTAGTGTACACGTTTAAATGTAATCCTGCATCCTGCCTGCAGTGGCATCTACTTCGACTACATCCTTTGTCTGTTCTCGCACGCCTCTTACCTTTTCTCATCTGCACGCGTCGGAATTTCCTTCTTGGCGCCTCGAATCGCCAGTAAAAGGGAAGTGGATGTCCTGTAAACACTCTGGCGCATCCTGCGAACGGATATTTCGACGGAATCAATTTACTTAGGCGTCTGCGAAGGATTTTACAGCGTGTGTAAACGTTTTACAGCCGAATGTAAACACAATTTTGTAATTTCCAGCAGGTTATGTGTGATTTACTATAGAATACATGTTTAACTACAAAATGCAAAAAACCAAAAAAGAAAAGAAAGTTTTAAGTGTATTCAGAGTGTAATTAAACGTAATTGATATTACTTAAAGGAAAAATGTCATTCTGAGTCCGTAGAATGCTGCCGCCCCCCATTATGTGTGTTTTTTAATTAAACACTAAGCCCTCTTGTCTCGATGGCGCCCTCCAAGCAATAATTTTTCGATCAACGTTGCTCACAGAAGCGGGTTTTAATTGCACCTGCTACCAGCACACCTGTAGCACACGTAAATATTTATTAATCTAACAAATTCCGCTCTGGGGGCTCTGCGGAGGCTTCGAGACGTTCAAACTTTTGCCGCGACTAAATATATAATCCTGCGGTTGCAGGTAACTAATAGACGTGTTTCCAATTCTGATGGCTGAGAGTCGAAACATTGGACGACTTAAAACTGCAAGTCTAGGTCTTGAGAATAACTGGAACGCTGCGATGATGTCGATGTGAGGCGTGTAATTATTCGTTGCGTTTCCCCTTCACTATGACTCTATGACGACTCACTTACATACGATTATCCGTAATTCCACGCCGGTTGGAATTAAAAATTGAGCATTAAATGCGTAAACGTAGACGGAAGCGTGTAATCATAGCGCATAATTTAATTTTTCTAGTTCACTCCGTGTGTAATTTGATCAGAAAGACGCATGGATCTTTAAAAACACATTTTTACGTTTGTGTATATTTGGTTGCCTATTTCATATCAAATTATAAGCTACTAAACGCAACATTAAGCGTTCATTTTAATTAATATGTTTTATGGTGGAATAATTAGTGTAGTTTTAATTTCTATATAATTAATTAATAATTAATGTTTAATAATGTTTTGTTCGGCGCTAATAATTCGCAGCGAACATTCCGTAACATTCCATTTGTAGGTTATGGTGTTAATTGTACGTTAATCAGCGTCGTTATTATGCGGACGCGTTTATGGTACAAATTCTGCATAGTTTGCGTCGCACGCTTGCACACTCATCGCTAAACGTTCAAATATGGCGACGGGCATCAGGTAATTGACAGATAGTTTAATTAAACATTGATTGGTATTCAAATCGTGCGTGTAACTAATGTTTTTCGATGTAAACGCGCTAAAAACACGCTGAACAATACTTCGTATATGGTAGGCAACTAAATATGCATACTAATGTTGTTTCAGGCGCAAATGTAAGGTTAAGAATTAATATGCGCGTGGAAAATTGATTTTCCATTATGAATTTGCATTCGGGAGTATGACTCTGGATGAAATCGCAAAATTTGTATTCAAAGCTTGTTGCAAGTTGGTTAGTCTTCTCGTTGGTGGCGGTGGAGGTCTGGCGGGAATCGCGCGACACCTGCCCGCCGAACTCATTACGCCACACGGTGTGACATCAACGATATCATATTCTAATGACGTCGAGATCGGCGATTTTCGAGCGACAGCGACAGCGGCGGCGGCGTCCACATCACCATGGTGATCACTGCCGCCGCCGAGGTATCGAAACAGACGCCCGCTTCCGTTGCCACGGTCACCGCAAACACGCCGCGTTCATATCCGGCCGCGGGGAAACCTAACGGTACTTTCGAACACAAGGGCGAACCCTCGACGGAAACCTCTTGTCGGCGTGTCAACAGGTGTGATGTGATGAGCTGGGAATGCCGACGTCGGAATTTATTAAAAATGCATGCACGAACTTTTATTTCGCGAGGGGTGGAACTTTCTTTGTGATGTTTGATTGCAAACGCCATTTTACGCCATCAGAATGGGATTTTTATTAGGTTATGTGTCAAAATAACCTGAAATGCAACCTATTACATCAGATTTTAAACAAAAAAATGATCTGTTTTAATTTTTTCCCTATAACTTTGTCAAAAATAAAGATGGCGATTTGCGGTTTACGAAAACTAAATCTAAATAAAATTTTCTTTCAAATGACATAAATTTTGTTTAAATCGTTATAGTAGAATGAAAGTTACACTCGTTTGAAGTTAAAATTTATTAGTTTTCAACCATAAATGTGAGTAAGTAGAATAAAATGGCGATTTGTACTCATAACCTAAAAATCACACAAAGCATACTTTCATCCAAACCAAACATGGTAAATTCATTACTCAGAGTTTACTAATTAGTAAGGAACAAAGCATAAACAATAAAACAATAAAATGCAGCCGCTTGGATGACCGTAAATTACTTTATTTTATACTCCTAATTAAGGCATGAAATTATTTACATTAATAAATAAAAAATTGTTATAATACAGTACATTTTAGCGCGTGTTTACAAAGAAACAAACAAACAAAAAAATATTAGGTATATCGATGGAAAAAAAAGTTTTTCATACTCGCATTCGAGTACGAATCGTGTTTGTGTGTGTGATTTGAAATTGTTTCTGTTTCTTCGCTTAATTGATTACATATATTGAACTACTTTGCTTCTCATGTGTATCGCCCGACTCGATTCGGTCGGCTTCACGTCGTAACAGACGTGTGCGCTGGTCAAAAATGTTCGCGGTCGCGGTCAGGTGCTTCCAAAAACTGTTTTCGAAACAAACCGAACAAAAAGACACCTGTGCCACCAAAAAACACCAACAGCCAAAAATCTCCTAACTATAGAAATAAATGAAAATCGCATCGTTATCAATCTTAATATTTATATATTCATTTTATTTTTCGAATGATTAATTTTAATATTTTGAATCGTTTCGTTTTCGTCTTGTTTAACTTGTTTAAAGCGTTATGGCTATGCAATAAGATTATATCACTCGGCGTCAGCAAAACACATGTAAACAAAAAGCGAACAAAAGACGGAAGACGCGCACGCAATATGGCGGCGCGTTCTTTTGTTTCAACACCCAGAAACTTGTAAATTCTTTTTCTTTACTTCTTCTCGCCGTCGAGCGTTTCGATACACACTTATTTACATGTGGTCTACATCCTAACTATGAGACTAGTTGTCGTTTGCGGCTCCGCGCGATGGCGTTCGAGATGTGGGGCAGTGGAGCGGCCTCCGGGTAGGAATTTCTCTCATGTCTCTTCTTCTTCTTCTTCTTCATCTGTTTCTCTCTTGATTTATTCAGCGCGCGCCGCAATCGTGTATGTGTTTCGCATTTAACACACATTTCGTGTTTCGATGTTTCGATTGATTTATAAATAACGATATTAATTTATTAATATAAAAAAATAACTTAGAGACAAATATTCGTTGTTCTCCTCGTGTTGTTTGTGTGTGTGTGTGTAAATGTGTGATGTTGGTGCAGAATATAATAAATAAGAATCATGCTTGCGACGCGCTCATGCGCAGCAAGCTTGCGTCGCAAGCACGAGTGATAAATGAGGTTAGGATGTACTACAATGAGGTTAGGCTAATACTCCATAAATAATAATGCGCTAATATTGTGCAAGAAGTTGCGGGAGAGGGTAGGGGGTGTCTTGTGTAATAAATAAATAGTGTAGTTGTGTGTGGGGTGGTGAAATTAAGAGCGTTGTCAAAAAAACGGATGATTTCTCGCGTGTCACGCACTCGCTTAACCTGAACATCTTTGGAACCTTCGTGATGACACCGTCATCAGCATCAAATGTCTCGTTTTTTCTTTTTTATAATTCTTGGATTGTGGTGTAGATGGGTGGCGCCCTCTCAGTTGGCCACTTTCACGAACTCGGAGTTGTCGTACGCGCGCGCACTCATGAAGGCGGCGGCGCCCTTGCGGTCGATGGCGCGTACCCGCACGAACAAGAAGGCTGCCACCAGAGAAGCAACGATGAGTACCAGAAGGAGCATGACTAGTCCTGCGACGAAACTTGGTACCGACATGCAGATAGTTTCCGGGTCAGCACTGGACGCTGATTGGATGACGACGGTTTCATTACTCGCCTGGGAGTTCAGGGCGAAGTTTACATCTCCTGGTGCTACCACTTGGATGATTCTTGAGGTGTTGACATCTGTCATCTCTTGGGCTTCACGTTTGTAGACTCTACTGACTGTTACCGTCATGGTTTGACCATCGGTGTGACGTCTACGACGTACTCCTTGTAATTCAGCTGGTAGGTTCTCTACGGATCTAGGTCTGCCGCCTAAGGTGGCCAGGTTACCTTCAAATTCATCAGAATGACCTGTGGACTTCCTCTTTACTGTTTGGTACACTCCACGATGACCTGGTGGTGGTGGGGGTGGTAGATGAATATCATTCTGGTTACCAGGTGCGTTTTGATGTTCTGGAGGTGGTGATGATGGACTAGGTCCATTTGGTGGGTTGGATGTTGAAGATGCTGCACCTGTTTGAGCTTGTGGTGGTGGTACTACATCCGGGTTATTTTCTGAATACGCTCCAGCTGGTCCTGAAGGATGTCTTGGATCTGGGAAAGCCGCAGGTGCTCCATATTCAGGAAGTGGAGGTGGTCCGTATTCTTGATGTCCAGCACCTCCAAAGTCACCTCCTGCAGGTGGGCCGTAACCTCCTTCAATACCACCATGACCTCCGCCGCACTTAGGTTCTGGGCAGTTATATCTACAGACTTGGATCACACATTGGAAGTGCACATTCATAGAATCAGGGAATTTGAACGCTTGGAAGTAGGCGAATGATACTACTGACGCCGAAGGTCCAAAGTTCTTAATCTTCTGGAACTTGCTCATGATCTTAGGTCTTACTACACAACCATATTGATCAACCAATTGGATAGGAGCACGTTTACCATCATGAGCTACACAGTTCCTCACCAACATATCAAACTTATTCTCGTCATCTTTGATAGCTAGGACCATGGTCATAGTCTGACCAATCTTCACAATACCAGAAACTTCAGAGGCCCATGGTCCCTTACCAACCTGGATCTGCATCCAGCATTGGAGATTATCTCCGAGGAAGTTCGCAGTGACAGCGTGCAACATATCAACTTGGAATGGTCTGAAGGTAACCGCCTTCTCATAGAAGTCATACCACGTGCATCGCAGCTTCCTAGCCTGATCCCACACCTCCTGAACATAGGGATCATACTGAATAATGATGGTATTCTCAACATAGGAACCACTAGGTGTAGGTCCTCCATAATTAGCAGCGTTGTGGTTGGCCGATGAAGACATACCACAACTATTCAAAAGATCTCAAACGTAGCACTCAAATGACCAGTACCAGGTTTCAAATGCACACAGTGCGGGTCACTATAGAAACCCTTCGAGAAGATCATTCCGTAGAAAGGTCTATCGAATTCAATATTGACCCTCATGTGGGTCTTCTCACATTGAACTTGCAAGTGTTTGATTTTGGGCATGTCAGGCGTGGCGAGAGGCCAAGGATCATCAGGACCTTGACCACCGCCGCCGCCGCCTCCTCCGCCACCTCCACTACCTCCGCCTATCAAAGGTGGGCCATATCCTGGTCCTGACAAGGGTGGACCATAAACTGCTCTGTGTTCCAATGGAAGCGATGCTGAATCGGCTAGTGGTGCATCACATTTACTTTCCTGTCAAAAAAAATAAACAAAATGGTAAAATTTATATGAAATAAAATTGTGGTGGGGGTAAACTGACCTTGAGCAATAGAACTGTGAGCACGGTGAGCACGACACACCGCGTTGTGGACGCCATAATGGAAAAATCTGCAAACAAGAAAAAACAAAAGTTGTTTATCGACGTTCTGCAACGGATGTTTTAACAGGTTGGCAGCGGGCAAGTTACAAGTCACAAGTCGCACTCTGACCCACTAACACACTACTGCTGCTTCTTCAAATTTAACGTAATATTGACTTAATAAACGGAACAAGTTGAGACTAACTACACACAATCAATAACTAGTTATTTACTGTGTTTTGTTTCTTTTTCTGTTTTCGGTTTGTTTGGATATTAGTTTTCGGTGCTTTGTGTTTTTTCCCTGCTGGAATGTCCGTTTTGCCCTTTAGGCGTGCGAAACACGCAGCTTCCGCACTTGTCCCACTTTCACCCTTTTCGCCTCGCGACATGTGTTCCACCTCGAGTACAGTTATTCCGAGAGCAGCTTTCTCCGGTCGGCGCACACCGGCTGCGCTCGCATCTATCGCCCTAATTAGTTTTCGTTAGGAATTCCGACAAAAAATACACTCATTCATCAAAACGTGTAGCTCCAAATTAAACTACACCACAAAACAAAACAAGCTAAAATAATACACATGCATCTAATTATTCCAATTTTTGATTTTTTTGATTGTGTTTTGTTGCTTGTTTGTTGATTGTTTCGAAAAGCACCGTTCGCCATTCTTCGCAATGCATTTCGTTCGAGGTATTCAATTAACTAAATCTTGTTCTAATTAACGCCTGTCCGCGAACAACGAATATTCTCAACATTGAGTAATAGAAAACGCAAACGCGTCGAAACAAAAAATTAAAAACGACGCTACCCGCTAATAGGTGAGAACGATTCAAATTTTTTCTTCTTCTTTTACTAACGGCATATTTGAACAATCGCCAAACCACTTAACACACATAAACGATGCTTACTGCAGTCACCAGCAGGAAATTAAACCGATAAACACCAATAATTTCAACTAGACGTCTAATGAGGTTATGCACGTAGCACGCAGCGCCATCTATTGTATAATGACATAAAATGCGTTATCACTAATGTGATTATGTATAAGCGTAAGCGTAGAAAGTAGAGCGTGCGCCAGCATCAATTGCAATTATTTATCACCATTCCGGAAGGCTTCCGGAAATGCAAAAAATGCTAATGGCATTTAGAGTCCTAATAATCGCGGAATTGTTACCGAGTTACGCGTTATATGATTAATTATGTATGACAGTCCCGCGTGAGCTTTCGAGGGCTTTTGTTTCATGTCGACTAATGGTGATGCGCTTTCTACTCGGTATCAACGGATTAACCGGAGTGAAAAATTCGAACATGTTTGTAACAATTGAAAAATTGCGCCAGCGGATTACGTCGACAAATGAATAAATGAACAAATGACAATCGAGACAATGTTATTAATGATTTTCTATAAAAAAAGGAAAAATGTCGTAATTTGTAAGAAATGTAATTTTTTTGCGTGTGTGTTCGTAAATACAACTTTTGTGAGGTTTCTATTTCTATTGTCTTGATCGTAATCGTCTCGCAAATTTACGTGGTTTACGTGATTTACGTTTTCTCTTTTTACTTTGATCATTGTATTTCGGTAGAGAGCATAACTGTTCAACTAGCTTGAAGAAAACATTTAAAAACTTCGAATTTCACTGTGTAACAACAATATGTAAGTGGTAGCGGTCTAAACTTGACACTATCAAGTTACGCGCAACGTTATTATTAAATAACTTTTGAATGAAACATGCTATAGTGATGATTCTTTTACTATAGTAATCAAAATTAAATTCTGTATCCATTTATATAAATATAATAATATTTATATGATTTATTTCATATTTATTAGCAAAATAAAACAATTTTAGTAAATTATAGTTTTTTCGCGATTACTCTGTATATAAAGTTTTAATTTAGACAAATTTTATGGCAAATGATATAGAATTTAATTATAAATCTATTTGTGAAAGAATAAACACTTTATCTCTTTTAGTTTTTATATAAACACTAAAAAACTAACAAAAATAAAGTTATACCAATTTTCGACCGGTGTTCTTCACATATATGTGGTTGCAATAAACCCGTTTTAAGTTGTGATGTCTAAATTGACTACTACATGTCAAATTTACCAAAAAATTACCAAAAACCGTTAAACAAAACAAAAAACAATAATTTCCGACGTTATAATTTCAATGGCGCCAAATAATCATCAGATCTCACACTCTGATTAAACTCCAACCGAAAAATTTTCTCATCCTCTTCTTAAAAATTCATACCAAACTGATATTTAATTTATTTACGTAGAAAAAAATTAATTCCAACCTAGTTAATTTCGTGCCACTCCGAATCGCGCTAGCGTTATTAATTATTAACATAATAATTATACCGTGTGTGATCATGTGAAGAGAGCACACACGCCTCTTTGCTCAGTCGCATAGAAATTCATTCGAATAAAAAAATCACTACCGTTACGCTCCTCAATCGTAATGGAAATAAAACAAAATAAAATGATTTTTCGTATTTAAACAATTTATTCACATCGGTAATTTAATTAGTCCTCTTTCGGTAAGTGACCGTAACCGACGTGGCTTATCCTAGCGAGAAATTAAGACAAGTGTATTGGTTAATTACTAGTGCGCATGCGCGGAGTGCTCTCGTCCATTGACACACTAACTTGCTTTCCTGCTTTCCTTTCCATCGACGCGTCGATGTGTGCTCAATAATATCACGACTCATATTAATATTAATTTTATTATGATTATTATCCCACGGGATAAGAAATAATACTTACTTTTTTATTTTGTAAGAAATATAAGATCCTTGGTAAACTACGACTATCCTACGATTTTAGTCCTTCGGTAAACGCGCACTCCAGTCGAGAAATTGTTCACACGTTGCACATCACAGTATTTTCAATATATAATGATAAAGAAAAAAAAACAACAACCGGGCAGTACGCGCCTCTGGTACCCGGTCCCCGCGAGCAGAAGCGTTTCGAAGAAAGACGGGTGTCCGCACGCCGCGACCAAACGGAAAGTAATACGCCGTCGAAATCTCCCGTTGACTTTTATATATACACGTGAAAGTTTGCCCCACTCGCGGCGGGCTCCTTCCGCGAAAGAGAGTACCAGCACTCCATGGAGGATGGTAAGATGGTATGGTGCGTCGGCGATGCGCAGCACCACAGCCCCGGATCTAACCTTCGCTTTTGGTCTTTCTTTGCTGTGTGTACATGTGCATTGTCTGCCGAGTGGTAATTTCGGTGCGCGTCGATCTTATTAGTGACGCATGCGATCACTTTCTTTCGGCGACGTGGAGTACTGGTGATGTTGTGCAATCGCGGTCGACTTTCGACTCGACAAGGATATCATTTCACCTTTGCAAATCCTTGTTTGCCAAATATATTGCGCAAGCGTGCTGCGTCATAGTAATACCCAAGATGCCATTTCTATATATTCATTTCTATTCAGTTGGAAATTTGATCACGTGCATTTTCGCGATGGTATACCTAATGGAATTAAACATTTTCTCTTCTTTATTGTTCGTGGTGTATTGTGTGGTTGTAATTTCACTCGAGTTACAAGTAACAGTTTGCGGTCGGCGAGCAATCGGACGATATCACAACCAGCCACCATATTGTTGTGGATTTGTCGGTGTCATAAGTCAGCAAGTAGCAAAGCGTATTGATGCGGGCGAGACGAAATTTGCTTTAAAATGGGTCAAATCGATAATGAAAGTCACAATCATAATAATTAGTTTAAGTATTACACACAGTTTTACAGCCCTAGGGCCTCAAAACAACAAAAAATTATAATTTTAGCAGAATACAGAATAAATTCTGAATAAATTATGAAATTATTTTAAAAAATGAATAATTTTAAAGGTTTTTATCATTTTTGTTGCAGCCCTAGGGCTCTAAACTTACCAAATCGGCCCTTGGGCAGAAAATACATCTTTGTTAACGTATTTTTTAAATAAAAAATTTAGATATTCTAAATTCGTACTAAAAACATCTACAATTGTTGGCCCTAGAGCGGTAAATGTCATTTCTACTCCCTAGAGCCACAAAATTTTATTTTTTACGATTAAAATTTAAATTTAGTACAATAATATATTTAGAAACAAAATTCAAAATTTATGGTAAAACCACTGAATGATAAAATGAATTTTGGCAATATTCGTGTTAATGGACTAAAAACGAATTTAAAAAATGAAGATTTTTTTTTCATTTCTGTCGCCCTAGGGCTCTAAACTTAGATTCTCGGCCCTTGGGCCACAAATACATTTTTCTCGGAATATTTTGGCAAATTAAAATCAATGATATTCTAAATCCTCACAGAAATATTCTTGAAATGTTGACCCTAGGGCTGTAATAGTAATTTCTCCGCCCTAGGGCTGCAAAATTCATTTTTTCCTACTTGTAATTTTAATTTTTCGCAATAATAAACATAAAATAAAATTTCTTCATTCTTTAAATTTTACATTCTTCAATTGACCTTGAAAACCGAAACTATTTACCCTTTCGTAAATGTGTGCTACTAAGTTAATTGCAAATGGAATTATTTGCTTCATTCGCAATTTACGCATGCTTCACCATCTCACATGTTTAATGGCTTTGGGATATTAAATTGTAAATTGCAACCGAATTGGCAAAAACAATGCCGACCGCAGGCATCACACACACTGCGCAAATTTATCCGCATTCGTATCCCACTTACAAGATGTACAAAATAAAACAAAGCAACCAAAAAACTGAATGAAATTCACTCACACTCGTAAATTCGACCCCGATGCGATATCTTGCGGTTTTTGGCTTTGAAACTTTCCGGGGCCTTAGCCTTATGGGATTGCGTGGATTTCGCAGGTCTACGCAGTAACCGGATCCGATTTTAATAAGTTTTGCGCATCCCAAAGATATCCCATGGGTTTTATCTCATGAGACACTAGAGCTATTTCCAGAATCTATCGAAAATCCTTTCAGTACGTAAGTAGGCAAGGTCTAAAACTTTATTACTCCTACAAATGTGGGTATGTATTCCATCAAAAGCTTACTTTGTCACTGATGAAATCAGATTTTTTTTGTTTTTCATGAAAAACGTGGTTGTGAACTAATAAAATGTAATAGTTAGTTGTTTATCTAAGTAATAAGTGAACGAGAACAAAAAGTGCAGTTGGGAAGCACGTGCTTGCGATTTTTTGCTGCATTTTCTCGACATTCGCGAAAGATGCTGTAATCGCAGCGCGCTGGTTGGCGGTAACGAGCGTGACATTATTATTTCATACCGATTACAACGACGATTTCAATGTGCGAGAACGCACGAACGAGCAGAGACGTGCGCGAGCATAATTTCTCCTCGACTCATTGAACTTACTTCAACCTAATCACCTTGTAACAAACAAACGCAGAACAAAACAAATAAAAGCAGCAAAATTTTCAAAATCGTACTAGTGCATAAAATTCAGTACTGATTGTTTGTAAAACTACAATTTTACGCACCCAATTACATTATATATTATTTTTTACTTGTTATTTAATTTAATTTTTAAAAATTTGATTAAAAAAATGTTTTGATGCTTTATTTCGATGAATAAAATTTAATTTTTTGCACTAGTGCATAAAAACACTTCCCTAAACGTGTGTAAACCCAAAATTTTACTTACTTAACATACAATACACAATTTTACACATCTAAATCAATTTATTTCAAAAAACCATTAAAAATTAGGTCATAATCAACTTGAATAATTTAATTTGCGCACTCGTATCTAAACAAAAATTAAATCCGTACACTTGACATGCAAAATACAAAATGTTAGTCATAGTCAGCGCGCCAAGTGAAAAAAAAAGAACGCGAACGATTAATGTGTCTTACATCGCGTACACACCTTGATTGCAAATCGTCTTCTGCGTCCCAGTCTTCCGGACCCAGCCTAAACCAGTACCAGTAAGTGTTATGGCGTCCTAAAATAATCCTCGCATCTCGTCAAAACGATGTCGAGGTGCGTCGATGGTGCTGAATGCGGAATATCTGTTGGTACACGCGTTAAGTAGCTATTTTTGCATACAATCGACGCAACCCACGCCGCATTTTATTCGGTTGATGAAAATTCGCCCGGCGTACAATTGTACTCGTATTTAGTTATTTACTTAACCGTTATAGTTACACTTAACATTTTTTTAATTTAGAATAATTATATGTTAGTTATTTGGTTTTTAAGATTTAAGAGATAAAATTTTGGTAAATTTTGACCAAAAAATGATTTTTTGCAAATTTTTTGTATTTTTTTTTAGTGAAATGTTGAGAAATTAAATTTTTAAAAGGCTCAAAGTAAATATTTGGGTTTGAGCACCTAAAAAGATGTATTTCTTATATTTTAAACTATTATATTTTTTCGCTTTTTTAAAAAAAATATTACAGCTAAAAAAATAATCTCGGTTTTAATAAAAATGTGATTCGTTTTACTCTCTTGTTAGACATTGTACGTGTCAATTCTATCAATAAGATTCGCTATTTTATTTTAAACAAATTAATTATATAAAGAAATTAATAATGCACTGCAGTGCGCTATCTCGGATTCAATTATTTAACTATAACTATGATTGAATCTCAATATTTATCCTATAGAAAAAAGCAATTTTTCTCGCCGTTAAAACCATCCTTGGACTTTAACGAACATTAAAACCCGAATTTAAATTGGTCTAGGCGTTGAGGAGTTATGCGCTTACCAACAGATTTAAAGATTTATTTTTATATTATAGATTATTTTCCAAAAGCAATAAAATATTCTTTAAATATTTCTTGCCATATTTTTAATTTTTTCTCTTTTACATGCACTAAATTTATTAATTTGATCATTAAATAACTTTCTATTTGCATCCGAATTACACGCATAATAATAAACGCTTTCAGCTCAAAATATTGTCGATATTACGGCCATTAAAATGATTCATGATTGATAATTAATTCGAGCCATTTGATTCATTTGACACCGTTTAACATCACACACCAACCAAAATCTAAATCAAGATGTCTAAAAGTGAACACGATGTAAATATGATGAAGACGAATCGTGTCATGCATCAATAACCCACAAATTCAAGCAATTCGAAATTATATTTTCCATTTTCAATCGCGGCGTCGAAATTCCTTTCGGTTATTACTCTAAACTTCAATCCTATACTCAGTCAGTAGTTTACTAGTCCACGCGCATCTCGAGCGCGGAAAATGCGCACTTAATTCGAAATTATACACTTTAACGCTTGTGAATCGCCCGGATTTGAAATTTCGGTGCTTCTAAGTTGCGATGTTAATGTGACCTAGAGTCGTCCGATGCACGGCGCGCATCCGAGCGCAGGATGTTTCGAAATCGCTTCATTCGCACTGCCATCATCTCGTCGGCGCGCCGTCGTTTCGGTTTACGGCTTGATAAGGTAATCACTAATCATGCATCAAATGTGATGCGCGCCCGAAATCCACCGGTAGTTAATAGCTAATCGCGCTCGTAATTACATATAATTTTCATGTTTTAACTTTGCTGAAAGGAGGAAATAAACCTAAAAACCGAAACTTTCATATGAAACACACATAAAATATTTGATGGGAATTATTTCAAGAATCTGGAAGAATTTTATTACAGTTTTATTGTTTTATGTGCATTTAGCTAATTTTTATGGGTAAAAATACATTATTTACATTTTTGCTCATAAAAAATCAATTTATTTAAAATTTTGCTCCGCCCACTTCAAGATGGCCACCGGAACTTAATGTAAAATTATATATAACATAACCAAAAGTTGTTTATTATTAGTTTTTATTATAATTAGTAATTTGATGCACCCAATCTGCTTCCTTTTTTTTGCTTTGTATTTTCTTCTCTTTCTTGCGTTACTTTGCCTGATCCAATGTCTATAAAACATAAAATATTTGATGGGAATTATTTCATGAATCTAGAAGAATTTTATTACAGTTTTATTGTTTTATGTGCATTTAGCAAATTTTCATGAATAAAGATACAATTTTTACATTTTTGCTCATAAAAGAATCTATTTATTTAAAATCTTGCTCCGCCCACTTCAAGATGGTCACCGGAACTTAATGTAAAATTATATATAACATAACCAAAAGTTGTTTATTATTAGTTTTTATTATAATTAGTAATTTGATGCACCCAATCTGCTTCCTTTTTTTTGCTTTGTATTTTCTTCTCTTTCTTGCGTTAATTTGCCTGATCCAATGTCTATAAAATATAAAATATTTGATGGGAATTATTTCATGAATCTGGAAGAATTTTATTACAGTTTTATTGTTTTATGTATGTTTAACTAATTTTTATGTGTAAAAATACATGTTTTACTTTTTTGCTTATAAAAAATCAATATATTTAAAATTTTGCTCCGCCCACTTCAAGATGGCCACCGGAACTTAATGTTAAAACACCTATAACATAACCTAAAGTTGCTTTTTATTAGTTTTTGTTATAATTAGTAATTTGATGCACACAAACTGCTTCCTTTTTATTGCTTTCTTTTTGCTTCTCTTCCTCGCGTTAATTTGCCTGATCCAATGTCTAAATATCGTCCGAATGCTGTTAAATTAGTTTCTACTTGTTACAATTACCATTCCATGCAGCCACACACAATTAGCAAGACTTTCCAACGATATTTCAAACCGAAAACTAAACCACTCGAAATTAACATGAGAAAACGAACAAAAAACCTTGAAACCTTGCAAACAAGCACAACTAAAGCACGCTAAATTACAATTACACCGCGAATTAGATCTAATTCGACATTAATTTGTCGTATTAAGTGTAATGCCTGTGTACCCAAATAAAATTAGTGCACATTTCACTTTTTACCACTCTAAACTCGCATTTTTTCAACAAATTTCAGTTAATTTAGTTTTTAAGACATTTTTTATCATTCTACATCAACTAATTTGTGTGTGAGTGTTCTTTTTTTGTTTCTGTTTGTGTTGTTGTTGTTATTTTTAATGTGTAATGTGAAACAAGAAGAAATTTGTTATGTTTGCACATCTGAGATGGCGGCGCGCGCCGCGGACGACTTTTGCGTGACCTTGTTTCGCATCGCGTTTATAAATAATTAATTAAATTGAAAAATAACAATTATGTGCCGTTAGCAGCAGCGCGAATTAATCGAGACAGCGAACGCGCCTGCCCGCACACCCATACAGAAAATGCTAATTTTTTAATGGCGATAATGACCAGAATAAAATTTAGAAGAAGAAAAAAACGGCGACGAAAATTACCCAAATACGATTAAAGTTTTACTTTTTTTATTATTTCCTAAATATGCAAATAGAAATAATATTTAAATCAGTTTTTATGTTGTTTGGGTATATTAAAGTGAAGTATGCTCCGCCTATTTAATAATGACCATTGGAGACCAATATAACCTAAAAATTATGAAAAACTAGTTTTTGTCCGCGACTTCGTCCCGGTAGTTTTTAATAAAAATTCGTTTTTACTCTCTTGTTCTAGACATATATGTGTCAATTCTATCAATAAGATTCGCAATTTTAGTTTAAAGAAATATAAAGAATTGCTAATAATGCACTTCAGCGCGCCATCTCGGATTCAACTATTTAACTATAACTATGATTAAATCTCATTTAACTTTTATCCTATAGAAAAGGGCTGTTTTTTGGGCTTTTCCGGCAATTATTCGAATTTTTCTCGCCGTAAAAACCATCCTTGGACTTCAACAAACATTAAAAAAGAATTGGCCATATTGGTCTAAGCGTTGTTGAGTTATGCGCTTACCAACATATTTTACGATTCATTTTAATATTATAGATATCACAAAATTGTTTAAAAAATAATTATTTTTGATTGTTTCTGTTAAAATAACAACGAAAAAAATATTTTTACTTAATGTTTAGTAAATCATTAAAAACCTGTTTAACTTGACGAGAGTTTAATTGAAAATGAAAGACCTCGATCAAATTCATGAGTGCCGCACTGCATCTATCGGAAATTTTATAATTAAAAACCCAAAACTCACCCCTTTTCCAGCTAGAAGAGGGTGAGAAGGTGGTTGCGCTGGTGACACTGGTGACGATATACGAATTCGTAATTGAAAAGCTCTGAAAAGTCGCTTGTTTTCGGATAATTTCGCTAACGCCACGTCGATGACAGACTTTTTAATTACGCCACCCTTTTCCGCTGCCAGACGAAAACATTCAACATTACATCACGGCGCTTAAAGCGCTTAAAACGATTAAAATAACTTTAGAAAACTTTCCATTAACGTGTTGGTGACATTAAATAAAATCATCAATAACAATTAATCAAGCTGATTAATTAATTAAATTGTTTTCGTCTATTACAACATGAATGCAGTGAATGTAATCGTAATTAAATGTAAGGAAATCGAATTAAACGCAATCGAATGTTACACCATTTCATTCAATTGTTTTGGAATGCCATTGAATGAATGAAAAACGTGATAATTTCTTATATTACACGTATTGTCGTGTTATTATGTTGTAATATCATTGTTTTACAACACGTCAGACGTCAACTTTCATATTTAAGTATTATTGTCACCATGATGAGTTAATATACTACACTTTATACACTTTTTCGTGGTATAATCATGTGGGTAGTTGGGTTTTCTTTGCCCCCGGATTCAAAATTTCATTCTTCGGTTCCGTGTGGTTCCGTTTCTGCGGCGACGAGTGAAAGCGGACGCGTTATTGTCACTTGCGTCATAATACGACATGTTAAGCCATCCGACAACAAATTACATGGAAATAACCCGGACTTAAGTCAGGCACACTCAAACATAACCTAACATAACCTCTAAAAAATGTTTGTGGCACTTTTTGATTCTGCGGTGACTAATCTGATGATTTTGCGTAGATTAATAACCGAATTGTAAACCCACGTAGATACTGTTTTGGTATTCGCGCACGTGCGCACTTTCTTTTTCCGCGTGTGATGTGATGATGTTTTTTTTTGGCGAGCGACGCTAATCTTCGGAATGTTTCACCGTTGTGCGCGTTTTGCATTTAGACCGCGCCGCCGCCGATGCGAAATAAAGTATCGGGTAAAATGCGAAATGTTCAGCGGAGTTAACTGAGTCATAAATAAGTTTCTAAACTACATCTAACTACTTACAAACGTATCTACATTAATTTTTATTGGTTCGCATCGTTTTTTTACGGTAAATCAAATAAACAACGCTGTTTAGTGGAAATTAACATTTTAATTGTTGTGTTTATGTGAGGATTAAGGTATGCTCCTCCTACTTAAGTATGGCTACCTGAAATCAATATTAATTAATAGATAACCTAAAAATTATGAAAAATATAAGAAAATATTGAGGATTTATTGAAAAATTTGTATTTTTTAATTGAAATCAATATTAATTAATAGATAACCTAAAAATTATGAAAAATATAAGAAAATATTGAGGATTTATTGAAAAATAGGCTACCTTGTTTGGTATTATTTGTGGGGCGGTTGGGGTGGTCGGGGTGGTGGTTAGGTAGGCTCCCTTGTTTGGTATTATTTGTGGGGAGGTTGGGGGTTGGGGAGGGGTGGTTGGGGGTTGGGGGTGGTGGTTAGGTAGGCTACCTTGTTTGGTATTATTTAAGGTGGGGGGTGATACGGCTAAGAGTACGGCACGCTATTCAAAATGCAAAGCTCCTACAAACCGGCAAATATTTATTTTAAATTAAGTTATTTTAAAGTGCATTTCATGAATTGACAAGTTAAAAATCGAAAAAATAAAGTTTGTTTATAACCTAAAAATAACCAAATAAGTCTCCAAATGTACATTTTGTGTAAACTGACTTAAGTTAACTTAACTTATGTAAAATTTAAAGCATTGTAGTGCAAAATGGCGACCGGAAATGAAAGTAAAATATAATTTACAGGATTTAAGTTAGTTTAGATTGACTTAAGTAACAGATTGAATGCTATTTTGAGGTCTGCGCGTAGTCATATCCGGATCTTCGGCTGGATGTGCTTGCCGAGTGAAAATTGCATGCATATTAATGTCGAAGAGTTGGAGCATGGCAATGGCGGATCTATTACGCACGCTGCACTTTACAGGAAACCGAGCCAAGAAATCAAGTCTAGCCGGCGGAAAACTGCTCACCTGCCACCAGATACCTCGTGTTATGTTAATTTCAGCAGTTTAAGTTCCTTCGCTCGGATCCTTTTTCAAAGAGGCCAAACATATGCAAAAATTAATAAATTTAAGCATAACTTTCTTTTATTGCATTAGTCATCGAAAAAGAAATAAATTGCATTGTTATGCATTGTTTGTTGTCATTTGTCATAATCATAAATAGAAGTCATGATTCATTTTCACTCGAATAAAACTTGATCGTGCGAATTACGCATAGAAATGAAATTTAACTTTCTACAACTACGTGACAAATTGTAGAAATAAAAGTGCGTAGTCTAATTTCACTCCAAATATTATAATTTTATTATTAATTCTAATTTTTTGTGTAAATTTATCGACATAACCGCAAAAATTGCGTTGAAGTTGGTTAGAAATTAAATATACCTTAAAAACTCATTGCCAGAGGGCGCCACTATCACAAATTCTTAAATGATTCAAATTTTAAACAATAATACCCAATATTTTAATTATTAATTATTAATATTTTAATGTCCAACATGAAATTCTTATCTTTTCGATGTTTACATTATTCTTTTCGTTTTGGTTGATGAATAACATCGCTAATAACTAATCGGAATGTGGATCATTTGTGGATCACGAGTGTTCGCTGTGTTGATGTGACTTAAGTCGACTGCTATCTCTAAGTAACGTTATGCGAACAAGCATCGATTATGTTTTTGCATACGTAGCAGTTTCGGCTACTGTCAGGACCCGTCGCGTATGAATTTGATATATTAAACGACCTAGAATCGTCCGCAACGAAATTTGCACGCACCCACAAAGCGGTAATTTTGAAATGCAAAAAAAATATCGAGCTGTGTTTTTAATGCGCCATTCGGAGCGCCATAAAACGACAAATTAATTAATTATACAGCGCGGTTAATGGCTAGAAACAAAAAAAACAAGAAATAATGTAAATTTGCGTGGATTTTTAGGTTAAGTTAAGTTAGGTTAGTTTTAAGGTACGTTATGTGAGTTATGCTCCGCCTATTTCAATATGGACACCAAATATTAATTAAAAATTGATTTTTAAGCTATTAATGACAAAAAATAAGAAAATATTAACAAAAATAAGTTTTTCTTATTATGAGTATGAAAAATTGTTTTAAAAACAATTAGCATCAAACCAACTCAAAAAATTTGATTTATTGGAACTTTTAAACAAATTAAGCTAATTTGAAGTACACTTAAGTCATAATACTTAAAACCCCCACCGGAAATCAACGCAAAACCTTTCTAAACATTTTTTTGCAAATTTTAAATATAAAAATGATGTAATCACCGCATTTTTATTTATAACCCATCCGTGTGTGTAAATTAAAGATGAAAGATTATGAATTACGAGTGAAGAATCGCCATTGAAAATTTCGGTCAAAACGAGGCGCGACTTTCTAGCCGCTCTTCTCTCCTGTCTCCGTTTTGCGCTGTGTGTTAATTTATCCATTAAAACATATATCGCTGCGGCGGCCGGCCGAAACGATTGAATAAACACTCATTAATCATCACGCACGGTCAAACGTTTTCAAATTCAACACTTTGACTTTGAACTTGACTGAATTTCTCAGCGTGAACTTGACTATTTGCGATCGCATCGTCGAATTGAAAAGCACTCACAATCGTATTTCGTTCAGCTCGAATCAATCAGAATGTTAATTATGATGAAATGTTTAGAAATGTATTGAGAGATGAAAAGAGCTCGAAATTTTGTTTAAATTGTTATTAGGAGCGCAGTAAAAATATAAATACTCAGAACACAAAAACTAGTTCATCAATATAGGCATAATATACGTCTTGAATTTATAATTGCGGTTTAGTTTCGGTTATTTTATGCTCGTTCCTCTAATTCTGTTAGATTTATGTTTACGTTTTAATTTTTATACGTGGAATACTGTTTGTGTTTTGTTTTTTGTGGTTTTATTGACATAACCACAAAAATTAGGTTAAAGTAAGGTTAGAAATTTAATTTAACTTAAAATAAGCATTACTAGAGGGCGTCACTATCTCAAACTCATAAATTAATCAAATTTTTATCATCAATTTTGACGTTTTAAGTAAAATTTTGACATAAAATTAAAAATTTTGTTTTGTCTACTTAAAACATGGTCACCGGAAGTCAATGGCAGCAACCATCACAACACTACAACCAAACAATACGTATTTTGTGATATATTATTAAATACAATAGCGTCACTCAAATGAAACGTCAGCGAAACGTTTCACTCGTGTACATTTCTTCGTTTCGTAAAATGTGAAATGTGAAGAACAGTAGAGGTAACATTCGAAGCCTCAAAGTCAAGAGAGCGTGTCTGATCTCACTCGTGCTCGTCGTCTCGCAACATAATATAATATATTATATTATATCTATTATATTATACTATATATTATATTGCTACTCGAGTATTATATGAACGTTAACTTCAAAGAATTTTGCTTCAAATGTTCAAAATAGCATACAAATCAATCAAATTTATCAAAAATCATATAAAATTGTTGTTTAATTATAAATAATTTATGTGACTTTGAATAAATCCATTCTTTTCACATTAAGCCACATTAAACTACTTAAAACTCTTCTTTCTTTCTGTTGATTCAAATAAAATCCAAGATTTAATACGCATGAGAGTTCAATTCAAGCGAAATGTTTTCTTTTGTAGTTAAATCGGATTAAAAACCGAATTAAAATAAGAAACAATGCATGAAACAACAATAGCCGCCATATTTTCATACAGAACCGGCTGGTAATTATTTCATACTTAAGTTGGTACTGAATTACTTACTTTTACTTTGTGGTTAAGTCAATGCCGGTCCTGTGTATTCCAAATACGAATCGTGTAAATTGTGTAAACTGTATAAATGTGTAAACGAAGCCGCGTTTAGCAACCTGCAACCTGCTGCTTCAATCAGCAGCAGCAGAAGTAAGTACTACAGAGTAGTGTAATTCTTACCTACTTTTCAATGGCGGCGCATTTTTCCACTCATAACGCCGGCCGAGGTCTTGAACGCCGCTCGAGCTCGGCGAACGCGCTGCCAGCGTACTGCTCTAGTTAATAATTGGGTATTAATTAAGATGAAATAATGCAGCGCATCGCCGATATTGGTCAACTGTGTGTTTGAGGGGTAATTAACGCCGTTTGGCACGTGTATTCACTCACGCTAAGTAAAAATATCAATGTTAAAACATGATTTTGAAGACTATTTAGTGTGTTTTATAGGTTAAGTAAGGTTAAGCTCTCCCCATTTTATTATGGACGCTTAATATTGATAAAAATTAGTTTAGAAACAAATTAAATGCAAAAAATGAACAAAAATATGGTAATTTAATTAATTATTTGAACTAAAATATTCAAAAAATTAAAAATATGCTCCGCCCATTTGAAAATGGCGGCTGGATATTACCTTAACCTCAAATTAATCATTAAAAAGCAAAAAATACCAAAAATTTACCAAAAAAGTGATATTTTACTTGATTTATCTCAATTTTTGTTAATTTTTGTTTATTTTTGAACCATTATGCCCCGCCCTTTTCAAAATGGCTACCGGAAATGCAAATCTTACAGAAGAAAATGTAACCATTTTTTGAACTAAATCACATCTCAAAAAGTATTTCAAAACATTTAAAAGTGTATTTAGATGCAAGATAAAAGCAATCAGTGGTGTCCTACTGGGTGATTTGATGAGGATTAATTTTCCTATCATCACTCACCGCAACTCAACACTTGTTTCTCCTTCTGCGAGTGCCTTAGATGCCATTAATCTAAATTGAAATCTTGTCTAGGCGCACATTGTTCGATTTCCTATGATTAACAAGTTAACGACTATTAGTCATCTAGTAAAATAAGAAAAATAATTACAACTGTTACACTTATTTACTCTTTTTCGAAACGCATAGTTTCTGTTATTAGTGTTGTTGTGGGTGGACCATGAATCATTTCAATTGCCTAAAGTCGCAAGCCATAGAAAGTCGATAAAATCAATCCAAAATCGATCGGTTCAATACGCGGCAATGTCAAGGTCGATGGATGCGCGGCGAGTTCATGTGTGAGTGAGTGTGTGTGCAGTCGTAAGAAGGCGAACTGAACTCTTAGAATCCGGATACGGACGTGGCCTAGATTTCTCTCAGGCGTTGCTTCTCCCACCGCGGCGGGAATAAGTAACAAGTGCTAAACCGAGTAACGACCGGCGCGGCGCGGAAAGAGAAAGAGATGGACGACTACACACGGAGGAGAGACGTGAATGTGATAAAATTTATTAAATTTGCGCGCAAAATATAAAAACATAGTGGATATTGTATAGACACAGTTGCATTACAAGACGCGAGTATGATAGATTTGATAGTTTTTTGTTAATTACTCGAAAACCATTATAGTTAAATTAATTATGTTTGCTTAAATCTATTCAGAATTAAATTTTGTATATTTATATCTAAACGATTTGTTGATAAAGTTTTGTTATTAAAAGTTACACAGCATTTTTATTTTTTTAATATTAAATTATTAAACGTAAATTAAATTGTTTATAACTTTTGTTATAAAACATAAAATAATTAAATCCTTAACAAAAACTTGTAGAATTTAATTAGGAATCGTTTAATCATTGTTCTAGCGTAAATAGTTTTTGAGTTAAAAGAAACTATAAAAATAAAGTTATCGATGTCGTTGTGTAGATGCAGCTGACACGAAGCGAAATTAATACCGCCATTGTCACACTTCTTCGTCCATAGCAGCAGAAGTAATCAACTTATCTCAAATATTTTTGGTCTCTAACACATCATTAAATTCTCTATGTAATTAAATACAGCTGTTATTAATACTTGCTATTTCTAATTAGTTATAAACAAATTTGCGCCGGTTTACTTCAAAATCTTAAATTCTTACTTTAATTGCTTATAATATTGTGCATAATACCATAAATAAGAAAAACTTTATATTATAAGATGTAAAGTTTAATACAAAATAAATTTCAGAAAAAATTGTTCTCTTTTAGTCAATAGTTTAAGAGTAATCAAGAAGAATCTAAAACATTGATTTTATTTTCATATATGTGTCATGACTATATAAAACTGGCATACAAAGTCACGTTTAATGATGTCATTTTAATTTTTTATTAGTTTTGAGTGAATGTTAAAATAAACTTTAGGATATTTTAGAACCTGAGATCGTCATGCGATAGCACATATAATTTCCGTGCCTAAGATGACAATGTCCAGATAACATTACTCTTCAGTTCCGCAGTTTCTCACGATTGGACCACAAAACCGAAACCCACCAAAATATAACTCTATATATGTGTGAAATGACTTAATTTTTTTACTCTTGATATAAAAACAACATCAAGACTAATTAGTTTAACAGCATAAAATTAATGTCTTCATCACAACATCGAAATTAATTAAGTCGCATTTTTGTGTGTTTCTGTATCATTTTATTTTATTTTTTGAAATTCTGATATACTCGTACACCGTGAATGGTATCAAATTGCATCAAATTAAAATTGATTTATTGCGCCAGCGCCACTGACCATTCGTCTTGCTGACGTTGCGATAATAATTATCGCCGTGAAAATTGAGCCGGTGCGAGGCGCCTCCACCATCGTGCGCCGCGACGCTCAATTACGCCGCATTGTGGTTGTGGCGGACGTTGTTTCGACGCATTCGTCATTTGCACGTGCGTGATTACGTCTGCAATCAACGCAGATAACAACAAACGTGTTTGATTACGCTGCCTGCTAGTTATATAACTGTTAGAAATCAAACACGCAGAAAAATCAAATTATTGAACTTTGAAATTGTCTGCAGGGCGTTGTAATCAATTTAGACACAAAGTGTAAAGTTTATTCAAATATTTAAATATTTATTTATTAAATGAGGTGTAGTTTTGATAAAATATATTTATTGTTAGGCATAAAATTTAATTTTGAAATATTTTTGCATTTTTTGCGTATAAATTGCCAATATTTATTTAAATTAATATCATTTAATAACAAATCATAATAAAAATTTAAACACAGTATTTTCTAAAGCATTAATAAATCACTTTTCTAATGATGCCTCATTTTATATTTTTGAATAATAAACTATGAAGTTAAGATGTCATAAAGTTCAACTTTAAAAAAATCACTTTTTTTAGTTTTAGGTCTTCTAGCGCATTTAGTTAGTAAGAAATCCAGGCATCCTTTCCTTTTACTTTTTCGGTGGAAGTCGTAAAACGCATAAACCTAGATCTACCAACGCGGAGCACATCAAAGTCTTGTTCTTGTTGTTTTGTTGTCGGCATTCTCCACGCAGCCACACCGAAACAATGCCCATCGTACTTACTACCTCCTAGGTGTTTGATTGTTCTACTCGTGCACTGTCTGCCCATGCTTCGTTTACTTTTTCTACACTCGCACTTTGTATCTAAAGTTTTAAAGTTTCAAACTTCCGAGCACAATTCAAGTTCACACGAGAATTCCTCACGTTTAGATAAAAATTAAAACTTAACTACATTACTACACAACATTACTATACTAGTAGAAATTAACATTTAAGTTCTAAAGTTTTAAAATTTAGAACATTTTGGAATATTTTTTTTGTTGTAATACAAGTTAAACGGTTTATTAGTTGTAATGTACATACTTTCATATTTTTATTTCTTGTTAGCTTTTACTTTTGTGTAATTTCCATGCGTGTAATGTTTGTCCAGCACGCACACGAAGTAATTACGTCAATGTCATGAGTGTCATTTGGTGTTATTACAAACGGATGTGAAACATTTGTCACACAAATTTTTTGAATCCGTAGTGTAACTAAATCTTTTAGTTTATTGTACATTTTATTTTACTGGAGCCATATTTTATTTTGCTACAAAAATTGACTAAAATATCGAATTGCATTCAGGTAAAATTTATGCAAGCAAACGTGAAATAAATGCAAATAAGTGTATAATAGTGCCATCTCTGGATTATTTAGGATATCTTAATATGTATCTCAATTAAACTTGTTTTGATCGTGGCCGTGAATTCTTCTTAAAAAAAGGTTTTGATCTATTAATGACGCCAATTTTCACCGTTTTAATATGATTCGTATCGACAAACACACAAAACATGAATAAATCAGTCATAAACTACCATAAAACTACAAATTTTATAAATTATTGTCATAGAAATTTTAAATAAATAATTTATAATAATATTACTAATAATTTTAGTGTAAAATAGGTTATAAAATGCAAATTTTAGTTTTTGCAGCTGCCGTTGAGGGCGTTGATGATTGTAAACCTAGAAAACCAGTTGAAAGTATCATGGCGTTGTTTAGTAATGTAAAAATGTACTTCTATGTGTTGAGGCAACCACAAACCACAATTCAATAAGGTACGCCTTGATGATTCCTATTAGACGACGTCCGATCGTGTTTTATGTTGCCGCTATCGTTTATAAAGCCATTTTCGTCCGTCCGTCTGCGCCCAAGTGAAGTTATTCATGAATAATGCGCACGTAATGCACGTACATGTAATAACGCTTAAATACAAAAGCGTTTGATGCGTTTTGAAGTCTATAAGTGTGTCAAATTGACAAAATCATGATCAATCATCTTCAATCCATAAAAAATAAAAAATTTAAACAAATAATTTGAATCATTTTTTTTTAAATATAAATTTAACATTGTTTAAGTAAATGTTTTTGAAGTGTAACTTTAGAAATGTTGCAGGTAGATACTAAAACGTTTGTAATTCATTGTCCTTTCCTGGAAGTAAAGCAGTAGAAGATAAGTGTATATTTCTAGTTTGCTAGTTTCGAATGCAATGCGTATTAATTTTCGTCGCCGTGACTTCCTAACATGGTTGTGATGGATTTGTTCCTCTTTGAGTCGCACCGTAACGCGGTATTTCTGCTTTTTCTGCTTGTTTTTCGTCTTCTAGCGACTGCTGTGATGCTGTGATGCTGAGAATGAGTCGTTGTAATCGTGCGCTAACAGCCGCACTCTTAGCGTTTATATATTACAACCTTGGAGAGAAAACGGTGAACTACTTCTTTTCCTCGTCAGCGTGTACACCGACTCGCGATGAAAGTGTTACAAATAAATAAGCGACGGATCAAAATCGAGTTTGGATTAAATTTCAATAAAAAAATGTCACTAGCGGACAAAACATAACCTTATAAATGTAAATTGGGTTGCATACGTTAAAATTTAATAAAATTAACAAAATAGTCAAAATTTAAAGTTAAAACAATGAAAACCAATGTTTTTCTATTGTATATTGAATAATAAAATAAATTTTATTGTTTTTATGTAGTAAAAATCAAAATTAACGCAATTATTAGTGATTAATACAACGTGACAATACACAATAATTTATTTCTGTTATTCCGGGGCCGTAGGGCGCGCAGCGCAATAAAGCAATAAAATTTTAATTAATTAACCCACAAAACCAATTACACGCGCGCGCGTAATTAATATTAACTCGCTCTCGGCGACGCGTCTCGCACGCGGGAATGCGCCGCGCGGTAAATTATGATTATTATACGCCGCGGCCGTCTGTCTGCTCGTTCTCCGGCAATGACAATGATGGATACGGCCACGCCGTCGATATTCGAAAATAATAGCGCTGATAGCGTCTAAACGAGAATGATAATAATAAATAGTCGGGAATGAAGCGTCTGTCGAACTGTTCGATTCGAGTTATTGATGAATGATTGCGCACATAGCGTTTTAACTCGTAATTATTGGACAAAAAGACTTGTCATTCCTTTAGATTTTGATTTTAAGACTTTTTATCCATGGTATAGGTTATGATTATATGTGGCGCCCTCTGGTGTGGTAAAATAATACTATTATTTTATTTTTGTTTAAAATATAATAGCAATTTACATGTTTAAATTGAAAGATGGCAAAGATAGAAAAAAATGCGCGGAGATTTGTCAGCAGCGATAGGGACTTAATGGAATTAGGATAAGCTCGCGGCGTTAACCTACATATTAAAACTGAAAGTACGTGAAGTGAAGCAGCGCAAACGAGCACCGAGCAACTGAGCAACAAGCCTTTCGGCTCTTTTAAAGATTGCTCTGATAGATACACACAAACATTAGATACGCGGTTAGGTTATTAGTTACATGTTCAAAATGGCTGCCATGACAGTTTTGGCTTACAGCGCCCTCACTTGCAGCTACAAGCAATACAAGTTCATTTCCTCTCCGCTTGCGGTAATTTTCAACCTGTTCGCTCACAATAAAAGCTTATTATATCTCGTAACTTATCATTTTCTGCGGCGGTGAATAAGCGAAGAAGACGTAGAATATTGTGTGTCGCTTAATCCGTAATCTCGTATTTATTCGCCGGGCGGCCGCTGGCCTACATCTGCTTCGGAGAAAGTTTCTTTCCTCTTGAGTTTCAATTACACGCGTGTGCGCGCGCGCGGACGACACGCTAATAATGGGGCATTCTTTTTCCCTTTTATCGCACGGCCACAAGTGGCCCCGACCCGGTGGAAGGACACACTATGGTGGGTATTATATGAGTGTGTGTGTGGTTGAGGTGAAGGTGAACGCGGAATTCAACGTAAGGCTCGAAATTATGGGAATCAGACGAAATTAACGCAATTAACCAAATTTACCGATGTAATGAGATCAGAAATGAATGCTTTCGAAAATTACAGACGTATAATAAGAAAAGTTTTATATATTTTTTTATATTTTATTATTTATATGATACTTTTTTGTGTGTTGGACAAGTTGTCAACCTTTCACTTAACATATTTTGGCGGATAATATTGTTGTGTTGTAAAACAACTGATTGCGAATTTGAATTTGAATTTTAATCGGATATATGAATAATGAATATATAATTTATTATAATTTGTTGGCGCCTTCAAAAATCAATAAATATTTAGTCTCAATAAAAGAAGAATCTTTAAACGCCATTTTAGAATATATCCTGAGAGTTTAAATATTAAAAATTATATTCGTATTATAAAATGATTTTTCTGCTATTAAATCAAAAAAGATTTTTTTAATTTTCACAGAAGTTATGAGAAATTTTAAAGAAAAATAGCAATTTTTATGGTATTTTATGGAATTTTAGATTAACCTCAATCATTTATATTGGAAATGTAAAATTAATCAATATTATTAATTATTATGTATGTTATTGAATTATATTGAGGAAATTACGGAAATATGTGAATGTCAAAAGCATTTCCAGTGCTGTTAAGGGGTTATACTACTTGAAAACAAAGTTTCTGTTACTAATTTACCTATTATTCGAAAACTACTGAAGCAATGAAGTTGAAATTTTGAATATATATTTCTTATTAAATTCTTTATAGTTTTACCAAAGAATTTTGAGATGTAACAAAAACTTTAGAAATTATTCAAGAAAAACCAAAATTATCTAAATATAACAAAACTTGAAGTAAAACTGTCTAATTCTTTTAAAAATTATTATTTATACCAAATTTTTGATACAAATAGAAGATAATAAGATAAACTACTCCTCCAATTTTTTTCAAAATTTTTTTCTTTATAGTTTTCTTTAAAATTGCAAAAAAGTAAACATTTCATAAAAAATACGTGTACATTTTATACCTAACCCCTTAACAGTGTTTGAAATCAAATCGAAGAAGTAGATGTAGATGTTTTAATGTTACACACGATGCGCTATAGAAGAGGAAGAAGTAGTGGTAGATTGAGGTCGAATATCGTGCGCCGCGTGCGTTGGCCATCATCGTCTGCTTTGCTTCTCTTCGCGCGTAGGCTCGCCGCACGCCGAAGACTGAAGATCGCGGTCAAGGTGATTCCAACACAGCCACACTCACACACCACTGACACACTCGTTATGTTGTTAAACCAAGAGTAAATCCACTCAAACTCGTAAATCCATTTTCATTGCATTAAACAATTTAACATCCACCAGACGCATCTTTCATTACACTCATTACACACTCATACTCAATTCAAATTTGTGTAATTTTCCGTGCAAATATGACAAAAACACAATCGAATTTAATTAAAATTTATTATTAATACCTGCGGAAATTAATTTAGCGTATTTTATTATCGAATTTATTTCGCTGTGAAATTTTTGCGATTATATTTCACGCCCGGTTTGAAAAATTAAATTTTCTCGTTGCGCGCTCGTTGCATTATTCATGCGCGTTTTCGGCGATAGGCAAATCGGCGCACGGCTCATTTGCATACAGGCGTCGAATTCGAAAGCGAGTCTCGGCCCAGATGATAGCGTTTTCGGCGATATTATTTTATTTATTTCGCTAATAAATTACCGCACTCCGCAATCCGCCCGCGCCCGCATTTGCTTCAAAACTTTGTTTTTCAATCACCGAAATTTATATTTCAACAAATTTCACGTTGTGGTGGCATATTTTTGCAATCAAAGCAATCACTTTAGTCACAGGGATAGTATAAAATAGATTTCTAGGTTAGGCAGGCCGTCATACACCTCAAACATTAATTTAACCTCAAAATTGTTATTTTGAAAACGTTTAAGACTTTAAACTCTGTTTTGGAACTCTTAACTCATGATATTTAAAAATTTTATGATCTAATCTTATAAAGATTGTTCCAAAGTTGAATAATCTTCAATCCGTTCGCTTCTATCGCTTTTAGTTTAGAGATATTCGTAACCAAAGTTTCCTGTTGCCAATTTTCATTACGATTATTTTCTAACCTGTAAAATGTATCTTACCTTACTCCTATATATTCTGAATAATAGTTCCATGCAAAATTCAATTAAACACATCAAAAACTAATTTCCAACGCTTCGTAGAATGTAATATCACATTCCGATTGCATTCCGATTGGCAAACCAAAAAACAAACAGATCTATCCAGTGGGCATCCGATCAATTTTAATGCATTTCTAATTGAGTTTCTACACACTGATAAAAAAGCCATTTTGTGTCCGCGGCGCCCAATCAGAAAGATAAACAACTCGCTAATGACACGCCGAAATTGTTTTATTATTTTTTTATTTAACGCCGGTCCGACAGCTTCAAATTACTCGACGGCGATGTGGGCCAGCGCAATTACGCGTGCATAAATTAATTAATAACGCGCAATGTTTCATGCTCGTTCGGTTGCTGATCGACACGCCCACATCCTTCGAAATTAGTCAATGCGTCAATATCGTCAACACGCTGGTTACGCTTGCATTCGAAATGAGATGATGATAAATTCGAGAAATTTGATCAAACAAAACTAATAAGCCGCGAGTTGAACATGTTCACCTCATAAACTAATTTCGGTGCGTGTAAATGCGTTCGAGGCGTGTAATTTGTTTAATTTTACGATTTTACGCCCGGAATCGTTCCGGCGGTGGCGATGAATTATTACGTTTATTAATTATGCGTCGAAATAGAGCACGCGATGTACTCGATTCTAATTTGTGTCGTTTTTAGCATTTACAAGGACTAAACTGTTAATTTTGAGGTTAATTTTAGCATACCTAAAGGTTAGGGTGCTGTTTACCTAAAAATTTAGCTGTATAGACATATAATTCATTGTTTTTAAGCTTCAAACGTGGTTATCTTAATTTTCCCTGATTAAAAGTTAATTAAATTCGTTGTGCTAGTAAAAACCTATGATTTTGATAGGTTTCTATGTCGAAATAATTGCGCACTGCGCCGGAACGAGGCGAAAACGATGAAATTCGAGTGGAAAGCATCGAAAGAACGAAAGATAATTGCTTTTTGATTATTTGCTCGGTTAATAAGCGGCCGAAAATCACGAGCGCATGCTTTCATTATCGACGGCGGACGTTTGCCTGGAGAGAAAGGCCTTTTAAAGTGTAACACGAGTCATAATCATCACAATTATGATATTATGAACAATCGGGCGGTCATTTTTCGGCGATTGCGTTTGAACTTTCTTGGAGTCGGTAATTCCTTGTTAAAGACAAGCAAATTACTTCCACGTCAATTAAATTTACTTCAATAATACCAAACAATGCACAATACGTGAACAAGGAACGAAATTGCTTGTCAATTGTTATTAATTGCATGAAATTGGAAGAGAAATTTATGTTTTTTCGATTTCCAATATGATTTCAGACGTTTGGTAAATCTCTCATAAATTTTAATTTATGCGTTTTAATGTATACATTTGATACTTTTACATTAAATCTATAATAAATTCTCTTTCTAATGATAATTTATTCAAACTTTTCTGATATTTTCTTCCTGAGATAAAGCGTTTTGAAAAAATCATTACTTTTGCACAGCCATTTTGCTTTCAGCTGGTTTCCTGAACAACTAGTGCCCTCACACGCAGCTTCCACACCAACCTTTGGCTACCCATAAATCCAATTGTTTTCTCTCCGCCTAAACAATACTTTCTAATATTTTCAAGATTAACATTCCGTATTATTATTTATTTATGCGCTCATGTGCTTTGTTATTTCCGCGCGTCTTTTGTTTCCCGCAATGCCACCATTTAAAGTTTTCGTTTCGCTCCTATCTCATGCTTCGAATCTGTCCGAAATAATTTATATCATTGCATTGTTTCGTCGACCAAAACCTCATACTCTAATTTTCTAACTAAATTCCAACTCAAGGAAGGAAGCAGCAATTGACGCGCAGACGAAACAAAGTCGAAAGTAACCAAGTAAGTATTAAGCCGCACACAGGCTCGGCACGAATGTGAATTCGGATTGTTCTCGATTAGAATCGGATGTAGGTGAGGCCATCCCAAATAAATAAACTGTTTTTTATGGCCAATTTGCGCTCGATTTAAGTATCATCACACTTTCATTTTAGCACATTTATTTCGACACCCGTACATAACCTCTGTTTTACATTTTAACCTAAAAAATTAAAAAATGTCAAACAAAAGTCGTAAAACTACCGGCGAGTGACAAACTTGCCTCGCAACTCGTAAAATCAAACGAGAAAAGTTAGTGTTATGGCTCAGCGGGGAGTTTAGGTTATGTTTGTTTGTTACGAGTTGGTATGTATTCGATGAATGACATTGTAACATCAAGAGGTTGCCATTTTCCAATTAACGAATGGAATTTCAGCGGAAATAACAAACGCCTCGTTACAGTAACCTATTTATTGCAGTGTTGGACAGCGGCTAGACTACTTCTTCAACATTTCAACGCATTTATACGCAGACATAACCTAAACCGCAGAAATACTAACCTAAAACGATTAAAATTAAACGGTTGAGGTTATGTAGTTATAATGTTATGATGTTACTGAAACTATGGCAGTTTAATAAAACCAAACGTAGAATTGGAATGGCGACCTTAATCGATTTCATGCACTCCACCTCTTTTCTTTACAAATAGATTCTACTATAGAGCATCGAGATTCGAAAAACGGTTTGTTTGTTTGGCTGTAAATTATAACGCAATGGTAAATATCAGGTGGACACTGTCCGCCCCGAGATAAGCGCTGGTGATAAAAGATAAAATCGGAAATTTATTCGCCGGGCCTAAATTTACATCGGCCGCTTTAGATCGTGATTAGTGTTTGGATGCCGGACAGAAATTCAAATTCTGGTTGCGTTTTTACTCCGTTTTGCCACGCCCGCTATTAGCAATATGATGGCACGATTATTTATTTATTATTTTTTCCGGACTTAAAATATGCATTCGTGTTACTCAACCAGCGCCGGCATACGAGGAGATGCCTTCGTAACGAGCCCGCGCGATTGGAAAGCGGAATACATTTATGTAACACACATTCGATTCAGAATTCATTCAGTATGGTGTGTAATATCGGAGAAATTATGCAAACGCGATAACTTTAGATAACATTTGTAAATTAGGTTAGGTTAGGATGAAGTATAGGTTATGTTTGGGGCTAATTGATGGTTTGGGTTGGTGTTAGCTGCGTGTGAGGGCGCTGTGTGTTCAGAATTCCAGCTGGCAGTAAAATGGCTGTGAGGAAAATAATTATGTAAGTTTAATGCGTGATAACTTGAGATTGAAATAAGGTAGAGTTTCGAGTGAGGTATCATTAGAAAGGAAATTTAATAGAGAATTAAGTTGTTTAATATCAAATATGTGTGTTTGTCCGTCTTCATGTGGTGGAAGAAAAAGTAAATGAATGTAATCATGACTTAATCGATGGAAAAACCGTTATAACTCAGAAACTAAAAAAGATTTTTAAATTATTTTTGTTGATATTAGTAGATATTAATATTATCTTTAAATATTGTAACATTTTAACCTATAATATATTATTGTTAAGTGGTAAAATGTCAAAATAAGACTCTTCTTTCTAATTAAACTTTAACTATACATTTCCGACAAAGTAAAAGTCCAATATAAGACATAAAATTAAATCTCTATTAGTAACCTCTTCGTAACAGTAAGAATTAAAAGAAAAAACGTTTGAAGACGCTGCAGCACGCCCAGCTGGTGGCTGGCGGTTCATTTCGTATGTTGGTCAAATGGCTAATAGACGGTTTGTTAAGTTATAACGAGCGAGCCGCGCGCCGACACCGAAAAAAATCCACACTCATTAATTTGCTGCTCCGCGTAACATCCGTGCTTTCTTTACGTCGCCGGCGCGTTAGCTGGAACGTGAACCGGACGAAACGGATGAATCTGCGCGCGTTTATCGCCGTAAATATTCACTTTCTTGCGCGATTAAGCGCCGAACTAACGCAATTAATGCGGTGCGTGCAGAATCTGCAGTGGTTCTGCAATTTTCTACCGCTGTAACACCGGTGTACGGTATATTACAGATAGAATAGAAGGAAAACTTCAGTGAAGTAAAGCAAAAGGTAAAAAACGACAGAACCGTAACATTAACCGACATTTAGTGGTAAATTTAGCGCTAATTGCATCATAAATGATTATATTAATTAATTATAACAAGTATTTATTTATTTAAACATCAAAACCTTTTTAAAATAAGTTTAAAAGTTAATTTTTCAAATTCTAAAGTTAAAATGAAATTTTTGTCATTCCCGTAGCGCTGCGCAATTAAAAAACTTTTAATAAGCTTTCCTCTATCAATACTTCATCGCGTGAGTTATTTAATAATTCGCTAACGACGCGCAATCGATTGAAAAGAAGTAAAAAAGCTGAATAACTAGTCGCGCGTTGTTGAAGTGCTCAAGTGTACTCGTTCTTCAACTGGAAAAACGTCGAATGAAAACAGAAATGCGCATTAATCTTAATGCAACACCATCGGGTATTGGAGTTAGAACGAGACGTAATACTTCGTTATGTTGAAGATTTGTGCTCGGTGTGTGTGTGTGTGTAGGTTTTCTCGTCTGTTTCGCCAACTAATTTAGCATCGATGATCGGCTGACGCTGGCTGGCTGCGAGTGTGTTCCGCTAACCTACTAATACGCAACAGATGTGTTTTCATTCGAGATCTCTGCGAGATTCAACGACCACGGACAAGATTCAACTGTCGTTTACTTTACTACCGGCTAGAAACCGAATACAAGAAATGCAGTGTCAAGTCGAGAATCAAATCGGCGCATAAAGTTTCTTCAGGTTGAGTGGGTATGCGTTTAGCTGAGGCGTGAATGCGTATGCAGTAGGAATGTGAGATTTAGGAGACTAGTTTATGTAAAATTGCGAAAGGTTGGTCAGGTACGCATAAAATTATATTTGCAGATAAACTAAAGTATAAATTATTGATTATTATGTTTTTGCTGAGTGTATAGTAAGTGAATTTATTAGTAAAGGAGAAGAATTGAAAGAAACGTTAAATTTTGTTGTTTTCTTGAGTTTTTTGGGTAATTTTAGATATTTTTGCAATATGTTCAGGGAAATTTATATATAAATTTGTTTCTTTGTAAAATATAGTATGAATTTATTCGAATAATATTAAAATTGTTATAAAAAAGTTGAGTTTTAATATTTTTGCGCTTTTTTTTTAATTTATACATTTATGTTATTTTTAAAAGGAATTCATAAAAACTTTTGAATTAATGATTAAAAAATGTCGTTTTATAGTTAAGAATTGTAATAGTTATTGTTGTTTATACGTTTGAATGCTTCCAGCAGGACATTTCTTTCTTTTTTTATCACTTTTAGTACGTCATCGTATGCAACTTGCTGTGCGTGAAAGTTTTAACTTCCACATCAAACCGCTAGATGCCACTACCAATCTCCGTACAACTGAATTCAACAATGATGTTAACATCTACCTGAGGTAATTTTTACCTGTGAATAAAAGGGCCTAAAACCAAAAGGTTCGCTGTGGACAGGATTCGAACCTGTGCGGGCAGAGCCCATTTGATTTCGAGTCAAACTCCTTAACCACTCGGACACCACAGCTGATATATGCAAATCTCAACAATAAAAAACAGTAGTATAATATTTCAAAACTCTGCAAATATTAACAATGCTGATAAAACAATAACAGTCGCGAATTGCACCTGCGACTGTAAACATAAAAATTAGTTATTTGCTTTGACTGCAGATGGCGGTAGCAGTATTGAATTCAGATAAGGAATCAGACGACAGAATACAGACTAATTCAAAAAACAACAAACAAATAGTATTATTGTAAAATTCAGCAAAACACGTTCAAAAACACAAACAGACCAATTCTTACTACATAACAATTCAATTACTACATAAAACTGTTTTTGTTATTAATAGTAGTGTTTTAAAATAATTATACTATTATAAATACGTATTAATAGTCATAAAACAAATCATTTAATTAATATTATGGCTGTTGCGCTTCGTAAATTCAATAGTTATTAATTGTGATAAGACTTTACGTCTTCCCATGATGAGATATAATGCAAGGTAAGACTTTGAATATTTACACGCATGGAAATAATCAATATGTGCACCGGGTAATGACATTCGTGTAATACGCACATACAAAACTGCATACCGCATACGAAAATCAGAAATTGAAATGTAAACGTGAATAAAACGTGTTTGCATGTCATCGGTGTCATCATTTTGTCAACGAAAACAATCGGTCGCCCCACTACGGATCACCGGCATTTTACATAACACATTTATCCAACCGGTTATAATCGCCAGTCGCCTGATTGCACGATAGCGGCGTACATCGCTACTCACATCGCCACTGTAACGGTAAATTAACTCACATTTAATCAACGCACAACGTGTGCACGTACACGGTGCACCGTGAATTAATTCTGTCGACTAGCAAATAAAACGCGCAGTCATGATTGAGGTAAGATTACCATCACAGCCACAATCAACACAATTCGTAAATTAAAACATTTAAGGTGGAGATATTTCTGGTGAATAAAAAACAACTGTGCAAAGTCCGCATCGAGACTACAAGCACCGTGAAAGACATCAAGCGAGCTATTCAAGATGCCTCCGGCATGCTCACCTGCCGACAATCACTGCGTAGTGAAGCAAAAGGCAAAGACATTTCGGATTCAACCACACTTGCACTCAGCAACGGCTCGAAACTGTTCGTCAAAGACCTAGGACCGCAGATTTCATGGACTACAGTATTCCTTGCTGAATATTTCGGTCCTTTGGTTGTCTACGCCTTGTTCGCAATGCGTCCACGAATCATCTACGGCAGTGATGCTAATATTCCACTCACAACCACAGCGACAATCGCCTGGCTCTGCTGGAGTGTGCATTATATCAAGAGGTTATTGGAAACGCTCTTTGTACATCGATTCTCTCATGGAACAATGCCAGTTCGTAACTTGTTCAAAAACTGTGGATATTACTGGGGTTTCGCTGCGTTTGTAGCGTATTTCACTAATCATCCACTGTTTACGCCACCGTCGACGAATCAAATGTTGATTGGGTTGATTATGTTTGCTCTGTGTGAGGCTGGGAACTTCAGCATTCATATTCTGTTGAGGAATTTGAGACCTGCGGGTTCCACGGTGAGGAAAATCCCGAAACCTGATGGCAATCCATTCACGTTGCTGTTTAATTTCGTTTCGTGTCCGAATTACACGTATGAGTTCGGTGCCTGGCTTGGTTTCACCATCATGACAAGTTGTATTCCAGCATTGATTTTTGCCGCCGCTGGGATGTATCAGATGAGTGTGTGGGCGCTGGGGAAACATCGTAACTACAAGAAAGAGTTCTCTAACTATCCGAAACGGAAGGCGATTGTTCCTTTTGTTTTGTAATTTGTTGAGGAATATTCCATTGAGGTTGTAAAATAGCGGGTAACTCTCTTTTTTTGAATATTAATTGAGCCGTTTATTTTGAAAGTGACCTAACTCCGTTTTTCAATTTTTTACCGGTTACCATGGTTACATGTACAACTTCATGTTATTTATCAGTGACACAAGTCAGATTGCTTATATTCAGAGAAAATACGGTACATTTTTTACACATAGGTTTTCCGAATTAATTGAATAACTGACCCGTGTGGTTTGAAAGTGGCCTAACTCCATTTAGAGTTACATCAAGGTATTTACTATTGATAATAACGGAAAGCAGCGATGAAGGTAATTTCAATTAATTAGTATTTACAAGTCCACCTCATTTTTGGGACAATTGCGTTAGGTAATTAACCTGTACGTTTAATTAATATAAAACTTAAAATTTAATATTAAATTATAGAAATTATTGCACCCATGAGGAAGAACTGGAGAAGACCACTTAGTTCAGATAGTGAAGAAGAAATAGTAATTAATAATTTAAAAAAAGCGAATAAGAAAAAGAGTTATAAAACAATATTCCTCGTCAGAGGATGAAGATTCAAATAACAATGGAGAAAAGATTGATGCACCATATATCCAAAAAGTGCGAAAGATAAAACGGAATTCAGGAAAAAGATATTGCAGTTAAACCGGAAGTATTGTTCATGAAAAAAATTTCGAAACAAAGATTGTGGTTGTCGGAATGCGTGCACAAAAAATTATAATGAAGAAGAAAGAAAGAACATTTTTGAGAAGTTTTGGGGTTTGGCAGATTTTATCAAACAAAATGTATTACTTCACGAAGCTGTCTGTGAAACGAAGACGTTTTTTTTCTTCAATTTGAAACATCTTAAATTATGTTGAATGGACTTGGGCATCTTCAAATTTTATAATGAATCTGGCTGTTAATTTTGAAAGTGGCCCAACTCCATTCTTGATAAGGAAACGCACGTTATTTACTTAATAATTGCCACTATTTTAACTGGAACTTTAAATTTAACATCCTTAGATACGCTCAAGCAGTATGACTTCTTTGTATCTTATACGTATATTTTTAAATTCATTGAAACGCAAAACTTTCAATATCTCGATTTGAAGATAAATGGAGTTAGGCCACTTTCAAAATAAGCGGCTCAATTATTATTTGCGCCTAGGGCCCCACTGAAGCATAATCCGCCACTGAACAGGTTCAACATTATTCCTATTTGTGCATTTATTTCAAGACTTTGTGAGTCTTGCTTATTGGTTGTGTCAGTAATAAAAAACCATAATAAAAAAATCAGAGTCATGATGCTTGATCGTGACAATGAACTAGAAATGTTAATTGTGTTTGGCAGACAATGTACGCATGACTATTCATTAGACAGCGGAAATTCAGTGTGGAGTTTGAAAATAGACTTTGGTAGAAGCAGCGATGACACTTTCCAAACCGGTTTGCGTTTGCAAACGGCTTAGAGTACTTGAAAAGCCACTTTGGGGACATGTACGTCAAGCGTTTTCAATAATTTCATTCATGTCTCGTTCACAATTAGACAATGGTACATAAAATTAAGTTTTGAAAGAAAGATAGACAGAAATACACAAACATTGAAGTGAAATTTGTACAAAAATTGGTAGTAAATAATATAAAACAATCAAAAATTTAAAATATTAGTTATAAATCTTTCTTAAATAAACATTTAAACACTTTTCAACTAAATTTCTTCAAATTGCTTTGTATCTTGTGTTTTATAAACAGTTAAACTGTCGTTAAAAACTTAGTCGTTTTCCATTGATATTTTACCAAAATTTATGAACGTTTCACGCATGAAATTCAAGAGTATGCAAATATTTCGTGTATTTTAATGTTGAGGTCAAACTTGTCTGTACAAAAATACAGTTCAAAGCCCTCAAAAACAAAAATTCCAAATTTCAACCATTTAACTTGTTGCCGACCGCCATTTTGTCTCCGTACATAAATATAATTCAAATTATTATTATCGCGTGATGAGAATGCACTTGTTTTGTTCACTGATAACGTTTTACACGTTACAAACTCGTGGTAGCAATTTAAATAAACACAAAAACAAATTGCAAGTCAAAACAAAATGGCCTGAATACTTAGAAGCAAGATTTTAACGAACATTCGTCAATTTTCACGCATTAACACGAATTTTAACGTGGGTAAATTAGTATTGATGAAAGTTGCATGATTAATGAGAAAATGATCGGCGCAATTGACGACACACAAGACTTTGATTACTCAATTCTGATACCAGTTAACACTATTTATTGTTATTAGTCATCAGTTGAACATTAGCACCAATTAGTACTTACTGCTTACGGAATGTGGTAAATGTGGTAGTGATTCTAAATCTAAGACAATGTAAACATTAGGTTCGTTGGTGGAAAAGTGTGCACGTTTGTGGTGGCATTCATTTTTTAATAGTAAATTGTTTTGTTTTTTATTTTTAAGTGCAAAAATTATGACATTTTGTTCAAAATAAAAAAAGCTCCATAAAAAAATAAATTTACGACACTTGAGAGCAGTGTAAATTGTCAAATCGTCAAAAAGAGAATTGTTACAGATCTTTTCGTTATTGCATATGTTTCAGTATTAGTTTTGTAGGTATTTTCGTAAAGTAAACGAATCGAAAAAATGAAAAAAAATACAATGTATGTAATAATAAAAAGCTCTAGGCGTCTGTTATGGGGGGACTCCAACGCGCGCGCGGCAAATAATTAAATAAACTTTTGATTCGTCGCACGCCACACGCCCGCGAGAATCCCGCCAGGTCGACTTAAGTTGTACATAAATGTTTCATATTTCGCAATTACGGCATACAAAAAGGCGAGTAGTATCAATGAATCATTAATTTTGTTTTTTCTTGTTTTGTGTGTTTCTGTGTGTTGCATTCTCTTTGCCTGTCTTTGTTTTCTTAAAACACAATCTAGTGCGTTACACTCCGTGCTCGCGACACCCATAATCTTTACATGTACAAAAGCGATCCTACCTAATATTTATAATATCATATATTATATATAAATATAAATAGTATTTATTTCATTATCAATTATATCCTTAATGATGGTTGGTTGCGACTCTCGAAACAACGGAAAAACCGAAAGAAGACAAGATTGCAGAAAATTGCAGAAAAAGGGGGGGAGGGCAAACTCGTAACAAGCAACAACACCGGTTCCCATCGTGAGTGTGTTTCACAATTCATCTTCATCTATCATAAAAAAATGTCATCAACAAATCAATTCAACAAGCCCAAGCCCATTTCTCATATTGGCAGTGTCAGGCCTACCTAACTAAGCGCGATTTCTTTAAAATTTACTTTTATTTATGTTACTTTAGCGAATTTGTCTGCACGTGTGTGTTGTTTCTGTGTATTGTGTGTGTGTGTATGCTTGTTGCACTTTGAATATAATACAGCGGCGGAGGAGAAGAGGTCCACAATCATTACACCTACTAACGTAATAACAATCAATGGATAAAAATGAAATACTCATCATCGCAATCTCATCGCGCCTTTTTCTTAAACTTTACACTTAATCATTTACAAACAAACGCGTCGCGTTACTATATGAACTCTTTAAATATTACAACCTAGCAAATAATCGAGTAAATCTAAAAAATGGACGAATTTAAACTCAGCTTCGTGGTACAAAATAAAGAAAACTAGGTAAACTTAACTGCATTCGAAATACAAATAGATGTCCTCATAAGTTGTGTGTTTGTATGTGGTCAGAATAGTAAGATGCAAGATGCAAGAAGATATTCGAGGTGATAGAAAGACGTCTCTAGCCGAATACAAATCTAAAATGCACGCGCTTTTTTTTTTGTTTTTGATGTGTGTACGCGTGTTTCACGTTTGGTTTTTGTTCGATCGTTCGTTTTTGTTTGCATTTCGCGCGTGTCGAACGTTGTTTTTTGGGGGATTTTTGAATACTTAAACGTAGGTGGCAGCATTCGGAGGCGCCTGTCTCATATTCGTGGGCACGTACTGTCCGATAAATGAGCCATCCTCTGTGAAGCGACCTGAAAACAACCCCAGAGATATAAATATCATGAATTATTTTAGTTTGTATGAAACCCAAGCACCAAACACACAAGATACAAGAGGAAAAGATAAAGATTAGTAAAACGTCGGTGAAAAAACCGTAAAACAAAACATAATCTTACTTTTAAACCAAAGTAGCAAATCCCTGGGACGTTGTTTCACCACCCTGTTTGCCCTTACGCCCGTATTGTCCGATAAATGAGCCATCCTCATTCATACCTTCTACGAAAACGATCAAAATAAACAAAAGACGACACAAAACCAAACACATTTACTACATAATCATAATAACCTCATGAATAACTAAAGAAACAAAATGGCTGAGATGATTATTTACCTGTGTCTCCTTCACCATACTCAGCCATCGAATCCGTATCGCTTTCCGGCCCTGGTTTCGGCTCACTCGCAGTTGATTTCGCGTCCAACGGTTGTGAATACTCATGGAAACCACCTTCATCCGGATAATCGTGTCGGCCATTCGCTTGCTCCCTCTCGTGCACAGCATATTTACCACCACGATTGCGTTTCACAATGCACACCAAGATCAACACCAGTAAGAGGAAGGCAATGGCAAGCATCATGCCAATAAACCAGCCGGCAGTTGCTACATTTTCGCGTGGTTGAATAATCGGTCCTTCGCCGCCATACGTGTCGATTTCCTGCTGCGAACTTTCAACCTGGTAGTTACCGTCAACGGCAACAACCGACATTTCATAAGTCTCGCCTTGTTCCAAGCCCGCTACATCTGTGTAATCATCATGGTATTCTTCATGAGTGGTCTGGTAGTTGGAATCGCCTTTCCTGCGGTATTTCACGTAGAAGTGAGAACCGGGCCGTTCGAAATCGGGCAACCATTGGACACGAATAGTGACCATATTGCCGCCATCGCTGGGAACACGTGAAGTACTAAATGTCGGTTGATTCGGACGCATTGCACCAGATCCCCTTGTTACACGCTCAATAAAGAACCTAAAATTTATAAAAATATAAAAATAACTTCCAAAAACAAAAAAATTTCATAAAAACTTACTTTTTACCATCGCCAGCAGCAGTTGTCGCACTAATATACAACCTATACTTAACCCCCGGTTGTAACCCAGATAATTTCGCCCGCAACTGTATGGGATTCAAAATCTGCGGATCTCTAGCAATCTCGGGGAACACCGAAGTTCCATTGACAACAGAATAGAAGATTTTGTACCCGGTGAGGATGCCGTTCGGCTGGTCAGGTTTCTTCCAAGTGAGTAGGAATGCAGAAGAACCCATTTGATAAGCCTCCAAGAATGAGATTGGTCCCGGGGCTCCTTCCGGCGCATCGAACGAAAGCGTCTCACTTGGTGGTCCATTGTATTTGCCGTTGTAAACATAAACCTGCGCGTAATTCTTCGCAAACGGAGTAAAATTCGTCACCAGCGCCTTGGTAGCTTCGCCTTGTACTTGTATCTCTTTATGCCCAGGCTTCTTATCCGTCCAGGTCTTGATTTTGTAACCTTTGAAATGCCCGCGGACAGAATCCAAACTCACTGGGTTCCAGCTAAGCAAAGCTTTGGTAGGCGATTGAATTTGTACAAGTGTGAAATTATACGGGGCCTGGGTAGGTTCGTTTTCTCCCGAATAGCCAATGACTTCCTGTGGGGCAACGTCAGCTTCACCAAGTTCATTCATAGCGACAACCTTGATACGATACTGTTGGAATGATGGTTGATCATAAATAACAAGATTATCTTGTCGCCAGTTTAAGATATCGTGCACATTATACTCCGCACCGGGTATATCCCGCTTCCAGAAGATTTTATACTGGAATTTCGGCGCGTTGTGTTCAATCTCAGGCATTGGTGTCCACCGGATGACCAGGTTATCAGGGCGGTCACCTTCACCTTCAACACGATCGGGGTTTTTATGTGGTACCTGCGGTTGTGTACTACAAACATCTGAATGTGACGAGGGTAAAGAAGGTCCGATTTTATTATGTGCTAAAACTCTGAAGGTATAGTTAGCCCATGGGCTCATAGGTGCGCTGTAGGTCATATCAACAGCTGGTATGTGATCGTAGGCAGTCTCCCACACATCCGGAGTGAATGAAGTGTTGTACTGTAGAGTATAATGTGAGATAGGAGCACGGTTATCACCCTGTGGGAACCACCTGACAACAGCATCTTTGTTATTACACCTGATGCTCTCCATTCTAGGAGCATTAGGTACATCCTGGACAGTTAGGGTTGCTCTAGCTGATGCTTCATCTAAAGGTGTACGAGCTAAGCAGGTATAGGTACCCGAATCCAATTCAATTGTTTTCGTGATTGTCAAAGAATAATCCGAGGATTTTACGAATCGTGGTTCACCTTCAAAGTCAATCGGTTCACCATTATTCATCCAGATGATTTCTAAAGGTAAGGAAGGATCCGCAACGGCGTTACACCTGAATGTCGCCTGTGTACCAGCTGATACTTCATAATCCTCAGGTCCGTCACTGATAAACGTATGTGATTTTACGTTAAACGAACAGGATGCATTCGCGCGTCCGAATTTATTCTCCGCATAACAAGTATACTCTCCGGAATCGTCAAATTGTATCGTATCAATATTCAAATCGCCATTTTCCAGCACTTTGAATCGTCCGCCGGTGAGTTCCTTGCCGTTGTGCACCCACTTGACTTCCGGTTTAGGCGCGCCGAACACTTTGCAAGTCATATTAATACCTCTGCCATCGACCGCCTCCTGATCATGCGGCGCTTCGGTGATTTCCGGCGCTAGGGCCAGCACATTCACGTAGACATCCTTGTAGACATACCCAAGGGAATTGGTGGCGTTGCAGCCGTAATTACCAGTATCGCGTTTCACTAATCTCTCAATACTGATCGTATTAGGACCAACTTTGCGTCGCGGATTGGGCGGGGCTTCCGCAATGGGCTTGCCATTGTGAATCCATTTAATTTGCGGCTTGGGGACGCCGGTGGCATCGCAACGGAATTCCACCGATTCATCTTCGGCGGCGTTGATGATTTCCGGCTCCTCGGTGAAGTACGGCACAGCCAGCACTTGCAGATTGATTGAATGCGTTTGAGATTCACCGACACCATTGGATACTTCACAAGTATACGCGCCTTCATCATCGAAATCCACCAGGTTTATCACCAGTGATTTACCGTAGTTATTCTGCTGCACACGTTCAGTTGATAAGATCTGTCGACCATCTTTAGTCCAGACTGTTTGCGGTAATGGCGTACCACCGTAAATACAATACAACTCAACCTTTTTACCCCTTAAAGCAACTTCATTCTTCCTGGTGACGTATTGCTTAACCGGTTCGTGTTTATTTTGCGCTGCAGACACTCCGGTAGTGATAACTTTAAGTAACACACGATTACCTAACTTGTACTCTAGTTTAGTGGATGATGCAGCTGCGCATGCGTACATGAAACCATCAGTGGCGTCTTGTTTCGTCAGATTCGAAAACCAGAGATTACCCTCTGGATCCAGTGTCATTCTGGAGTTGTTTATGGCTTTGAACGCGTCAGAATTCAATAATTTCACCCAGTATACTTTCGGCTTAGGCCAGCCATCCGGCGGTTGACAGCTGAGCTTATAAGGTTCACCCTCCTGCCCGGTGAGTGATAGCGGTGGTTGTGCCTTGAATGAATTGAGCTCGGCTTTACGCATGAAGACTGAATTGGAAGTGGCGACGCCATATTCGTTCTCGGCGAAACATTGATACTGGCCGAGATCTTCATCCTTCGGCTTGGCGATTGATAGAGTGCCACGACCGGGTTGCTGTGAGATACGGTCGTCGTACGTTTGCCAGTCGAAGTGTTTGCCGTTTTTAATCCATCTGTACTTCGGCGCCGGCTCGCCGACCGCCTCGCATTCGATGTAAAACGGTTTGTCGTTCTCGTCCACGCCGACCTGGAAGAGCACTTCGTCGGTGGGCGGCTGTTTGATTATTCTCGGCGGTGAAGGTACTGATAAAAATAGATTATTTATTATTTGCAAATGAAAAAATGCAAAATCATGCCAAAAGCATCTAAGAATAGCAATGGATTGTGAAAAACTTACTTTCTCGTGCATCTATGAGTGCCCCAAGGACTAGCACAGCTAATATTCTTGTAAAAGTCATCGTGCAACTGTAAAAAAACAAAATAATTACAATTTGCATGGAGATAATGCGATATTAAGTGATAAAACGCGATCAAGACATTAATCATTTGCAGAAAATTGAAGTGTGGGTTGTAATGGGCAATGTTTACATAATTATTATTAATTAAAAATTATTCTTAAAGAAAAAAGCAACAAAACTCTCGTTTTGACTGGTACAGTGTGTAAACCTAACCAAACATGAACCAAAATGACAGTAGAAATTAAAATTGACAACTTGCTGTCAAAAATAAAGCGGAAACTGTCAAAATTGATCAAAATTAACAATAAATGTGTCAAAAATGAGAAAATAGAAGATGTTCGCTAAATTTCCTAAATAACCTGATGAAATTTCACAGTAATCAATAAATTAAATAAGAAAAAACGCATTAAAAATAATAATTACAAATTGCACATTGATAATGCGTTATAAAGTGATAAAAACGCGATTCGGCCATTAATCACCCGCCAAAAATATCGTGTAGGTTGTAATCGGCAGTGTTTACATAATTATAATTAAATACTAAACAAAAACTGACCGAGAAATCATGAAAAACGCTACGCAAACAAACAGATATAGGCGAATATTGCGCGCGCGGTTCTCACACATTGCACAATCAACCAAATTAGACCATGTGTAAACGCTTGATGTAATGTGAATAATTGCAGTTTATTGATCAATATTTGATGGACTGTTATTCGCGCCATTGCTATTATGTCACGAGTGAATAAATCTGATCTTTGCGTGCAAGTTGCGAGTTGTAGTCGTTTTTAATTAGCTGAATGCGCAACTTGTACATGAACGACGACATTCATTGATACCACTCCACGGGTATTTTTATTTCTATTTACCGAGTGTTTACAATTGAAGTCAATGTTCTCGTTCGCGAAAAAAATCACAATAAATATTGACATTGATAAGAATGTTGATTTTGATTGTTGAATTTCCTGTCTGGGTTTCTATTTATTTAATAGAGTAGACGTGTATGCAGCAGGTTCAACACTTTTTGAGTCACTTTGTGTCTCATAATATAAAAAAAAGATGGAAAAATTTAAAGATGTCGTGAGTAGCGGTGACACGCCGAGAATTTTTAATGCTTAGATGCTTAGATTGTCGCGGCGGTCGGCGGAGTCGGAGATGAGTAGGTGGTCAACTTGCGCAGCTCATCAACAATTGCTCCATTTGCGCTCTCGGTCATTACGAAAATAAACGGCAACGGAGCCACCGAACCGCCGAGAGTATCATATTTTTAGTGCGCTCGCAGCACGCGTAATAAGGACGTGTTTGTATTGTCACCGCGCATGGTTCAGTGACCATCAAATAAAATATGCAATTATAATGTTGTAAAATTTTGTTTCATCTGTTAAAATTGTCGAAAAGCGGTAAAAATTATATAATTCCGTTAAAAATCAAGAATAAAATCATCAAAAGTTGAGATTTTTACAAGAAACTGATTAAACCTAACTAAACTTATAAAAATTGACTGGTTTCTGTCAAAAATAAAGCGTAAACTGTCAATATTTAGCAAAACTAACCAAAAAAATTATCAAAAATTTTGCAGAAATTGTGAAAAATAGGAAATAAAACTATTTAATATAACCTGAAGAAATTTGACAGAAATCAATAAATTAAAGCAAGAAAGTGTATAAATAGCTCAATAAAATAAGAAATACAGACAGCAGACCAAAAATATGAAATAAAACTAAATTTTAGATAATTTTAAAATACTCTTCACTGATGACATTATCTAATGTTAATGTGTGCTTGACAATTTCAAGACTTTCCCAAGCTCAACACCTCTCGAAACCATGTGTAATGCGTGCAGTACATGAAAAATAACAGTTACAAAATGTCCGTAACCAACGCTTGTCTTCGTTAGCATTACAATTTGTTTGCTTCCGAGGGCCCGCTTGTCTTTTGTTTTCCTAGTGTGTTATAAACCAGGTGCGAGCTCGCTATCACCACCGCCATATTGCGCTTTGTCCCAGCTGCAAGCTGCACAAAAATCAACTAATCATCTACATTAGTAAGCGTGCGGTTGCGCTTCCGATCGGCGATGAGCAACAAACTGAGATATTCTTAGTAATCAAATATAAATAACTCATGACATCATCGTTAGGTCGATTTTGTACTAAAAGTGTTGACGTCACAGTCACACTGTCACCCAGTTAGGTCAACGCGAGTTTTGGAAGAAAAATTCAACAGAAAATATCAATAGATATGTAGTAATAATGTAAATTTGTTGCTGGTAACAACAAGGTGTGGCGTTTATTAATGCTGAAACATGACTAATCAACAGCGCACATGCGTTATTTTACTCCTTTTTTGTTTGCTGTGAAGTTAGATGAATGCAAGTGCCATTTGTTTGATCAATCGAACCGACAACAATGAACGTCTTGTTCGTTTGTAACGATGATAAACAGTTGAATGTGTTGCTTATAATAAAAAGCCAGGCGCTGCGAATGCCCTAAATTCACGCTCTTCGGAAATAGCCATCACACAACACACACTCGCTCGATAAGTGTAGTTCGGCGCTTACCGCAGACGCTAGATAAATTTGGATGGCGCTTACCGCTGATTAGACATACGCTGATAATGTTGATTCGCTATTTATCCATAATATTTGCGTCGAGATTCACTAAACTACACACGGCCCCCGCATTCGGCAGGCGGTCGGTCGTCGGGATAGGTGCGGTCGCGGTGCGTTTACTACAACTCGGTTTCTCGTCGGTCGCTACGCGCTACTCGCCGCGCTCGCTGCGTGTCACTGTTGCACGTTAAGCGCCGATTCAACCGATGATTCGATGCGAGATGCGCCTCCCACCGTTCGGCTCGCCACTCGCCGTGACGCTCGCAGTGATAAGAGATACGCGCGGCCCGCGGACGCCTCTCACGCTTTTTTGTGCATGGCTTTGTGTTCGATTGATTCGCACAGCAATTTGCACGTTCGGGACCAAACAATCGCTATCGCTATCGCGGAATAAACGAAAACCAAGGCGGACGCTAGGCGATGGGCGCCACCTGCTGAATCAACAACTGCCAGGAACTAATGCTGCATAAGTCACATTTAAACTTTTTGGAACACCTATAACATGAATTGTTGAATTAAATTGATAAATTCAATATACCTTATCTTTTATAATAATAGCAACAGGCTGAAAACGTGTTTTGGCGTTTTTATGTTAAAATTTAAAGGTGTTGGGTCAGATTTGTGTCGCCATCTTGTCAAACCGAGAAAGAGTTAAACCGAGTCTTTACGAAAATTGTTAATGCTATCAAAGCGATTTAACACGCAAACACCTATTAAATACCAACAAATAAACTAAATTAGAATATTATTTACGCATGTTATCAATTATTTCACCTGGTTTGTTAGTTTCCGCGAAAAACTAAAATCAAATCGAATGACATTCACTTTTCGCCGAGTAGATCCGAAGCACTGTCAAGTACCGGACTTTTTAGTTTTACAAATAACCGTCTAGTCATATTCAAATAACAAATTTTGTTCTTATGATTTATGAACTAAAATTACATCAACTCGCATTAAATGTATATTAGTTTAATAGTAAATATCATTATAAAGACGTTTCAATGTTTATATTTAAATTTTTAAACGTTTTAACTAAGAAAATCGTCAAATAAAGTCAAGAAGAATTCTCGCAAGGTGGCGCCCTCTGGATGAAGACCGCGGCGCGCAAGACGCATCGCAGCGACCTCCGGCGCCTCGAGCGGCCAAGCGACCATTTGTAACGTGAAGCCGGCGCGAGCAGCGTCGCGAAGGAACAGCGAGCAGCTCATCAACCACCACCACCAACACCACCGGCGGCGGCAGCAGCGCGCGCTCTGGAGTGTCCGTGCGAGAGTGCGGCGTGATGCAGCAAGACCGCGACGAACGAGTGGTTGTCAACATGCAAACCGGCGGCGCGAATATGGCGATGGCGGCGGCGGGCTGCTTCGTAGTGGACGTGTTCCTCGTCGGCGAAGACGGCACGCATCGCAAGAAGTTCGCGCGGTCGACGGCGCGCGCTAAACTCGACTACGATCCTCAAGGACTCAGCCTTAAACTTTTCCATGGTGAGTAGAAGTCATGGTCATTAATTCGCAAAGATTAAATCTTGGGGGTTAAGCACGGCACGCGCTCACATCAATTGAATTAATGAAATAAATTTCGACGACGTTTTCGGCATTTTGCAACGGAATGGCGGGATGCCATTAATTACCCTCACAATAGACGCGAATACAATACAAATGCGCGTTATTATTACTCTTGCATTCTTAAATTGCGCTCAATTAACATTTATTAAGAGAGTTTATTGTTTCCATGGCAACATTTATTTATTTTGATTTAAAAAATAACATTCTTGTAGATTTTACGATTTATATTCGTAAAAATAACAGTAATGCATACTTTATTTACCCTTCAGTCAATGGAAATTTCCCATTAGTCATTAAACTCTTTTTTTTTTAATTCAACTCTTTTTTGTATTTTGCAGAACATGAAGACACAATTCTTCTGGAGTTTCCCGTACATGCCTCCACAGAGTGTTGTAGGGTCTCCTCAAAAAGCTACATATTCCACATTGAAGATGAATCCTTATTTTTTAAATTCCTAAATGAAGATGGTAAGCAACAATTGTATCTTTGGTGGCATAAATTAAATCATATTCTTTAAATTGAATTAAAAGTATTCCCAAGGGTGAATTTCAATGGGGCTTTCATTAAATGCAATCTTGAGGGGTGAAAATTCCCCCTTTGGAAGTCATTCAAGCAAAAACTGACATGCATTTTGTTATTTTATAGATGGGCGATTGTTTCACATAGCGATAACGAAGGTAAAGAGCGGTAAAAACACCTCCGTGTTCTCCATCCGAACTGAGGACTCGTCGGCGATGCAATATTTCCAATTCTACGGCTACCTCTCACAGCAGCAGAACATGCTGCAGGATTTCGTGCGGACTTCCACTTACCAGCGGGCTATTTTATGTAATCTTGCCGATTTTAAAGTAAGTTTCAAGTTTTTATTAAAAAAATAAATATTTGCTTATTTTTATGATGTTTTAGGACAAAATAGTGTTAGATGTCGGCGCGGGTTCAGGCATTTTATCCTTCTTCGCCGCGCAAGCCGGTGCAAAGCGTGTGTATGCAGTCGAAGCATCCACAATGGCGCACTTTGCGCAGAAGTTGGTCAACGCCAACAACCTACACGATGTGATCAAAGTAATCGCCGGTAAGATCGAGGAGATTGAAATCCCTGAGAAGGTGGATATTATTGTCTCGGAGCCGATGGGCTATATGTTGTACAACGAGCGTATGCTTGAGACGTACCTGCACGCGAAGAAGTGGTTGGCGCGTCCAGGCGGCAAGATGTTCCCGTCCAGGGGCGATTTGCACATCGCTCCGTTCACCGACGACGCTCTCTACATGGAGCAGTTCGGTAAGGCGAACTTCTGGTTCCAGACGTGCTTCCACGGCGTGAATCTGTCGGCGATTCAGAACTGCGCCATCAAGGAGTACTTCCGCCAGCCGATTGTTGATACGTTCGATGCGCGTATTTGTCTCAGCAAGTCCGTCCGCCATGTTGTTGACTTTCTTGACGCTTCGGAAACCGATCTACATTCGATTGGTAAGTGTAATATTTAAAAATTTCAAATTATTTTATTAAAATGTTATTTTTTGTAGATATTCCAGTAGAATTTCACTTATTAGAGTCGGGTACCTGCCATGGTCTTGCATTTTGGTTCGATGTGGCTTTCATCGGTACAGATTCCACTGTGTGGTTGAGTACAGCCCCGACTGAACCACTAACTCATTGGTATCAAGTGCGTTGTCTGCTTGAGGAACCGATTTTGGTGAAACAAGGGCAGATTTTAACCGGACGCGTTCATTTAATTGCCAACAAGCGTCAGAGTTATGATGTTACAATCGAATTACAGCTGGAAGGCACAACGCAACGCTCGTCCAATACTTTGGACCTAAAAAATCCGTATTTCCGGTACACTGGAGCGCCTGTTCAGCCCCCACCGGGTGTGTCTAATATTTCGCCAAGCGAAAACTATTGGAATCAGTTGGATGCGCAAGGAGTACGAAATGGTAAGTATTAAAGTACAAAAATTTGTTGATTATTTAAATTTTAAATGTTTTGTTTGTTTTTAGCTGTGAATATGGTGAATGGAATGTCTGTCAATGGCCTTGGTGAAGTTTCGATGGACACCACTCAGACTGTTATTAGTAATACATTGATTGCGCTCGGTAAGTTGCCTAAATTTATTTTGGAGGAGGTGAAATTGAAGGTTATGTTTGATTTGTTTAGATCCGACGCAATTGCACGAAGTGCCGCAGCCTAGCATCCATCCAGGATGCATTTCGAGTACTGGCCGAGGACGTGTGGCTGCCAGCCCCACGTCTACACCGACTGCTCAACTTATTGGAGGCGCCATGTCTCCATCGCTCTTCACAACTCCTACAGTTCAACAAGTAAGTATAGAAACAATGTATTTATAATAATACTAGAGTTTTGCCTACGAATTATCCATCAGATGGCGTTGAATCTTAACGCCACCTGGCGGTAAATTGACCAAAACTTGATTTTCGACAAAAATATTTCAATTTTTCAAATAAAAATTATCCTATATGCTTCGCAATACTCTTCATCTGTGTACAAAATGTTATGTTGATTAGTTTAGTAATTACCACTTAAAAGTAGTAATAAACAAAACTAGATACGCATTTTTAATATTAATAAGAATACATTAATTGAAAAGACTTTATTTCAACTTCTAGCAACCTTTGGTGATGACCAACTATCCAGTGGCGGCTAACTTGATGATCGGCGACTACATGGCGCCCGGCAACGGCGTCAACATCCCGGCCTACCGGCAGTGAGCCACGCTGCGAAAATGCTCAATTATTTATTAATCACACGACGCAACTGAAACAAACGCGTGACGATAATTCACCACCGACGACATAACACTACAAATCAATAACAAACAAAACAAAAACAATAATCCTCACTTAGTTGTAAGTAGCAGAGAATTGTAAAACCAGGAGTGGACGCAGAACGCGCGCTTTTACCTTAAATTAAGGATCAACGCAAGGAGACGATATTGATTTTAAATGATGAAACAAACATATCTTTATTTTTTACACGATGAGATGCGAGAGAGATCACGACGACGAGGTCTGTCTCCACTTCTGCTCTGTCTTGTGATAGCTTATTTTATTTATTGAACCAGAATGATGCCGACACCGGTTCTTCTCGAAGCTGGACTATCGATTAAGTTAACTTTATGCTTATTTTTGCACCACACGTCACATCTTAACACACAACGCGCACAACACGTTAATTATATGCCACACAACAAGAAAAGACAGACGTGCGTTCGTTGCCCACTCATGTAACCTAACCTCTAATAACCTAAACGTTTAATTTTTAACCTATGTGTAAATATTAGCGAGTATATTGTGTTTGATTTTCGCTTATTTTTAGCGGGTGTGTCTTTTGATTCGACGGCCGAACGCACGTCAAACCGCTTCAACAGTTTCAAGAACGAACTCGACTTGATTTATATGATTAAATTAAACATACACTTTATAATAATTTGTCGTAAGTGCGCAAGCGTTTAGTTTTGCCCCGGGAGCCGCCATGATGATCAGTATTGTTGTAGACACTCGAGGTGTATTGTTATCAGGTGGACGCGGGCAGGATAGGTAGATAGCAGCAGGACAGTTCCGCCGGTTTGATGTTCAAACCGGACTTAAGCAGCCTCGGACTGACTGGGAGTAATTCATTAGAAATGCTATGCTTTTAAAGTGCCCTGTAACTGTATAATAAAAATCATGGGTGTTGAGAAACAAACGCGACGCCATTTTGAAACAACACTAGCGCGTTTGCTGTGAATATCCCGAATGTTTTCATTGGTATACAGGTGAAAAATGACGCGAATTTATTTAATCAACAGCCGCCATTTTGAAAAATTCCACTAAACAATAAATATCTCACTGATTACATAAATTACACATTTGTACGTCTGGATTTAATCCGATGTCCGCAATAAATGCGTAGCAAGACGCTGAAGAACACCAAGAAAATGCCGAGCACGCCGAGGCCGTGCACGTCGTGATTGTAAAACACACATGATAAGAACAGCGACACGCCTTGTCTAATCGTAGAAATAATGGCAAATACGAGCGGACCGAATTCTGCTACGGTTTTGTAAATGAATAACTGGCCAACAGCCGAACAAATCGACAACATAACGCAGTCGACGAGGAATGTCGGAAATTGCACGATGAATCCCATCGATGTCATGAAATTTCCTTGCTGTGTGAGAGAAACAGCAGTGAACATGCACGAAAACAGATTGACTGCGAACATCATCTGCACGGGCGACATCGAATACGATCTGAAGAGCGCTCCCTGCCAGTTGGACGTGAAACTGTCGAAGCCTATGTATGCGAATAACAAAATGGCGCCGGAGAATGTCGTCACAGTTGATCCTTTACCATTACCCATGTCCAGCAGGAAGAAAAGCATTCCCACAGAGAGTATGCATGCGGTTACATACTCATAATACTCATATTTTGTCCGTGATATAACTTTTCCCATTATCATGACGGGAATAGTCTTCGCAGCTTTGGCTAACACCTAAAAATGATGAAATTTTGTTATAAAACCACCCTTATTTTATTAAATTTTGATGTTTTACCTGATGTGGAAAAGAAACATACATCAATGCTTCATACTGGCACCAAGAACTTAAAATATTCGATAGCGAGCAGAATGCGTATTTGTACATCGGGCATCTGACACGTGGTTGCCGCCAGCAGAGTATTACCAAACCGGAAGTCGCCAACGCCAGCGTGCGATTAACAAACACCAAGAACTGCGAGTCTTTAAAATGGCCGATCTCGCCGGCGTCGTTTTTATACTCTTGTGTCATCACTTTTTCTTGCAGGAACGCCCAGGACACGAATGATATTTGAAGCATCGTGAAATTTATCAATAAATTCACCCATGATGGACATGTTGATCTCTGACCGGCTGCTGAGGTGGCCACAGGCGATTTTTCAATAAGTTCGTCTTCAGCATAACATTTCTGAATGATTCTGTATAAACATCCAGAGTCTGAAAAGTTTTTTGTAAGTTTTCTGTATGAATTCAATGAAAAATATGTTCATACTCACTGTTTTTGTCTAAATAATTTATCTTTCTGATGTATTTGTGTACAAATATGCCTGGCACCAGGACAGTCATGTATCCCAGAGTGTTTGTTAGGCCATGGATGATCCATTTGTAATCGGGGCCAACTTCTGCTTCAATATTACTAGTTGATATTGACTTGTTGATTAAGATAAAAATGCCAGTTGTCAGCAGGACAATGAAACTAACAATTAAAAACAAATTTGTGGTTTATTCTAGACATATGTTATTGAATTTTTGAGTTAGTTTTGTTTCTAACTTACCAAATGATAATTTCCGGCGCACTATTTGCCATTCTGCTGGTTGTCATTTGTTTTATTTAGTTATGGTAGCAAGATCAACATTACGCTACGTTTACATTTATTACATTTTGTAATTGTAATTGTTGGTTAGGTCCATGACTTTGTTTGTGTACTGAAATCCTGCGAATTCCTGCTGCCTTTGAACACGGAAATAGGAGATTCTTAGATGAAAAGTGCGTGTTACACTTAATACGTCATAGAGTGCGCTACTATTGCAAGTCATGAAGATTAAAAATTAGAAATATATGTTTTAATGGTATTATTTGTAATGATTTTATGTCACTGTACGTTATATTGTTAATAAATAATGTTATTTATTATGTGATTTTCTTGATTTATCAATTTTTAAACCAGAAATGTTTATTTGCGGTACGCCTGCGTAGTTTGTAAACTCGATTATGACCGAAGTGAGTGCTCGTGTCGATTCGCACCTCGTGTTGCGAGAATCCGCTCGACGCCGGCCATATTGCTTTGAATGAGTGCGTGAAAACATCGGGCTAACGAGTAGCCGCGAAATAAATCTTCCAACATCGTCGAGTTGCGGAGATCCACACCGTGATCGTCAATCATGGAGAATTCCTACGGTATCGGTACGACCAACCGCTTCTCGCTTTTGATCGAAAACGAGTCGGATCCGTCGGAGACGGCGATCATCGTCCCCGACAAGGATTCGAAGAAGAGCAAGAGCAAGGTAGCCGAGAAGGAAAACAAAGGCAAGCCAGAGGCGCCGGCGAAGAATAAGCAGCCGACGCAGCCGGCACGCAAGCCCGCCAAGGAGACGCCGCCGAAGCCAACTGAAGGCAAACGCGAAGGTGAGCATTGAAATCGATTAGCGCGCGCTCCCGGTTGAATTCGCACGCATATACGCCATTCTCCACCGCGTCGCACGCGCTAAATTCGCGCGTGTATCTTATTTATTCGGTGAGTGGTGCACCAGGTGGAGATTTTCGGTTGGGTTATATGCGCGGGCGTCGCGTTGGTTTGGCATGCCATCCACTTGCGGGTTAAAAATAGCCGGTGCTTTTGGGCGCCGCGCATCTTTGCATGGCCGCCATCATCGCTCTCATTGGCGAACATGTGCTCGCCACCTGCCTATTGGATTCCACTTTTGAGTTTACTAATTGGATTTTTTATAATTCCTAGACGGCAAGCCCACTGGACCACGCGCTGAGAACAAGACGGACAGGCCGTTCACGAAGTTCAACAGTGAGAATCGCGAAGAGAGGAACAATCGACGCAATCGTGAAGAAAGGCCTTTCAATGGCAATTCATTTGATAACAACAAGTAAGTTAAAGTTTTATCAAACAAAAACATAATATTTTATTTATTGTGTTGTAATTTTAGGGACCGTGAAGACAGACCGAGACGCGACAATGCCGGAGGTGATTTCGAGAGCCGACGAGGCCGTGGCGGTATTGGCAACCGAGGTGCACGTGGGGCTGGCCCACGTCGCCAATTTGATGACCGAAGAGGCAAACGTGAATTCGACAGGCAGAGTGGATCCGACAAGACGTACGTGTGCATTTTATTATTTCAATCTGCTTTAATTTCAATATTGCCTTCTTTATTTCCCATGTTTTTCTCTGTTTTGTTTCTTCTTTCGTTTAAATGTTGTCTGAGTGTTTTGTTTACGATTATATCATATCATTTTCGCGCATCCAGCAAAACATGTTGCTTGACATGCAAACAAGTATCAGGTTGCATGAGTCATGGGTTCACAATTATATCACATTATGCACAAAAACTGCTGTCTGGTGGAATTTCGAATTCGTGCAATCGCGCGCATTTTCATAACTTAGATTAGAAATTGTCTCCTATTGTATGTCAGCTATATTGTGGGAACTAATTGGATCTTTTGGGTGATTTTGCCTTGTCGCGGTGTACTGAAAACAGGCATGGTTACAGAGGAGTGAAACCAGTTGACAAAAGGGACGGTGCTGGCGCTCATAACTGGGGATCTCACAAGGACGTCATCGAGTAAGTTACATCTCCCAAAATATTCACCATCATTTCTCATGTGGATTTTTTGATTATAAATTTCAGAGAGGCAGACCCAAGCAAGACTACCAATGATGTTGAAGCTGTCTGGAACGAAGGCGAAAAGACCGATGCTGCTAACACTACTGTTGAATCTAAGTATGTTCTGCATAAACTAAATTTCAGAACGATAAATAATATAATGTGGATTTACAGGGAAGGAGAAACTGAAGCCGAGCCCACGCCCGTAGAAGAGGAACCCAAGGAACTGACCCTCGACGAATGGAAGGCTCAACGCGCTGGACGCCAGAAGCCACAATACAATCTACGCAAGGCGGGCGAAGGCGAGGATCAGACACAATGGAAGAAAATGTACGAGCTGAGTAAGAAGAAGGCTGGCGAGGAAGAGGTACGACACCAAACTATAATATTTGATTAATTAAATATTAATCCTGAATTTTGTGTTTATCTAGGACTCCGAAGATGATGAATACGATAATGCTGAGTATCCGCAACGCGTCGGCCGCCAGAAGCATGTGATTGGCATTGACTTCCACTTCAACGACTCGAACAGACGAGGCACTGGTGGACGCGGGCGTGGTACCCGCGGCGCTGGACGTGGAGGACGTCCTCGTGAACCACGTGGTACTGGCGGTGACAAAGGTGGTCGTTATCGCAACGAAGATGCTCCATCGGTAAATAATTTACATTCATAAATAAACTAAACAATATATTAATAAATATGTATGGTATTTTAGAGAGAAATGGGTGGCGGTCGTGAGGAGAGCGTTTATCACGCACGCAACGCTCCCAAGGTCGACGACGAGCGCGCCTTCCCATCGCTCGGTTAAATACCGCGCCTCCTGTAGCCGGAGCGGCGCTAATTCACACAACAAAGCAGCAACATCAACAGCCAACATCCATTCGACGACCACGGCGCAGGCGACAAACAACCGCAGCATATAAACAACAACAACATACGCAACCCGCAACCACAGCTCTTTATCACGTTCTCTCATCACGGCCACCAATATACTAATATTGCAACAGACATTTTTGAACGCAGCGCGGTTTGGAAAACTACTCTTTTCAACCAACTGTCATATTGTACGACTATTGTTTTCACCGCGAAAGCAAAGCACAAGTGATCGAATCTTGATCGTATCGAATCTTAAACGTGGAGTGTACGCCGCGCGGCGTACTGTAAAACTAAAACGAGAAAAAAATTGAACGCGCATGAAAATATGAATTGGTACAAACAAACAAATTACTATGAAATGTTCATGTTCATAAAAAAAGAAATAGCGGCGATTGTTGAATACTATTATTATAAATAGGATTATTATTAACTCATCATTTTTTGTTTTCTCATCATCGAACACATACACATTACGTTTTTATTTCACCGGCGAGTGCAGAGTTTATTTTTTCATTCGACATTTTTAACTACACACACAGACACACTATGCACGCGCGCACGCATGAACACTTGTAAATGTATCATCAGTAATCTTGTTTTCGGATTAATTCGCGGCCGGTTTTTAAATCTTGCTAGATCTAGAAGACGGACTATATATATATATCATGCGTTTTTAGTTTGAATATTGTTACAAAGAAGATGAAAACTAGGCCTCGGCGTGACGCGCGGCGCGAGACACATTTGAACACGAATCAATATATGCATACATTATTAGTATTTTGATAATGTAATTAACTATTAAACCTATTACAAGATTGTGTGTAAATAATGCCAACATTTAATTAGATATTAATGCGTTCCGTGCGTTTCGTTCACCTCACACACAAAACATCCGGTACGCCGTAAACAGAAACTAATACCAGATAAACAAACAAACAAACAAAAGAAACATTTCTTCTCTTTCTGCATGTAAACAGAAGATGCAAATTTATTGTAACGATGGAGACGCAAGAAGAGGATGCCGAGTCTCCGCAACTCGACGATGAAAACGATCACGGATAAAATATTACAATTAACATTAATTAATCGATAAGTTCATTAATGTTAAACATTAAACAATTGAGAAAAAAGAGTAACAAATCTTATCTTCGGCGCGTGTTGATTGTACAAGCAAAAGCAAATTTCGAGTGTAAAAACGACAACGACGACTCACACACAGCATTTTTCGGCGGGCGATTGCCGGACACACTGGTGCTCTGGTGGTCGCCGGATTAGTCTCCCTCGACCACACGGTTTCCTCAAAAGGTCTCACTAGACTTAAGCAAAATGTGTACCCCATGTGAAGCAGAGCGAGAAAAATAAGTAATAAATGGCAAGGAACCCCCGAACTTGACGCGCAGGCACCAGTAACCATGAATTTGATAAGATCTTTAGGCAATGTTGAATGTGAACTAACTTTTGACATTTAGAACTTGCAAACCAATCAAATAATGAGCACTAATAAATGAGTGTTTCTTTTAAATGTTGCGCATCGGCGCCGTTTTCATCACACGTATTCACTAGTTTTGTTTTTGGGCTGTAGCGAAGTAAGTTGTAGCTAGTAACGATTTTTTTTATATATAAAGTGTTGTGGCGTTTCTTTTCATTTTGGTTACGCTTGCGATGCGTGCGGAAGGCGACTGTTCGTAGCTTGTACAAACTTAGTTTATTTGGATAAACTATTATTTTTCGTTCTTTTTGTTTGTATTTAGTCGTAAATTTGTGATTGAATTTTGTTGACGTGCTTTTTATTATTACTTATTAATAATAGTAATAGTATGTAGTCGAATGTGCTTTGTTTTATTCGGTTGTGGGATTGTGGCCATTTTATAATTACCTGTAAAAAAAACATAAAATGGCCGCTGGTTATATCTATGTAGTGGAATTGTATATTTCAGATCAAGTTGCTTCGAGGCTCCCAAAATCAGAAGAAAGGTGAAGATAAGATAATATCGATAGCACGAGCCAATATAAACTGCTAAGATTCCATACCAGGTGACTTCTCAGTTTGTATTACAAGTTTGCTTGCGTTAGGTGTTTCTTTGCGGGTTAATGAGTGAGTTTAATGAAAACACCAATTTACGACTGCTGAATTAATAATTAATTGTTTTTTTTTAATTTATTTTATTTTACTTTCCGCATTTACTACCGTTCATTATATTAAATTTTATTTATGGGTGCTTCTATGCAATTAAAAAACGCGTTAAATTTACTATAACATATTGTGATTTATTAAAATAATTCAACGCATGGTTTAAACCACTGAAAATTAATGTAAATAAGCAATTTTCACGCGTATTGGCCTGCATTTGAGGGTGTGAGTAAGTCTGGCATCCGTGTTATAGATGCCGCCAGTATCGTGAATATTTATATGCGTGTTCATCTTCCCAACATGTTTGTTGGTAATTAAGAATTAAGAGTCTTTTGCATCTTTCCAGTCTTATCAAATTAAATTGAAATATAGCATTCAATTGCGGTTCTACAAAATCGCACCGTCAAGTTAATATTCAATTGTAGAACACAAATTAGTCACAAAATTTTCACAAAACTTTCATTGGTGTTTTGATAATAATTTTAAAACTCACAATCAGATGTAATTGCGGCAGTATCACAAGAAACCTAAAAACTATTATTTTATATTATAATTTATATTTTATAATTTTGTATTGTGCTGTTGATAGTATTATAAAAGTTAAAATTTATGTCTTAACATCTTTATGGGCACTTTTACTAATTTTAACAACAAATGTTACTATGTTGTAGTATTTTATAGTGTTTTATATCCTAATTATTCCTGAACAACTTGTTGTTGTTGACTTTATCTTTTGTTTTTGTTAAGTTTTATCCCTTATAATTAATTATTTATGTTTATTTTATAATGTTTAGTGCTACAATTTTATATTTTAATGTGACTGGCATTTTTAGGTCCACACTGTTGTCACGGGGTATGGAGTAGTGACATTTCCTTTCGATTTTTGCGATTTTCCACCTGGGTACTTCGAGGGTGGGCATTATTTTAAATAATATTGTTTTAATTACAGTAAACCTATTAAAATGGTAGCTAAGTTCTGATAAGGACCCATTCACAGGAGTATAAATTGTTTATTTGCGTACTTATTGCGTGTTATTTGAGTTACGTTATTGCTGCGATATTTATTTGTTTAGCAAAAGATATCAACAGAGTGTCAAATTTTAAAATTCCCGCGATCTTATTGGTGCATGATTGGCCTACGTGACTAAATGCACGCTGATGTTTCAACACTATGTCCATACTTACCTGATACATAAGTTTAAATTATTTTTAAATAACTGCTCATTATCAACTGTTTTAATGTATCTAATTACATGATTTCAAGTTTAAATAAATGTAAACTACTTTTATACAGTTTTATTTTATGTTTATGTTTATTTTCTTGTATTTTTTAAGTTGTAGTGACACATTGTATGATTGTCGGACGCGCAAGGAATCTGCAGCGTCGTGCTCGCGTGCGTCCGTCTCCGGTAGAAACATGGCGGCAAGCGGTGTTGTGTTGCTGTTTTGAGCGGCGCTTTGAAGGCGCAGAAAAAACCCTTCGCGCGAGTCTACAAACCAGCCCTCGTGTTACACGCGCGCGTGTACGAGAGTGAAGCAAGTGTTGGTGTACGATGCGGGCGTCGAGCGCTTGACGTGCTGCCGGCAGCGACTCTTAGTGCATATCGCCATCGGCGCCCCGCGCAATGGCGTCTGTGGACCAGCAGGAGGAAAGCCCCAAGCGGCAGGCGGCGAGGATATCGCAACATGATGCAACTTCACCAGGTGAAGACGAGTGGCGTCGATGCGACGACAATTGGCCCAACGGTGGACTCCATGCCGAGTCCGATCATGACGCTGAGGTTCCTCTACACGATTCAAACGATGGTGCGTCTATTTCATTCAAAATTGCATCAAAAACTGATTCATTTCTTTGCTTATAGATATAGACATCAAACAAGAACATGCTCATACTCATACAAATGGAGCAATGAATCATAACTACTCCCCACAACCAACCATCACAACAATTGAACCAGAAGAAGCCTCTGATGGGCATAATGATTGTGATGCATCATCCCCAAGTGATAATCTCAACAACAACATCAATAACAAACTGGATATTGATAAGGAAGCAGTGCAGAATGGCATTGCACATGATGAGAGTGTTGAAAGTGACACAGCTGATACAAAAATGAAGGGTAAATGTGATTTGGACATGCTGGCTGGAATTGATGATCATTACAGCAGTCTGAGTCAGGATAAAAACGAGAATGGGCGTATATCACCACGAAAGCGCGCACGCACCGAAGAACCCATCCAGCGGTTCGCGTCTAGTCAAATAAAGCGTCCGCGCTCAGCTGACTACACTCAAGAGAATGAATGTCAGCATTCTGATGAAATTCCCAACAATCACAGCAACAAGTCAATGAAAACAGGCGTGAAAAACAATTCACATGCCCCGCATAGGAGATTATCAAGTGGTAAACATAGAAAGAGATCAAGAAGTTCGACAATTGACTCAAAAGATGGAGAAATGAAGAGTTTTAGCGCTCCAGGAGAGATAAAAGAAGAAAAATTTGATCCAACTTTGGATGAGCATAGTATTGTCATGCCTAAACCTGTTTTACTATCAAATGGGAATTATAGTTACCCACCTTCTAATGTAAGTACAACAAATATCAGTTTCATATATATTTATCAATATTTTATGTTAAATTATAGATGAAACTAAAATATCGTAAATATTACCACATTGAACAACATACGAATGGTGGCGCGTTGGTATTACACATGTATCACGAAGAAATCAAGCATTTGAACGAAGTGGAAACTCGTGAGCTTGCTAAGGAGTTCTTCCAGGTGGCGTTCGCTGAAGACAGCAATGAACGCGCGTTGTACGTAATGGCAATCGTGCATGGATCCGCGACGAATCTTCCAGACTTGTTGGAGTACATGGCAGATACGTATCCAACCCTCACGGTGAAGAATGGTCTGCTTAATCGCACATCTGACCTGGAAACGACGAGTTTAGCGGCGTATAATGAGAATGTTTGTAAGAATTACGATATGGGAACTGTGAGGTATGGACCACTGCATCAGATAAGTTTGGTTGGCACGGCGCATGAAGAAGTCGGCGGGTATTTTCCGGATTTATTGGATTTGTTAGAAGAGAATGCATTTTTGGATATGACGATGCCCTGGGGGAGTTGTCAGTGGTGCATATGAATCGAGAAGAGTCTAATGATGGACCCATTTTGTGGTGTAGACCTGGAGAGCAACTGGTGCCTACTATGGATGGAAGATCACCACTTAAACGTCGAAGGTAAAATAAATATTTTTGTCTTGTATGAAAATTTTAAATAATTCTTTTGTTTTTGATTTATTTAGAACGGGTATAAATGAATTGAGAAATCTTCAGTATTTGCCTCGATTGTCCGAAGCACGTGAACACATGTTTGAAGACAGGACGAAAGCACACGCCGATCATGTCGGACATGGTCTCGACAGGAAAACAACGGCGGCTGTGGGCATCCTCAAGGCTATTCATGGAGGTCGCAAAGAAGGACCTATAAATCGTATCACCAAAGATGTTGTCGCCTTCGACGCCAAAGATTTTGACACTCTTAGTGAAAAACTCCAGCTTGATCTTCACGAACCTCCAATTTCACAAGTAAATTAGTTTAAAATTTAATCAAACATGAGATATTTTATTTATGTTGTTTTTATAGTGTGTTACATGGATAGAAGACGCTAAACTTAATCAACTTCGAAGAGATGGCATCAAATACGCTCGAATTAATCTCTACGATAATGACATTTACTTCTTACCTCGCAATATTATTCATCAGTTTCGAACTGTGACGGCTGTGACGAGTGTTGGTGAGTTTTCGATCTAAACTCTTGTTTTAATAGTTACTAATTGTTGATTTAATTTAAGCATGGCACGTTCGACTTGCCCAATATTACAAGGACGAAGAAGAAGCGCCATGTGAAGAACCACCAAAGACTGAGTCACCTCCTCTCACAGATAAAAAGCACAAGGAGAAAACAGCCGAAAAGCCGAAGAAACCACACAAAGTCAAGGCTAAAGACGAAAAGGATGAAAACCACGAACGGAAATTAAAAGAGAAGAAACCAACTGTTAATAATATCGACAGTAGTAAAACGAAAGAAAGAAAAGATTCAAAAGACGAAGATTCAACGCACATCACCGATGGAAAATCTAAAGATAAAGACAAAGAAAAGAAGGATAGTAAAGATAGGGAAAAGGATAAAACCAGCAGTAGTAGCAGTAGTAGAAGTAAAGATGAACGCCGCAGCAGTGGCGAGAAACACAAAGAAAAACGAGACAGCCGCGACAGCGATAAGGACAAGAGTCGACATCGTGATAAATATCACAAAGATAAAGACAAAGACAAGGAGAAGAGCAGCAGTAGCAGCAGTAGTAGGCATCACAAACACAAACATCACGACCGAGACAAAGATCGAGACCGGGACAGAGATCGCGACCGAGATCGTGATCGCGATAAATCGCGCAGTGATAGAAAACATTCGGATTACAAGAGTTCGTCGAGTTCTTCAGGTCACAAGCACAAATACAAGGAGAAGGACAAAGACAAGGACCGGGAAAAGCGTGATAAAGATAAGGATAAGGACAGGGAGAAAGAAAAGCGAGAGAATACATCCGTCACAACATCAATAACAACTAGCAACACTACAAATACTAATAGTTTAAGTACAAGTACAAGTGTTTCGTCTTCTTCGGCCCCTGAAATACCCGCAACTGTTGTAACTGAAGTGGCAGCAGCACCAGAAAATAATTCGCCACCGATTGCGATAGTTGCGCCGACGCCAGAGAAGAAACCGCCGCAGAAAATCAAGAAACCGCGATTATCAGCGCCCATCGACGTGTTGGGTGACATTCTAAAGAATATGGATTCGAAGAAATAGTTGTAGAGTTGATAGTGCTTTAGTATTTTGAATATTAATATTCTAAGTGTACAGTGTACAGAGATATATTGATTTACTATACATATTTAACGAGAATCAAAATCTAAACCAATGGATACTAGGCGAATTGTCAATTTTAACACGCATACGAAAACAAAAAGAAATTGTAACATGGATTGTTCGATGAGTGAGCTTATGTACATGTACATATTTTTGTACATATTGTACATATTTTTACATAGTCAAGTAATGTTATCATTATTTATATTTCAAAAAACATGCGGTAATGATGTAGTGGTAGTAGTAAAACAGAAAAACACGCCAACATGAAGGTCGAAGATGACGAAACGATTTGTAATTTGAAACTCAAGACATTTCACACGATGACAACAATTTAGATGTGCGCGCGAACCTATTTTACTTACGTTTACACAATAATCATAATCAAAGCAATACGCGAATGAATGCATAACATGAAAACATACGACACGAAACATTGGCATTTCTCATACTGTCAGCTATAGTTACATTACACACCTAGATTAATACGTTCGAAGATGTTTTTTGTTTAAATTTGTATATTTTGCTGTGATCTTTGTACAAATCTTATTCTCGGCTTGCGTTTTATCAATTTTTGTGTATTGAATAAGTGCGGAAGGAAATATTTCGTTTTAATTATTCTTTTTTATTTTTATGCACACAAATGATGGATGTGTTTTATAGGCAGCATGTTAACTTATTTTTAACATTGTGCGTGGTGCAATTGATTGATGCACAGTATATTTGAGAATACTTAAAATATTTTATTAAGCATCTAAGTTATTTTATGCATTCCGCGTTTATTTATCATTATTTATTATTGACCATTTTTGAGATGAAATAATTAACAATAAAACAGTCAATTTTCATTGATGCATCACAAGACGCACTTGTTTTCATGAAATTATAACTTGTAAAACAGATTAATACCAGTTTTGTACCTGTCTACAAGGTATTTCTAAGAAAATTATCTGGAATTTTAGTTTGCAAGGTTGGCACTAGGTTTGACATTTTTATTGAACTAAAACTGCAAAACTGAATTATATGCAAGAACTAAACTTAAATTTATAAAATTTTTTGTTAAATATTGTTTATAACTTGTTTAATTGTTAATTTTATTGTTTTTATTCGATTTTTTGAGCTATAAATGTCAATGACGGCAGTTTTTGAACTAACCACAACTAGTTGTAGTCTTACAAACTACAACTGTCATTCACCGTCACTAAACTAGCCCCGATGTAGTCCACTAATTGTGTGTCCGTTATTTATGTTTTCATTTTCCATCGCCGTTAATTTTACTAATTTTCATTTGTTGTAATAATACTTTGTGTTTCGTTTAAAATGGCAGTACTAACCACTTCGTTTCACGTCTGAAGATGGGTGAGTGTTTGAAATGAAAACAACGCCTTTGGTGAATCATACACAACAGAGCAACTTGTTTGTGATTTAATAATTGCATGACTTATCGTTATCTAAATCCTTTGTAGACGATTGCATGCAGAGGGAGCAAACGAAGAGCATTAAAATGGGCGCGAGCGGTAATGCCGACTCGGCGAAAATCGCATCTCTACAAGAGAGGAAGAAACACATCCAGGACAGACTTGAAAAACATCACAAAGAGCTCCGGAAATTATGCATTGATGTAAGATAAACCCTTTTTAATTAATATCATCCAGCTGTTATATTAAATTTATTTAATTTTTAGGAAGCTGAGTTAACTGGCCAACTACCTGTTGAATATCCTTTTGAACCTGGTGAACTACCACCGACTTTCAGAAGAAGAGTAGGCACATCCTACCAGTTGAACAAAAACCTCCTCAATAACCTTGACAATGAAGGAGAGATCTCAGTCCTGGAGATGGAGATGCACATGTTGGCAAACATGGCTCAGGCAGCTCTTGGCTTGGCCAATGAAAGCACATCCAACAAGGCAGGAAAAAAGGCACACCTACAAGAATATGAAACTCATATGGCCAAGCACAAAGCCCTGGAGAACAAGCTGCATGATTTGAAAATATCTGCATCACAGACATTCAATCAACAGAAACACAAGAAGAAACCGCGTCCGGAGAAAGAACACGGCGATTCGGTGTCGATGAATTTAAATATGTCGTCCGATCCGTTCGCGAAGCCCTTCCGGCATAGTTTAAGGTCATTGCAATACCAAAGCACGCATAGTATGCACGCGCACAGCACCACAAGCTCGCATAGCTCACAAAGTGGGCATGCTGGGCATGTGAAACAACGACCTGCCTCACAGAGGTATGGATATCTTGTACCTGATGGAAGTGAAGCACCACAACATGTCCAACAACAACCACACAGAGATTTGAGTGTGAACATGAGTTATCCTGCAGTGAAAGTTGAGCCAACTCTGTATAAGTTAAGTCTGGATGGCTACAAGCAATATGAAGACAAGTAAGTTACAAAATGAAACAAAAAAATGTTTTTTAAATGAATTTATTAATTTCAGGCAAGAAACTTTGGATGTAGCTGTAAGTGAAGGTCACTTCCGGTCGTATCCAGGCATAAGCCGTACTCTTCCTCATGCTTCACGACGCTCCCCTCAAACACATTCTTATACACAAGGATACACTCACACTGCGATTCGTTCTACGCTTAATCACAGCCCCGGTGCGTCTACTTCCGTTTCCGCGTCTTTGTCCAATATGAAATACTACCCTGTTGCTCATCAACAACTGCAACACGCCCAACATATGTCGCATCCAAGACAATATTATGATTCGCGTGTACCGCCCAGTAATCCTTTACAACTGCAACCACACCAGCAATATGAAAACGTAATGACTTCCGGTGCGGGTCTAGGCGGTTATTGGAAACAATCTGAGAATGGTGAATTCTGGTGTAATAATTCCAGCACAGAGTCGATGAAAGACAAACGATTCGGTAGTTTAGACCGGAGAAAAAACAAACGGTTGCAGAAGAAAGCCGCGGTGAGTTTGGATCAAAAAAGCGCGACGCTAACGCCATCAGTGCCTTCTTATCAAGAAGCTACACGAACATTACCGACGAAAAGTCAGGCCATAGCTGCGCGGAGGCATGAAACACGACAATTGGTCAGGACTCAATCGCTTGGCAGTGTTGGTGTGGGTCTTTTGGATACGAATTGCCCAAGTGATGATTCTTCATGTGGGAGTGAGAATATTAACAGCGATACACTACGTAAGAATAAACAGAAGGAATGGTATGAGACGTCGTTGGATGGTCCGCCATGTCCGCTTGCCGTTACGCCGACGCCGTCTTTACCGCCGATGAGAACGCGTACTCATTCTCATTCGCATTCGATTGCGCCTTCGATTGCTCCCGAAGAGAAGTATTTGGATTATCCGCAGTCGCCGACTACGCCTGCGCCGATTACGCATCATTTTCAACATGCGCAGCATTCACCGCTGCTTCCTCCTTTAAGGATACATTCTCCGCAAATGTCCACTGCTAATCATCACTCTCCCCAACTTCATTCTCCTTCCACGCCTAAAGAAATCCCTGCGGAGTCTAATCCATCACCAAGAGTCCAACTTGAAAACCGCGAAATTTTTAATAATAACATGCCAAAAAATTGTACCGTCGTGCAGCAGGCTCAGTGGAAGCCGTATCATGAAGAGACAAAGCCTTTTGAAATGGCGGACTTTTATAAGTATTCAACGAAGTATAAAAAGAAACCGGAGGATTCTCCTTCGGCGCCATCGCCGTCTTCATCTACGGGCAGTAATAGACAGTCTGTTGGATCAACGGGCAGTGGTTTTAGAAATTTGCCTAACATGACGTAAATATCTGCTACTTTAATTGTTTATAAATGCATAATGATGTTATTTGGGTTGCAGATCAAGTCGAACTCCAGATGTTAACGTTAACACGCTGGTAGCTAACACTTCTAATGTTAATAACATATCGAATGTCAGCACCCTGTCGAACAGCAGCTTTGACAACAATCCGTTATCACCACACGTGGCTGACAATTTTTCAGCTGAGATGAATGCGTGGTATCAAAAGCATGAGCATCAGTCGGATAATAATAATGCGACGCTTGTATGACAATGAATGAATCAGTGTCGGTTACGTACCAACGCACAGTTGTTTAATCTACGCTTTAATTTGTAATTTTTACCCGTTTTTCGAGATTTTATTATAGAAATATTTTTAATATGTGACAAATAAATACTTTACGAGACTGAATATTGCACGATCATAGTAAACAATGTAGAAGAAAGAATAAATGTTGTATAATTTGGTAGGTAAGTGGATTAAAACAGGCGTGAGATGTATTTTCATCAGAAGGTAATGAGGAACTATTATGTTAGGCAACCAATTCAACAAAATTTTACACATGTTTGCATTTTTATCGAAATTTGTTATTCAAACGGTATAAACAATGTCACTAATTGGCAACACACCGAAAACTTTTGATAAAAAACGCATAATTGACCAGCAAACACTTTTAAAACAACAGGTAACTCTTAAAACAAGTAATTTCATTATTTTATATCATTTCTAACCTTCATTCTACTCAGAAACTTAAATAAATCTTAAATTTTAGACAATTGAATACATTAAAAAGGCTGTACTAGCATCAAAATTAATACTAGACGAAGATTTTGATGCGTTATTGGATACACCATTAATATTCCTTCCACATGTCGTCAGAAATTACAGGCCAATCTTTAGCACATCTGTGTCTACAATTGCTCTTCTTACAATCTCAAAATTTATAAAAGAAAATCAAAGAGAATGTGCTATTTTAGCTTTACTGCCAGTAAGTTATGAGATTATTAGTATTGGAAGACATTGGTATAAAAAATACAAGTGTTTTAAACAAATTGATGAGTTTGTTTACAACTTGGAGCAGCAAGCACTTTTGAATAACAAAGTGATCAAACATTTGAATATGAGAATAAATAGTATGGTAGAATTACAGTAAGTATAGTAATCTATACTAAATATTTAGTATTTGTTTAATCAAGTAATTTTTGTTACAGGAATAAAATTAATGAAGTTGCCTTTGGGTTAATCCAAGTTGATGACTTAAAATTTGCCAGTTTTGCTTGCAGAACATTAGAAAATGTTTGTGTGACACTACAGGAACAACTAGTGATACATGCAACGTATTCAGAGTCTTATTATAGTTATATTGGTAATTGGCACATGGATAGTTGTCCAGAAAATGGTAAAATTGAAGAAATCACTATGTTTATTGAGAAGTTAAGTGAATTTTACATTCTCATTGCTTCCAATTTAATGTCTTCTTCAATATTTTCATTGGAGGCGGCTATGTGGCGATCTAATCAAGACTTTGAAACTGTTTTCAACACTATTAAACATGCGACAACTCAGATAAAACAGTCGCGTTATGATATTGAAAAGGAACTGAAGCAAGTCTTCTATGATTTTCACAAAACAAGCAGTGTGCCAAAACAAACTACAAATAATTTAAATAACAAACAAAACAATTAGTACCTATTTATAACGATTCACTGGATGATTGTAAAAATAGGCTACGGATTGTTTTTGATTTGACTAAAAGTATTGAATCCCAAAATGCAAAAACTAGGTGTATATTCCTTGAAGAAATGATGGAAAACCTCGAGGCATCGACACTACAAGTTAGAAATTTGTTGCGATATGAGAAAAGTCTCTTAAAACCTGAAAACGCAGATATATCAAGAGATTGTGAACAAAATCATTTAAAAACTACTGATATGGATACAAAAAAAGAAGTTATTAATCATAAAGAGGCAGAAATTGGGAGTGACGATGAAGAATTCGGATATTCACCACATGGTAACTCAAAAATTCAAGACAAATTAAAATTATGCGTAAAATACTTCATTAATTTTGTTAATTTTAGAGTCCGATGATGATTTTGACCGTAAATGTTTACGAAATAACGAAGATTATGATCGTGACGCTATACAATCAGTGGCTGTGCAAAATTTAATGTTACAAGAGCTTAGAAATCGAATGAAAGACGTCAGAAGAATTAAAATAACACGCACGGCTACCGGTGATTTAATTGTTCAAGTTAGTACAATAATTTTACTATCTAATTTCCGAGTTTATTATAAAATTACGATTTTTAAGGAGCGACCGGTAACTTTGCAAGAATCTGGTGGACAAACGGAGCCTTTATTAAAAAAAGCAGTAGAAAAAGCCAAGAAAACTTAACAGAAACAAATCCTCCTTTAAAATTTAATCTTTTTCAAGGTGATGTACCTCCACCTCCGCCGCCATGTCTTCCAAACATGAAATTTAACAATTTTGGAGGCGAAAATATTGATAAAAGTGCAATTCAACCAGTAAGTAATTTGCCAGTAAATAAAACACTATTGTCTTCAATCTCATCAATTGCAATGCAAAGAAACCAAAATGAGGATGTATTTGGTTGTGATGGTGATGAATATGTTGCTAGTGATGAATTTTCATCAGATGACGACTAATACTTTGGAAATGAAAAAAATTAAATTGATATTTATTGAATACATTCACCACTTTTGTTTTTATCTTACTTGGAAACAAATAAAAATAACAATAACATCTCAAAGTAGTTAATAAATACAGAAAAACATATTCTAAAGATACATTACTTGTATATTATATTCACTTGCTTGGTAAATTGAGTTGCCTACGTATTCAACCAAAACAACAGTTAAATTCAAATCGGCGTTCGTGGCGCTGTCGACAGCACTGAAGTTGCCGCGTGCGACTTGCGGCTCACATCACATATCGCATTCGTGTGCGGATCAGTCAGGTTGAGCGCGCGCGTGAGTCGCTGTGTGTGCGCGAAGTGTTGTGATCCGTTAGTCGGCGGTGGTGCAACCGCACACTTCACCCTGTGTTGTGCTGTATGTGCATGCACGCACAAGGCGCAAACGTTCTCCCGCAGGATGTTCGGGACGCGCAGCGCTCCGTGAATTCGGAGGTATCAACGCAATCGGAACAAGTGAAACACAAAACACGACGACAACAACAACGGCACACCAGCAGGCAGAGAGCAGGCAGGAGCAAGACACCGAAAGCAAAACGCGTTGCAGTGCGCTAACGGACGCGCAGCCAACGAACACGACACAACAACGGTGAGTAAACCTTGAGCACTTATACTCACGATAACCATTTTACGATATGAAATGTGTTTCGGATAAAATTTGATTCTAATACCGTCAATTGTTTGCTATCCATCACTAAAATCAGTAAAATTTGTATTAAATCGTCGAAAAACTCACGTTACTTTAGTTATGTCGACTTAACTTTTTTACAGTTGGTAAATAATTTAATTAATAACAATCTGGTGCAAGTGTTATTAGTCTAGCGTGTTGCGCTCGCGAATAATTAATTAAAAACTAGAGTAGCACCGTTTTTTGAGTGATTATTAAGCATCCTGCGCGCGCGACTTGACTTAAGTCTCAACGCTGTCATTCATTAAAACCTTACAACTGCATGCACTGCAGAGTGCACACGCCGCCGAAGGCAATAAAAGCGTGTTGCGGTTGTCTGTGTTGTGAATTTGCTGTGAATCGCATGCGAAACATGCGACAGGAAGTCTTACTCATCATCCAGAGAGTTCAGGTGAAAAAAATTACATTGATTTTACGCTCTGCTCACGGTTTATTTACATTTTCATTTAAAACATTTGCAGCTTCATTGAAAATTTTCATTAGTTAAGTAAATTTGCTACGATTTGTTTATAAAGTGACCTCATGTTATACAATGTTGAGTTATTTGCTTATCAATTGCTTCAGCGTGAACTTTGAGCGTTTTTGCGTCGTATTAACCAACTGCCAGCTCTGTTCCTGACCAAGTTAGACTTTTAGCTCGTGGAATTCTCGTCGAGATCGTCGTGATTTCAAGTACAGGCGCTTAATTAATGCATAAATTCATTGAAAGGCCACCTGCACTCGTTTGACATTCGCTTTTAATTGATAAAACACATTCTTTGCATAGTTCTCACTAAAAAAATTACAAAATTTTATTTTTTTACTTCCATCTTTAAAGTGCAAGCTTTGCAATGGTTTTGAGACACAAAAAGGTTCTTTAAACACGGACAGCCAAGGCTGTTACTAAAGTATTTTAGTCACGGGCTTTAGTCACAGTTTGTGATAAAAACTCCTCCTGTTTAGGCATTTGATGCTTAATATATTAATTTGGCGATATTTACGCATAAAATTATGTAAGTAAAGATTAAATTTAATTTTTGTATATTCTAAACCTTTGAACTTAGATTTTTAATAGCAAAACAATAGTAGTTATCAAGGTTTATTTTTATTCGCTGATAATTCCGCGACAAGTTGGGTTGCATTATCGCGTATTTGACACTTTGAGTAATATATTTAAGTAAGTTACTGAGTACAGTTAAAATTTGTTCGTAAAAATGTGTGAAAACTACGTTTTAAAGTGAATTTATTAACACTCAATAAGGTGTTAAAATTACTTCTGGCAGCCATTTTGATGTTTTTATTGGTAAATCAACTTTTTAAAAATATTACCTTGATTATTTGCGCAAAATACTGTAAATCATCATCAATCCCATCATTGTTTCATCGTTATTCACCGTTTTTTCTTCGCTTTTCTAGTTTTGTTGTGTGCAATTCGTGGTAAATTGAAAATGTGCAGTCACTTCATTAGTTCATTGCTTCATTACGGCATTATGTATTGCTCGAGCACGTTTGGCGTGCGGTGCATTAATTAAACGCCAAACCCACCGGCAACACTCTGTCAATTAGAATGATTATCGATAAGTTTGTTAATAACCTGCATTCACACGGCCGTCGCGACGGGCGGCTCGGAATGCATAATGCCATAATACCTGCATTGCGCTCGATGTGCTTAAAACGCGACTAGTCACACGTACACACACATAGATCTTGTGCGGAGACGTGGGATGTCATGTTGTACTTAGTGCGATAATTATTCAGCACTTTATGACATGCTGCGAATGCCAACATTTCGTTTTTTTCATTAAATGGCGGTATTATTGAAATATTATCGTGGTAATGAATAAGGACGGTGATAATTGATTGTTATTGCTTTGTATTTTAAGTTTTTATGTGACAAAATGTGGTTAGGTATTGATTTATTGAATAATTAGGTCTATTATGTTCGAATTGAATACTAGATTTTATTCACGGTCAATTTACAGAAGTTTTTATGGTCCCAGAGTAAATTTTCTGAAGATATTTGAAAAAAATAAAGTAAAATAAATCCGGCCCTGCAGACTGACACTTCAAAATTAATACGCCCCTGTCCTAAAACACTTCTGAAACACAATATTTCAATAAATTTCAGAGTTTTCTTCTTAAAACTCTAGATTACTTCATATTTTAATACCTACTCACGAAATGATGTAATATTTTAGTATTACAAGTTAAAGAAATGCGTAAAATGCTTTTAAAATCCGATTAAAATACAACACCACTCTTTTTTAACGAAAGAAAGTAAAAATATGGCGCCGCCAGGTATGCGCCATTGGAGCAGATGGTATCACCATATTTAACAACCTCTGCTTTGCGAATATTGCGCGAATGTACATGACCATAACAACTCACAAAGTCGCCAAAATTGTGTTTCAATGTCCTTACACACTCTCTCAGCTCCGTTCCACTTCCAATTTGTGAAATTCACCATCGCAACACGTCGAAAACACACAATTCCCCACTGTTTTTGCGCATATGCGTACAAATTCACTAATATGATTCATAAAACTTGTTTCCACCTGATACGCAGGTATTATGCATATTACATGATTCACTTTTCTTTTCGTTTCGTTTTTAAATTCTTTATTTAATATTTCGTAGTGCATCAAACTAGTTTTAGTTTTTTTTTTATTGTGTGGAAGGAATGTTTGTGGTCAATTTCGGAAGCAACGGTGAATTGTATGTATTCTATACACGATTGAAATTGAAAGTTGCTGCAATTCGATTATCGGTTTGTGTTGGAGTTATTCAATCGATTTACGCATCTCGGTCGAGATTAAAGTCAAGGCGGTACCTGAGTTTTGATTCCACGTGTATTTCATATGTTTGTGTGTGTGAATGTATGACCTAAGTAATTTTAATTCATCGGACACCCATTATGGGCAGTCATGGTCATGAGACGAGCACTTTTATAGCCATGCGACATATATTTAGAAATAAAAAAATAATTTAACAGTGATGGATTTGTGTGGAAAGCAAAAATATTTATATTTATCTTTTATTTATTTGTATGTATGTTTATTACACTCGGAAATCCTTTATTTGTTTATTTACAACGTTTGCAAAAATCAGCACGAACACATTTTGTGTTTATTTGCCTTAAATTTTGTTTAATGACCACAAAAAATACAACGGAATCTTTTATTAAATATTTGCACGCTTTGATTTGATTGTCGCCATGTTTCTTAAGCCTTCCACGCCTGCGCAGAGTGAATATTCAATGCGTACTCAGCAGATCACAAAATCAAGCATATCACTACATAGTATAAAGTAAAGTCGCTTTTTTTTTGTATGTTTAAATCTTTGAAACTACGCAACGGATTTTGATGCGGTTTTTTTTAATAGATAGAGTAATTCAAGAGGAAGGTTTGTATGTATAATAACATCCATTAAATAGTGGAGAAGTACTGTTATTTTTGAGGTTTCTAATATGATGTTGTAAACTCTGCCGTCTACTCTTTGTGCGATGCTTCGTAGCTTCCCCCCCCCTAAGCACAGACGTGTGCATGGGTGTACGTGTGGGTTGAAGTTGATCGGTTGATGTTTTTGTTTGGAGAAGGAAAGTCGCTTTCTCTGTCTGTCCCTTTGTATGCTTAAATCTTTGAAACTACGCAACGGATTTTTTAAAAATTGCGGACGTAGCGTTTTCGGCGGTACCGGCCGGCCGCGGTTTTCTCTGTAGCACTTTGAATTTCGCAGCGATCGGGCACGTTTATTATATCGGAGCTCTCCAGCGAGGAAAATAGCAATACTTAGGTAATAAAACGTTCTTTTCAGCGCGACAACGTATCAGTAATTATAAGTAAGTTACGATAAATAATTGTATGATAGTAGTTTTAAAATATAAATTAGAGGTATTTCAGTAAAAAAAAGAACTGAATAGAATAGGTATATTTTGTTTTTTATGATTGTTGATTATCTTTTGTTTCTAAATGGTAAGAATTTAGATATTTTTTACTGCGGCACATACTATAAAATGTGAAAAGTAAATAAGTAAAAATGTAGTGTATGAATTTAGATATTCCAAAGATAGCAGGAAATCTTCATGGTATAGGGAAAGGGGGATTGTTTTACTCCAAATTTAACGCGTGCGGGCCAGGGGCAGTAATGAATAAATCAAAACTACTGGATCGATTTTAATTACATGGGCTATATATTTTATACCACAACGTTCACAGTTTTTCTGTAGTGTATTTAGTATCAGTATTGCAACCGTGCGAAGCCGGGGCGGGTCGCTAGTAAGTTATAAGCTATAAGCAATCGAAGCACTTTGCATATCCAGAGTTATAGTTACACGTTATTCAAGGAAGCACACTCGTCGGCCACACCACCGAGGTTCGTAATTAGCTATTAATATTTATAAGCTTCTGCGAAACAAAACTATGCGGAATTATTCCGCTCTTGACTCCTGAGCGCAACATTTTTTATTGACTCACAACACATTTACCTATGCAGAGGCGTGCGTAACGTTTTTACGTGTCACTTTGTATTCTAATCTTAGTTTCCGACTCGCATTGTACTCTTAAACGAAAAATTTAAATACGCTGCGTAAGTCTTATTTAACTCCAAAGCTGGTTTATTTAGATTTAGAGGTTAGAGAGGATGTTGGACGATTGAAATTTATTGCACGTTTGTTTCGTTTCGTTAATTTTCACTACCTCCAGACTTGGATGAACGAGTACTTTGGCTAAATTTAGTTTGTGAACTTCGTAAAGAATCAGACCGATTACTATTTCGTGGCGTACGATAATCTGGTGAGATAATTGTTGGTTTTGCGTCGTGTTATTGAAACAAACGCGTGTGGGCATGTCCCGAAACGTCGAATAAACAATTTGGGTTAAGTTTGCGCTAAGCGTTTCTGAATACTTACGAAGAAAACTTTTTAGTACTTAGTATTGGAAAAGTGTTTTATGGTTAGCAATTTAAATTTAAGAAATTCCTATTTTAGTTTTTATAAATTTCCCGATTTTTTCCTTTTTCATTTAGTAATTGGATAATTCGATGTGAATTCTTGTTATTTATAGTTTTAAACGATTTATTTGTTCGTTTGCGTTGTTTATGTGTTGCGATATTAGCGTGGGTGTTTAATTGGGAAATAATTTATCGATTATGGTCACGTACCGCACGAGAAAACACTTAAAACTATTAGTAACTTATAGAATCTTACTAGGTGCATAAATTGAAAGTTTCAGATTAAAAAACTCATATTTTAAGTCATAAATTAAATAAAATTTATTATCTGTTCTTGTGAGCCTCAAGTTTACTAGTGCTGTTCTTTTACCGGCTAATTATTTAAAAGAAAACGTTTTTAAACGCCTTGACGTGACATTGAACTAGAAATTTTAATTCAACGCTTGTGCGCGCAATGCAACACTTTTCTCGGAAAACATGTCACTTTCTCAACGTTGTACATATTTAATTACTCCTTAAACTGCTGGGAAGACTCAGAAGACTGGTAAAAATGACTAAATTGTCAATTGAAGCAAAACAAATGAAATTAAAACAATGTATGCACCATTTTATTATTCTCAACGTTAAACTTAATCAATTTCACTTTTGTAACGTGTTTAAATTTTTGTTTTGCATATATTTTCTTGGTCTTGAAAGTGTTTAACACGTGTAGTACACGGAAAATGTATTCCTGTATTAAATTAAGAGTTTAACTCATTTCAAATCGATTTTCTTCTTGGATTGCTTCATTTCCACTGCGTAATTAACTCGTAAAGGTTTATAGTATCATGAAACTAGTTAAATCAACCGATTTAAGCTATAAAATGTATTCATCTACCTTCCGAAGGAAGAAACTGTATTCCTTGCTTTTTGTCAATTTAATTTTCACTTTTTTAGACGTCCTAGAGCGGAAACAGTAGTTAATTCAATAAAAATATTGATTAATAAGCTGCACCTTTTTAAATTTTCAATTAAACAATAAGAAATGAGTTTTAATAGTCGTAATTACTGCGTAAAAACATGATCAATTGCTTTCTATCACGTTATTTTGACATAAACTAATTTTTTAAGCCTTAAAAGCTAATGTTATCTATCACATTAATAAGTTTTTTCAGCCTTAGGCTTTGGTACTTAGCGATAAATTTAAACTAAGAGTTTAAGTCGCGTATTTATTCGGTCGATTCATTAACGCATGCATAAATTTACTATTTGCGTATAGGACACTTACGATGCACTCGGTTTCGGTGCACATTCGACGATAGATGAAAGTCTGACATTCCCTTTTAGCCGTGAAATTAATCCTTTTGCGAGACGTGCGACGAAAAACAAGACGCATCCTTTCTAGTTTTCAATACACTTTAAAATACACATATTCCTCGGAATCGTTTATTTTTAATCGTGTATTGCGTTCGGGTAAAAGTCCTAAACGCTTGGATGCAATTTGTTTGATTTGAGTTCGCAGTCAGTGTGAATGCGACTGCGACTGCGAAAATTGCGCATTCATAAACGAGCGAATAAACGTTTAATGTGCGATTATTGACTTTTACTTTAACGGCGAATTTTCATTCAATTCGGCAATCACATTAGAAGATGCGCTTCGTGCCGCCGGCGTCGAAATAATTAAATTATCGTTTCGATCGCTTTCGATTTGATGGCAGCTGATTTGCGCGCGCGCGGTAATTTCGTATATTCAACACTTAATTCAAGACGTTTCACAATCGCAGACATCAGAGATGCGCTAATGAGACTTGTAACTTGTTATAGTTGATAGGTGATCGAAAATGTGAAAAGTTATAGTTTTAGACACGCTGTAAGAAACCAATATTAGAATGTATTTTGGCATTTTGTTGGTAAATTAACATTGTAATTACTCAAAACTGCGATTTCGTGACAATATTTGTCTTCATTCATTGTCATGTGTTTCTCTCATTAACGTCTGATTAATTTATGATCTTTACTGAAAACTCACTAATTAAACACAACAAATGAAGATATATTATATACATTGACTGTGATTAATGTTTATGAAGTGAAATTTTAACTTTTCATCTTTATAAATCAAATTTTTTTGTTTTCTTTGATTTTTTTCTATGAAAACAGTTACTTTTCCCGAATAGGAAACGTTTCCCTCATGACGTCGTCATGTCGTTATGTTATCCGGTTGGATTGCATGTCTGCCATGCGTTACTTACCGTCACACATAAATAATAGAAAATTCCGACTGCGCACTGCTCCGGCAGCCTATTCCCAATTGGATCTGAATCACACACTCACACATCCACAGAATGTGATGTCTATAGCCGTATAGCTATAGCGCCCTTGCGGTTGTTCAAGCCTACGTACTCGTGATGCAATGTGTAATGCCGAATATATTATGTGAGGAAGGAATAGGAAGTGTGTAATAAATTTCAAACAGAAGTAGACGCCATGAACGCGTTGGTAACATAACTGGATTAGGTTCGGGTACTACAACAAAATATCTTGTTGGAGGCATTACCTAATCGGATGTGGATGTGGATAATGTGTGCTTCCTAGCTGCATTTGGAAGTGAAGTTAAAGTTTTGCAACTCTTCACTTTGTTTGCACGTACGTGTAGGTACCTACTATGTAGTGTTGTACGTTTGGTACGTGCTTTGACGTGAGCCCACGTCTTCCACGTCTTGTGGTTTTGTTGTCGCCAGTTACACGTCTGCTGTCTGTCCATCTGTCTGGGAATGGTTTTCGGTCCTTGAATGTCTTTCAATATCAGTTTTTCAATTTCTCCCTGTTTCCCTTCAAGGTAGATATAATTCATGAACACTGCAAGTGCATTCTTTCAATGCACCCCTTGTTTTTCTTTATTTTCCACCCTGACTTCGTGGCAGACACCGATCACATTCACTTTCTTCCCTTTTCGAGTTTCCACGAGTCCCTAGTGCTTGTACTGGCTGGTGACTGGACTTATTAATGTGGATGCGTGACGTGCTGGTTCGTTTCATGGTCAGTTGCATGTTGCACGAGGGCAGTGCTTTTAATGCCTGCTTTTTGTCTACGCGGCACTTAATTTGTGTGGGTGCATGTTTCAAACTTTACCCGTTTGGTCTAGTATAGAGTATGGTGGTGTTTATGTCGGCGACAATCGCCACCATCGTAATTGCACGAGTAACACGACTAATATACTTTTTGAAAATAAAATAAAAGAATAATGAAGGAAAATAGACGGATAGGGTGATAGTTATCTTGCGTGTTTTGACATTGACATTGTGCCGGCGGGTATAATGTGCGATAATTTAGTGAAAATTGCAAGAAAATGGAAATTTTATTACCAGGAATGCAGAATTTATGCGTTGTAGTTTAGATCAAGTGGAAAATTTTTATTTTTTCGTTTTGAATTATTTAAAGGAGGAAAAATTACGGTTTCACTCACAACTCGTGTTTTATCCATTTTACCGCGTTGGGTGATTAAATATTTACGGTATTGGTTAACCCGTGTCTAGTAACGGGTGGAAATTTATTAGTTTTCATGCAGGTAAACCCCAGACAACTCCAGGGAGTATTATAAACTTGAAAATGTTTCCCGGAAGGGTAGGAAAACGGTTAGAACAGTAAAAAACGAAATAAACTGATAAGAAACCATGGAAATTAGGGTTTAATGAGAGAAAGCAGGTTGGAAAAATAAAAATGTGAAAGAGAATGGAGGAAATTTGAGTTGTGAACCTAAACGGCTCATTAAAAGCCATAAAAAACATGGGTGGCATTTAAAAGGGGTATAAATCTATTAATAAATCTTTTTTTTTTTCAAAGATTAAATTTTAACTTTTTTTAAACCAAAATCCTCTGTTTTTTAATTAACACTAATTATGTCAGAAACCATACACTCCACTTTTGAGATTATCTAAGAGTAAAAGAGTAATGTAATCCACACACTTAGTACTCTTGTAATAATAATGATCGAAATTGTAAACAAGTAATTTAATTCGCACCGTGCATTCACGAGAATAAAGTTCAACAGTTTGGGTTAATTAACCTCGACTAATCTTCGCTCTTCATGGGAAACAATGCGAATTTCGGAAGGCATCTTGCGCAAAACCGCCGAGTTCCTATTAAAAATGCGCAAATTAATGAAGAAGAGAAGAAGCGCCGGCAACACCAACGACGAAATGAATTCTTTCCGGTGAATTATTATATTATATGAGCACAACTTTCACAAGGCAATGTTTCGCGAACGAATTGAATATAAAACATATCGTTGTTGGGCAGTGTGTGTGGCCGCGATGTGTGCACTCCCGCGTACTGTGGCTAATTGACTAATTTGCATGTAATTAAGTGGATGTTACTACGAGGAAACACTAGGTTTTTGCTTATTTGTAGGGAAAATAAAACTTTAATGTGTTGTTTTATATGCGAAATTATTAGAAAAATTAACGGGCAATAAAATATTGTAAGAACACGTGCGGAAAATATAAATTTTCTTTTTATTTCAACAAGAAAGTAAAATTTTATTGTTGTAAAACATTAATTTGAGTGGGCGAAAAAATATGGCGTGTACAACGTGCGTAAATAAGTGTCTAGGCATCAGAAACATTCAATCAACATTTATTTAAGTGGAAAGTACTTGTTTTCCTAGATATCTATCGATAAGTAATTGCTTTATTGAGAATAACATTAATAATTACTTGATTGGCGATAATGACTGATGAAAACATGATTGACGTTGATAAATCACATTGTGAAAATGATGCTTTTGCCTTTTTTCGTAAATTTTCTTAATATAACTTAACCTTCACTTAATTTATCTTAATTAATATTTTACCGGTAATTAAAACTCAACAAATTGAGATCAAAGCGCCGAAAATTTTCTAGTTTCGCATAATTAATATTTATTTATAATATTCCATCAAAAGCTATTAGGATCAATGTTTCTGTGTCAGGAAAAAATAAATAATTTTGTTTTTAGTGTGTGTCTAGTTGTAAAAACTCATTCTTTCCTGTTCACATCACTTTAACGATCGTAAACGTTAATGAAACGTCGATTTGCACTTGGAATGCATACATTAATTTTAATTTCAGAGCAGTTTAGAACTTCGATGAGTTCAAGATCATTTTTTGTCGAATTTAAGTTGAATTTCTAGATTTTAGAATGGAAATAATAAATAATGTTTCAGGATGATTAAAATGCACGTCAAATAAGAATTTAAAAGAATTTAGATACATCTTTAAAGCTATTTTAAGTTGGTTGTACTCGTAGTTAAATTGTGCTTTAGTTTCATTTTTCATTTTATTTTTAGTTTTGTAGTCGTTACATGATACGGCGCATCTTGCATCGTGCATGTTGGGAGTTTTCTCGAAATATTCAAGGTACTTATAATGGGAACACAAAAAATGTTTTCTCCACGAGAAGCTACACATATGTCAGTTATTAGAATCAAAATAAGAATGAGAAGCGAATGGTGATGATATATAAATACCTAAAGGGTAATCTTAGGCTTAACTTCAACTCAAAACAGGAAACTGTTAATTTTTTTATTTTCTAATAATAAAATTATCAAAAAATGAAATTTACTATTTTTAAATGTATTTTATGCTAATTATGTATTTTTCTGTTACAGGTGAGTTTTTGTTCAATCGATTCACGACGTTAAAAGGCATTCAAAGGTAAATTGATTTATTTGAAGTTTACGCTTTGAATTTTCATTTTGTATTTTCTAATTCGTTCAACGTGCCGGTTACAAACTTACACCGTCCATTTCCGGCAATTTGCTGTGTAGGAGGAAAATCCAACACGAAATGTGCATTTTCCACTAATCGCGTTTTAACTGGTTGTTGAATTCAGCGCTCCGTAACACGTTTTATCAATAAATGTGATTTCTATAAATCATCACATCATAATTTTCGTTTGGTTTAATTTCGGAAAGAATTAATATCTGCCTGAAAGCTTCGATAGGAAATCGTGAAAATGTTTTTCCGTGTTAGATGATTGCGTGCCAGGAGCACATCATTGGCGTGGCGCAATTAACGTCGCTTTTATAATCAATTAAGCGTTAAATATTCCGAAATGTGGATGTGAACGGAAGCAGGGTTTTTGTGAGTTATATTCCGTTTGCCTACGAGTGAAGGAGAAAAGAGGAAGAAAGCAAAAGGAGAAGAGAGAATGCGTAGTTGCACGCAATGAAACTCACGCAAGAAGTTTTAAACTCTTGGATAGTTGTGAACAGTGGAATTTTCATATTTTCAACTCGGAATCGTCACAAGTCATTTAGAACTCGCGCAGCATTTAATCCATTGAAATTTTATTCATTCACAATTTTTTTTCTACTTCCACCTTTAAATCGCTAGTTCCACGGTTTTTAGACACAAAGAGTGGTACTTTAAATACGGACTGCCAAGGCTGTGAGTAAAGTACTTTATTTACGGGGTGGAGTTTGCGCCTGCGCGTTTGCCTATGTGCTGCATACAAGACCATATAAAATGCAAATGCAATGTTGTTAACACCGGTTCAGCCACTTGATACTAAATTATTATGTGATTTTATTCATTATTCACTCTAGAATAGTGTATAAAGTATAGTATTTTATAATTTATGTTTCAGTAGTGTTATTATTTGTGATTTTGCAATATTACACTAAATATAAATTAAAATTTAACTTTAAACAAGTTTCAGTTGACTGTAATTGCATTTAGGGCATTTTAACTTGACATTTGTATCAAGTCACACCTTAAACGGACCTAAATTTGCAATTGTACTAGCGTGAATAATAGCAATTGGCAAATAGACTCATTCTCCACAATGAATTTTTGCTCGTTACGCAGGCATTTATCAATTGTGAACAAAAACATTTGAAAGTGAAGCATTCCGAGGTGTTTTATTGCTAATAATGCAGTAAAATCACCAATCACTTTCATAGCGATAATTATAACGTGCTGAAAAGTTTCAATTAAACTGATGTTTGATGCCTGGATGTCTTCATTCCTCAATCAGACGTCAAAAGTTTACTCTATAATTATTTGCGCACTATTCACTCGTTTGTAATTGTACAAAGTTTTGTTTAGTAGCGACCGAGTAATTTGTTTGCTTAGCAAAGCGAAGCGTGTTGAGCGCTCATTCAGATTGCGCTAATTGTTCTCATTGAAGCACAGACTATACTCGTACTCTCGTAGCGCAATGCAATTCTCTACTTTTCTTCGGTTCCTGCGCGGTGCTTTCGTGCATCACTTCATTTGATATTCGATCCGGTTTAGCAACACTTACAAATTGCATCCAACGTGCTGCATTTTCTATACCGTTAACTATTAACACGTAGGCAACCAATTATACACCAATTATATAACCTTGTTTAAGATGGCTGTGCGTAAATCGAATTACGCGTTGTTATAAAGTGTAAACCCACACATTTTACATTTTGTCGCATTGCGTGCGTTTATTTTATTATTTTTCTTCTTTTTAAAGTCTTGTAGGCTCTCGGGATGCTCACATTGCTCACTTTATGGTTTATTTATAGTTTATAGCTTAACTATGTGGATATCTCGCGATATAGTTTATGGCTGATCGTTTTACATCTCTCACAATATCTTGAAGGGCTATATAATAGTTGTGAAGGTGACATGTTTTAATGGTGTGGTAAATTATTCACAAGGGAGTAAAAAAACAGAAGAATTTTTGCTATTTTTGAGAAAATTAAATAGAAATATTTTATTTTTGACAAAAACATGTGTAAAATATAATTTACTATGGGTAAAGATTTGTTTTGTTGATTTTTGAGTTTTTAAAGAGTTTTACGCATGTTTTTCCTATTTTTTCTTGTGAAAACATTCCTGGGTGATTGCTTTGATGAATGATGTTTGCTCTTCTGTACCGGGAAGCTTGTAAGACATCTTTTTAAATTTTTGACGGCAATTTGGCAACACGACAAGAAAAATTCAAGCTGCTTCTCCTCTTTAACATTTTTGTGCTTAAAAATATTAGAATTTAATTTAAAATTTTAAACCTGATACTCGAAAGTCATTAGTTGTTGTGGTTTTTGCGTTGGTATTTAGCTTAAGAGTTCCTTTGTTTGCTGGAATTGTGACTTTTGTGTGAATTTGTGATTTGTGTGAATATCCGTTTAGGTTTATGCGTCGATGAACTGAGTCGTTCACTAGTTCAGTCGATTTTGCGGTCGCGTTTATACAATTAGCGCACGGGATTCCATTCGGTTGGAGTTTCTGAACTCGCAGAGAGGATTTATGCGGATTGCAGTTTGTTTACCTTTACTTTATTCTATTTATTTCATTGTGAGTCTTAACTCACACGACCAACGAATGTCCTATATAGAAAAATAAAGAAAATATTGATATTTTACTGAATTTAGTGAAAAAAATTAATTATTTGAAGAAGGCAAGTGAAAATATGAGTCAACTCATTCTTTGCTTATTGTGCAAAGAATAAAGTGGAAAATTGTATCCCTAGACCAATATTTACAGACGAAATTAAGCCATAAAATTGGGGACGGTGAGCAAACATCGTAAAGATAATGAAAACTCGTAGCAAAATGAAGGGAGACAGTATACCTTTAGGTATTACTAAAGCCAGTGACTAAAGTACTTTAGCCACGGCCTTAGCCGTCCGTGTTTAAAGTACCAATTTTTGTGCTTAAAAATGAAAAACTGGCATTTAAAAGGTGGATGTAGAAAAAAATCATTTTACTAGAATTATAACTTGATATAATATACAATTTTGACATTTGTGATTTATATTATCAGAATTATTATTACAATTAGATATTATACGGGTAACACTTAATTTCCCCGAGTAGAAATTGCATTGTCACGTCATGTCATGTCACGACTCATCTGGGCTGCCTGCCTGCCTACTGAACAGAGCGTATGTAATGTGTAATATATTACCAGCGCGATGAATACGCAATGAATACGTTAAACATTTACTGCTACAGTTTGCTGGCAGAGTAGGAGGTGTAAGGTTCGATGCGCCCACGCCTTGTTCACCTGCGGACAATTAGGGCACAAGCAGGAGGAAGCAAAAGGAGTGTGTAAAGTTTAATACCCACAAGTCATCGTCATACTATCCTACCCAACAAACTACAAGTCTTCATTTTCATTACACTTTACTTTTGTTTACAACACTAATATCTTCTTATCAACTCGTAAAATTTAAACATTTTAAAATTTTTAAATTTTATGATGATGAGTACGTGTGTGATTCATGCGTTTCAACCTTTTCGACCTCATGACAAACGCAAACAAATCACAATTTAATTCAATCGTATTCATTGTCACATTGTCACAACAATCAAATGCAACTCAACTCAATTGAGCATCGTTAGAGTGTGTGCCACATTTGACTTGACTTCCTTCGAATGAACTGCACTTTTTTATTTTAATAATTTTTTTCTATAAGGCATTGACTCGAGTAAATATATAAGCGCCTAGTGAATGTAGTGATTTAAGCTTTACCTTTTTTAGATCATAAATATGTTTATAAATAATAGCACACGTATGAGTTACGAGTTTGTTAGAGTTAATGTTAACCTGTTGAGACGATGTTTAGTCTCGCAATGTGAATGGAAAACAAATAATCATAATATATATTATCGTAAACTATTTCTTTGTTTGTAGTTGAAGGTATGAGGATAATAATTTATATTTTAACTAGCTGCTTGTACTATTTAAGAGATAAAATAACAAAAAAGCTTGTAGCAATCGTAGAAACACGTGTTTACATGTTATTTATTAAAATATGAATTATTTTGCTTTAACTGAGTGCAAAATGTTTAAAAATGTGTAAATTTGCTCCGTCTATCGTGATTTTTCACTTTGCGCATGCGTAAGTTACTTAACATGATGCTTATTTTTACTTAGAACCAATCAAGTACAAGGGCGTGTCTAAAATGACAATTTTAATTGAATATCTTGTGTCTTCAACCTTTTCCAAGTAAAACTTAAACTTGAGTCCTCCTGAGTCTTGAGTAATTGAAAATAATTGCCAATCAAGTCATCACTATCACAATTTACCCGTTCACTTTATAATTAATTGGAATAATTGCGAAATGAAAAGCGCATTGTCGCGCGTATATTCTGCGCGCGAGAAATATCTTCGCGGAATTATGTCACTGTAATTATGAGCGTGCGATTGCCGATGATAAAAAGTGCCAATAGGCTTGTCCTAGATAGGTTACACGCCAGCCTGATTACATCAACATAAACACGTATACATCATGCATTGAGCGATAATAAACATATCACTCGTCATGGTAGCAGCGCTAGTTTCAACTAGTTCTTGTGACAGAATTTACATCACGCAGAGATTTCTGAGGAATGATAAGGGGACAGGTGACAATCAATCAAAGAAATTAAAGAAAAAATTTGTTTTTAGCGGAATAATTGCGTATTTACAGTGCGCATGCTTGTATTATGAGTTAAGTAAATTGCGCATGCGTACTACTCAAAGGGGCGGAGCTCCCGTGCAAATATTTCTTGTTTTTGTTAATTTTTGAATATATTTCGCTAAAAAAATAGTTTTTTTCTTTTAACTCAAGTTTCTTGTCCCCAGTGGTCTTTATAAGTGGAAATGACATAAATGTATGCAAATCTTTGAATTCCACATGATATTTACTGTTCTTACTAGTTAGAGGTGTATATTTTTGGAAAAATTTCGAAACGTATGATACTGTTATGCATTCATATTATAATTTCTAATTTCCGCGTACGCACATAAATTCGGAAATTTTTGTGCGTTGGCCTTTGAGAGGCACATGCAATAAAGAAATAAAGTAGCAGAAAGTCACTAACGCGCGGGCAGACGAGTATCTATGAATGTCTCTTGAGCTTATTCGGTGAATCTGTGTCCATAGTGCTCATAGGTCAAGATGATAAACTTCGAAACTTCGAGTGCCGTTAGCCAACAGAACTGCGCAACTACACAAAAATTGAAAAAGACACAAGTTTAAAAACTTGTTAATCAAACTTTGTGTGCTCGTATGACTAAAATATGAGCAAGAAAAAGCTCGAAAAGGACAAAACTTGGTAAAACTCGTTGCAGTGGTAGTTCTGGTTGCAATTGCAAGTAAAGCTGCAACGCGATCTCGGTGTCTGGTGCTCGGAAACAAACGGTTTTTGCCTTTTTACCATTTGTTTTCAGTCGATTTGTATGCGCGACCACACTCGAAACGCTTAAAAGCTGTTTCAAAACAAGCCTACAGTTTAAACAACGATGAGTTTGTCCGTTTCGAGCCTAGTTGGTGCTTTGAACTTTGAAAAGCTCAAAACAATAATAATAATCATAATAATTTTCTTGTTTTGTGTGTTGGAAATTGTTTCCTGTCAAAGTGTGCAACTTAAGTAGTCTTAACTCAAAGTTAAAGAAAACTTAAGAACAAGAATAGAATTGAAATTGAATATATGTTACTAAAAGTACTTGTGTTTTAAGTTTGCAACATTGTATTGGTGGTTTAGGATTGGTTAGGATCGGCCCTAACTGCTAACTTGGTAACAAACAAAAACAAACTGTTTTCTTTTGTGGTCGATGGTTGCGAGTTGCAATTGCGGTGTTGTTGTGAAAAGAATAAAAAGTTCGTGGAAATTCAACACGTGCAGAAATCAGAGAAGAAATGAAGAAAATATTGCATTGCAGGCATTAAAATACAGTCTAAGTTTATTGTCGTTGAAATAAGGTTAAAAAACGTTTCGGGTGCCCCGCCCCACTGCGTCAGTAAAGCGCGCATGCGCAGTGTATAAGTATCAAACCTACTTAAGCTTATATCCGATGAAATACAAGAACGTACATAAATAAACTTTTTAAAAGTAAAATTATCTTGAATTGTAAAATCTGAAATTATTTGTTCTAAATTTTACAACATTTTTACACTGATTCTTCTTGAATTGCCGTAATTTGCATACAAGTTAAATGTACATACATATTTGCACACAACGTATAAAATGTTTGCAAAATACATATCAGAGGCGAAGGTACGCGCGGAATTTAGAATGTGAAACCTAATCTCATCAAATGTTTGCATTAATGGCGAACTGTAAATTTTATCTGTATCTCTAAAGTTGTTGCAACACATTTTCAACACTCTCCGCCACTTTTTCTCTTTCCGCACCATTCAATAAAAAAATTATAATGCGCTAAGTGAAAAGGGCTTAACCCTAAGTTGACTCTAAAGTTTTAAGTCAACTTACCTGCAAGCTGTGACTGGTGTCTGACTCGAGAGATAACACTAGTTTATGTTCTTGAAAAACAGCGAGGTATGAAGGTATGATAGGTGCGGTTTGCGTAATCATTTCTAAATATACATTACGAGTACTTGCTCATAATGGCGTCGAACGTCGATGCAGTCGAAACAGTCGAACGCGCAAGGTATTCGTACTTAGCGCGCGCCGTTTGGTATGCAGGTAAATTGTACACGGGCACAGCTTTCATGCAGATGGAAAACGAAAATGAAAACGAAGACACACATCTTCGTGAGGAGATTATGCAAAATTGTGTACGCATGCGCAATTTTAATCAGCAGCAATTATTTGTAATATGTTCAATTGTAGTACAGCTTTGTTCAAGTCCACATTGCTTCTATTATGATTTAAGTGATACGCGCATGCGTAGTAACTCGACTGGGCTGAGCTCTGGCAGATATATATCACCTATTTTATTATTTTTCCTTACAAATTTCCAAAGAAAAACGTTTAAGAACATTTTCTAGCTGTTCATTTTAGGAGGAGCTCTCGGACTTACATATAATCTATTTCATTACTTTTTCTTACAAATTACAGAAAAAAAACATTTTAAGACATTTTCTACCTGTTCATATGAGTTAAGTAACTTGCGCATGCGTACTTCTGAAGAAGGCGGAGCTCTCGCACTTAGATAATCAATTTTGCTACTTTTTCTTACAAATTTCGAAAGAAAAACATTTTAGGACATTTTCTACGTGTTCATAGGATTTAAGTAAGACGCGCATGCGTACAACTTGAGTGGGCGGAGCTCTAACACCAATATTTCTTGTTTTTATTAATTTACTGTGGTTATACAACGAATATTTGCATAAACTAATCGTAAAACGATGGCGTCACCAGGCGATAAAGTAATCTTGTGTAAATTAGTTTTAGTACGCACTCAGGTGGTGTTGTGGTTTAGGTGTTGCGGTGTTGATAATGCAATGAACTTAATTAAAGTCATGTAAATAATCACATCACTAAATAAACCTGTTTTAGTACACACGCTTGATTTATTTTAAGACGTTTAAAGGTAGAAAAATGCGCAGTGGTCGTTTAGATGCGGTTTGAGTTGTTTGATGGTTGATTTTTGATCGCTGCCAACGATACGAGATACCATACCAACGGGGTTGTGTTGGTTGCTGAGGTTGACTTGCACTCAATGTCCGAATGCGAACGTGTTTGTTTCGACTGCACGTCGCTGGTCGCATGCATGCGTGCAAGGGCCGCGCTCGGCGGACGTTATTTTTCATTTTGAGGTAGAGGCCAACACCGGCACTACTACAACCACTTTATCAGTTCAGGAGGTAGGTATGTACTTATTCGAAGGCGCACGCAAGCCAAGAATGCGTTCAATGTGTAATCGGTGAATGCGTTCAAGGTATTCAAGGTTATCGCTGGGTTTTTTGATCATTTAATCGGTAGGCAGTGGTTAAATATTACAGGAACTTAAATAATGATTCAGTGGCACGTAAATGAAGTGTTTGCATAGGAAAATTAAGTTTTTAACATTTTCTGCATTTTTTATGCGTTTTCTTGTAATCCATGACCTATATATTCGTATTAAATGCCTAGGAAATTATAATGGGTTTTAACAATTGCGAAAGGTATAAAACACGATAACAAACGTAATTATGCATTGATTTTCCGTGTTTGTTTGCACAACGACCTATTTTCTCATATTTCTAGATCACATTTTGTTTTATTTTAGTAATTCATTAATTACTCGTAAACTAATTAAGATATCTTAATTATTCATTCAGTAATTAATTCTCCATTAAATTTTGCATCTAATTATGTAAAGATTTTATTTATAATATTATTTTATCAAAAGTTATAGTATAATTTATGTCGATTTTATAAATGTCACATTTTTTTTTACAAAAATCAACTTTTAATTGTTTATAACGATTTGTGTTTTTATACATTATAAACAATCTTCTCCCACGGATATAGAATTTAATACAGAATATAATTCTGAAACAATCACACTCCTAACACAATTACTTTTCGAATAATTCATTAATAACTAAACATATCGCGGTGCTATTCTCACGTCTTAACGATATAAGCTATAAATAATTGAAATTTACCGATATAAATAATTCACACATCATAAACCATATTTAATTTTAATACCCGTGTGCTAGTATGCACTTAAATCACGAATATCAGTTATTTTCACATTGCATTCTAATTAAATTGAGCTATAAAGTGCGCATTTCTTGAGTGATGACAGCGCGATAACCATAGGGAGTTATTGTTGCTGCACACACACAGCGATTACTATTCTTATTTTATTATTATTACACGCACGCAAACATGCTAACACTTTCTTTTTTATGGCTTAACAAGTTAAAATCAAGTTTAAGTTAAGTCTGCTTAAATTAATTTATTTACGACTTGTTTTACTTCAAATTATGGAAGTACGTGTAAATTAATGAATTGTTCATTAAATCTGTACTAAAATAATTTATGTATGTTATTATATTATAAAGACTTACGAAGTTTCCTAATCTTCAATGCGCTGGTCGCTAACGCTTTTAGTTTACGAGATATATTCAAATGAAAAAGTGCTGAAAATGTAAAAAGGTTGCAAATTAGTACTTTTAATCACAATTTCTGAACATTTACCCCTCGATATTTACACATGTTATTATTCTGTCTTATAAAGAATTTTCCAAACCTTCATATTCTTCTGTCCATTGCTTGCTATCGCGTTTAGTTTAGGAGATATTCGTTTCCTGAATACGAGTCACTTGTACCATCAAGTCAACACTAGTTCAAGACTGAAGACTTAACTCAAGTTGACTTAACATTAGCGCTCGTTTATTAGTAAGTTTCTCATTTCTTCAACGCACGCACCTTTGTGTCCATGTTAGTGATTTTTAATTACAAACTGCGTGCCACACGCCAAATTTGGCCGCTTTGGAGGTGTCGTCTGTGCGCCTCACGCTTTCAACTTATTTTAGAAACAATTTAACAGTTGATAAAGTGTATTATTGATATTTGAACTTTATTTTAATAACAGCAGGAGTAGAAAATTACAATATTTCTATTGTTTATTTCTTCATTGTTGTTTTATGTCAATAATTTATGGAATTTTGTCGTGTTTTCAATTTGAAAATAATTATAATCAAGATTTCCTCAATTTCTCTATATTTGACACCAATTTAACGCAGTTGCAACACACGTTTGTAATGTTTGCTTAATTTATTGTACGAAGATAATTTTTAGATAAATATTTGATTTACACGAAAGTTTGGTTGTGGTGTGAAGAAAGTTGCAGAGAAAAATCATAGATTAAAATCGTGTTTTATTGTTTCTATAAAAATTTTATCTCTTGAATGTTAAAACTAAGAAATATTAATTTTCTACACATTTGGTAATGCGTAAATATTTTATTTTTCTAAAATTGATTTTTCCTTTCTTATTTTCTGCTCTACATTCGTATTTCATGCCCGTGTTTGTGTTAATCTATTAATCTTGGCTTATCGCTAATTAAAACTCTTTGCGTGCGTTATTTACACACACGATACGCTTCATTTTTCATTTTTTCCTTTTGGCCATTTTCAATTTATCAAAATTACAACGCTGTGTGCGTCGTGCGGGCTGGGCGGTTGCTGTTTGACCAGTACTATAAAGAAAGACTTTCACTGATTGTTCGATTTCATTATCAATTATTCGAAATGTTCAAATTTCATTGCGGCAACACAACAACAGCGCCGCAGTTTACGATCTGATTCGGTTTTGAGTTTCTCGTCGTCGATGCGTACGCCTTGATAAAATAACAAATGAGCCCTCATAACTTTTGAGCGCGCAGCGCAAAACATGAATGAAAACAGAAACCGAAACCGAATTCGTATTGCGGCAACAAGACCAATGCAGCAAGCGGTAAAGTAAAGTAGAGAATGTAAGTGAGCTTTCGATGTGCGTTGGCGGCACGGTGCGCTGTAAACGCACAAACGTCAAACGCATTAATGGTGAAAAATGCGCAATAACAAATGGCGAACATACGGACATATATGAGGTGAGCTGAAACACGATAAACATGATTATTTCATGTGGAACATTAGTGCTTGCGGATGAAATGAAATATGGGATTGTGGAGTCATAAATTTACGGCTACATTTCTACTTTCCAACAAATTTTATGCACAAAAATTAAGATAACCTTAAATGAAATTTTCATTCAGCAGAAACTCACCACGGAATTTTTCTGTTTATTTTATAATAACAGTTACTTTTACTGTGTTTATCGTTCTTTTTTCTGAAGTAACTCACAATGAATCCCTAAAAGTGGTCTTTAATTACTTCTACATAACACTAATACTCATTGTTATAAGCTCACATTGCATCAACGTGAATAAAATGACCGCTGAAGTTGAAATTGATGTAATTTAATATTTTTACGCGTAGCGCTTAATGAGAGTCATGTCTGACATGCGACATCGTTTTGGCATATCGCGTTGCGTTGTGCACTTGCATATCTTGATGAATTAAAGTTGTATGATGCCGCCGCCGATGACAACGACGACAAATTCACAGTTTGCAATACCCTGCACTGGTTTTGCGCTTTTTTCGCACACGCAGTGCGCCAAGTTGCGAGAGCAAAACAACTTTCACTCAAAACGCACATTAAATGCAGACAAAACGTTTACAATCACTATTTTTGCAATCATGAAAGCTTTATTTAGCTACAGATAACGTGTCTAAAGATGTTACTTTATTTTTTGTTCGATTTTCTGTTCATTTCCTTGTTTTTGTTGCAGGTTTAAATAAATTTTTCTTATTTTATGTTATTTCTTCACTTTTCATCTTTATAAACAACTTAAAATTAATTTTTCAGGGCGTGCATAATCTAGATTATATAATTTAATTTAATTAGAAAACAACTATTTACATTCAAATTGCAAGTAGTTTATGCCTGAAATAATTCCGGATCCGCAATAACTAACGGCATTCGCGCAGAATTTAATTATTAATTAACTTCGGACAACACTGTCGTTAAGCCGAGTTCAACTTAGTGTGAGCATTTAACGGCCTGGACAATTAAATTTTATTCGTCTCAACGTTTTACCTCGGAATCGCGTTTAGTTTTTGCGCAGCCTAAGCAAAGCTCCAACGACGTGTGTTCCGGTAATCAATTCGGAATGAAAATAAAAGCAGAAAAAAAAGGATGCAGTAGGTAATTGTAATATATCATTATATATGATGCATTTCCAGTTTGGAAATTGTCTACAATTACCTATTACTTAACTTAAGTTTACTCAATTTTAACGTCATATAATTATTAGTATTATGTTTAGACAGCTTTTAAAGGTTAAAATATAGATTACTAGTTTTTGTCCGCGATTTCGTTCCGGTAGTGTTTAATAAAAATGTAATTCCTTTTTACTATCTTGTTCTAGACATATTATGTGTCAATTCTATCAATAAGATTCGCAATTTTATTTTAAAGAAATTATTTATATAAAGAATTGCTATTATTGCCCTGCAGCGCGCCATCTCGGATTCAACTATTTAAGTATAACTATGATTGAATCTCAATGCCAAATTTTATCATATTGAAAAGGGCTTTTTATGGGTTTTCTGGCAATTATTCGAATTTTTCTCGCCGTAAAAACCATCCTTGGACTTTAACGAACATTTAAAAAAAGAGTTAGCCAAATTGGTCAAGGCGTTGTTGAGTTATGCGCTTACCAACAGATTTTGTGAATCATTTTTATATTATAGAATATGTATGAGTTAAATGAAATACGATTTTAAGTTAGCTAAGTGGATAAGATATATCTATTAAATAATAATTTTTTAATGAACGCATCATTGCATTCATTGCACTCATTACAAATTGCATTATTTACGACATTATTGCACTTTGCACTTAAATTATTACCGAATGCTTCAATTTCCTCAACTCAATTGAAGAATTTACCTCTGCCTCGACTTGCATCTTCTGTCTATTTTATTCCATGTGCTTGTATGTGTAGCACAGCGTAATAAATCAATAAAAAGAGTAACAAGATGCAATTATGGGCGAACTGTCACGCCGCTTCGATTACCGTATAATGGCGGACGTACCCATAGCATGCGGCGGCGGCAATGGAAAATGCACGCGGAGCAGAGAAGAAGTAATAATGATACATTTGTTTCGCTCCGAGTTCTGAAACGTAAATTATCAAAGACATACTGCCGACACACGCTGCGACGCCGGCGTAATAACTCGCAAGTGATTTTAAAGCGAGCGCAAGGCGGAAATAAAGAAATTATTGAATTATGATATTAGAAAAGGTTAAATCAGAGTGAAATAATAATAATTTCAGTTTTGTGGGCGTAACTTTTTTAATGCGCAGTAGCTTTAGCCATGAGGGCGGAGCTCCTAGAATTTTTATTATATTTTAAAGAAAAACTACTAAAATTTAGTTATTAAATGTAAATAATCATTAAATAAGCAATCATGTGCATAATAATTTACCTCATTCTCTAATTTTCTAATTCTACTTCTCACATAATATTTTTTTCACTCCAAAAATGAATTAATTAACGCGCAACAGATGAAAACAAAATAAAATGAAACCATTACACGATGGTGTTCATAGGTATATTCATCGCATCGCCATCATCATTAAGCTTAATTAAGCGTTTTCCTACATGTTGATGGTTTTTGAGGTGTCGAGTGGTCGAGAGTGCTCTTTCTCTCGCCACATCGCCGCACAATAACTAATAATAACGGTATAAATCAATTACAGCGCCAAGTTACATAAATATGAAATGCAATGCATTTTGATGATGCCGCCGCCGCCATGTATGTATGTCGAGAGATGTTTGATGCATGTTAAATGTTATGATGTGTGTTATGTTTCATGTTTGAAAATGGTGAAAAGAATGTGGATATGTGAATGAGATTGACTGCAGAAAGACTGAATGAACACACGAGACGCGACCCATTCACGATGTGTGGACTGCTTGCGGGCATGAATTCATTCATTTATGATGATTAAATAAATGAAAAAATTGAAATAAAACGCAAAACATTTTACAAGTGTTAAAATATGTGTAATTAAAAATTTTATGGTTTTTCACCTTGGCAGCTAAAATAATCTATTATTTAACCGTTACATGAAATAGCAATGAAATAATTTACAGATATTCATATGTTCGGTACTTATACAGCAAGTCAAAGCATTGGTAGGTAGATAAAGTAGAATATTTGATTTTTACTGTTATATGGACTCTAGTATACCTATTTTCATATTTGTAATTTTCGCGTTAAGAAATGCAATTAACGTATTTTAACTCATTATACTTAAGTTTAATATCCTTTTTAACACCTTAACACCAATGCTGAAATTGACTAAATAAGTCACAGCTCTTGTTTTGGAGTTTTTAATTAACAGCTTCAATTACTTAAATTACCCTAGGTTACGATTTTATTCATTTTAAAACAGAAGACAATGATTCATTAACTTTTTTTTAGCTATTTAATAGAAATTTTTAATTATTTCATTTAAAACCTAAAATTTTCGCGAAAAATTGATTTATTTTAACTTGGGAGCTCCGCCCACTTGACTTAACCCTGTTTGATTAACTAGTACGCATGCGCATTCTAGATACAAGTCATGTGCCATTGTTATTTTCTCTTTCTGCCTTTTTGTTTCATGTAATTCCAGTGTGAGTGTTAGCTGAAGGCACTTTACCCGCGCAATTAAACGGCGTGACTCCGAACGCAGAGACATGCTAATTGCGTTTTATTAAACTTTATGACAAGTCGAGTCTCCCGCGTCTCTATGCGTCCGCAGTCTCTTTCTTATTACTGTATTATTCTTGTGTACGTGTATGCAATTTGCATTTACTGATTCGCATTCATATTCGAATTATTACTATGCGCAGCACCGCATGCGGAGCGCTGAATAATGCTGATTGTTCGGATTGTTAAATGTGAGACTGAGACGTCTCGTCAAAGCCGGCGCTAGAAATGTCGATCTTAAAATATAAGCGCTGCGATAAATATTAAATTAAAAAACATTAACTCGATATGGCAATGCTGTGGTACTTACTCGAAAGGTGGAAAAAACTCACAATCGTAAACGTCATTCTCGTCAAGAGTCATAAAGTGCTAAAGTTCTACTTGCACACATTGGAAATAAATAAATTAATATTTATAGGTGCCCTATACAATGCGAAAAACATGAGAATGATAATTAAATCTGTATAGAAATCTATTTTAAGATGATTGTTATTTTATAATTAATAATTGTTTATGTTGCAGAAATGTACACAATGAGTGCGGCTGACATGTAACGGATGAAGACTGAAGATTAAACAGTGTGAAGAAGCAAGAAGAAGGAATAAATTAAATTTTCATAATGCCATCAACAAGTAAGTAGAAAAAATTAATTATTTTGTGTTAAAAATGAGTTAAAACAAGAATTTTATGTTTGGGTGCTCCGCCCACTTGGGTAGTGCGCATGCGCGTCGGCATTATACATGTTTCCGTTTAATAAATCACTAAAACTAATCGTTTGCCATATATGTATCATCACGATAAAAAGCACGCCTGTAAATATTTATTAATAGTCATCCTCTTAACCTATTGAAGCGAATGGTATACGCGTTGTGTTTGTTGATGTTTTTAGCTCTCTGTTTGCTCTTTGTGGCAGCAGTGCGCGCGCGAGCGCTCATTAAATTAGTTTTTCTAATAAATTGCATCGCATTGTGTCGTACGAGTATCACTCAGCATGCGGCCGGATTTCACAACACTTCTTCGCCACGATAACGATTCCTGAACTCTAATTCCGATTTTCTTCTAATGCGATGAATATCTATGCAGCGGTCGCATATTTCTCATGAACTGCGAGTTGTACTCAATCAGCTTGTATTTGTGTAGCGTACAACTTCGACACCTACTTGCTTTCGCCTATTAAATTATGAGATGACATCAAAAACTAGTTGTAGTTGTAGAGAAGTAAAAAAAAAGTTACGACATTAAAATTAAAACCAAAGATGGCGATAAATTGATTTTATTCGTATTGGTTTAAAAAACAATTTAATGTTTGCACAGATGTCCAATGGCGTTGCATGATTGCAGATAAATAAGTTGCGAAATATTGTGCGTCTGTGAGAGAACTGAGCGTCGTGCGGATAAAGTGCAGAGTCATGTGTGGCGATTTTCACACCTTTCCATCATTAGTCCTAATCGCGGCGGCGTGCGTGTCACGTTTTCGGATTTACGGATTTGCATTGCATTTCATTTTATTGCACTTCTTGAGATTTCTCCCCGCGTTTTTTGCTATTCTCATCAATGGTGACATCTAGCGGTGATTTATATCTATGAAATTGATTGTTTCCTTTTGTTTGTTGGTAAATTCAATCAAGAATCAATGTTTTCGATCCTGTTGTACGTCTGTATACACTTTCCTCTTGTGTTGATAACGGTACATCAGTACAAGTGCATTTTCAGCACCTTGCACGCAGCTCTTCACGTTTAGTAATGAAATTAATGAACTTGCCCGTGTCGCTCGCCTGCTCTAAACATAGATTTACTCAAGAATTCTAGGCATGCGATTCGTCGCTTGTTTGTTTGCATCGTCGCATCTGTTTGCTTCATTAGATTTTATGTTTGGCGACATCAAGATGGCCGCGACGCATGAAAATGCAAATATCAGGGATAGTTTACAAGATTTTACAACATTCCGGCTCGATTTCATTCAATGAAGTCGTTTTGCCTGATTCAGCTGGTTTAAGAGCCATAAACGATTGTTGAATCAAGATGGCGAAATGAAGACATAAAAATGCAAAGCAGGCTCTTATTAGACGAATGCAGGCCTAATTTCGCATTGCGGTAGATGAAGTTGCTTCAAGTTTTAGCTTCTTTCTCAACATTTACGCCCTGAATTTCATGTCGACTGCGGTTTTACGACTTGCAGTCGGTCGACAATTTTTGATTCTAAGAAAAGATCTGTGTGCATCTTCTACCTAGAGAGTGTTACCTTTGTGGCGCATCCCGGAGAAGGTTGCAAAGAGAACAAAACGTCGCGCCCGCCTTGGTCGCGAGCGTAAAAACCGTCGATGGCCCGAAGCCGCGATGCCGCGGCTATAAATAAAACTGTCTATTTAAGTAAAGTGCATAAATACGTCCTGCGCTGCGCTCGCCGTGGTTGATCTTCAATTTTCCACGCTCTTCGCCGACTTCTCCGAGTCTCCAAGTCGTTAAATATAAGTTTACACTTTGACTTGTCATTTACTCGGCCAATTTCTCAGCGCCGAGTGGGAAATCAACGCAAAAACACTCAAAATATTCAAAATTTTACTTGTGTTATCATTTGATATTCTGGTCAAATTTACTTTGTCGTTTTTGGCGTCTTTATTGAGAAATTAACGACATTGCAATGAAATCGTGGCCGATAAACAAGGGAAATTAACGACTGGCGAAGATTTACATTACTTTCCAATTCGCAGGCGGCGAATTGTTGTGGTGTGGATTATGTGCCCATGTTGTTCATATTGGTACTCGAAAAATCATAAGCACACAGCACGTTGAGGTGCTTAGTCTGCAGATATGAGTATGTGTGTTGTATGCGATTGTTTGTTATCTTCGAGCGGCGCGTTTTTTCGCCGTCATCGGCTTCACGAAAACTCGTAAAACACGACGTGATTAGTTTTGCATTTCCGCTTTCGCACTTTTTCAACCGGCGAACAATAAGTCATAAAGCTGAAGACATGTAAGCATGTTTTTTTCTTCGAATTGGGATTTTTGGGTCTTTAATGAAATAGGTTTATTGCCATTTCTATTTATGCAAATATTCGGTGAATCGTATGTAAACTTTGAAAAGTGAACAAATTATTTAATTTCTATTAACTTATAAGGCAAAATCCATTCTATTATAGGTTTCGGTGTTCAGTGTGTCCAATTTATAAACTGTACTAAAATTAACACTAAATATTTTATGTTTTGCCAATTTTTAATGGTTTCCTGCTTGTAATACTTAAATTTACCGTTAATTCTTATGTTTTGGCTATTTTTAAACAAAAAACACATTGACCACATGCCAAACCTGAATATTTTACATTACCTATACATTATTTATTAATAACCGTTTAGATACAAACAATTAGTGATAAAATCAATCAATAGATACATTGTAAAGATAATTTTGATTATAGTCCATGGGTGTTTGATGTTTATGATTATGTGTTTATGTTTCTTAAAACTAGCAAGTATAAAGTAATACAGGATACACACAAATATGCTACATACATGCACACAGGTAGTACAGGTTTAGAAAACGCGCGCGGTGTGCATGAAGATTAAATAATCGCCGCTTGCACAGACAATCATGTGAAACAATTGGCTCTATCGATGCTAGTCGCATCGATACGTGGGCGATTCACCGTTTCTACGTGCGAATGCAATCATTACACGTGCATTAATTAAATGCCACATGTTTCCTACGAATTGAACATGCATGTAAATCTAAATCGATTGTTTTAGCTTAATTTTAGTGTGATTAAGGTTAATTCTTTTCCTAGTTGATGGTAAAGTGGTATAAAAGTGTAGATGCTGATGGTTTTTATGTTTTAGGCTTTGAAAACTCCGCCATGAAGTCAAGTTTTTCGCTCTCGTCGCTGCACACGACGCCAGGGGACAAGACCACCCGGCCGGCGGAGTTTAACAGTCTGAAGAAGAAGCGAAAGGAGTCACTGAAGCGATTATCATGGGGCAGCTCCGCAAGTGAGCAACAGACTGACTTTTGGTCGCCCGCACTAGCTGCCAACTATAATTACATCATGGATAATCAGTTGATTGATAATTGCCAAGTGAGTTTGTATTTTAATCATTATCGTGTAGATTATAACGAGTCGAGGGCTATTAAATTCGTCAACGAACTTCTTGTTAGCGATATCTCTTCACTTTGATGCTGCTTAGAGAGATTTATAAATAAGTGCGACCAAAGTGCGCATCCTGTCGTGTGGAGACGTTACTCTCCAGCCGGACAGGATATACTGGTAAATTGCTGTCGAGTTATTTTCGTTGCAGAGTCTGAAATAAATCAAAATGTAAAATAAAATTTAAGAAATTAATTTCCTGTATTTACTAAAACTGATTTTTTGTGTTTTTAGGATGCGAATTGTGAGCTTAGCGTCGGTAGTCACACCTGGTCCCTGGACGAATTCAACGCCCAATTCTCCGTGCTCTATTCCTGGCTGGATAGAATACAGGAGAAGATTTACGGCAACGAAGATAACGTCACCAACAAGACGCTGCGATCGGTGAGTTGGCCTGCGGGGCGCAGCCAGCGTGTACTTTGAGATGCTGAGAACAATCGAAGCCGCCACTATGCCTGCAAGCGCATGTTACAGACCAAGAGCGTGCGAAACACTCGCTTTTCAGCATTTCAATGTTCTGTAACGTGCTGCTTTGTGTAACGCAATATAACTAACCATCAAATCAAAATTCTAAGGTTCAGGTTCTTGCAACAACAACTTTGTATGTTGATTCATTCATAGTTTTTACTTTTTGTTTTATTTTCTTGGTTGGTTTATGTTCTGTTCAATTCTATCGATGCATAAATTGTAATGAATTCAATTCAGATGCACATCTCTTGTCACACTGTGCTTTGGTGATAAATCTTGTTCATCTCATTATAGTGTCTAAATTGTTGTGATTTTGTTTGTAGCATTGTAAGGGTAAACTTACAAAGAAGCGACCGTTTTATAACATCTTCAAGGAGCAGGGTGGGCAATTGATGATGCGATATTCGCTGTCGGAGGCGAAGAATGAAGTGAAGTGGAGACTCGGCCGGCTTAGTTCAAAGTGGGATGCATTGGAGTCTGTCCTGAAAACTTCTGATTCGGAAAAGGATGATACAATTGGTAATTATTGTGTTTTATATGTTTTGAAAGAGTAATATTGAGTCATTTCATGTTTCAGATGTGCAAGCAGAAGTGAAAGCGCTGAAAAATTGGATAATCGATATGGATGAACGACTTCAACCGCTTTCGTTCAAGCGAAGGTGGTCCAAGACGGAGATTGAGACTATCGCCAATGAATATAAGGTAAGATTTACTTACACTTACGTTAAAAACGTTCAAAAGTAGTAGAATTTACAAGAAAATGCAAATTTATAGCTTTTTAAACAAATTTCGTATTTATCATTAGTAAATTGCGGAGATTTATCAGTTTATAATCTGAATTTACTTAAGAAATGCTATTAATGCTGACTTTAGTGAATGTGTGCGACTGGTTGTATTTGATGCATACTTGGTTGCCTACCATGAATACCCGCAACATATGTTTATTTTCATCGCTCATCAAAACTTTTCAGGTTTATGATCTCTTAGATAGTTTTATGCCTTGTATAACTATTATGACTTCATATGACTGTTAATATCACGTCTATTATTAATAACTATGAGTAATTAAGAGACATTAACGTGCAAGGAGGCCAGATTTGCGGTTTATTGCGGTACTTTTAGGTCGAAAAATTTAGACTACAGTTGTAAAACACGATAAGTATGTTTGCAACATACACAATGCGATGCTACTCAAATATTATTGTAGTGAAATGTGCAATTTCATAAATATAATTACATTCTTAACATAATAACAAAAGGTGAGGTTAATGAGTATTTACTATTTATGTAATGACTGAATTATAGTTTAATAGCAAATATTTAATGCAGCAGTGACATACATTGCATTTTGCAAAAGCAAATTGGAAATTTTCGACATTTTAGATATTTTTCACATAAATTTACTTACTTTGTGAGTTTACAAAAGAATAAACAAATATTTAGGTCAGTCTAAATAAAAATATACTCAATTTTCATTTGTTTATTCGACTTAAATCAATAAATCTCATTTCAGTTCAAGAAATATTGGAATTTTAAGTAATTTCTGTTTATTTATGCAATAAATCTAGAAATCGATCTGGAATTTAGTTTATTTATGTTTTAAACGTAAAAACATTACAACAAAAATCTAAACAAATACATTGTAGTTTTATGTTGTGGAATTCAAGATAAGAATTATGATAACAGAAAACTAGTTTTGTTCAACGTAGTCATCGCATGTATAAACTTGACACGCTATAAAACAAACATAGATTGTTTCCGTCTTGCGTTCTATTTTTATCAGCAATGTTGTCTTTGCGCCGCGACTTACGCCGATGCGCTGATCTTCTCGCGCCGACGCGTTGCACCACGCTTAGACGCACGTACACATCCCGAGTCATCGCATGAACTCAGTACTCGCGGCGCGCTCGCGTCGTGCAAATGCAACCGGCGCACGAACTGCATTGCATTGGATGCATCGTAACTCGGGCGGTTGCACGCCGGTTATGTGAGAGCATTTCTTCGCGACACCGTCTGGCGCATGCAGGCGGTGTATTTGTGTGTGCTATTTGCGTCTCCTGCAACGCGCTTCCCGGGCTTGTAAGTAACTACAGGTGCGGCATGCCTACACACATTTCACTACGCCGAAAACAAACGAAAATGTGCAACGAACGCGAATCTAATCTCTAGTTGATAAAAAACGTGCAACGAAACGAACGAAACGACATTCTAATCGTGAACATGTGCGCTAGTGTTGGTGCTATGTACGAGAAGAGTCTGGAAATGAACTGAAGTAAGACTTATGTTAAGAATTACAAGACGCAAGCGACAATTTGCATGTGTTCACTAACCCAGCGCTTAAATTGATTCATATTGGGTTAATCATACGCATTGTTGAGATATGCGCGCGTTAATTGAGAAAAATGATGTTTTATGTATGTTGGGTTGCATATGTTACGCATATAAATTACAGACATAACCATATTTAATAATAGAATGTTAAGCAACTAATTATACACATTTGTAACACTTTGTATATAGCGTGGGAGGGTAGACGGATATTAAGTCTCACTGCATTAAGAAATCCTTGAAAATGTAAGATTTCCGGTGTACGGCTTCGTGACATTCACAAGTCACATTTCGTTTGCATGACTTGATATTACGAATGGGATTAGACGGTACCGTAAATATTCATTGTTGGAGAAGTAAAATCGGATTTGACTAGTTGTAAATTTTCCATCGCTACAATTTCCCATTATTCTAAAATTAATTCTATTTTCCTGCAGCCAACGGAAATGTTCTTTTAATGCGGCGCATCAAATGCGACTTCCACTCGGCGTGTATTTGCAGTAAAAGAAAGTGCGCGTTTTATTACGCTCGCATTTCATCTTGCTCTCGTTCTAAATACACGAATCTCATTACGGTGCACACGTGAAACGTCAATGTTTGAATGTTTACGTAATCTCAAAGCGTGCACGCATTATTTACTCGCTTGCGTGTACAGGACATGTGCAGGATTAATGTTGCAATGTGCATGCAAATGCATTCCGCTGGGAATGTAAAGTTTGCGGAAACACAGCACCGCCACAAATTGATTTCGGTGCATAAATCTAAATTTATAACGATGCATGGGAGGTAATTGCGGAAAATTTACTGAAGTATTGGAAAATGTGCCCAAAATGGATGTGGAAATTTCAATAGTATCGAAGTTTGCAATCTTTGGGCATAAATTCTATTCATATGACAGTGTTACTTTCAAAATGCGTATGAAAAGTAGATTTTGTATGTTTGTTACTCTTTCACGCATATAATACTGAACCAAATTTGATGAAACTTTGCGATATTACAGATTATTTGCTAAAATAAGGTATAGGCTACTTTTTGTTGTAATGTATTAACGTTTAGGGTGTAAAATAAAAATAAAATTTGTTTCAGAAATTTTCTCATAGTTTTAGTTAAATAATTCGCCTGGAGATGGCGCTAAAATACATTTTTAACATATTTTAATTCTTTAAATTAAAATTAATAATATTTTTAACGTGTTTAGCACCTAATATGTTCGAAAATCAATTTTATTAAAATCTACGTAGGCAGGCAAAAGCCTAAGCTTGTAAAATTATAAATAGAACACTAGATGTAGAGTAGCAGTACCGTTGGGCGTAATTAATGAGCAAGCATTAAACATTAATTACGTGCTCATAATTATCATCGTGAATGAGATCAGATCGCCGGACGAGGATGGTTATCTTTAAAACTCCGATTGTAATTGTAGTACTGCGTCGCAATTGGCAATTTGTAGGCCTGCGAAGAAGTGAATTAAATACGCATGTGGTCAGGCAAAGCAGAACAGGAAAATGTGCACTGTGGCTACTTGAATACCGTCTAAAAAGTTAATTAGGTATTGCCTGCACGGAGGTGGATATATAGTACCTACTTTGTTTGCGAATTGCATTTCAATTTGCAATTTATACGCAATTTGCATTGAATTTGCCATAAAACGCACGCTTTATTAGAGACGCACCAAATTCTCATTAAATTTTTAATTAAAAGCACATACAGGGGTTTTAGAAAACAAAATATTTAATTTTTGGGTAATTTGTGTATAATTTGTATATTATTAACAATAAGCTGGTTTTATTTGTTGATTTATGTTCTTACATGTCACCTGTGTGCATTTACTGCTTTGTAGTCGGTAATAAATTTAATAAAGAGCTCTAATTGGCTCATTATGTTGTGTGTGCGCCGGTGAATATGAAAGTTTTACTTTTCTTGACCAGCCGGCTTGCAAATTGCCATCAAATTGATATTAACCGATTCGATCTAGTGTGGGACACGTGTTATAATCGCGAGCAAAAGTAACAGTAGCACTTTTTTTCGCGCGCACTGAAAAGTTGATAATAATGATAAATAATTGCGGCGCTGTTTCGCGCATGAGCGCAGATCTCTTCGCTCATGTATTTCAATAAAGTGTCTGTTTATGAAGTTTTATTAGCATCCATCGACGACTTTCAACGCGCACATAAACGTGCGTTTGCAGAAATTGATAACTGTTGATATCTCGCTAACAATCGCAATTTGTTTAATTAATAGCCGTGTAGAAAGGCTAAACGTGCGTCTCACGATTTAATAATTACGCTAATTGAGTGTTTTGCCAATAGATAATTAGAAATTTATCTAAAATAAATAAATAATTGTGTGGTAAAAATTTATCACGCCTGCAAGAGAGAAATTTCTTTCTTTTTCGTGTCGATTAATGCGTGGTTGAATCATTTGATGATGATACCATGTGGGTTTTCTCATTATGCGTGTGTTTTTTTGAGATAACTTGTAATTTTATCCGACGCGATATGAAATCGAGTACAAAATATGCATAAGCAGTACACGATGATGGAGAAAAGTCGAAATTACAGTAACTGCTCGAAGCTACTTTATTCTCTAAACTGCAGAGGAGGAAATTTAAATTTATTCCGTTGTTGTTTGCTCATCGCTTAACTTAAACAGACAGAAGCCAACGAGCTACAAACGCTTTTTTAAGCGATAAGTTTATGATCGATTATATCTAGTTCCGGCTGGACACGTAGTGTGTTTACAATTCACAATTATTAGGCTTCTTGTACGTACGCATACCCACTGGTTTTCTATTGTAGTAATTGGCTCAGTGAGTAAAACTCGGCCGCACTGAAAATGAATAAATGATTGATGCTTCTTTGCTGCTTTTACTCGTTTGGTCGTGAATAGAAAAACTAGATATTCAGAGATAAAACTTAGTAGCCGGAGTGAAATGAGGCTCATGTGAGTGTACAACGTTATTACTGCAATGTTTTCAATGCATCAAGACATCAAGGCATCTTTTCTAGTTAACAGCAATCAGCAGATTGTGTTGAAATCGTTTTTAAAATGTTTGGAAATGTTTTTAGAGTTATCCTAAAAAGAATTTGTATTTTTTATGTATGGATAAGTCAAGATTAACAAACATTTGATGCTAATGCTTTTTTGATTTTTATGATTTTTTTATTTATTATTTATAAATGTTATTTTTGTATTATAAGAGTTTTGAAAGTAGAAATATGTTTTTGCGTTTTTTCTTGTAAATTTTTTATTTACTTTTGTTGTTTGTAATAATAGTGAAGTCGGTTAATAATAAATTGTTTGCTTTGTTTCAGGTAAGGAAACAATACATCATTTACTTTCTATTTGCATGTTTTGAACGAGTGGCAATTACCGGTTGCGCTTTGGTGCAGATAATGAAAAAGTTTAATTAAATGTAAGTGGTATTCATTTACTATTATCCACTTTTTGATAAAGACTTTAAATGATTTTTCGGGGTCAACTTTATTTTTCTTCTTCTTATCTACTGTAATTAACTATTAATATGAAGAAATACGAGTGTTTGAATCAATTCGGTAGAAATTCCGTTTCAATTTCACGTTTTCTAATCTTTTTAATTGCACACCGGATTTTTGTGCTTTTGTGTGATTTCTGTTCTGCTCTTCGGCACTTTTCCGTACTCAGCTGCAATTAAATTAGTGTCGACTAAATGTAGCAGTGGCTACGAGCAGCGCGAGCGTTTCGTGTGCAGATACGCATTTTAATGCGCTAATTGCCATCAACAAACTAAGTCACGTCGAGTGCTGTCGAGAGACGTTTTATTAATGGTATAAATCAAATTGTTATCATCAAAGGTAATAGAAATTTAGAACAAATAAATGCAATTAGCAATTACACAGCTAATTACGGTGAAATCTGACTCAATCATGTACAGAGTAAGAAATAAAATGCCCGCAAGTGATTTATTTTTTGCTTTATTTTGAAATTTCGTGTAATTATTGGAATAACACAACTTAAATTATATTTCTGGACGACACAGGTTTTACTGAGTACTCTGCGTATGCGCGCTACACTTTTATATCTATGGACAACCCGCAAAAGTAGTGGGGGTACGATGCACGCGCGTGTATTAGCCAAAAACCTATTTTACATACGCGCAAATATATTTAACTAATCTCATAAGTCAATGAACGCCTCTTTGTCTCTTTTTGTTTTCCATGCGCCTATCTAAGTTTAGTTTATCAAATCAACCATACAACTATCTAAAAGTGTAGCAAGAGTGTCGTCCTGGGCGCAACGGAAGTACTAATAAAGCAAAACTCACTACGCACCACGCACCGCACACAACTTTTATGTCTCTATGCATATCGCACCAGTTTGAAACACATGTGCACTACTGGAGCCCTTCCTGCTTCGACAGACAAAAACAGACAACCGCATTCAATGTTATCGTTGGTGACTTGGCGATGGCGGTTGGGCTGGATGCACGCATGTGGGATTATTACACAAATACACACAACCGCTCATATTTTTTTTTTATTGTGAGAATAGTCTTACTTAGAACCTAAATGAAACTAGTAACATATGTCACATTCATATAAATGACTTCATACGCTTCAAGCCGTTGACCATCATGAAGATAACACGTTATAAATTAATCCACACATGTCTTAATCAAAGTTTATGGAGTTAATAAAAATGTTTGGTACATTACCGCATCATACACACACAAAACATTAAATTACATAGTTGAAAATTGTTTAGTTTTTAGTTTTATAGAACTCCCGTGCGTAAGCGTAATTAATTTAATGGTTTTTGTTAAAAATATTTCACATTTGCATATTTTACCATTTAAATATTTGCATATGAAATGTTGCTTCTCCAAGCGTCAACTCTCGACACACATAATTTTACTCTGTCTTGACTTGATGGGTTTTAATTTATTTCAATTGCCACTCACTGCCACACGAGTAATAGTGCATACTAGTGAAGCTAAGTGAGTTCATTTGCAACGTAATAATTAAATGGTCGCAGTGACAATGTATTCGTGACATCATTTGCATAATAAAATAACGAATGTTACACAAACACACTCGGTTAATTAAGTTGCATTTGCGTAAGATTTTCGTGTGGATATTGGTGGCAATGACACTTGAATGTTTCCGCCTGAATTTATTTTGTTTTTCTTTACACTCCATTCAAGTCTTTTTAGATTCAATCTATTTTCAACTTGTTAAGTAGCTCAAATTCAATAGTATTTTTTTAAATTAACTTCTTGGTATTTTAAGGGTTGGTAAAAGGGTGTGGTGCAGTTAAAAATAAACCAATTAACATACCAATCTTTCTCATTTGAGTTTTTAAGTTTTTAGTGTGTTAAAATATGATGAATGGTCAATTAAAGAGGAAACAACGCGGTTTATTGTCGCTTGTCATGTGCTCCTAGCCGCGTCTAGACAAATTACACAAATTGCCCGCCAAGCGGGGGTGAAAACTCGCAGCTGCGCTTGTACAATGACCTCTTTGCAAACATAACATGCAATTACAATAAAAATAATTGAAATTGACGCGGTATTATGAAAAACACGTACAGATGTCTAAAATTTCACTCAAATATTATTCAAATAATAATAAACTCGCAACGTGGGAATAAAATTCCATTTAGTAGATGAATGCATCGTTGCGTTTTACGTATCGCTTCGTTTCCGCAGAAAATCCGAACTTTTCTTACATTTTTCTCTTTATATCTCGCATTTTCCACTTCTCATGCTCTCATGCTTGACAATAAATGCACCATCACAATTCACAATGTGCAATTTGATATTGCATAAAAATCTCCATCAACTGTAAGAGAAAAATTACATGAGATTACAACGAGCTGTGAGACCTGTCAGATGCAGGTATGTAATTTTTCGACTTGTGCATTTCATCATTATAAAAATCCCATGGCGCACGTACCGCGCGGAGATAAATTAAACGCGGAAGAGTTTTAAATGACTTATAAGCGGTGCGCGCATGCGCAGCACGCGATCGCGCAGGGCAGACGCTAAATGAATATTAATTTGTCGGCTGCATTCGAGCGTGAAGGATTCCAGCATGTCATAATCGCTGATAAGCGCTGATTCAGCGCTAAGTACGTGGCAATTACGGCCGAATCCAATTTTCCAATCGCGCGAAACGAAATAGAAATATCTCTACTACCTTCAAAGTCTTAAAAGCAATAGGCGGCAAGTCGTGCACTCCGTAGAGCACACCTACTACACGTTTTCTAATCAGAAATTTTAATTGAAGTCGATTTTATGCTCGCGAATTATTACTTTGTATCGCACGCTGCCTGCATATTGAATGCATTCGTTTATTCACAAGTGGTAATTGCTTTTTGCATTTTTTTGATATTGCTTAGACTGAAATGCGGGTTAATGTACATATTTTATCCGTATTTGTATATAATATTTGTTGAGTAACAGCGCGTTTGCTGTTTGTTTGGTGCCGGAACGGAACAAAAGCAAGAGTCACCGTTAGATTTATTTTATCAGCGTGTTTTCCTGCTTTTCTGATGATGGCGTGAATTTCTTTCGCAATTGTGACGTTTGCAAGTTGATGCGTTTTTAATAACCCTTGGAAAACAATGCGGATATGCGGTAGCACAATAGTAATGGCTAAAATGGTAAAAAAATATTAGAAATTTACCAATAAAACACATTTTGTGTAGAATTATTACTGTTACAGCAATAAACGATTATCAATTAAATTTTTGCGTGTTTTCCTATTCGAAATTACGTGTTAAAACTAAAGTTTATGTGCCTTACACGTAGAAATATCTCTTTTGTTTTTATCTATGCTTTCACAGTTAATAAATCAAATCAACAACTTGTGTAGCTAAAAAAATTCATCGAAAGAAAGTGAAAGATATTTTTTCCGAATCGATAATCTCGATTGTACGCTTGTAAATTGTAAAATATTTGATTGACTGATAGTTTGATGGATTGCAATTGTAACGAGGCGTTTTATTGCCATCCAGCATCGTCGTTAACATACTTGTACTACTATAATGAGCGCATGATAAAAAGCGTGATAACTCATGCGCGATGCGATCGACATTCGATCTATGATAGCGCAAGCATCAGATTCAACTTCTGGTTCATTTCACAATTTCAACATTTCACTTCCACGTACATTAAACGTCAAAAATTTGATTTGTATTAAATTTCAACTTGAAACTCTTCTACTTTTAGCTAAATTTTAATTTTATACAAATGTCAAGAGAAATTTTCTTCTGAGAAATTTTAAAATGAAGTCATTTTGACGCTCTAATAAAAATCCCAATGTTCTCTCCTAGGTTGCTAGTTGCTACTCTCTGCAACTAATGTAATGATTCGGTGACGGCGCATATTTCGTCTATTTGCGTGCCGCCGCGTCCTAAAGTTCATTACTACGTGTCGTACTATTATTAACACGTGACAAGGCGAGCCGTGCACCGAACTGGCGTGAGCATCGGTGAGTTACCGGCGCGGATAAGTTTCGACGAAGAAATAAACCAGTCGAATGCATCCCAGGAGAGTGGAGTTTATTAAAATCGTTCCCTGATTGCTTATTTCTAATTTATTCGAACCGGCCGAAGAGCCGGCGGAAAATAAATGGAGATTGGAGATGATTAAACATGATTTTTGATGGTTTTACATTATTTTACATGATTAGGCGTATCGAATCGATTTTTATCGATGTTGTAACATTGATTTCATCATTTACTTCGAAATTTATTAATTTTTAAAGGTTCTATTAACATATTTGATTATTTTTAGGTTTTTAATTATTTTTTGTTTGTTTCAGGTGGGTTTTTGAAACTTTACTCTATTGAAACCTCATTTAAAGTTTTTGCGTAAGTAAAACTATTATTAAATTATGCGTAATTTCCGGTCGACTCAAAGTTTCAACACTAAACAAAACATGTGCATCAAAGATGCTTGCAACTCATTTTCACACGCATATTTGGATTGCAATCAAGTTTTTTCCTCTCGCGTTAAGTCAAAGAGCAATTTGTTTAACTTAATTTTTAACTGATGAGACTTTTAGTTTTCTTCCAAGTGCATACGAGTTCTATGAACATCTGAGCAAATATTGAACGTTGAAATTAACGTGCTTTAAATTCTTTCATCTTCTTTAAAACACACTTCTTTGTTTCGGTGCTTTGTTTGTGTTACATTGTGAAGTATTTTGAGATTTAACCTTAGCTGTTTGAACGTTTAAAAGCTAATGAAACTCTCCTCCACGCTGACGAATTGACCGACGTCTCTTGTTCCTACAATTAATGTGTTTGGTAGTGTTCTGGACATTCTAAGTCTAACAAATGCGTGCGAGTACGCAAAGCAATAATTACACCTCGCAAGAAGCGCAAACACATTAATATCCCTCCCAAATGATTGAATCGCGTGCACAAAAGTTTTCATTCATTTGGCGATGACCGCTATTGATTTTTCCGCTGCGCGCTCATTTGGTTGTCGGCTTTGTCCGCGCGCATTGAGTTGCATACCTCATTTTATGATGTAATTATCGCGCGTATTAATTCGTCGTAAATTCTGGCCTGCTTACCGCCTGAGCTCGTAAATTAAGGCGTAATTAGATACGAAAACGAAATTATTGACAAACGCATGAACATTGGCATGGGCAGAGTTTTAATAATATTCAATTTAGGTTTGTAGGCTTACTTTTTAATGCACTTTGTTGATCCGTTCTATTTTATCCGCGTCGCTCGTTATTTTCTACGAGTTTTTTGTGTTTCGTTTGTCAGCGCGCGGAGGTTGTGAAATTGTCCGTGTCCTTGATTACCAGGTTTAAAACATTTGCGCTAGAATAATGTCGAAAAGAAACGGAGAATTTTATTGTTAATATCTTTTTCTCTGCGCGCGAGGTGACGCCGGGTGAAAAAGTGCGCTTTTGAGTACACGCTAGTAACGTTTTAATTAAAATTTCAAGTGCGTGCTGTTGCTTATAATCCACGATTTGTAACGCCAACATCGTGCGTCGTAAAATACGCGAATAGGTGAAGAGAAATGGGCGCGTAGTATGCTATGACGGGTTATGAGACCACACTAGATTTTTGCCTCCCTTAACCTCAATTTTCATGCTTAAAACTTGTAAATTTCATGGCTCTCAGAGAAATTAGAGTAATATTCGATTTCTTTTACTTAACTATTGCTTTTTTAATCTTTCTTTTGCCATTTTTGTTACACAAGTAGTAATTAAGACGAAAAAACGACGTTTTTAGTCGTAAAACACTTAATACTTCCAAGTCGTTTTATTTTATGTGATGGCACGGTACAATTCTTCCTTACGATATAAAAGGCGCAAGAAAAGTAAGAAGTTGTGCCTTTTACCAGACACGCACGGCTAAACCCTCCGTGCTCTGACCGATGACTGAAAGTTTTTCGAACGATGAGGAAACGTGCAAAGCGCGCAAAGAGCTGAAAGTTATCACGACTCCGGCGCGCGCGCGCTGCTTTCTGATGCAATCAGAAAATCAAATCTTAATTAAGTACGATTTTACTACGACATGACGAAAATTTTAATCGGATATTACTCAGTAAGCGCGCGCGCGCTCTGAGAAATTGCAGCGTAATGTAATGAACGCAAAAACATCACGTTTTGTTTGGTTTAATTTCGACAGGTGAACGCACCACTCGCTCACGTCAAGACAAAACTTTTGGTAATCAGCATTTTAATGAAGTGTTTTTGTTTGCATGCCCAGCGAAACAAAAGCGGTGAAATTTTTACGACCACCAATGGAGATTTAGCTTAAATTTATATCACCAGAGGTCGCGAATGGCAAAAAACCGAATTAAATTCGTCGTAAAATTATATATTTTTACGATTGCTGTTTATTACTTTGTGTTCATGGCCTTAAACTTGTACTTGTACGCAATTCGCAATTGAATCTAAAAAAAAATTATTTATTATTATTATGATTGTGGCACAGAAAACGTTAATTTAATTTTTTGCGAATGCGGTCAGCGAAATAATTAACAAATAAGAATAGAAGTCTTGCTGTGTTGTTGTCGTTGATTAGAACTAAACATCTTTTGATTCTTTGTTGTTGCCAAAAAGCATGATGTCATCCTGTCATTCATTAGAGCCATTAACTGATTAGATCATTTTTTGTTTTCTACACGTAGGTACTACTTTGTAAGTTGTCTGTTTTATGCTCTCGGCGGAGTATAAATTTTGTGTGAATTTAATGAGGCCACATCAGTTGTTGCCGGGACGTGTCTTGTCGTTAAATTTATTTCCTTTACCACTCGAGGGCGTTTTCAAGAAAAAGTAGAGGTAATTTCGCGCGTGATCTGTACTTCTAACAGACCTTGACAGTGAATATAATTTAGTACTATTTAGATAGTTATTTAGAACTTAATTAACAAATTTTAAGGAGAAAAAGTGAAAATTTTGCAGTCGACATGCACTTTTCTTGTTAATACTTATTTGTACTGATTTACTCGTAGTCTTGATGTTCATCGTGATTCATATTTACTGCAGCGTCCGAATCACACTCCAAAGTAAAAGAGAAACTTTATTCGCGTGTTCCATCCTTCCGATACGTCAAAGACGCAAAGAACATGATGGAATATATGTTGCAGATGAACGTAAAACACGCGCCGTAATGAGCATTGAAAAAAGCAAATATAGTTTTATGATATTGCTTATTCTGCGCATCATGTCCGACTCGTTATTACTGCTTAATTTCTGTTCTCTTGGAGGCGTGATGCGAACACAACGCGAGTGATTAATTTCACTTCTTTTCTTCAACTCTCTTTTGATTCCTCTGTATCAACATTGATCATTTTTATTCAACAATAAAGTTTCGGTATCGTTTTTTTATCCGTTGCACAATGCGTCTTTTTTATAATCTATAAAAGGAGAGAAGACAAATGATTAAACGAATAAATGTTTGGAACGTTCGCTGCTCACGTTCCTGTTTTTTTCATTTCTTGTTTCTTGTTCATTCATCGGATAGAATCTAAAATCCAAAGGAATGTGTCAATAGTGTACGGGTGGTGTTGACACAGCGGGCAGTCTTGTCCTTCACCTCTGGAATGACTTGGATGTTTTCAAGACGCTGTGTTCTGTAATTTGTAACACACTCTAGAAACAAATTGATTGAAACGTTTCATGCGATTAATCATCACTTGTGGTGCAAAAAACCACATTAATGTTTGTTTCTAACCTTCTTAGAATCATTAATAATGTCAATCATAATAAATATTAGCCATTTTTTATACTTTAGTTTATTTAATATTGCCGCAAGCTAGAAATTCGCAGAGTACAGTTGGAGTTTATTAATTTAATATTTTTGCACGGTTTTTGCGGCAATTTAGCAATTTAAACTGACGTTAACTTAAATTTCGTGACTTTAAAATCGGCGAGAAAGATAATTAAAATTACCTTAATGGTGCCCCGCGAGTTATTTCACATTTTTTCTCTTTTTCGATCGCTTCTTGATCGTATTCAGCTTAAAGTAAGTAAGTATAAAATTACTTCCCAAAAATGTAAAAAAAGATTCAGTAAAACATGCTGGTATCATGTTCAAGGCTATATCCACGCCACGAAATTAAAACAAATAATTGTAAGTTGCCAAAGTTCAATATACAGTCAGTACCTGCTTATTGTAAAATGTTGTTTTTATCTTGCAACATAAAATTTGTTTGTTGGTTGCGTCAGAAAACATAAAACATTCAAACGAATTACTAACTATAAACAACAACAATTGTTAGGTACTTAGCATTTGTAGATAGGAATAAAAATAAACTTTATTCTTATTTAATAGCTAATAATTTTGATTAATCGATTACGTAATCAACATTTAACCATTTTACTTTATTTTATTATTAACACTAAGTTTATAAAGAGATTTACAGTGTTGTAGACGTGTTGAAATTGTTTTCGCACTTTTTGTCTTTCCTTTGTCGGCACGCTATAAGTCGTGAACAATTAAAGATGATCTCATTATTTACCATTCTCGGTGTGTAACATTGTTAAATGTTTTATTGCTTTCGGCAAATCCGCAATAGTCGTGACTTCGCGACGAAGACGAATTTATTGAGTAATAATCTTGGCAAGACTATTAAAATAATTACAAAGGTTTGTTAAAATTACGTAAAATGCAGGAATTAATTATTGTCTAGGCGGTAATGTTGCATTTAACTATTTAATAGGTTAAAATAGTAAAAAAAAAATGAAAACAGTAATTATAACTTTAAATTTTCTGTGCTTTAAAGTGTGCGCAATATGAAGGCGCTTTTATTTATTATTATGAGTGTGATTATAATTTATTAAAATCGCTCGCGGCTCAAACTCTAGCTTAAAAATTTCAAACCACTCAAAGTCCTTCTTGAGTGTTACTTAATCATCATTACAAAACTTCACAACGTCAAAATTCAACGTAGGTTTTTCATTATTTTTTAATTCGTGTCGGAAGAATAAATTTTCACAAAAAAACTTTTTGTTTAGTAATAAATAAGTGTATATAGTAAATGTGATTGTTTCGAAATTATTGCCATTACTATTACTAGAAGGGCTACTTTCTAATTATTACTTGAATAGGAAGATTTTTTCTTTCATGGTATTGCTCTCCGCGCCGTAATGAATTCTGAAGTTCTTTGACTGGAGGCAAATTAAGATTGAGTGAACGCCCACGTTGGTAAAGTATTTACCACGCTAAGTACTTATCATACACAGCATCAAGCGTTTACGTAATGATCCACAAGAATGTTAATTGTTTTAAGGAAAAATTACCTTTACCCAAGTACGAAATATGTTAAAACGTTAAAATCTTTTATTGTTTAATTAAAGACGTCGTAATATACGTAATGGTTTGTGTTTCTGTTAATGTTTCAGCATTTCATTTGTAGTTTTAGTCACATTAACTCATTTATTCATTATAAATCTTGTTAGGGTTTTATTTCTACGTTTTATTCTCTGTATTTCCGCTCATTTTGCTAACCTGGTTTTATTTTGTTTTATATGACGTTTTTACGAGCTGCACAATGAGCTGAAATTATTCACGCATATAAAACATGCATACGACTATGCTTCGACGTTTTTGAAATGATTTGCAAACCAAATATTCTTGAGATTTATTAAATTGATAGTGTAGTTTCATTTTTTTTTATCTCCGACGCGGAGCGAAATTTGTATTGTGTGTATTTGCACTTTTGACATTTTGACATGCCACGCATATTGGATTACGAACAGGACGCAGACGTGCCACGTCCTTTTGCAACGTTTTTAAATTCATGTTTGGTGTGCGCAGCTCGCTTCTGTTTCGCTTCTTGCGATTCGACGGTACTTTCCTACCTTTCTTCTTTCTTCTCGCGAGCTTTGCGTATAAGGATGTGCAAGTAACACACAAACGCACCACGACCTTTTCCATCCGTTTTATGTGCGATTCTTGCGATGATTAAAAGTCCTGCGCTGCTGTGTTGTACGTGCTAGACGCGTAACGAACAAGATTGAATGCAGCCGACTAACAGTAATACGCTTTAATTATCCGACCGGTGAATGAATACCGAACAGAAACCGCAAGCAAGGAGAAACAATTTCGGAAAGTTCAATGAGTGATTACGGAAAATTCATTTGCGGCTAATGTGGTTTCCAAGTGTTAATTACTTTCATCTCGAGAAATTTTCTCGCGTTGAAGAAAGAAACCGGATAATGGACTCGTTAAATTGTCATCGGTTTGTTACAGTTTCCGGTGCGATGAAAATTTTCAACTTCAGATGTTTCATTCAACAACAAAAAAGTGTGGCGAAAATTTAGTAGAACATGAAACGCATTCGTCACACTCGTCACAGATCATTTTTGCAATTTCGGCCATTGAGCGCAGTCTTTATTTAATTCGCGGTGAATGTAACTGTGTAACACAGAAGCTGGCGTTTTTTGATTATTACACTGATAATCAGAACGCGTAACTGTAAAAATACGAGCAACGCTTAAAAAGTGAGTTTTATTAGGTCATAATGAGAATATTACTCTTATGCATAAAATTAAATTAGACTAGAACGTAGGTAATGAGTTACATGGCGATGAAACTAGTTTAAATTTAATTTAATTTTTAAATTTTTGATTGATCGCTGCATTGTTTCGCTTTTGAAATAAACCGAATGGCTGTACGCCCACGCGATTGCATATACAAAGCAATCGCTTGCATTGAAACTTTTAACGCAGGAGAAAAATGCAACGCAAAAGTTCGGAATGAAATGCGAAATGCAAATAAGTTTTCAACGAGTTGAGATATGCGATAGCAATTGTAATAGACAATTGTCAGACAATGATCAGATTTATTTTAAACTTGCTGGGTGTGCATGTTTCAAAGTCGGACTGCGTTTGCATTTACATTTAAATAAATGCGAAAATGGAGCAAATAGAAATCAAGAAGTCAAAGAGTTTAATTTATTAATGTGTATTAAATGCGTGTTAAGAAAAATAATCATTTTGCGTGTTTTTTTTTTATCTAATAATTACTTGTAAAATATTTAAAGTTTAATTTATTGTTTATTATCTGTTTTTGTAATTATCTTATTAATGTTTTACGGCGATATTAAAGTTGTATTTCATTATGTCGTATTATTTACGTGATAATTAAGCGACAAATACGTACAAGTTTCTCCAATTTATTCATTTTAAACGGTCGATATATCATTTCGAAGTGTCACTAATAATCTCTCAAGTCACACCTTTATTCATTTCCTACTTAATAGTCATTTTCATTTAGTTACACGATATTTATTAACTTTTGAATTTCAACTTTTTTAACACATCATTAATCTAATAAAACACATTTTGTAATTCACAACTTACAACCATATTTGGTATTTACAGCATCATGAGTGTAAATTAACATTTCGTCGAAAATTTCGAATGTTAAAGTTCTAAGCACGCCCGAAGCAAGAAGATGTATTTTTTCTAGCTGATGATTTGATGCAGGTAGAAACACATCCAACGGTTGTGGTCTGCGAGGCTTTTATCGTTGTTTTATCATATTTATCATAAACCTACACGCGCTTATGCTCACAATGTAAATGTGAAGCGCGGCGCTTATGAAGCGAATCTTGTGCTACGTGTAACTTATCATCAAGGTGCATTGTTTTAAGATTTATACACCTACAATTTCTGGACGGCGGTTGCGCATGGATTATAACTGTGTATAAACATCGGGAAGTTGACTCTGAAAGCAGAAACGCACACCCACATTGTGTTGAGAATTATAAACTTGTTTTTCGTATAGGGTTGGATTTTGTAAGATGAATTATGTCTGTTCTTGACATCAAATTTTTTCAATCGCTTGCGTGCGTGTTGATAATTTTATTTGTTCATTTTAATATCTTTTTTAATTACCTCGTCCTTGTTCCAGCGCGATAATTGTTGATGTTTTGAAAGTAATATTTGGTTGCATGCCGTTAGTTGTAAAAAAAATTTAGAACGCACCGCAACCTCATCCAATTAGATGTCTTATTTTCAGCTAATTTGCTACTCATATTTTTTGACAGCGTTAAATCTTTAATTTTTCAACATTTTAACTTGTAACTGTAAATGCGGTGATTATCTTTTCCAAGTTTTAAATCCAGATTTTCTTATTTACGCTTAATAGACGTTTCTTTGATGACCAATGTCTAAAAACATGAACACGCAAGTTGACTATGAGCCAATAGTCGAAGGACTTCCGCAAATTTAAATATAAAACTGATCAATGTCGTTTTTTTATTCAGTTTTTTTTTTGCTTGCCAAGAATTTTTTGTTGCGAAACTTTTTTACAACTCTTAATTGAAAGCCGATGAAACTTACTTTCAACCAAACATAATCAACTCGAATAAAACAAATTGGAAATTGGCAAAAGTGGCCATTCAACAACTAATAAAATATACAAAGGCTGTAAAAGTTGATGAGTTATGTTCGCGTTTAATAAATGCTGTGCAAATTTGGTCATCGAATTAAAACCAGCCTTCTGTGGTGAAACAAGCCTAACGAGCGGAAATAATTTGCGAATTTTAAATCAATTGAATATTTCTGGCGAATTACTTTAATAGCCTAACTTTCTACAATGAAACTGGTGATTAAGATCATCATATAAAAACTTATATTAACTAAAACTCATTTGATTAATCTTAATTGTATCTTAATCTTAATGGTAACTCGTTGTTTAGAGATATTAAGATGTTATTCAACAGGTCTTTAGCTGTGCTCGGATTAAGATTAGCGTCAGCATCTTTTGCTCTTAATCGCTTTGCTGAATCTCAATTTGAATTTGAGATATAACTCCAGGCGAATAAAAATTAGACTCTACGATTTTACATTCTTAAATTTATCATTTGTACTTATAGATATTTAAATTTCACATTAATGTGATTGATTGATGACCGGAAGAAGTTTTTGATTAAATTCAGGTCAAATTTTGCAAAACTATAAATTAAATGCCTATAAATATCACTGGACGAAAAATATTGTGTTTAAAATGTCTTAAAATTAAGACATCGTCAATAATGTATTTATTTTCCTCTGGATTGCATTTCATGATGTTTTATTTGGTAATGCATCGAATATGTATTACAAAACTGAATAAATCATCTGTCAATCACGTTTAGACTTGATTTATGTCGTTTTTAAGCTTTCAACTGTTTCCAACAAATGTGTTTAGTGTGTAAGCATGTCACAACATGTGAAAAACCACAAACAAACGTAACCTAATTTTTAACATATTTTACTATTGCAATAAAGTTAATTAATAATCGTTTTGTGGCGTCGAAAATTGTTGAAAATGTGGAGCGAATTGTGATATTTAGGTCTGCCACGCACTATTCTGGATCGCGCTTAAAATAACCGCGTTAAGCCCACCATGCGTGTGCGCGAGAACTTTAACTTAAGCTTATTTAAAATGTCCTGTTCCTCTTTCGCAAATATTTGCGACTATCGCGCGTCAATCTCAATGCTATGCGACGTTACGTCATGAGTTTAAATAGAACGCGACGCTCTTGTGCGTCTAAAAGACTTAAATCACCGAAATATCTTCAAATTTCTACTTCCCGAAATAACTTCGGTTTTTTTTTCTTCGCTTTTGCTAAGTAAATATTAAAACTAGGTTGTTGGTTGTTTGCATATCCTGCGCGCATGTTGTGCGAGGTCATTTTCAGGTCATCTTTCAAGTTTTCTTGGAAAAATCGTTTATGTTTCGATTTTGCACTTTAAACGATGCCATTAAGTCCATTAACGCTGCACGAAATTTATTTCCCATTTCTATTTGTTCGGTGCACACGCGCTCGTCGTCTCAGAAACGAGTTTTATGAATATTTATACCTTGTACGGTGCGCGTCGCCATCCCACACGTGCATCAGGCTTCAGAATTCAGCTTCATTCAGCCTCAAGAGAGAAGAACTGGTTTTTTAAGCCTTCTTCACTTCGCCATCGACTTGTTTGGTTATGTTTGGTTAGATTTGCAAGTGCCAATCTGCCAATAGAACCTCCTCCTCATTATCATCTATCAGCCTACTTCAATTTTCTTCGGGTGACTCATTTTCGCATTCGCACATGACCATTTGCATCTGGCTACAACACAACAAACATTACTTGTGCTGTGTTGTGCTCTAGTGGTGATTTATGCAAAGTCTAATCGCTTTCGAGATTTAATTATTCGCGAAACAAAATAGAAAGTCTCTCTCGTTATCGGCGACGCCTGCAGAGGTTGCTTCCTTCCTTCTTCTTGTCTGAACCAGAATTTGTTGGCGAAAAATTCGCGATTAAACATCTCAAATGTTAAATTGTTGCATATATGCTAACAAGACGAAAACTTTCTACTAACTGAAAATCGAAAAAATCGCGTCTCCTTTTGAAGATTAGTTCTTGATGTTGTTTGACATTTTCAGATATATTTTTAGTCGACAAATCGTTCTTTGTTTAAATGCAGGCTGTGTTTTTGTTTGAAAAACATGAAATGAAAATAGCGTGCGCTTCAAATGGAGATTTTCCTTTTACGTTGCTTGTAACGTTTCCAGTGCGTTGAGATTTGTGCAGATTCCGTAAATATTTTTTTAGGTTTTCGTTTTCTTTACTTTACTCGAATTCCACTTTTAATAGAAACTCTAGATTAATATCACGATTGTTGTCATTAAAAGGAAAATTTTATGATCTTTCGAAGTAAAAAAGTTGCTTGAAGCTTTCATTTTCTTAGATATTTCATTTTATTACATAAAATAATGGAATTCACGACATTTATTGACTCAACAATGCACAATCTATTGTAACTATTGTCAGTTATCCAGTAGCAAATGTTGAAACTTAAGCGATTGGGAATTGTTTGCGTGCTCATTGATTTTACAATTAAACTCGGCGACGTGTACACATTTTTCCTATTACAATCACAAAGACTGTTTACGTAATTGTCAAAGTCGTGCATGAATAAATTACGTCGACTTTTTAATCGCGATTCCATTCTTTATGCTCCAACATCCAATGTAAACATTTTACATAGATTTCACGCTCGGTTTTTGAGAGAAAGACATTTATTTTCCATCGAAACATTTTAAACGTACTTCTATTTGATATCTTGTAGCAGCGTAGTAGAAAATGTTGGAGAGTTGCGAGTAAAGTTTAACTAAATGTTAGATGTTATCAGTCGGCTCAAAAACGCAGCAGTGTTCTTGCTGCGTTGCAGAATATCTACGCGTATACGCGGTTTAGTTCTAAGTAAAGTATGTAAAGTATACATGGAGTATTTATGCGGCAAGAAAACGCTTCAACAAACTAATCAGTATATTGCGATTGCACGCAGCTTAAGAAATAGTCGAAAGAAGAAGATATGTGGAAGAAAATTACATTTTAAAGGGCAGTAGAGACTAAAAACTAAAATTTGCAATTAAAATTTTGTTTCTCATCATAAATATTACCAATCTTCACAGTTTTTACATAAAATACCGCGAAATTTCAATTGTTTGTTTTTATCTTTAGAAAATCTTGTTTTGAGTCTTCTCTGGACTTTAGCTATACTAAAATTATAAAATTTCTTATTGCTTCTTCTCTATATTCTGCTCTTTAAAGACTTAAAGACTAGTAGCTGTAGAACTAGTCGAATGTCGAGCGTTTCAACATTAACTACGCAATATTACGAAGGTAATAGAACAATTTACGTTTGCGCTACCTGCTTTTTACATTTTCGCTGCTATACCATGCAAATACATTCTATATTCCTACATACGTATACCGTGATGTAAACACTGATGTTAATGAACTTTTGATTTTCTTGCCGGTGTCCATGATTACCAAAGTGTTTTGCAGTGTCTAATTAAGTCTTCTTTTTTTCTAAGCACCCTGTAGATGTAAATATAATTATAATTATGTCTGTTTGGTATGCGTATGAAACTTAATTTGGTTTCAAATCTCATAATCTCATGTTACTCGGAAATTCTTCTCGAGTGCACTCGGCTTTTTGCGTTTATTTGCACACTTGATGTGATACGCACTTGGTTTATTTGTTGGTTTGATCTTGAGTGTGCATCTTCTAACGCTAATTGCAATTCACTGTCGGATTTATAATAAGAAGTTTATTTTTGCTGGAATTATGTAAACGTGAAGAGTGAGTGCATTTCAGACATTGACACTGATGGTTTCTGATATTATAGCAACATGAATCTTCAATTTCGAAATTTTTGTTTTTATTTATTTTTTCTTGCTCAGTGAACAGCTTGATGAATATCTTTTGAACTCGTGTTATGAGTTAGTTATTAGGTTGAAATGAAAAATATTACCGCATGTAATTAAAATGTACTTAGCATTCGATATGTTCAGAAATTCGTAGGCATAATTAACCGTGATTACTGCGTTCCGACGCTAACAAATTGTAAGCTCCGATGGAGAAACTGTTAATTGCTAATTGCGTCAATTCATTAGCGCTTATAACACACTCGCATTCATTTCCACCTGATTTCACACATATTTATTTGCGCGCGCGATTTTTCCTAATTGAAATTTAATTTTCGAGTTTTAATTTTTCTGGTATACTTTCATTATTATACTGTGTTGTTGAAAACAAAGAGAAAATGTTGTGTTCGACGAGAGGTTGGTCCTCTGGTCCTGCGGTCGGTCCATTGCGGTTTACATCTAACGACGTGAGTAACCTAGTCTCGAGAGGAGTATCTACGAGATGCCCCGTTAGTTTTACGTTATTTTCTGCGCTTTCCAGCGCGCTGATCGAGCGTTGATAGCCGCCGGTTCGGCATTGAACGATCGAAACGTCGATGCACGCGCGTCGATTGTGTGCACCGCGCATTTCTTGTGTGTGACTGACATTTAACATTATATTTCATTCAAAAACACTGCGAAAACTAATCATTTATGGCATTTTATCGAGTTGAACTTGTAACGTGCTCCGCCCACTTACTGCACTCCTATTGGTTGCTCTTGAGCATGCGCAGTAAAAAACAGTGGCTTTGTAGCGAAATGTTGTCGAATATTGCAATTATTTTAATACCTGTAGCATGTTCACAATTTTGATTCTAACATTATTTGATAGTCAATTATTCTGCCATCCTTGAATCCTGTTTGCGTCATGGTTTCGTTGAGCGTTTAATGATGATGACGCGCGATGATGATACCTGCCGGCAATGTTCGCGTGGTCATTGCTGATTGTTGCACGAATTACGTGAATTCCGGTGCTATTTTTAGTTGTTTAAAGATTTTCAACTTTTTTGTCGTTTTTTTCTTTGTGTGATCGTTTAGTATTGTTAGTATTTGCGTTTGTGGTATATTTTATTGTTAACGAGTTGAGTCAACTTAATCTGAATTAAATTACACACGCTGGAAACTCGAGCGCATGTGTGACTCGCGAATAATGGCGATTTAACTGCGTAACAGTGAAACGATAAAACTAGACCGAAATTTAATTAAAATAATGAGAGAGTCGCGAACAAAGTGTACGAATTTTTAGTACCGTTAGGTTTTTGGCGAAATTTGCCAAAGTTTCTAATTGAAATTCCGCTAAAATTGCGCAAACAACTAACTTTCAATTATCTTAACTTTTACTAAGCGCTTCTGACTGCACATGCGCAAGTGAATGTGCGACCAATGCACATAATGCACAGAGGCAGTGCAAAACTAATCTAGAACTAATGAAAAACTAACTTCATTTTTAATTTGGTGCGGTTTTCTTCCAATTCATTTAACTGTATGGCAAGTTTTCTGCTTTCTTTCATTTGCTATCTATACAGGGTTTATACATTTCCAGAGTAATTTTCGGCGTAATGACGAGATATATTTCTAGCATTCAGCTGCGCGTGCGTTTGTTTGTAGCAGCAGCAGCAGCGAGCGAAATTGTTTTCTAACGGAAAAACGAAATTGTTTCCTGTGCACTTAATTTCGGTGCGCCGCACGCCTCGAATTTTACGGTTTCGTTTTAAATTTAGAAAGCATACTATGTATGATATCACATAACCTCACTCGTAAACTGCAACGCGTTACTAATAGCTGTGATTACCTACGAGCAAAATGCGAGCAATAACTTGGAACGCAACAATCGCTCCGACAATAACAATATAACTTTAAATTGCTATTATTGCTATAACTATTACTTTTTTCTATATTAAATTTAACTTTGCATTTGGTTTGCGAATAATTCGCAAGAATCTCCATACGCGGACGTGTTTAGAAAGTAAAGGTTATTTAAAACCTTGCGCAGCGTTAATAGAATTATTTTTTTTATGTTTCAAACATTTACATTCAAAGCGTCTCGAGAACAAACGCTGAAAGATTTTTACGCATTGTCTTTAGCAGCGTATTTCTTCGCCCGTTTACGGCGCGTTTGCAATTTTCATTTTTCGTAATTTTGCTTGCATTACCATTGCGTTATTAACTTATTTACGATTTGCAATCGTGCAATCAAGCCTTTAGGCGAACATGATTTTATTAACTCGCGCGTCATATTTCATTATAATCTGGGTAATTATTTTAATGTTACACCGCGCATAGTAATGCGTTATCTTTTTGTCACGTCCGATTATGTTTACTGCGCTTGCGCTACTGCGTTAACACCGCAGCGACCAATGAGAACACGGAAAGTAGGCGGAGCACTTGCACATTTTTATCACATAAAATTCATTACCGTAGTGAAAATAGTGATTTTTAAGCGAATATTCGTAAAATTTTGCTTTTACACCTCGTAAAATCATCTCGACACAAACGTAAAATATAATTAACATGTTTTCATTATGATTACTAATGATTAGAGTCGAGCGCGCGCGCACGCTCGGCAATAAACCATAATAGTCGCAATAAACAAAAGTGTTTTTTCCGTAGTTATATGTGTATGTGTGTGTTGAGTGTCGGATGCAATTGCGAGGTGAAAACACAGTGCACGCTGCACAAGGATCGTAATTGACGTTTGCAATTTCGATCGCAGTTGCAATCGCAGCGGACGCGTTCGAAAGTGTAATAATTGCGTTTCACCGATTCATTTGCAAACGGCGAGACGCAGGAGTCGCGTCTTTTGCAATTGCAATTATTCTACGATCGTCTATCTTTATCACACCGTCATTCTCGGTTTCGTACCACATAAATAACTCACAAATTACAGGCCTATGCACAACACAGCACAACATTTTTGAAAAACATCTCACAAGTGGTAATAAAACGAGAAATTAAACGAAAATAAGGAAGCGATAAAAGTGTTGCGTCGAAATTATTTTGATTGACGCATTGACACATTAATTCTTCGCGCTTGTGTAACGCAACATATAATTTTATTATTATAAGTTAAGCAGGAGTTTAAAATTTTATCAAAAAGCATGCATCTCTCTTCGGTCTAGTTCAGTTTAGTTCTGCTTGTTTTGTGTCGTGCCGTTAGTTTAGTTCTAAATTTTGAACGCGGCCGTATTAGGAGATTATTCGACGCTGATTGCAGGAATTACCCGAATGCGCGCTCACATGCTCACATGTCGAAATGTTGAAAATTTTACATGCACCATAACTTGGCTTTTAATATCGCACGTCGCGCAATTTTCTTCACGCTCATCGAGCGTTAAATCGTGCTCACTTAACATTTCTCAACTTGTTTTAAGAACTAGATGTACATGAAGTACTTACTTAGCTGCCATAGCTATATTATGATCGGAATTTGTGAGGGTTATCATGCGGTCATACAATTTCATTAAAAAAGAAACTTTCTGCGCATGCGTAAGCGTCTGATGCAAGATGCAAGTGGGCGGAGCAAAATACTCAAAATAAAGCTTAATTTAATTTTTAAAAAAGCATAACAAATAAGAATATTACACTTTTATAATGAGTATGTGTACTGCGCATGCTCGTCATGCTCAGTTATAACATTGTTAACGTTTTACATTGTATATGCGTGTGAAATTCATTTTTTACATAATTTCAACATGAGTTTAAGCAGAAACAGCAGGAGAAAGAATTAGAATTTTTTTCGGTTGGAATTTCTTCTACTTAATTTTGATGCTCGTCTAAACAGTAAAAAAAATTAATAAGACTGGTCTGGTGAAGATGTTATCCGTCATCTTACATGTGAATTATGTTGTTTTCTCGTCTTTGTTACATTTTTTAACAAACATTATATCATTACAAATTGGCTAAATTCGAGTATATTATATTGTAGCAATTTTATAGAAATGATTGTTAATAATTTAAGTCATGTTAAATCATTGTTTTATGTTTTGTTTGGTTTCTATCGAGTTAAATGCGTTTTTAATACGTGACAATTTGTGATTCGTGCGTTGTTGTCGATATGCGTGTGTACGAAAAATTCTCGGTAAGCTCGTGGGCATTTCGGACATGATCGCGTTTTTCGTTTTAATTTCGTGCGGTAATTTCTTTCTCGTCGGCCTGTGCTTGTTTGGCGTGTTATTTATGTGCGTATGCTGTTTCGATTTGTCGGGTACTCTTGTTGTGTTACTCAACACGACAGCCAAACAAACGCGCCATGAATTATTAAAATACATTTTGCTGGAAATGGACTCCAATATTTACTATCAACGCTTACAACACAGCAAAAATCGAACGATCTATATAATTTTAAATGTTTTATTTGTTTCTTTCAGGTCCTACACAAAGACATCGAGAATCACGGTAAAATTGTCAATTCTATTGTGAAGCTTTGTGAGAGGACACCGAATTGTTCACTGAGTAATGTGACTGCTCTGGAACGACGCTGGCACCTTTTGTTTCTACGGTCTATGGAATGGCAGTGCTACATCGAGACGTACATTCGACGCAGGGTAAGTGTTTGTAACTACTAGGCATGCGCAATGGAATAATGGGCGGAGCAAATTGTTGTTTCACTTGCACTGTCACAATGAGTAATGATCCGTTCAGGTTTATTACGTTTGTAATGCCAACTGGTAACATTTGTAATGTTTATCATCGGTGATGAATGTTTGCGACACTGATTCACAACGTTTCAACAGTTGGCGACGGAATTGTTGATGGTTTCATTGCATCTTGCGACAATCGCGATCCTCATGACAACAAATCACGATTCTGTCATTTGCGATGCACGGAGCGTGACCAAAGTATCGACAAATATAGATACAAATCAAGGCAGAGAATCGGAAATCTGCATATTTTTGTATGTTACGTTATTGTTGATATGACGTTACATAGTTGATGGTTACTCTTGTCTAGGAATCGTGTTGGTCGTGGTCTTGTCATGGCTTGAGATTTGGGCTCATTACTTATTGATGTCACTGCATGGCCTTTGGCGTGGTCTGCTCCGAGAAGTCAGTCATCAAACTCTTCAAAAGTGCTCGTCTCGTGATGAATCGAACTGAACTGAAATGAACTTATAAAGTTTTGAGTTCAACTGCCTAGCGGCTATACTATTATCAACTTTGGTTGTTTTTTTGCGCTATCGCGCATGCGTACTACACGTTTTTCTTCGTTTCTGAAATTTTTCTCTGCAACTGGCAGTTTGATGCCAATTTGAATACGCATTGAGGAATCGTGTCCTGTCAATGCGCTCGAGATTTACAATCGATTGTTATCCACCGCGGTCTTGCTGTAATTCGCAGTTATTGCACCGTTGTACGGCTTCTCATCACACGTTTGTTTGTTGTTAACGGCCCGATAGGAGAAGTAGGCAGCCGCGGACGGGCTTCATCCGTCTCGCGTGTAATTATTTAATAATTACACGAATATTTGTGCCAATAACAAATCGACTGGCCGCGCACATATCGCATTTACCGGTAACGCGTTGAGAGTGAACACGTTCGCGGTGGTTAACGGTGCTTCTAGTTACCGCACCTTCACAGAATCTCAGCAGAAACAACGATTTGAGATGGTGGCGTGCCTCTGGAGAACGCATTGTGTGGAAAGTCTAATCTCAAGCGCGCTAATTGCATGTAGGCATAGTGTAATGCATTTTTAAGCTGATCATCCAAACTGTATTACTGCGCATGCGCGATTTTTACACAACCAATCACAGTGATCATCACATTTAAATAAAACTTTATTTTTAGATGTTTTTTGGTCATTATTTCACAATCTATCATAATTATTCCCGCTAATTTTTGGTGTGCAAGCGATACCGGTCTAAATTTCACGTAAGATATGCATCTCTTAATTAGAAAGGAACGAGTGAGTAGCCACGAACACGCGCTAGGTTTTTTTCGTGTAGCTGTTAATTTTATCCCACTTTAACGCGACCAAATCATCAAAATATTACACAATACGCACCGCTGCGATGATTATTAGGTCGACCGTTGGATTATCTCGAAATGTATCGCAAATTAAAATCTTAATCGAATTGAACCTACTTCGAGGAAATTAAATTACCGATGGATTTATTGATCCTCAACGAAACATTGTGTCAACTTTCTTTGAGGATATATTTTGCATTTTCAATTTTCAATTTGTGATTGATAATTTACAATTTGTTGCCTGTAAATTTACATATTACACGGTGCACGTTTCTCATATCTCTCGCAATATCAAAGCGCGTGCTTTGAAACTGCGAATATAATACGCAAATCGACTTGCGAGTATGCGGAATAAATTAAATAAATTAATTGTTATCGCCTGACGGACGTGCTGTCACGCCGCATGGACATCTTTGACGGTGAAACAAACGCTGGAGTTTGTGAAACGTTTAAACAAATGTTAATATGTTAAACCAAACATTTGTGCAAAACTTTTACTTTGGCGTAAAACATATTTCATTCCCACGATAATCACATTCGAATGAAATGTAAATCACGCAACAATAATTCATATTAATTGTTGCACAATTAATTAAAAAGTAAAAGTGAGTGATCTCAGGTAATAATTATTAGTAAGTGAAGCATATGACTAGATTTATGAATTGACTTATTAATATTATGTTGAAGTAGATTGGCCTTCAAGTGTTTACGTTTAGTTTTTACGCGGAATTTCTTTGTTGTGGAAATCAAAGTTCAAGTGCTCACATGCAATTCTCGATAATGACCTAAATCATCCACTTAACGAATTTAATCAACAGATAAGTTTTGGTATGTTCCGATTGACTACCGATTGATGACGTGGTTTTGCAAATAATTTTATTTTGATTTTTGCCTTCTCGTAGATTTAAAATATCTTGTTGTAACTTTGAGAACTTAATACTTTTGACAGATGCTTGACAAGTTTAATATAAATGCAAATATTTCTATTAACTTTACAACCAAATAAATGTCGAAATTTCACTTTATTTCAATAAAACAATCTGAAAAAGTATTTTTGGGTTACATTCAATTCTTTAATTAAATCAGCTTTATTTTCGTTTGTAACGTGATGACTTTGACATTGATTTGATTTTTTCTCTTTATTTCTGTAGAATTGGAAGTTAATTGAATATTCAAATCTAATCTGATATCTCTTGGCAATATCGCTTAAAAGGTATAGATACACTACTGTTAACTGTTATTTATTCATGAGATTTTATCAATCCATTCGGTGTCATTTGCCATGTCCGACAACACTCTAAAAGTGCTTCGAGTTCTCCAAAATTCCGGAAGGTCTCAACCTCTCAAGCGAAACGCATCTGATCAATAAATTACATTACATATTCATCACATTTCATGAATAACATTTCCCACTTCAATCAATAACTACCTAAAAATAATATTTTATAACTTGATTAAATCAAAAACTCAAAAATTTCACTTTCTCATGAATGCCTATAAATTTTTTACGCCATTAACCTATTTAAAAATAAAGAATAAAGCGTTGTTTGATTTATATATTGAATATGTGAAGTTCGAGTGAATAGAAAAGTGTAGAATGAACAAAAGCATGTTCGGATGTTATGAGTTCACATGTTACATGATTAAACACACCTAAACTTAAATATTACGTACGCGTATATCAAACAATCAGAAACACGCATCATCGTTGATATTCATCCAATACTCAAAAAACAGTGATTCTCGTGAATGTGAACTAACTGCTAGTTTGTGCATTGTTGAAACACGCCGACACAAATGGAATATTTTCGGGGGAAGCAAAGAGCGGCAATGCATAGGCTATAATTACGCGTAATAGAAGCTTTTTGAGGCAGGAGCTTTGAGTGTGCAGCATATTTAATGAATGTTTTTCGGTCAGCGCCATATGTTCCGTGTGTGGATGTTGATAGGAAATTAACGAAAACAACGTTTAGGAGTAGGCGAGTAGGCCAAAAACGACCACCGTGATAGACACCTTAAGAAATATAGTCAGCAGGATCAATAATTCATAAATATTGATTTAATATTTTAATTTCTTTTGTTTTACGCAACTTTTCAAACGAAAAAGTTTGATTTTTTTGTTTCTTTGTCTCTAAACATACAAAAACAGTATGAATTGTTTGATTAATGTCTCCACTGGTCATAAACATTAAATAATTATGAGCATTCGAAATTATGTAACACCTTTCTTTGATTATACGTGCCCCCTCATTCACCACTCAACTTTACCTGAACATTTGTAGATTTCTCGATACATTTGTGCCTTGTGTGTTTCATTATTTTCCATTCGTTGCGTTTGGAGTTCGCTCACCCTTCGACTTCAACATTCGACGTTTCAAGCAAGCGTTCGTTACCAATTGTTTTCATTTGTTTCCACGTCTCCCCCAGCTGTGGCAAATTCTTCCTTCGACCAACGATAAGTTAATATGTTGTGTTGCGCCAGGAACACATGTACAGAAGAGAAAAAATAATATAATTTGCTTCCGGCCTCATGTTTGCAGGAGGCCAGCGGTCGTCGCAATAATGTATTTTCTATTTTCATGCACAATGCATCGAGTACCAGTACGAGTAGGTATTTCTACTTTTGTTCCAACATTACCAGTATTTCTCTGTATGTGTGTGTGTTTGCTGAAGAGAGTTGGGCACGTGCACATAATTGCGGGATTATGATATAAAAAAACGAGGAAACGTGTGCGGGGACAACCCTCACAATAAATTTATGTATGAGTTTTTAATTTCTATTGAAGTATCACAGGAAATAATGAGCGGAAATGCCGGAAATTAAACGTAAAACGAAATATTTTACACACATTTACATAATTCACAAGAACTCGCAGATAATAGGTCTTAAAATCCGATATTTTGACAATGTGCAAAGTATATTCTTCTGCTTATTCTTCTCATATCTTACTTTGCAGGCGGTGTTTTATTTTTCTCTTTACCTGGTAGATTTTACTATGGTTCCACCTTTCGAGTTTGCTGCGTTGTATAAGTGCCATGAAGCATGAAGCGGCGTAGCAATACAATGATGGCAATAGACGTTGTCGTCGTCTGGTGGCCGTGCCCTAAAGGTGCACCTTCTTGGGTTTATTTTCAAGTTAACACCTTGCGTCTGGTGCGCACTTCGTGCACCGGTAACCGTCGGCCAATGGTCAGTGGGCGCGCACGAGCCCATCCAACTGCCTGTAAAATATTTTTGAGGTTTTTTAAACCTCGAAAGGGCATCGTTTTCTTTTTGGAGTTTTTATTCACTGTATCTACTTGGGTATAACCGTACGCAGGTATATTTAACAAGATAGTGGTTTGATTTTTTATTATTTTTATGGGGGGGTTTATTTTGTGGTAGATTTATTAAAACCAGAGGATTTAAATTTAAATAAGTCGTAAAATTGGTATAATATCTGTTTATTATGTAAAATTGTGATTTTCTTACTCAGAAATAAATTCTACTTGCAACTGTGCAAATATATTGGTGATTAGATTACTGTTTAAAACGTTATAAACATTTAAAAGTTGAGATTACTAGGAAAATCATAAAATGTACACTACTTTCTTTTAATTTTTGATCGAAAACTAACAATGATAAGGTTATGATTTTGCACAGATCGACGCAGAAATATATTCTACATTCATCTGTATAAAAATATGGTTAATCAAGCTACGGCTTAAAACGTTATAAACAATTAAAATTGTATTTTGTATACAAAATCACCAAAAACGACAGAAAATTGTCTATAACTTCCGTAAAGACATATTTATTTTCGATGTTTATATTTTATGTGAAACAGAATTTAATTCTGAATGGATCATAAAAGAAATAATTAAATTATCTCTATTAGTTTTCGAATAATTGCCAAAAAACTGTGACAATTGCAATATTCTCGTAAGAAAGCAATATTGTGACTTCAACATGTCGAAAATATCGCTGGTGAGTGATAATTTGAACAGATATCGAAATTTATCGCGTCTGATATTCGAGTTTGTGAGCCCACACGTCGATTGTTGCGCATGCCGTCCGTAGACGTGTCGGTGCGAAACTTTGCGTGCGATTTGGCTCGTCGGCCGTGGCCGACAGTGACGCGCGTTTTACCTGTGCATACACACAACCGTCGTCGTCGCGCGTTCTCGTTAGGTAGGTAGACGTAAATTTACGTCTCCACAGCTACAACGCGCGACTTCCAACTCCACTGCCGCGGTCGTGTTCAGTACGTATATCCACTTCCAAGTTCTCAACTCAACTCGTTCGTCGGTCGGGCCGTTCGGTGTGCGCTGTGTCGTCAGTTGTGAGTCAGTCAGTGCTCAGGTAAACGTGCCGTGCAGCGGGCGCGACTTTCAACAATTCACCGTGTATCTATATACGCTCAGTATTGTTTGACTTGCGGGAGTGCACTCTGTGAGTGTTGAGGGTTTATGTTGTTGGTGGTGCGCGCATTAGTGCAAATTTCCAACATGTGCGGCGCGAAAGTGGTGCGTTATCAAACGCGCTTTATTCGCCAAAATAGTGGATGAAATTTGAAATTTTCGGTTGTGTGGATACAATTCCGAGTTTTTCTTACAACATGGAGGCTTAAATTAAGCACAGGAATAAAATGATCTCAATTTGAAGTGTGAGTGCTGTTTTGCAATTAATTAATGTATCTGGATCATAAATAATTTAATTTTTGCCATTTTAAAAACCAGTTCTTTGAATTTTAAAAAAGAAAAAATTGTTGCGGTATAATTAACTAATTTTTATAAATACAACTTTTATTCTTTTTTAATTACTAACGTCAGCTGTATTGCACAGACTTTTAAGTTTTTTTTCTGTCATCGTCATCGCAAGCGATGAAAAGATGCTCTTCATGCGTGTATTCAACACGCGCTGCTTGTTTTGCTCGTTTTGCACATTTCGTCCGGTTTTTTGCTTGCGTTTAAAGACCCGCAAGTTGTGCGTGCGCTCAACAGAAGCCGCTTCTTGAATCTTCAATATCTCTTCAGCGGTATTAAATTCAAGATGAAATACGGTTAAAATATGCAAATGTATGATTTATGCCACAAAAATTACTCTAATTGAATGTCGGATGATTCAATCGATGATAATTACATCGAAAATAACTTGCGTCGACATTGGGGGACACTGTTTATGTCTCCGTTTGGCTCGCTGCCGATGATTACATGACAATAAAAAATATTCTAACAAAAGCCCGCATTGTCGACGCGGCCGAGCGCGGAAAATGCGCGCGCGCGACGTTCGGTAGTAATCATGAAATTCATGGGCATAAATTACGCCTGCGCTTCCTCGAACCGGTCGCTTCGATAAAATATACGCAGCAAGCAATCCGGCGATGATCGGGTTTTTATCAGTACGCCGATAATGCAAGTAATTTCGACTCAACTCGACGCACCCATTCATATTACACATTGTATCTTGTTGTTGCATTACGTTATTATATTATCTTTTATCTTTTTATCATAAATGATTGCATTGTGTAATTCTGGTGGGTTTGTGAGCGTTTGTCGATTAGAATTCTGTTATGTGAGGTTGTTTTTGCTTCGTTTTTTGTTTGCGTAAAATGAGGAAAACCACTATGCGCCTGGAATGCTTTTGTGTTGTTGTTGTTGTGATGTTGTTTGATGCCCGCAGAGAGTGTAAATAAGTGCACTTCCCGGAATCATAGCCATCGACATCGCCAGCTCCAAGTTCACGCACAATTAATTTTTATTTGCGTCGTGTTTTACCTCCACTTTGCTTCAAATTTTTTGCTTGTTTTTGAGTTTAGGATTTGTGGTAAATCTTACATAAACTGTTAGTTTGCGCAACAAAAACGTTTCCTAGATAAATTTCGCGTTCGCGTTTTGGTATTTAATCTTCATGCTCGTATTTCCACGTCTCGTGGAAGTTGAGTTAGTTCTTCTCGTGTTGCCTGCCACGACATTGATAATATCATGCAGTTGTGAGGAATGACTGCTTCATTACGTTCCGCTTGTCTCGCATTGCACGGTCATGAAATGATAGAATATTATATTATGATTACATTCGTTAGTTGATTAAGCGAAAAATCGTGCGCGTCTCTTACATCTTGCTTTCGCCTCTGATCGCATGCAATAAAATGTTCTTTATTTACATTGCCGAGCACGTACGTCACGTGCTGATTGTAATTGTTCGCAATTGTTCTGTACAGAAAACGGTGAACTTTCTGCATTTCATATTTCGAATGAGAAATGCGCATACAATGATAAATCGGTGAAATTTGTTGCTTTAAATGAAAATACGAGTTTTGCTGTTGCAGCCAATCAAGATATCAGGTGAAATGGCCGTGTTTAAATGGAAATTGTTGATTTTAAGACGAGTTAACCTTTCCATTCTGATCTTTTCAAGTTTGCGCTTAATCTCAATATTTAGTTTGTGTCGTGATTCACTTGTTATTGAAAATAATTCGCAATTATTTATTTCGTACCCTCGAGCATTGCACTTGTTAGAAGTAAAGCAATCATGTTTGTTTCAAAATGCTTTCTTTGTTATAATATTAGCTTAATACATCCGACCAAGTTTGTGTTTTCTTTAACTTGTTTAAAATATGAACAGGAAAAAAGGAAAACGAAAGTACCCGCAAAACGGTACGGTTCAACCGACAAATCTACACGAGAGGCTCGTCTCTTGTCTTGTCTCGTGGTCTTTCGTCGGGATTAGAAAGTGTATTAAAACGCGTGTCAAAGCGATCGAATATGTTTCGTGTTTTGTATGCGCTTATGCGATGCAATTACCAATTTTCCACGCTGGTTACATGTCGTTCAAAAACCGCCGAAGCTGCCAGCATGTTTTTTTTTTCTTCGTTCATTTCTAGCGAGCGCGGTTTTGACGTCGTCGCTCGTCGCGGACTGTTGGATAGAAAAATTGATATTTTACATTCGGAATTTCGAAAATGAACACTTCGTTTTCAATTTCATTCAGCGCACATCAACGTAACAATGTGGGTTTTAAACAGAAATAGATTTTCGATGCGGCAATACGTCCATGACACGAAATTGAAAGAACTATAGTTCATTCATTCATTGATTCTTTTTGTTACAGAAAAAACATTGATATAATTAGAATTCCAATTTCAATTGTCGACAAAGAAAGTTTTCCTTTTTTTAAGTTTAACCTTCACATGCGTACAACTAAATTAACTTCACATCTAAAAATGTGATTTATATGTAATCCTATTAATATTCGTGTTAAATTTTTGAAACGCGTGTGAAAATGTTCAAATTTTATGTTTATCGTTAATCCCATGTTACTTTCTACATTTTTTCTTCTTGTCGTGTACTTTGCATAACGTGAGCAAATAGTAGTACGCTTTAAAAGTTTCACTATAGACCAGAGAGCCCAGTGAAACGCGTCGAAGTCTCTTTGAATAGCTGATTAATTGCCAATTAAACAAAAAGTTTAATTATGATTTAGCGATATTGAATGTATTGAGCGGTTGTTGAGGCCTACGTGCGCGCGTGAGCATGTCGAAACGCTAATTAATTTGTTACATAAAACATAAATATTGTTTATAAAGCGAGAGGCTTGTAATTTGTCGATTGTCTTTTGTGACTGGTTAATTATTTATTGTATTTTCGTTGTTTTAGAGCGCCGTGTTGCTGTCAGACAGTGATTCCGACGAGGGGCCAGTGAAGAAGCAGCCACGATTAACCAACAACGATGCGCAGGACGAAACATTGACTTCTGAAAAGGTAAATACATCAAAATTGATTTTTAACGGCTTTCGCCTGCTTGTCTCTGCGTTTTTGTTTGATGAATTCATTATTTTGACGAGTTTCGTAAATGTAAGGGCGTTTGAGGCGGTTTGTTGATGGATTGGTACCTTTTTGTTCGTGACACCTGCAAATTAGTCGTCAGAATCATTTTATTTTTCTATCGTACCAGTCTTCTTTTGCGCGTCTTTTTCGTTTACCGACCTCTAATAATCTAATCTACCGCGCATTCCGTGCGTGTTCGACGTTTTACGTTCCATTTCGGGGGCGAATAGAATAGAAACCGAGCAGTGGAATAATGAAACGTTGTTCCTTTTAGTCTAGTGTGTTGATATCGATGTCGGCCGGTCGAAAAAAGGTCATAATCATTGCGCGCGCTGGCGCACGATGTTATTTATAGGAATCAATAAAATTTTAGCTTATCAATACTGTATTATCACGGGTTCCATCGCGCACCTCATTGTAATATATTTTGTCGGTTGCTGATTGGTGATTGTGTTTTATCGGAGCGATTTCACCTTTATTTGTTTATTTTTCGCGCTTGAATTATTGCATTATGTGCCTTATAAATTGCAGAATGATCATGATATTGACGCCATCGACGGCCGCTGCAAACTGGACGACGAACTAAGCTTAAACCACGGAAACGCAATCATGAACGCTCTACAAAACGGAAACAACTACGTCGAGTGCGACTCTACCACCGCCATCGTTGTGCCAAGAACCAAGAAAAGTTCACAACAATTAGCCAAGTAAGATTATATCTATGACCCTACGTAATCTAATAAATTTTAACGCAAAATGTGTCTTCCAGAATCAAAAGCGCACGTAATTCAGGCACATACTACTTTAAACACATTGATACCGACTCCGACATGGAGAAACTCGACCATTTGCAAAACATTTCGCTTGATAACGACCAATACGCCGAACAGACTTCAGACGTCTCCGAAGAGGAGTGGACTTACACCACAATGACCAATAAACTGTCAGAAGACGATTCTGTACGTAACAATAACAAACTAGTCGACATCCGCCAAATTGTGCAGGAAGTCGAAGAACTTGTAAGTCCTCTGAATAGGCCTGCTACGGATAAGACGTCGATGAAAATGATGCGGATTAAACAATGGCTGGAGATCGACAAGTCGGAGGGACAGCAGGAAGACAGCTGTGATGCGAGCAGCGAGGACGATGCCAGTAGTACCGAAAGCTCCGAAGAACAGAATGAATCTATCGCGACGTATCGCGCACAGGCGTCACTCAATGCATCTTCGATTGATCTTGGCCATGCCGCATCCGCGATGTCTACTCCTAAGGTGGTATTGAGGCAAAAGTACGGTGTGCGGGGAATGAAGGATAAAAGGCCGAATTCTGTCTCGTGCATCACGCAGTTGTCTCAACAGAATGTAATGGAGCATGATGGTCAGACTGGATATTCCATTTCTGAATCCGCGTTGCACCAATTGCCTTTGGGAGGGAATCATTCTTCTTCGACTGTTGATGACAGCAGTGCGATGATTAACGACGAAACCAATTCGCCTATGAGGAGGAAGAGGTTTAAGTCCAAAAAGAAGAATAATGTAAGTCGTTTTACTTAATTTTAAAGTAATTTATATAACATTTTGGTGTTTCTTCTGATTTTAGATCAGGAAGTTTGAAATGTCCACCCCTTACAACGGTTCCTTCTGTCGTGAGCGAACTGGTACCCTAGTAAAGTCTGGTTCGTTCTCAGGACGATTGGCTTGCAAGCAAACGACATCTGATAGGCACACGGCGAGTGATCCTTCATCACATCCCATTGGTCACGGTGGGTTTGAAACCTCGACGACGAGCGGTGCTGATAGTGATGATGATAAACGCATACGAAGGTAAGTTGCATATTAAGATGCGAATTGGCCAGTGCTGATTTTCTACGGTTTTCTTGTGTTTTCCGTCCAGAGTGCCGTTATTTAAAGTCGGCAGCGTTGTGCGGCCTCTGCGGGACATCCGTGATGAGAGTCCGGGTCAGTTTACCAATGAAGAGCCGTTGAGTTCGTTGTGCGAAGATGCTTGGGATAATTACCAGGTAAAACATTTAATTGCTTTGATTTTATTGATTTGATTATGATGTTTTTTTTCGGCTTTGCAGGAAAAATATTCGTCCGAAGCTTATAGTGAAGCTCATGATTCGGATGCTGCGCGGCGGTTGTTGGACTTTGGCGAAGATTATCGCAACTTTTTGGGTAGTCAATCTGACTGGTCGGCGCAGTCCAGCCAGTTCGAGTTTTCACCTCAATTTCCTCGCAAGGCATACATCCCAATGAGCGGCATTGATTCGGATAGTGAAGCCAGCAGTCTTCGACAGCTTCTGAAGGATTCTAGGAGTCAACTGGCCTATACTGAAAACATGTTTGAACAACAGCGAGAATTGGGACGTAATCAGTTCCTGGTTAACAACGACATGGTAAGAATAGTCGAAAACTTTATAAAAGAATAATTTTTTGCTAATTTTTTCTTTTTATTTTTCCAGGTGGAATTGAATGCGACATGTGACCGTCACATCAGCTGCCTGTCGCCGGTGGAAAAGTCCCCCGAGGAATATACGCTTTCCACCACGGATCGACGCGAGTTTTCAGGTAGGAGTTTGCTGCCTAAAGTATTTACCGATTTCTGGAGTATGCTCCTTGAGTTTTTGTACGACAAAGGCTGCTGTTTCTTTCGATATTGCCTTCGTAAAGTCGGCCTCGAGAAACGTTTCATTTCGAAAATTCATTGAGAGTATACTCACCCAGTAAAACATAAAAAAAGAACCAGTGCGTTGTGATGATTTGAATATAGTTCGGTTGCTAGTGTTTGAAAATCGCTTTTCGATGGGCTGTGATTCGTATCGATTACAATTTTACGTAAAACAAAGACTATACAACAAGACAACACAGTGCCTAACAATATTTTAAGTTACCTAGATTTTACTATAATACGAATTCAGTGTTGTGAGTTAAAACTGAAAAAGAGTAGAATTGCTTTTCAGTTTTATTTTGATTTTTTTGATAAGACTAATTCTAGTATTAGGTTTCTTGATCTTGAATTTTTTTTGTTGTTGTTTATTTTGGGGGAGGAAATGTTGGAACTCTATGTTGAACGAAGTAGTACATGTTTTATTTAGTTCTGGAATGAATGTAACAACGCCATTGTTCAATATTTATTTTATTTTATGATTTTTTTATAAGTTTATTATTTCTGACTGCATAATTAATGTAACAGCATGAATATGATTTGCATTAAAATGCTTGATGCTTTGTAAATTCGGGCTTCCAGTTATTTTTGCCTTTGTTCCAAATTCCGTTCCTGTTGTGGTCGATATATCGGTGTTGATCAGTGGCAATTGTTGATACATTAGAATGTGCAAGTGTGAGTTTGGTGAGTATACAAGTTCAATTTGCGAAACAAAGCGACTCGCCATTTTTCTCATGTTTAATTTGAACAGAACCAAAAAAAACGTTCATTGCTTTAGTAGCTTTGGGCTTTAATATAGCATAGAGAAGTACAACAAAACAATCTGAAAGAAAGTTAATGAATAAAACTTCATCCTTAATTGTCTCCTGCTTTTACTAACAACGTGGTGACTTTGGTGGCTTTAACGGAAACTTTAAATATGTAAACAAGTAAAAACTAAACTGCGGTTGGTGGTTCTTGGTGCGTGCAAATGGTGCAGGAATCGTATGAGAGTAGTTGCTAGGATGTACTAATATTTGTCTCCGTTGCAGATCTCATCTCAAGGTGGCAAAGCTTGAAGAGCCGCATCAGCACAATGCAGGAGTATCGCAATCTACAAAATGAAATTCTTCAAGTCAAGCGCACATTACTCGCCGTGCAAATACCAAATAGCATCGAGAGCGTCACAGTCAACACGTTGGAAGATCTTAGTAGAGATATTGATTTCTACAACGTAAGTGTTTACCTTTTAATTTATTTATTTAATTCCTTATATATCATACATTTGAATTGGAGTACAGATTTCGTTTTGTTGATGGCAACGAAACCTGTAATTTGTTGGCGGAATGTAGCTTTCGTTACTTTCCGTTAGGTGACGCGGAGGATTGGTACTTTCGCTAATTCTGCCTAGATGTCGCACTGTGTTCAGTTTTCAAAATATTTTCTCATTTCGTTCTGATATTTAAATTTTGGGGAAATGAAATTTAGCATATTAAAAAAAGGGAAATTTGTGGTCAATCCTAAACTAGCGTTCACTATTCAAAAGATTCGTTCATAATAATTATTCACACTTTTCATTGTTTTTCCGTGGTACAATCCACAATTCGGCGAATATCCAGATCAGTTGGTTGTAATGTAATGTCGGAAAAGTAACGATTTTTTGCGCATCGCGTAAAATATAAAAAAGAAAACGAAAGAAACGCCTGGCGGCGGCGGCGTGTGCGATATTTTCCGAGTTGGAAACGACGATAAAAGCGTACCCGTGTCGAGCTGCCGCGCAGCTCTCGGGCCGGGTACGTGACCAGACTCCCGAAGTCGCCATCAGCGCGCGCCGGGACGCGCCAACCACGTCCAAGTCTTAATCTTGGGCCGGAGCGCGAGCACTGGGTGCAAATATTTTCCCGGCCGACGGTGGCAATCGATATCGATTCGCCGCTGCTTCAATAAAAAAAACAAGAACGGAAATAACACTACCTGGAAGAAAGCTTCTTTAGTATAGATAGTTTTACAGTAGTCGTACTGTCGAAAATATTCGAATAGATTTTCAATTGTTGAGTTTCTGTTGATGCTGCTGATGTGTACTCTCTGGCGAGAGTGTACGTGTTCATGCGCTCCGAAGGGGGTGCGTTTGTCATTGGTATGCTGGATGGCTGTGCCCACCGTGCAGACACGCGTGTACACGTGCGAGCGTAACACGTAGCTCCTAATTCGATTTGCAATCAACAGCCAATCAATCGATTTGAATTTTTTTGCATTTTTCACTGAATCACTCGCGACTTGCAATGCACATTGCATTATTTTACTTTGTGTACATTGGTGAAAAACGCAAATTACATTAATTATTTTTGTTTGTACTTAATGTGTGTCCTTTGTCGCTACTGCGAGGATTCAGCAGCATCTTCATGTTGGTTTTTTGCGGGTCGGCGGTACACACGTAACGTTTACGTGCGTGTACCGAGCGTTGTACATTTTATAGTAGCGCAAAAAAAAACGGCGCGTCTCGTGCAAGTCGTCCTGGTCCCTGTCCGTAGTCCATCGCCGGCCGGCAGTAAACTTGAGTAATTTATACATATACGGTCATCAATGTCGTCCGGCGACGATATACGACTCCTCGCGTCTTCGCATGCGACCGTCATGGGAGGGTCGCGCTCCTTTGGGAACATCTCGATTACTTCGTGTCCAAAACGCCTCACATTGCTCAAACTCATGCTGGGTCGCAAGGACATGCAAGTTCTTTCTCCACTTTATTTTTTTTTTTCTGCACCAAAAACTTCCGATCTAATTTTGATAATGGTTGCTTTTGAATATGGGTAATTAATGATCAATATGTCTACAAAATCGATAGCGATGTTTTGACACGCTGCGTTCAGTAAACATGCTAAGATATTTATCTTGGTTTGATTGATACGCGCGCAATGATGATTCGAGTTGACGTGCACTGTAACATTTAAGTTAATCATTTAAGCGGCGGGCAGTCTTGTCGATAAATGATTTTCGTGCGCCGGCACATCGGGCTCAAAGCCGGTGTGTTTGACTGCTGTAATTCGTACCTCTGCTGAGCATGCCTTGACCATGTTCTTTTTTTCGCAGGCCGAGCTCGCCAACATCGAGGAGCACAAAAAGAAGCTGCTTAAAGTGAACGTGGCCGTTAACCACTTTACGACCGAGCATGCCGACTACGCCGCTTCCTCGCTCAAAGCCGACGTGTCGGAGCTCTATCGCATATGCTACGAAATCAAGAATAGGTGAGTGCCCTCTTCGATTATGTTTGATCATTTCATCGCGCCGCGATTTGGAATGTTTCCTGTGCCGGTAAATTTAATGTTGACAAACCTCCGGGTTGTTTGTAATGCGACATTTTGAATGCGCGTCAGAACTCACAACGCAAATATAAAACATTGTTGTATTTTTGAATATTTAATCAACTAATAGAAAACATTCCAAATCATTTCTACGATATAAACGGTTTGTTGTCCAAAATGTAATTTTTTTGATTTAAATATTTTTCTACCACTGCTGTGTTTTATGCATCCGTGCATGTTCATAATAAAATATAAAATAATTTGGAATCACACCACGTTGCGCTATGTGGGTGCAGCTGTCGTCGAATACTTTTATTATTCGACTGTTTTGAATACAAATCATGTGTTAATACATAATCATGAATGTGGTTTTCATGTGAAAATGTTTCCTCCTGACCACCGTTCCGTTGATTTAAACTAACGTTGTTTATAAATTCTGTTTTGTAGTGCATCTGATCGAGTGACGCGGCTGAACGTCCTGCTGCAAAACTGGCAGATGCTCGAAACACGCCTAGACCAACTTCGGGGAGATCTGCGCGACGATGAGCAGAGTTTGGGTGCCTTGGACATTGCCTTACAGGGTGGTCAGTTCAACAATCAAATGGTAACTTCGGCAAGGGTTGCTAAATTGCTATCTGAAGCGAAATCGGATGTAAGTTTTGAACATTTTTCTTCTTGAGTTTTTGTTTTCCATTTTGTTGGTGGTTGATTGATTTTCCTATTGTCTATGAAACGCGTTTCCCATCGTACTGCGAACGTTCCGAGCAGTTTCGGGGTCGTTTCTGCTCCGGGAGCAGCAAGCGCGTATGTTCCCGATCGTTAATAGCCGACCGTGCTTGGGTTTTCTGGTCACGTCCCGAGACACGAACGTTCTACGGGTTCCACGGAATCAACGTAAAAATACAAATTTAATATCGCATCACACGCTGCAACACCGTTGCTGGCTACCAACGCCATTGTGGAATCGTAGGTGGTGCCGGATCGCACAGATTACGACAAATAGAAACAAAAGCGGAAGAAGTTATTATTGGATTAAGCGCTAAATTTTTCAGCCACGTGTGCTGCGGCACACCACAATTTGCCGAGTATGTAAATTTTTAATTGGAATCGTACTGGTTTCAGCGTGCAATTCAGTTTGCACTTTACTTGTATGTATGTGGGTGTTTTTTTTCCTGGATTCGAATGGAATTTATTCTTCGTTGATTCGTTCACAACTCGCAATGTGGCGTAATATGAAATTCGGCATTATTTCGGCTCTGGTACAAAGGATTGAGCGCGGGAGTGAAGCTCGCGTCGGCTTCCTGCTAGCAGACATTTCGCCTCGTCAAGAACCTGCTTTGTATGCAGCGCGTCGCTTTTCATTACTACGGGCGCGCATCATTCCGAAGTGCCGGGAAAGAGTCGATACATATAGTTTGCACTCCAACTCTCAAACTCCTATAGCCTCCAACTCCCTTCCTGCTTCCCCTTTAGGACTTTGCAACATTCTATCTTTATTGAACTCTGTTTTTGACGTTTCCGGTGCCTTTTCCTTTGCAGGGCTGCACATTTTCGGAGATCCTCACCGAGGGCTCCTTCTCAGACAGCGGCATCTCCGACGAGGGCTCCGAGCACGATGTGGGTGAGCGTGAGCGGCGCTTGACGGCAATCCGTCGCCTGGTGCGACAACTGGAAGTGGTAATGGCGCCGGACAGCGATGCCAGGGTGCGAATGCGAGAACGTCTGGCGGCGGCGGAGGAAGAACTCCGCACGCTGCAACATAAGTGTCGATCCATTATAGTACGGACAGCGGTCTCTACAACCACACCTCTAAGGTAAGCACCAAAAAAACTTCGGAAACATTTGCAGGACATTATCGGACATTACAAAACATTAAGGAGCGTATTGGAAGCGTCTAGACTACTTCTCGCGAACGTTTTTGGCATCAGCCGCAGCCGAACGATGAAAACTATTAAATTAATTCAGTTGCTCAGTTTTTGTTGTTGCCTCCAAAGTGTTGTTACAAGTTTTGATGTGTTTCGATATGGCGTTCACCATTTGCGTCTTCGTCATTTGCAACTTTGTCCCGCGACTTAACAGTCACGAGGCTGTAAAAGGTGCGCATTAAAAGTTACACCATATTTTACACCTCGCGCTCGTGTTTGCTTTTTTTTTTTGTAACACTATTTTCTGAGAATGTGCGAGAGCAGGAACGAGTGATCGAGCAATTCTTGTGTCCGGTGTAGCAGATGAGAGAAGCGTGTTCGACAAGAAAAATGAAGCGCGCGTTTAGACTAATTTATTAAACGCAACACCCGCTGCGTTCATTTGATTAATCGATGCCGCGAAACTACGCGCAGCGAACTGCCATGTGCTACTATTAATTATTGCAGGCGTAGACAGTGTATCAAAACTTATTGGCCATTGGAATAATAGTAAATAATACTTCAAAATCGTAATTTTACCTGAAAAAATTTATATTTTTGATTGTCGGTGATGTGCAGTTAACATTACATTTTCATTATAATGACTTTCCTCGAAGTGCACTTCCCATAAATGTTTAAACCTCAGCACTCCCGAATGTTTGTAATGGTCGACCAAGGAGGACTAAAAGAATTAACGCGTGATTTGCTTCCCCTCTGTTGCAGCGATTCGGTGGTTGTGGCCGGTACTGGTGGCGACCCGGACGACTCGCCGCGCCCGTCTTCGTGGTTCAAACGCGTGATGCGTGCCTCAACCTCCTTCCAGATAGCCCTGCTGGCGCTACTTTTCCTCGCCTGCTGGCTGGAGCCTCATTGTTGCGACAACATGAACAATCTCAACCTATCGCTCAGTCCCCAACTTCACTACGTGCGAGGGCCACCGCCGATCTAAGCAGGCGCCCTATCAAGTGAAACATTAGTAGGTTTAGAATATACAATTAGCATTTTTTACATATTTTAAATGAAGTACGAGTGCGATTACTAGTTACTTCTATTTTAATTTTATACGAAGATATTTACTTTACTTACAAACAAACCAGGTTCCTTACGTGGCTATTTTATATTTAAATTAATATGTTTTAAACATATTTTATCGGGAGCGGTAAGTAACGCTCAGATTTAGTAACAGAGAGGCCATCAAAACGAAATATTTAACGATAGAAAACATTTTTAATGAAATTGCGTCGACAATTTTTAAATGTACATACATTTTACGATGATAGTATACACCGGGTGTAAATCAAAAGTGATTCTATTGGAATGTAACATTTCAAGCGTCAGAAAATCAAAATTTTAGTATGATTGATTTAATTTTTTGTTTGATATATAATTTGGTGCACTTTTTATTTATGCTCGGCTAATGAGATGCATTTTTACGATTAGATTTCAAATATTTTCGAAGCGAGTCATTGCGCATCACACACACGGAACAAGAATAATATATGTTGCTAAGCTTCTTGTGAATTGTGTATATTGATACAGTTGTAACATGTTGTTATAGTAGGCGAATGAAAAGTATTGTTTTAAGTACGTTTATGACAAACTAACCATAGAAGTAAACTTATCTTAAATTAAGAGAGTAAACGTTTACCCCTCGCGATTAGCATGAAAGATAGTATAGATGATGAAGGAGTATTTATTACGCATTATTTCTGTTAAAGTTTTATGTGAATTTAATGCATGCCACCCACCTTCGATTGCAACCTTGAAGTTTAAGCATTAGTCGATACCTTGCATGCAGTATATTATATATATTTTTGTTATGATTATGTTGGCATATTTTATTGTAATTTCCAATTTACATTCAAGTTGTTTTATATGTTGTCAGCTTCCCTTTAATGTATTTGAGGGAAGAGAATGTGTTCATTAACGTTTAGTTTTTTTTCTATATTTTAATTTCAAAATGTCGATTACGACAACAAATGAGCGGAAATTCGTGTACTTGAATTATGCACGCGTTAAATGTGCCTTTATGCGAACAGTTTTCTACTTTAAATAAGAGAGTACACGTTTTTTGATACTACAAATGATTATATTGCGCATTATTGCAACGCAATCTGCGTGCGTTTTCGTATGATACGGAAAGATTGCATTAGACGTCGAAGAAATAGAGTTATAAGAAGTAATGTAATGCCGAATATCTTGTGAGGTTTGATTTCAATTGTCTTAACTTAATATTTAACGTTTGCATGTTTACTTAATCTAAAGAATGTTCAGAGCCAGTTTTACGTTTTTGCATGCCTTAAGGTAGTATAGGCGTATTTTACTTGAATGACTAATTATGTTAACATTAATAGTTGAGAAGGTGGAAACTGTACATTTATTTTACATTTTGTGAAAATGAAAATTTTCCATCTTCTCTGCTGAACAATGTGAAAACGTTTAGATTATTTCATTAATACGAAGTTTCTTTCGACAGGTACGTTCATCTATCATGTACATGTATACATTGTTTGTAATGTTCTCTTTTTTATCTAGGAATGTAACAGAACATCTTTGTAAGAATGCCACGAGGCATATTTTATTTAAATAAAATATATTATTTAAAATCATCTTAATATTTTTTTATTTGCAACCCATAAATTTAACTTATATTATTAACACATTATTAAGTTTACATATTCTATATACATTTAAGGCTCCACATAACTTAAAGGAAACGCTTATTCATTTCAATATAAGGCTTCGTGGTATGACAGTAGATAAGACGGATCAGGGACACAGCATATTTGGATCTATGTCGATGGTGGTGTAGGTTCTCCCGCGCACCGTAGTTTTGACACGCTAAACATAACTTAAAGGAAACGCTTATTCATTTCTACATAAGGCTTCGTGGTATGACAGTTGATAAGACATATTTGGATCCATGTGGCTCCCGCGCACCGTAGTTTTCTAACTCTAAACATATAAGACCCCTACATATACCAATTGATAAGACAGCCAGGTGGCTCAGAAATATACAGTATGTGCTGGCATGCAAAGAATTCTCGGTTCGAATCCTAGCCTCAATCCGAGTTTTACTTAAAAATAAAATAATTTCTAGTTGTGTGGGTTACTCATCCACCATAATCAGAAATGAACCGGAGCTTGAAAGAAAGGAGGATATGGAAAGATGAGGAGTAGGAGGAAGCAGAGAAGGTGAAAAAGGAGAAGAGAACGTTTTTAATTTTTTGGCGGCGTATCGTTCTATGAAACAGTTTAAGCTGCTTCGAGTGCATCCATTGCTCCCGGCCCGACCTCCGGCTACGCTGCCACTACGCCTCAGCCAGGATACTCAACCACCTCAACAATTTTTATGGTGGGGCATCATCCCTGAGAGAGGGAACTCCTTATAAGGACTAGTAAAATATTGCGATGTTGTAAGGCGGCACTTGAAATATTTTTCAAATTCTTGCCTGACCCTGAAACAACAGAAGGGGTACACAAAGCACGAGTCATAAACTGTTGTAACATTTCTTTATTTAAACGATATATAATTTCCAACAAGTAAAATATTTATTAAACACATGCCGCCATTTTCAAGCAAGTCCTACAACTTGCAGAACCACTCATGCACTCATAGAACATAACAAAGGAAATAATAAATTACTTCAAGCTTTGACTGAATGGAAAGGAAAATTGATATACAGGGTGATATAAATAGGTAACTACTATTTAAAAAAATAAAGGGGAAGCAAGAAAACGCCAAAATGATATAACGGGAAAATTATATACCTACAGGGTGTTACAGAAAGAAAACACTTACAAATAAAAGAAGGAAACACAGGAAAACCTACACCCTGCCATATTTTGATTTTTCATTGTTATTCGGGGAAACTAATATACAGGGTGATACATTACAAAATAACAATTTAAAAAAGGAAATGCATAGTTCTTGCATTCTTTTATACCGGTTGTTTCAAAATAAAAACAACTAATATTTACACTTTTTTCGTTTGATATTACAGGGAACTTATCGACAAGGTTACAAACAGAGAATGATTTCACCAAAAAGTAAATCTAAAGTCCAAACAAAACACTCGACTAGGTCAAATGTCGAGTGTTTTTCAAATGATATCCTGGGTAATAATTAATATGGCAGAAAGAAAAGAAGGTAATAGTGTGGCGACAACCTCATACGTCAGTCGAAGCACCAAACCCGAAAAGGACGAACGAAATTCACATTTCACAAACATTTCACTATTAATACTAATACTAATACTTAATACAGTTTAAGAAGATGCCCTCAGGGCGAAACATGTCAACTCAAATATATAAATGTAAATCCAAAAATCACTTATAACTTTTAATAAATAAATATTTTTCAACTATACAAAACTGGATTACGTATTCAACATTGAAAGTAATAAAAAAATGAAGTAATAATACTAATCGATAGAACAACGCACACTTCAATTGTCAAGTGAAGACGTGAAGTTGGCGACAAGAAATATGAGGCAATCACTACTAACTTACCAGTATATCGAAAACACATGAGTAAAACCATACACTGTAACGAAAACAAGAACATGGCCATGATAAGAAATGACTTTCGATATTAAGAAATTAAAATGCTATAAAAGTATGCACTAATTGGCGATAAATCCTAATTCTAATTTGGCAATTGTGCTCGCGGACTTTAAATTAAGATGAAACGTTACTTTTAGTAATTCTTTAGGTACCATAATAATTATTGGAGTAACATAAGCTGGAGATGACCACCACAAACGCGCGCGAAAGATGTCTTAAATGATGAAATGTCTTTTATTTAATTCGCGTTTAGAACAACACTCCGCGCATGATAAATCATTAATACAATGCTAAACAAATATTATGCAATGTGCCGATTTTAAATGTAGAGAAACGTGGTCAGCACGAGATCGCGGCGTGTCAACTAACGAAAAAACGATAAGAACTGGACCGTATGCAGTGACGGACAGCGTGCGAGCGCTGCACTGTAGGGGTTGTGAATATCAAGGCTGCGATATTACAATACGAATATTACTGAATACAATATACAAAACTACAAACACTAAATAAACACATCATAATAGGAACATATAAAACATAGAAACCCAAAATACGATACTCGTGGAATGGAACAATAATGTTGGCATATTTCCTGATTTACGCAGCTGAATTATAAGAACATAAAACACGATTTTCTTCGCTTTCCTTTAAAATTTTGCACATGCAGCTTCCTATCAGCCAATAACGTCGTTTGAAACATGCTATCTGCATTTTAATGACATTGTACTGCACATTATAAGAATCGCAATGATAATTTTATAGTAAAACGTGAAGTGTGACTGTAATTGCGTTATTTTTGTGTTCGTCGACGATTACACTTGCAATCATCACAACCGCCACTCTTGGGCTCGCGCTCTCCGGTCCACCTGGCCGTTCTTCAATGCTGCGAGCGGACACAGCGCGTCGATGAGAGATGAATCGGACGCACATCTACCTTGTCATTATTCGATATTACGACACCCACTCGCGCGCACCGCACGGCATTCTTCTAATAATTGATTATTGTTGTTACCTCGTTTCTTCGCTAATGATATGCTTCTTTGTACGAATCGCGCCAGCGACATGCAAGCACCACGAGACCAACGCCAGTCAGAATTCAGTCAAACCGTCAGAGAGCTCGAAATGATATTCCAAGCTTTCATAATTTAGCAAAATTGAACATATACCTACACACTCACACATAAAGAAATATATTATGTATGTGGTTATTCGCATCAAAAATAATCCTGGTGTTAGAAATCGTCGATGTAATCATCGACAATTTGCCGAATGGATTATGCGTGATAATGACAAGTAAGAAATAGAAATTCGAACCCGTCGAGAAACTCGTTACGAAACAAGGGTAGTATGTAAGCAATTTTGTTTTGATTTCACGCCGCGGCAGAAAATGCCTCCGATTAAGTTCGGTTTGGTTTGGTTTAGTGTCGGGCTGACGCGCGACTCTCGCGAGAGCAATTCAATCAATGCGTCTAATTCGACGTGACGCGTTTTTATCCTCCCCGGATCGTTATAATAGTTTCCTAGCCGATCGGGATTCGAATTCGATAGGCATCTCGCGATGCCATGGCGGCGGCGTGCGCCGCTGTTCCGAGTAAAAGTGTAAAACAGCGCGCGCGCGATGTGTGCCCGCCATTATTTATGTGCGTCAACGACGCGACCGCAATAGACAAGACTGGATAATCGCATTTCTCGCAGGTAATACGTTACCCGAGTTAATTTGACGCTTGACTGGAATCGGCCGTTGTTTTACGCTTTTTTTCTCTTGCTTCTTCTTCGTCTTCTTCATGCTGATGGACCATCGACATCATCCGACGATCCAACGGTCTCGGAAGATGCGAGTTTGGACTCTTTTTTTACCTTCTCATTGCGGAGTGAATGCTCGAGCCTCGGTGTTCTCCAAGTTGGAAGCTGTGGTGGATCATCGATCGATACAGAAACTTCAATTAAAACCAGTTTGGATGTTTTGTCTGCTGTCGATCAACATCAAGTAGAATCTACTCGTCTGGCCGCAGTAACGAAAATCGGCACTTCGTTTAGTCTTCACTTTGAAATTCATCAACGGAAAGAAAATCCGAGAATTCTCGACATTTACATCTTCCATGTATTGTCACGCCGACGACAAAACGGTGCTTCGAAGCTCTTCGAACTTTAGAGCCTACGACTAGGAAGCATAATGCTACTGGTTGGATGTGCTGGATGCGTTGGGAGCATCCGGCGGGCGGCGAGGCACGTAGGAAGGTAGTTAGCATGCCGGTCGGGACGCCGGTACGCCACCGGCCTGCGGAATACGCGGACGAGCGCCGCATGTTAAACTTTCCTTCGGTGACTGACGACGAACGCGCGCGCCGGACTGTTTCCCTTCGCGACAGCGGCCGATACACAGCAGCAACGAAACAGAGCCGGTGTAGAAGACCAGCAACGAGAGCAAACCGCGTGCGGGCAAGGGTTGCGGTCGGCCGCGACCGACCCGTCGACCACTCTCCCGGTCGAAGCAATCGGTCTGCCACAGCCGCAGTTGCCGCCGCCACGCACGTACCACACGTCCAGCACGCAGTCTAGGTCAGAATAAAAAGGATGCGGAATGATTTTAGTGTAAGAATCCAGGCCAACGAAAATCAATTTTTTGATACTTCTATAAGGAAACACCAAGATGTTGTAAAACCCTTGCACGTTTCGATACTATCACAGAAAAATCTAAACACAAGGTAAACAGATTGTCATCAAGTGGTCCTCAAAATGCATTAGATATTAAATTAAAACAATTTCAACAACTTGAAGAAGAAGTCCTATCGATTTACAACATAATTACGAATTGGGAACACATCCATAGATATATTTCCAAATTCAAATCAAGAAATTGGAAGTTCGAAGTTAGTTCCAATTCGGTTCTTAGGCCGATCAAAACTTCGATTCGTAGAAAGTTTGGTGCTTGAGCACTGGGGCTGGTACTTTGCATTGGGACGTGACGCGGCGCAAACGCGCTTCCAACAGTAGTCGACTGCGTCGATCGAATTTTAATCGCATTTCTTACTGATTCGGCACGACAATGGCGTCGTAATTGCCGCCGGTCGCGCTCTCTAATTGCGACAGTTCGCATTGCACACATGTTGACCCTCCAATTCCCTCCGAACGCAGTATCCTCAACCACATCCAAACCCATTTATGCCATAATTCACAAGCGGTGCCGCTGAGTTCTTTATCAAACTCCAAAACCCAAAATAACATTAAACAAGCAGACTTTAATTTATCTCCGATCTTGTTTTTTGGCTTGTTAACTTGTTAAGCTTCTATTATCCGCCTACTGAAACCAAATTTCGGTAAAACTAGTGAGGAATAAAAAAACGAAGCTTAATTCCATCTTTCTTTTCTTTTCGCTGTAAAACGAACACGTCGTTAACAATGCAAGCGTAGAGATGGACAATGATGAGTCCACCAGGTAACGTTTTCGGTCTTATTTAGGACCCAAGCTAACAAAGTTGTGACCGTTGAAACGACGCATGTTTATGAATTAGGGGAGACTGGGTACGGTTGTGACAATTTGTGTTTGATTACCAATAATTTTGTTAATTTACCAGTTAGATCGTAGAAAAGTAACTTTTATGGTAATTTGTACATTTATCTATACAAGAATACTAAAATGTTGGCCCTAAATACGACGTATAACTAATAAGATAAATTTAAAAAAAAAAGTCAAATTGTCACAACCGGCCACACACCAAGGACGGTTGTGACAGTGGTTGGGTGCGGTTGTGACATGCAAAAACATACACTAAAATGGCCATTCTCTTGGCAAAAATCTAGTGCATTAATATGAATGTGAGAGGAATGATATTCCAGCAATAGAAAAACTTGATGTGTTAGAGAAGCATTCGAGAATTTCTTAAAATGTTCGAGAAATGTTAAGAATGACACATCCTGCATCTAATCTGAAGGATTTACAGTTCCAATTGATCCCACCGGTCCATCTCTAACAAAATGATCATGATAACGTACTCACGGGAATACAAAAAAGCAAAAAAACTGCAAAAAAGCATCTAGAAGCAAAAAAGAACAACTATAGTAATGTTACAACCGTACCCACAAAATTTGTCACAACCGTACCCGAACCTCTTTTTCGAAAACAAAAATTCGCCATGACTTTGTCGAATAATCTACGTAAAAAGCAAATGCTTATAAATAACTACCAATGTTCAATTTAAAAGAAACAAAAAACAGAAGTAATCTATCTGTATACAAACAACAATAATTATTAAGTGAAGCCGTACAAAAATATTTACTTTTGACTGTCAAAAAGCAATGTGGGCTCCTAGTTACGTTAACGTCGCGCAATGACTGATGCAATACTAGGGAAAGCGTTCAAATTTGCACCCCGCTTCTTTATCCTCTTGCACCCTCCCCCGTATGACGTATAGTTTCGTTATTATGACGACTGTCACTACCGTACCCTGGCACAACCGTACCCAGTCTCCCCTACCTACGACCGCATCATGTTTTTTTGTTTTGCCTTTTTCCTGCAATACCTGCGAGACCTGCAAGAATCATATAGCACTGGTGACTTCTCACGGAAGGCATCTTCAAAGCTCCGGCCCGAAGACGACAGGAAACGCCTTATCTTGATCAACCAACCAGAGGCAGGAGAGAAGCATGGCTCGTAAAGAATACGAACGTGCTACCAGCAAACAGGCGAAAGATTCATTCACTTTTCCAAAATATGAATCGACCAACAGCAACAACACAACAACCAGAAACAATCATTGAGAAGCACAACTCAACAATTCTTCCAAGTTACAATGTGAAAGAAGAAAAAGGATAGCAGGTGCGTGTGTGTACGTGTCCTGATTTTTTATGAGCGTGAAGACGTTGAGGAACTTTGTACTTTGTACCTTTTGTTCATCTTCATTCTGTTTTTTGATCACATGATCACGATATACGATAGAGTCATGTGAAGTACGGCGATTACAAAGTATGAACACATAGATAGTGGCGATAACGATAATTACCTCTTCTACGGCAGCAAAGCAAGCACTCAATTACCGAAGCAATTAATGCGTTCAGGCGCGATAAAATTTCTAAACGGCCTTAATTCGTCACGATCCGATCTGATATTCACGCCATTTAGCCGGCAGAGTGTGTTAAGTCGCCGGCGTCAATGTGGGGAATGCTAAAATTAAATTCATATTTAAATTGAGTAGACGCGTAGATATTTCAGCACTAGTGTTTATTAAACGCAATAAATCAGCTTAGTGTTTGGTGCAATTTATGGCTTGCATAATGTGGAACTTTATTTTAGAGGAAAAAATTCAAAATTTTAGTGATATGAAATGATAAATCAAATTTGATGACGCAATGCACTCGCATTAGAAACCAATTTGCGGGCATTCGAGTTTAGGGGAGCTGTGAAATGACCACACTACAAGGGTGAGGGTGAAACAAGCATAATTTAATGTGTCGTATCAGATTTCATACTTGTTTCAAAATTTTGACGACCCTTCTGACCACGATATAATTTTATTGTGGGCTATTAGTGGTTCTAATGGCTTTTGTAATATTTTTAATTAAAAATAGGTAGGATATATTCGAAAAATTGTAAAATTAACGTTTGAGGGGTGTGTTAATTAGAGTGAGTGTGAAATGTCGTGTCCAGACAACAACTGTTGCGTCACAATCGAGAAAAGGACACGAAAGGTTGAGAGGACGAAAGTCGGCAGAACGCCGCGAAGAACGCGCGCGCGACGCGCAAGCAAATAAGGCGCACACGTCGAGTGGGAGGCCGGAGGCGCCGGGGCGCCGCCCGCGCGGGCGTCACGTGACGCGCCCCCCGCGTTCCGGCCCCGCCCCGCCCCCGGCAAACGCGCGCGCTCTTGCGCTGCCCAACTCTTTCGCGAAGGCATCAGCCCATTCAGCGTTTACCTCGGTCGTGCGCGCGATCAATGGCCGAGTGTCCGTTCCGCTCTTCGCACGTGTGATATACACACATCTCGAAAACTCTCCAAAAATATTTTTTATACACCTAACTTTAAAATATTGCCAAAGTTAAAATGAGTGCAGTGTAATTTAAATTTAAACAAAAATAATATCGGACATTAGTGTTGTCCTGTCGGTGGCAGGGGGTGGTTTTGTGTTTAGTTATTTGAAAAGTGTTTGATAAGAGCCTCGCGCTGGAGCATCCGGGCGGGTTCGCCTCCTCGCCGTGGGCGGCCGTCCTGGGCCATCATCACACCGCAGCGGCTGCAGCGGCGGCGGCCGCCGCCGGCACCATGATGCAAACAGGCGACCACCATGGATACGGCGCTCCGCATCACCCCGGCGGACCCATGGACCTTCACATGCCGCAAGCATTTCCCTACTACCGGTAAGATAAGATAAGAGATAAACTCACTAAATAATCATCCCTTGGAATTATCCTCGGAAAGGATGAGCCACTTGTTGCTCATTTGCATAAGGTAGAAAACTCACATTTGAAACACTCAGCCACACCGCAATTTTAATGAGAATAAATAAAGATATTTGATGTACTCGTAAAACTAATTGAAATCACACTCGGATGCTGATGTTCGTCGTCATGATGCCTATGCTGTTAGCGCCGCAGGGGCGCTTGACACCCCGGCGTGCGTTCGTGCGCTGTGGCTAATTTTCGAGCGGCTTCTTGTCACCGCGGGACTCCTTGACTAATTCTCCACACGACGCGACAATTATTCACGCACAGGTGAATGAATTATAATTCTCGCGGGCGCGACACTCAATTTTACCATCATTTTACCCGAGATTAAGCGACAATTTATTGAAACGTACACCGATTTATCTTTGATAGTCACAACAACATGTCACGAGTAATTTCAACAAATTTATAACAAATTATTGCGTGTGAAACTTTTTCCATTAGTCAATATTTATTTATCTTATAATATTTCGAGTGTGCTTGAAAATGCATTATCGATGATGATGAGTTTTTCTTCGACGCTTAATATGTGCGGCAGTTCGGTTCACAGTTTACCGTTGAAGAGGACAAAGACAAACAATTGTTTCTCAAACAAACCAGCTTCTTAGAACTTTTAGTAAAAAGCACAAGGACCAAACGTCAAACAAAGTTACTGCATTGAAAATTGAAACAGGTGCATATCACGTAGGTGTAACAATTCTTAGAGTAGAAATATTTATCTTTATCCAATTAAATTGCTAATTTTATCAGGATATAATCACACGCAATTAAAATGACAAGTCTTTGTGCTTAATTCGTAAATTAGCAGCGAGTTAATCGAACGTTTACGCGGCGCGGGCGTGAAATTAAACGAAAATGAAAAATATGCAAATGTGCAGCCACTTCAGGACAACTGTTTCTATAATTTCGCTACACTGGAAAATAATTTAATGCGAGTCGAAATTAGGGTGTGCATAGGGTGTGAGCTTAGTGGCGGAATGTCGAAGACTAAAAGGCTAATGTCTTTAAAGGGGGGGCGAAAAAATTTGCAAGTCTGATTTTTTTCTCGACACCTTTTTTCGCACACTGCAGACAAGGGTTGCAACTTCCAGCAGCACGTAACACGTCGTGTGATTATTCTTTAAAACACTTCTAGCATCACCTCTACAACGCGAAGAACTTTAAGGTCCTTCCGCACACGTTACACTAGGGAATGTAGTCTCTCTCCCCCTTGGCGTTTGAATTTTTTCCCTTGCTCGGAAGCTAATATTGAGTGCGAATAAGTCATCGAGTCAAAAGTATTTACATTAATTTGTTTCTGTCCTCGAGGAGCTCACATTCAAGACTTTTTTCTGTGTCTTCAACTCGTGAAATACACACCGCTTTAATTCTTTAACTTTGAATATGTTTAAAGACGCTCGTTGGGGTGGCGTATATTTATTATCGCGATATTAACTTATGATTTATCGAAGTTAAGCGCCCGGAAAATGGCCTGGCGCGCTTTATAATAAAAAATAATGTTTGCCCGAGGGCTTCGCGACGCCGGGAAGAAAATGAAGAAGAAAGCGGAGGACTTGAAGTGGTTTAATAGCGCGATAATGGCTTGTTTTGATTGCCCTCAAGAGTTGTAAACATTCTCACACTTCATAATTTTATCTTTATGGAAGTATCTCGGGTGGAAACGGAACAGACTCAACAAAAACATCATAAATCATCCAGATTTAACTAGAATAATTTAATTAATTAATAAAAAATGATATTTTCGCCCTAAAAAGCTTTCAGCTGAAATTTGCTTGTGGTTTACTTTTTACTTGACGCCTTCTATAATATTAAAACCGAGTCCAACCCTCACCCTCTAATAAATACATATGTATACAGTTTCTTTCCGGGCGCCTTTGCCGCTTTTTCCGATGCGTAACACTTCAAAAAGCATCCTTTGGTATTAAGTGACTCGAGACCACTGAAAAAGAACCGAGGAGGAAAAAAAACCGCAGAGCTTGAAAGTTGCTTCTGAAAGCACGAAAAGTGCGCCGAGTGGAAAGTGCGGCGGAGAGCACAATCCAGATGAATAAATAATATATTCGAAATTTATTTCCGACACGGATGCGGAATTGAAATCACCGAATTATCTGGCCTCAGTCAGATTGAGATTTTCAATCTTTCATGTTTTTTTTTCTCCCAGTGATGAAATTAACTTTTCCATTACTTAAATTAAGTAATAACAAATGACTATTTAAAAGATCATGTTCGAGTCCGTTAAATTATGCGCGCTGTGTCTTAAGTCAAGACTTAAGTCATTTCGACTTGACTTAACCAGTCGACTTAAGTCACTTTAAGTCGAATAAATAAACATTTCATAATCTTCACCGAGACTGTTTACAAATTCACTTAGACGTATATTGAGATATTTAATTTTCAAACAACATACCGTGTGTTTGCAATAATGGAAAAATAATTGAAAAGAAAAATTGTTTTTTCTGTGAAAAATAATAAATGATTACATAGGTATATTTCACAAAACCTGTTTGATCAATTTCAATTTACTTTGTTAGTTTCGTGTAGTATGTTAATGTAAGAGATGCCATCTTATCGAAATCTAAATTGATGTTAATTTACTCGGTAATAATTTAACATTATTAACATAATACGCATTCGATTCGGAGTACGGCCTTTCCATGAGCGCTTGACGAGTGTATTAATTCAAGCATTAACTGAACAAATTAATTAAGCGCAGCTACCAAACTGGATTTCGACGAATTCACTAAATTAACTTGGTCCGGACCACAAATTAAGACATTTACAATTATTCAGAATCTCTTTCAAAGTTTCAGTGATATTTTATACGAAAAATAATCAAAATAAATTTACATTTTGATACCTATAACTTTAAAAACGTATTATTTTCCTTCCCGAATTTCCTAATCTCATATTTTGATATAAAAAACCACATTGGCATAATATCCATCACATCATGTATACAAATTAGATGACATATAGGTGCGCGTTATAATATGCATAATCGAAACGTAATCATGATGATGCGAAAACACGCCGCATCGTCAGACACACGGAAGGCGTTATCATCTCTTTATAAGAAGAAAGAAAAAAGCACCCTGCAAATGTATGCATGAAATATGGTGGCAGTCACCCTCTTGATCATAATGCGGATTTAAAAATTCCGCATTTAAATATTACATTACCTACTGCTGAAAGTTGAGGACGAGATTTCAACTTCGACACCCGACGCGAATATGGGATTATGTTTTTATATCAAACAGAAATTTAAAATTCAAAACTTTGTACGCCTTAAAAAACCTTAAAAGCAGTGGTACCATTTCCGAAAAACGTTTTTTAATGCGTTTTATACACGCAACCTGAACGCACGCGACCCACACACATAATTAGCACTTAATGAGCGCGAAAGAGCATGAAATGAAATCATAAACGACCACTTAATATGCACTAAAACGGTGATAATCATGTTCCGCTTTGTTGAACAGTAATTTTATCAAGATTTAACTACTTAACACCTAATAATTCAATTAACAATGTTTTAAAAACGTTTTAACATCTAAATTTCGCATCTTAACGATTTAAAAGTACCCAACAAAAACTTCAAGACTAGAGCAATGCGAATAAAAGATTCTAAGGGTAGCAAAGGTCTAATGCATATCAATGGACTACCACTAGACTACTAGACACTATATAGAAGACGGGAGTGTGATAGTCCGCTTGTCTGCGTCTTGATCGTCCCGAAAAGTCGATTGACTCGAGCGTATTTTGGCAGTCAGACTGCCAACTGCCATCTCATGTGTTGGAGCGTTGGCGCATTCGGAAATAGATAGAAAAGCTCGCGCGACGAGCAAAGAAAGAATGAAAACAGCGGACAATCGGCAATCGAAAAGTGCTTTATTAAATCGCACCCGAACCCGCACGGAGCGTCGCATTGTGTGCGATATCTAATCGAGAAGATTTTCCTTCACCCTCGGGAGAAGATTGGCAGCAATTTCCGCATACACGTCACACACATCGCAAACAAAGAGACATTATCAACGTGTATCTAAATATTGCAAAATGTTTAATTTACTCACCTTCAGATGTGTGTGAAGATTCACCTGCAGAACCTGAAATAAAAATAATAAAAATAACATTGTGCTTGTTGCCTGGCGCGCACGCCTTAAACTAATTAATAATTTTGTCTCAAACACACTCATACACACCGTGCTCGCGCTCAAAATGAACACATTAATTTCCATGCGCTTGTCCCATGCACACACGCATCGTATATCATGCGTTAAGTACTTCATTTACTCTCATGTTCGTTCCCAACAATCTTAAACACAAATAAAACAAAACTTTGCAAAGTTAAATTCTTCGCGTAAAAATTTTTAAGTACTCCAGTACTATTCGCATGGATTTTTATGTAATTTATTAAAAATTTCATCTCAATCAATCCATATCACGCCGTTGAGAGTACTTAGTACGCACTTAGCGCTCACCGCGGCGTCCCGCTCAAAAGACAGTCACGCTCGAACGCCTTCCTCTCATCTTGCAAGATTTCTCAGCCGTTGCTTCGCCCAAGTCTCCGACACTTCCAGCGTGGCTGAAATTAACGCCGCCGAAGTTAACGTGCAATGCGGAGCGTAAAATGACGTCGATGTCGGCGTAGATCGAAGGAAATCGACAAATTGAAAACGAATCGAAAAACACTACAAGTTATTTAGTCGTGCTTCAAATATTTTATTCACCGACGCCCAGAATACGCTCTCGGCTGTAGGTAATGCATGAAGAACTAAAAGTCGAGAAGCGTCACCGAATGAAAGAAGCTATTAAGTCGAGATTTTGATCGGGAACTATTTTCAAATGTGTTCAATACCTAAGCAGATTACGTTTAAGTAGATTAAAATAAATTGGATCAAGAATATGTGTGGTCGATTTGACATAGAAATAATATTTATATTTTTATCAGTTGTAAGTAATCAAGATCAACCAGTAGATTTTCTTTATATTTTTGTATTTTTCTTCTTCTACGTTTAATCGTTTTAGACTTTGAATTTAAAGCCGTGTTTGCTTTATAAGCATCGAAACCAGCTTCTGGAATTAGTGGCGCGCGGTAAGGCATCCCCCTGAGGGTTGATTGATCCCGCACGACGACCCAAAGTCAATGCATATTAATCAGCTAGACGCGGCAGCATCCCCGAATCGGAAGTGCCTAATTTATGCGCTGAGATAATTCAACTTTGCTTTATTAAACCACTATGGCTGCTGAAGGAGGAGATAAAATAATAATTAACTTAATTAATGAATCGTTTTCGGCACTCTTTCACGCGCGACACAATGAATGTTGTCGTGCTGCTCGCGAGTGTTGTAAAGTACAGCCTGTGTGTCGAAAAGTTAAAGGATGCGGCGCCAAGACACACCACAAACACAACGAACGCAGGGGTTGTGTGTGAGTGTGTGTGGGGTGTCTTTGGCGGAAAGTAACTCTCGTGCGTGTCTCGTGGCTCGCGGCCGGCGGAGAACACAAGATTTCAATTAAAACGACACGCTTAGGTAATGAGGCCGCAGATTTATGGCCGGCTGCTGATTATTATGCCAACGCTCACCACCACCACCACAACAACAACACCGCGGTGGAAAGATGCACGATTTTATAAAGTTTTAACGTTACGTGTTACCTACGCACTCAATTTTTACATCGGGATATTTCATGCCCACGAGATTTTATGGTTTTCATCAAAACTTGCATCGTAACTCTTAATTAACGCGAGGTGACAACTCACAACTTAAGAAATATAAAACAAAATAAAATGTTTTATGTGTGAAAATAAAATCACCCAGAGTATTTATTATGGCAGTAAATAATAAATAATCAATTAAATTGGTTTTGATTTTGTGTTTTGAAATTGAAATTCAAGCCGTATAAGTATAGACGCGAAGGATTCGACATTGTCTTGAAATGATTATCTTCTGGTCGGCCGGCATCGCGAGACCATCGAGAGGAAATTATCGTCGCATAATAATCACAACATCACAAGCTCATGTGCCGGCACGACAAAGGTACAATTTTCGTGCGCGGCGGCGGCTGACGCTTCTTTCCGCGTTATTATGCGATCGGCCAACACACAACAAAGCGAGAAACTCGAGGCAATTTTTATGCATGGAACTTTTTATTTGAAAACTCAAAACTTTCATATTGTGCAATAAAAAACGCATAAAAAGGTCCCAGCGAATATAATCCAACTGAATTTTGTTGTGGTGTAAAAAAGTTTTCGAAATCGAAATAAATAGAAATAGACATTTGAAATATTCAATCGAGAATGAGATTGATTTAAAGCACTTTCAACGATTTGAATATCTCGCATTTCTAGCGCAAAATATTTCTTAGTTTAATGATTGGAACCGTGTCCCATTCAGAAATGCTTTCACGGCTTTGGTATAATCCACGCGGGCGTGAAACGAGGGCGCATTTCTCATTGAAAGCCGTCGGACCTTTCAAACATCCGTATGTAAAGCAGGCGCGTACGCCGTAAAAGGCGCTCCCGAAACGCGAAAGAATGCGCCTTTATTACACAGGATGCAGGAAAAAATCGCCCTTAATTGTATGAAAAATGCGCGACACTTTTTCACCCAACATTGCGTCCCCTTTGAGCAAGAAAATGCACTACGTATTGTAATCCGGCGTAGAGTTATTCCTCTGCTTCTTGCATGAGTTTGCACGTGAAATGTGACTGCGGCTTCTTTACCTGCTGCAGTAGCAAACGCGGATAACAAACCGATATCGATATGAACGCGCAAAGAAGTTGAGGACATAAGAGAAGGACAGCACGCAGCAAAGCAAAGGAATAGATTTGTAATTGGCCATTAGCGGCAAACCGGCAAGAGAGGTTGTTGTAGGCGAAGACACGCGAGCTGTGTGCTTATCTGTTGCGTGCTCATCCGTCACTCTTATCGGGCGGCTGTCCGACACACGCTTTTAGCGCCTCGTCGGCAGGCAAATATCTGCAAATTTCCCATCGACAAACTACACCACTACTGAATTATATTCGTTAGAATATTCAGCAATACTCGTGTGTAGTGTAGACACATTTTTTCGGTTTGTTTGTTGTTCGTTGTGTTTATTTTGAACGTTTTTTTCGTCGATATAAGAGAGTGAATACAATTGAATTGGTGGAATGTCGTTCCATTCACAAACGAAACAAAACACGACGAAACTGAGCGACATCGCATTGTCTCTTTGAGTGTGCGCGCGCGCGAGCGCGATTTTCATTTCCATTCGGACGCGGCGCATCAAGTCGCATCAAGCGAAAGGAGTAGACGTCAAAGTTAAGTCCCGACACAACTTCAAACAAAGCGTCATCACCGATGGCAATCACCAAAACTGGTATACAGATATCCAAAATAACACAGAACAATGCTTTGAAATCAAAAATCATCAAAATAATTATACAATAATTCAATAAACAATGAGAAAAATTAAATTTCTAATCCAGTATTGATAAAAAATTAAACTTAAAGTAAAAAAATTGTAAATAACCTACTTTTAAATTTATAACAAGCGAAAGTTAAAATTATGCAATAAAATACATGAATTTAAAAAATAAGATTAAAACATTGATATGACAATGATATTTTTCTGTTGTTAAAACCTGCAATGATGCAAGAATCTGTGCCAGTTGCAATGCAGTCAGTTTTATCTTCGTTAGTTGATCTTGTCCCGCTACACTTACACTCAATTTGTCGTCTCGAATTTCATTTCAAATTTCATCACATAAAAATAAAATTTCCATCTCAAGCTGCACATTCAACTCGACCTAGGTACTGTGTAACAAACGCCTTGCTATTTATTGCACGCGAGTTGCTCCTCTTATTTCAATCGTTATCGCCATAATTTGAATTTATTTTACGCAACACGCACGCTCGCGCCGGCGTTTTCATAACAGCGCGCGATATTAGGCGCACACAGCTGTCTATGATTGCCCAACGTGATGCAAATATTACGAGATGTAAAATCGGCCGAGAAAAGTGTGTAAACTAGTGAAAATGGCTATGTAAAACATCACCGATGAGTTTTTCTCATAGGGGAGCTGAGGTAGTAAAAGCAGCTAAAAGCTAATAATGTGAAAAGACAACCAGAGTTACTTTTTACGAGCCGAGCCGAAAAAAACCGCACACATACATGCGAGGAATATTGAAGGTTGAAGAAATAATGTTGGAATCTTGTTGGGATCATGTTAAAGCCTAGTATGTACAAGTTTTGTGTCTTGTAGACCTTGCAAGTTGCTTCGAACATGCACCAGAGGAGAGAAAATGTTAAATTTTAAGCGAAAAAGAGGAAAATCTTGTAGTGCCAGGACATGTTCACGCTTTACAGCACGTAAACTAAACCAAACATAACAAAAATTTAGTCTACAAGATCTGCTTTAGAAAACCATAAAACTAAAATCTATAATATAAAAATGAATCGCAAAATCTGTTGGTAAGCGCATAACTCAACAACGCCTAGGTCAATTTGGATAATTCTTTTTTTAAATGTTCGTTAAAGTCCAAGGATGGTTTTTACGGCGAGAAAAATTTGAATAATTGTCGAGAAAACCCTAAAGACAACCCTTTTCTATAGGATAAAAGTTGGCATTGATATTCAATCATAGTTATAGATAAATAGTTGCATCCGAGATGGCACGTTGAAGTGCATTATTAGCAATTCTTTATATAATTAATTTCTTTAAAATAAAATTGCGAATCTTATTGATAGAATTGACACATTGCTTAAAAACGAATTACATTTTTATTATATCGGTAGGGGACGAAGTCGCGGGCAAAAGCTAGTTTTAAATAAAATTTTATCTATTTCGCGTTTTTGAGTTTAAATTTGGCCAAGGACGATTCGGCAACACGCCGAAATGTGTATGTAGATGCGTCCGGGATATGGTAAAGAGGGATGTCATGTAGCGGACATAAACCAAGCGGTCCCGGAAAACGTGTAACATGTGGCCTCAAGTGGTGCGCCTCGTAAAGTTGTCGGGCATGTGGTGGTAACGGCCCCAGGAACGCGCAGCGCGACGCATGTGAATGAGGACGTCGTCGTCCTTTCCACCATCGCCCGTAATGACAATGTGATGAGACAACCCCCTGCACACATATACGCATTATACTCAGCCGATAACTTTCAAACTTTGATCACAAACTTTGTTATTTAAAAGATCAAAACCCGGCGTGTGCGGACAACTTGGCTGCTTAAAGGCAAAGAAAAGCAGATTCTGACATGTCTTTGAATACCATATACTGTATTTGGCTCGTGTCCTAACATGGCAACATGCGCGAACAGGCACAACCCTCCGATTGTCGGCAGAAAGTTATTTTTTCCCTTCGATGGACCCATCGAACTTCTGCGCTGAGTTTTTATCAAGAGACGTCGACCGATCAACAAAAAGTCGTTTTTCTTAACAGAAGTAGAAGCGAAATAAATTTGTTTAAGGCAGTTGATGTGGTTTTGAAGTGTTCTCACCACTTGATATCACTTGCCCGAAGCGCCCCGCAGCGTTGTCGCGGCAGCCACGCTTGGAATTATAAATTATCATTATTAATCATCGCGAGGTAACACCTGAAGCAATGTAATGCAGGCAGGTAATGCTTGGAGCGTGTGTGAATGTGATGTGTAAATAAATAAATTGTCGCCTCACGTTACAAGCCACACCACGATTTATGAAACAAGATTCTTACAGAAATTATTTTACTATTTGACTTTTTTGTAATTTATTTTTTCTTCGTTTTCTGTTTCAGATATCGAGACGATGCCCTTTGTTGGACAGATCGGTAAGTCGAACTACCGAACTCATTGAGTTAAATAAATTAAATGGATGTGTAGTAAAACCCTTTGTGGAATGCGCCTGCGATGTGGACACGGTGCGTGTTTTCTTGGAAGTAGTGTCCGAACCACCGAAACGCAACGTGTGCAGTTTATCTCAGCGGCGAAAACTGGTTGGATCGAGTTTTTTTTTCGGCACTTTGTCACAACTCTTCAGCGCGCAGCACCGCCGAGCCATTATTATATCGATCGATCGATCGATGAGTTTTTGCGCGCGGCTAATGAGGGTGGCAAATAAAACCAAAGGGACTAAATTATATCTAAACCATCAGCAACCTGTTATGCGATTATATTATTAATTTATTTGCAAAAAGTATGAAATTGAAATTGTGCTTTGGGTGCTCGAGTGCGGCGCAAGTTAAAAATCAATGTTATTTCCGAAAACCAATTAGACCATAATTGGCGTTCGCGGATTGTCCGAGGCGAGTCTTTATATGGGCACGTATTTGTTTTGAGAAACGATCGATCGGACGCGCGGAACGCGCCAACGGCCGTCGAAGCTTCCGAAACGCTCCGCAGAGATAACTTCAGAACGTGGCACGCGTCATCCACGACGACAACAACTGACGACAGCCATTGAGAAGCTCGCGTTGCGGCGATATAACACCTAGTAATCGCGACGCATTGAATAATGCATACAAGGATTCATACAACGAGAATAGATCTTAGGCAGGCTGCGAGCGTACATGCTGCGAACTAATAGCGCTTGTCAATGCATCAAAGTAGCAGCAAACTCGATCGGAAAAGTGTTGGAACAATGCGCAGAATGTTTCGACATTGTCTCGAATATTCGAATTGCTTCGAATTGTCGACCTGAATGATTTGACGAATTCGCGAATCTTGTGTGCACGCGATGAAAAGTTTTTGTGCGCCGTGGCCGGTTTTTGCCGGGCACGTTCGCGAATGCGGCGAATGCCGGCTGAAGAAGAAAGAAGTCGAGGAACACGCGCGCGTTCCAGCTTCCGATGCTAACGATTAAACTCCATTGTGTGTTGTGTATTGTAGGTACGAATCGCAATCATTAAAATGACAATGCGTTTCTAATCAACATACTAACAACAAGAAAAAGCAGATTTTTCCGAGAATTAAATTCGTCAAATAAAAAATCGACAAGAATGCGATATTTAAGTTATTTAAGTTGAATGGCGAAAATATGAGTGCATTCCGGGACAGTCCGCATGTGCTGTTTATGAGATTTCTAACTGCCCTATAAATCAACACCCCAATGCGCTAGGAACGCGTGTAATTAAGGGGTGACTTCCATATCCACCTGACGACCTAAACTTCACTCTAACTCACTAAACATCAAGTCAAAACGCAAGAAATTAAGATTTAAATAGTATAAAAATGCATTTTATAGAACTAATTAAAAAGATATGTTTTTGATGACCTTTGCAGTAGTTTCTACTCGTGATATCAATTTCGTAGCAAACGTGCAATTCTCTCCTCGCACGCATTTGTTTATCGCTAATTTTTTACAGCGTCAGCTATTCAAATGTATCTCAACGCAAGCGCTCTAGAGACTAGAAATAAATAAATAAATAAAAACTCACCAATCGAGTGTAGAGCAATGCAGCACGAGCCAAATAAAACACTCCTTCAACATTTATTTCTTTGCATGAACGTGTATTTGAAAACTATCCGTTACCGCCGCCAACGACTTCTGTATCTGCATGTATCTGTAGCGTATTTGTTTCAACTCGCAACTTCAACTCCAAGTAGATACATCAATGCTGCGATAAATTAATAGCGAATAATTACCCGCTCGTTTGTTCGTTTGTTCGCTAGCGGGATCCTTTTACATCCCGCGGATCTGCCAGCTTACACGCCGCTTACATGCGTGCGAGTCGGTTTACATCGGCCGCGTACGAATTTATGGCGCTGGCGCGCTAATGCTATCGCAGATCTACATTGCGTCGGTCGCCATGCGATATGCGCTATTAATTGGCATACGGATCGAACGCGACAGGACAATTTATACCAATAAATATAATGCGCTTATTTGTAACGACCATACTCGTGCGCGCACAGGACCCATTGAATTTCGATATCCGAAGGGGTATAAATTTCATGTTATGTTTAACTAGTTGAAAGAAAAACTTTGGTTGAATTAAATACACTGAAATTGGAGAAATTAATTTTAAGAAAACATTGAAATACAATGGTAGTTTAAGAAAACAATAAATATATTGGTATTGAATGTCGCTAATGAAAAACGCTCGGCATGTCATTTTTAATCACTTTTTTGCAGGTTTACTCCACGAAATTTTATTATTTTATAATCTTTTCTTATAGAGAATTTCTCGTAGATTCAGAATCTTCAAACCGTTTTTCTTCATCGTTTCGAATTTCCGAGATAATCGGAATCAAATTTCAAAATTGCTTAATTTTTTTTGAAAAAGCGTTTACCCAAAAATGTCCGCACTTTTTTTAACGAAATTTTTTTCCTTGCCTTTTTGCCGCCTAAAATATTAAGAACTGCAGCCAACAATAAATTAGACTTTCCTCTCCGAGGTCTTTTTACGCGCGCCTGACTGCGTTTTATGATATGACCGACGAGTCATGCGCGTCTCGTGCATCAAACATGCGGCTGTCGGTGCCGAACTTAGAGAAGTGTCCTTCCCCACGCTCCCACGCATATCATAGTAGTATTATCATTGTATTATTTACACCCGCAGGCGAAACGAGAAAAATTGCGTAGCATTGCTGCGCACTCTAATTTTCCTTAGTGCTTTTCGTCGTGGTACAAAGTATAATTCACTAATATGACAGCTTATGACAATACAAGAAACCGCAATAAAAAAAGACAATGAACTTTTATTGTTTCATGCAAAAATCATGTTTTTACTTACGTTTTTCCTTCTCTCGGCCTCTTGTAGAAGGTATTTGGTATCTTGAAGATTTATGTGGTTCATTTCCGAATCTGTAGACAGAAAAAAGTCCGAAATAACTAACAAGATGTCTCCACAGTCCACGTGACGCAAACAAAATGATAAATGAAGCACAAGCGATAAAATTAATTTTGCGCCAAGGCACAATTTATTTTTTTCCGCCGTAGGGGAAGAAGGCACGCAAACAGGAAAAATATGCTCACGAGCGGGGTTGTTTTTAAATAGTAATTTAGAGTCATCTATCGATGATATCGAGAATATTGGCATAAAATTCCCAATTCGAACTCTTGTTCCGATGATGACTTCAGCCTGATGTTCATCCCCCTCCCCGTGCAACTGCATCGACTGCATTAAACCTACACGGAACTTATTTAGGGGCAGGCGGCAGCATAGGGGGATGAATAAAACAGGCGCGCATCGCACTTGACGTGCTCATTTCGGGTGGCGGTGTATCGCGATGATGTTGTGCGGATTACAGTATCCTTCGGCGGCTGATCTTTGGTTTGCTTCCAGGAAGCCCGCCGTGGACGAGGTTGGCAACCCTTCATCAGTCAACGCACGGTAAGTACCCACAGCATCATTTTTTTAAAAGCTAGCTATAGAATTTGATCCGTGGTGAAATTGAGCTGAATCTGAAAAATTCGTGTGTGTGTTTTGCGCGATGATGCTCGAGCGTAACAGGTTTGCTGCGCTGCACGTGGAGATAACTGCGCTAATTATGATTTTAAATTTTAAACGAACGCGCAACTTTTGTAACGTAATAACTACCGTGCGATGCAATTTCGAGTTAATCGCCTGTAAATTATCGGGGACGGGACGGCGAGTCGTCTTCTGCGCTGCGATGAGTAGACGACGCGAAAACGGCGCGAAAAGATGCGACCGACGCGAGGCATTTTAATAAACGCGTACGTGAGCGTCTTTTTTATTCGTTTCGCCGGCAGATAATGACGGAATATCACTAAAACCACACACAATCCACCACAACTATATTAAAGTTTATATCAAGAGAAAAAAAAAACAAAGTAAAGTAAAGTATAAAACTTTAACCTTCCAAATGACACACTTTCTGTTAATCAAATTATGTGAAAATTTATTACAACATAGTTAATATATTTTAATATATTGTGTAAAAATTTGGTTAAAATTAATTCAAAATTAAAAGAATTATGATCAAAAAACTATTTTTTTCTCTGGATGGATGTAAAATTTAAAGAAAATATCCACTCTTAAAATATATGATTTGTGAATGAAATTTTTGACATTTTTTGTTGAAAATTGCTATTCTACACGTGCGTGCTGTTGCGCGGGTGGACGACGGGTGGAAATTTATCCAAACGCCGGTCACGAAGCCGCCTGTCTGGGTCATCAGAAGAAAAGCGAGCCGCGCGCGCGTTTGCACACTGCAGCTACAATTCTACAACTACAGCTGTGTCACGTTTCGGCATACGTGTTTCGGATGTTATTGCGCGTTCGGCCCAAATATTCGCGCCACGCACGTTCTACGCACACACGCACGTACACGCTATGCGACTACGCGACCCGAAATGCGCGCCTCCTATCAATTTCACATCAACTTCAGCCGCATTTGACTTATTGCAAGTGTAAACAACAAAAGTTGGATAAAACCCTTAGCCCCATCTATGATAATAAAATGAAAACTGAAGTATTATTTAAATTATTTGAAAAACTGGTTAAAATCCACTAAAAATTCAAAATTTTACCCTAAAAAGTGTAAAAATTTAAATGGATGATCCTAAAATGACTCTTTTATAGAAGGTTAAAAGTGACATATGATCCTATATGACTGGAGGATATTAATATGTCAGGAAGATCCAAGTTTTGGATTTTCCCGGTGTCCCGCGCATGTTTCCGCATCATTTTACACGCGCCCCCGCCCTCGAAATCAGAAAAGCGCTTATTTTCCTCTCCGGCTCCAACTCTCCTTCCACTTGCCTGCGAGCACTTCCTGTTTGGGCATTTAGAATGCATGAAAGTGTCATCGATACGGCGATATTTTATGATTGGAATAAGCGAGAGTAATCATAAGCGGAAAGATACCCCGACGGCGCGACGGATTAAACCCCGGGCTTCGAAAACGGACGCGTGTTGCCGAGGGTGTGCAAGAAAATCGGTCAAGGGAGATTCTGACCCATCGAGCCGAATTAATCCGAGCAGCGGTCCATAAGCGCGACACTGACCCCCTGCATGATCTGAACTTAATGCTAGATTTGCGCCGATTTAGTTTTTAATGTTTCCGAAATGCCTCCGGAAGGGTTTTCCAATCAGAGGATCAAACCGTTTAATTCCAACGAGATTAAAAAATTCAAAAATTTAGGTAAACCTTTTTTAGCTACTGTTTGAAGATAAATTCATCCAGTCATCAATTTTTATATCTACACAAGTCTTGAAGCAAGAGTTAAGTCTCGCAAGCTGAAAGAACCAGTTTCAATATAAAATTCTTTGAAAAACAAACGTCTACACTGTGTACACCTACAAAACCACTTTTTACTCTACATACGCTCGGGAAGGAAAAAGAAGACAAAACAAATAAACGCTGAATAACCTTATAAACATCATCGATAGTAGGCAAGCTATGATGCCACTCAAACCGCAAACTCCAACTACAAAGGGTGGAGATATGTATGTGGTGATGATAAATTTGCCAAGATATAAGAAAATTTGTTTCGCGTATGGATCGCATGATAAACAGGTCTGTGGGGAGGTTGCGAAGATGCCGCGCCACCGCGTGCGTGAATAATTGATCAGGCGAACGGAGATTTTGCATTTCCCACATTTCCACACACACACAATATGCTTCTTTGCGTTCGAAACATATGCGAACCAAGCCCTCTTTGTCTCTATTTCGTAATAACATGCCACAAATGTGATTTATCGCGATATCTATCAATTTTACAATTTTGCACATTGCAATATTTATGCAACCAACTACACTAACCTCAAAATACCTATAACTTAAGACCTAGTAAATATGACTGGATAAAATCTTTACTTTTATTTTATTTTTCTTCTTCTCTTTGAGTTTTTTTTTATGATTGCGATTGTGATACCGTCGAATTGGTCCGGTGTTAGAATTCGGGATTAGGATCCAAATGAAACTTTTTTTGTGTGCGCCGAAAAGAAGGTGGAAAGCATATTGACAAGGATTCTTTGATGACCAAAATTACAATTGGAAATTGAAATGGAGCCATAAGTTTAGTCTTATCGCCGCTGTTATTGGGCATTTGGAAGTTGATGGCGGCTGACCACCGGAACCTGTATGGAGTGACCCCGTCTAAGGTAATAGCTGATCAATGATTCAGCAACGGAGTATCCGACGGGGCAGTTCGCAACTTTTACGACTCTTCGCTCCCAGATCAACTCGAATCTATCTTAATATCCACCATCCAAGGGTGGAATTTTATTTTTTTACTTTTACAACCACAAGATAAATAAATAAATAAATAAATAACTAAGTGGAATTTTATCAGGTGGACAGCAAACGTTTTTGATTGTTTCGTCAAACTTTGCATGTGAGGTCAAGTCATGAGCTCCTAGGGTTGTAATCCCAGCGGACATTAGCGAAACACACGCCTGGATTATAGCCACAGCGTTGGGACGTATTTGAAAAGGGACTGTGGACTAAGCTTCGGACACGATGCACCTAACTCTTGGCCTTCCCGACCTTAAACGACGGTCATTATGTAAACAAGCACTATCTTTATCTGCGGCTACCGCCACCACACACAAATAAAACCCAAAACCAAATTGTAAGAAGTCGCCTGCTGACCAGTTGCAAGTTATTGAATCAACCGCTCTCGCACGCCAGCTGCTGATGTTGGACGCCCAGGGGGCATTATGGATGTTATGGGTTATTCAGTCGTGAGATGGGATCGTTTAAAGCAACCGCGCCGCGACTACTTTCATTCATACATTCGATTTCGAAGCATCGAATCGCCTTCTATCCGTTGAGTTGAGTTTCATTCAATTCCTGTCCCCTACTACTCTTGATCTACGTCCAGAAAATATTTTTATTTTGATCATATGAATTTTATGAATGGAGCTATAAAAATACCGAAATTGGCGCTTGCTTTCAGTTATTAATTGTATAATTTTCACATTTAACGAACAAAAAATTTACAAAAGAATTTCTTCGTAGAATAATGCACTGTTAATGAAATTAAAATCTTTTCCCACGATTATATGATTAAATTAATTAGTGCATTTATTTTGGCTATTCATTATGTTTATTATGATCAATGTGACATTTTGTCATTGAGCTCGGGACGTGCGCATTGTTTCACCTTTCTTAATCACTTCATTAACATAATTTCATGCATGTCATGAGTCTCATGATGTGTCATAAAACTAACTGTTGCTTCATTTTAGTTTAAAACACAAATTTCAACAAGTCTAGACTCATAACAACTAAAATATACTAAAAACTTTTTGTTTAAAATTTATACAATTATTTGCTTTTATAAAAACAAGAATTTAATAACAAAACAAAATTGAACAGCAAACAGTTGTATCCTACACGTCGATTAATCTTCGCAGGACTTTATTGGAAACAGAACAAATGTCCTGTCACCTCCCAATGTCGAATACAACTTAAGTTTCCGACACTTCCAAATCCACACCGACAGCCAAAGTTACAATTACAATTACATTGAGAAATTGACGTACGACTAAAGTTCCACTTGCAATATATGCAAATTAAACCGAAAAAAATAAACAGGATGAGAGTAAATTAAGGCACCGGGAAGAAGAAATGAGTCTTCTTGATGAAAATGCAAAACCAGATAGTGATATAGGTACAATGTGCAACTCTGCTGCAAGAGATGCAAATGATTGAGCACTGGCGGAGCAAAGGAAGAGGCGAAAGGAGAGTCCGTCGGGAGTTGCGAGTCTTAATGAGTAGCTTGTCTTCTGTCTGGCGAGCGCGTCGTCGATAATTAAGACAAACACTCGTGGGAGAGACGAAGCGACGATCTTCTTATACCTTGTGCGACGCAATGTATAAATTTGTTCAATTTAATACGACTGAATCATTTACATCTAACATAATTTGACTAAATTTTTACATTTTTTGCTAAACTTTTAATACTTTAATCAATTTAGTTGATTACTTGGATAAAATGCACATAAAAATTTAATCAAACAAATTGTCCAACTTGTTTACTCGATGTTGATGAGCTCAGATGAGATGTTATCTAAGATTGCAGTGCAATTTTTCGTTAATTTGTAATTTTAGTCGAAAATTTCGTCGAAAAATCGAAACTTTAACGGGCACTTTAACAGTTTAGCAGATTGCTTTTTATTTTTATTACTGCTTGATCGCAATCTCGTGCGCATGCCGGCGCTAATAAAAAAGAAGCGCGGATAATGAAAGAGACTCGAAAGCACTTTGCATACTGGATGCGACGGCGACGTCTTGGGGACGTTTTTCGGATATTTCTGAAACATTTAACACGACATTAACTCGCACTCGCACGCGCGTCGACAATCGGCTAATTTACTCGACTGGAGCAAATAAAAGACGCAGAAGAAGCAGCGAGAGGACTTAAACTAAAGACGAACATCGTGGAAAACAGATCAAAAAGGAACAAATTTGTTGCTTCGTTCGTGCATATTCACATTTATTTCGGGAAGGGAAATAAAATGCGATGCGCCAAATTACAGGACTTACAGGACGATATAATAAATGGTCTAAACATGTCTAGAATCTTTAAGAATTTTGCTGAAATGGCAAAAATTTAACCATGACATCAATTCACATAGAAACATTTTTGTTTTTGACTAATTTCTTCAAAATTCTAAAAATAATAAAAAATTATACAAAGCTTGCCCAAAAATATTCTGTAACTCAACTCCTCAAAGAATAATAACAATAACTTATATAATAATCAAGTTATTGATCAATAACTGAAAAAAAAAACATAAATTTATTTGTTTCTTCAAATTTTAATAAAAAAAGAAGGGTTGCACCATTTTTATGTGCAATTTGCACGTCAAGTCAAGTCAACACCAAACGCACTCATTCATTATTTCATTTAATTCTTTAATTCTTTCTTTTCTTTCCCCTTTAGAACGTCCGTCCATTCATTAAGAGCTTTCCGGGTGATAAAACGCATAAACTCAACGCGTAGTTATAATTAAAAAATGCCATCGCGCAACTTGCAAACAAAAAAAAACAGGAAAAGTATTTTTATGTCCTGAAGAGAACAGAAAAAAAAACGTATCTCAAAAGGGGATGTTTTTCTCGCGTACATTTACACCTCGCAATCTCGCGTTTGTTTCATTACCGAATTTAACTCCCCGGAATAAAATTTACGATCTTCATGGTCATTACAAATTTTTTCTATTCTAGTACATAAATAGCAAGTGTTACAATGTATTTCAAGTGTAAACACATCACACTTACTTAATTATTAATACAAATTAATAATTTGTCATTAATTTTTACATTTTAAAACGTTTGATGAAAGATTAGAAATTATTTACCTCTGCGGTTAATAATAAATTAAAATCCAGGCTTTATAATTTACGCTTTGACAATGATTTACACATTCGCGTTCGGTTCGGTGGTTGCAATTGCATCGCACATGAATTTACTACCTCAACTACTGATGACTCTACTGATATACTCACAGAAGATGGTTTAACGCCGCGCGTAAAATATGATCGGTGCGCGCCGGTTTTGTGCGGCGTTAACTCCGTAATTAAATCTACGGATTAAACATATTAATTACGAATGCGTAAAATGCCCGCTGCGCGTAGACGCGCCTAATAATTCATAAGGTATACAAGACTCGCAAAGCCCTTTAACACTTTCACACACAATTTATGATTGAATATTACTTTTTTCAAAAAAAAGCAAAAAAATGTTTTTTTAAATAATGAGGTCATGACGCATAATATCGTGACGTAATCGTCGTGAGAACACGACGACAATTTCTTCCTCACACAGGAGCCGCAAAGTGATGATAATCATGACGAGTGTCATGAAACTTTTGAAATATCTCTGCCACAAGCATCTAATTTTGCAGTTATTATCCACAACTCCGTTTTAACAACGAAATTAATTATTTTAGCAAGTAAACAATGTTCCCACCATAAATTCACCACTTTTTCGAAAGTAAATAAAGGCGCAAAACGCAGCGAGGAAAATTTACGACCTCGGATATTGTTTTATACAGCATAAAATTCGGTAGCATCGCGTGGAATGCGCAAGATGTGTTCGAAATGTGTCGACGGCGGCGATAAAAGTGATAACTTTATTGTTCATAACTTAGAGCGTTGCAGCAATTTCGTGTGTGAGACAACAGTCGGGACAAAATTGTTTTCTCATAGAAACCAGTATTAGCTTCCTAATTTACGTCGAAGCCGTGTCCAATCTGTTGCCACAATTACAGACAATAAAGGAAACCAAAGATCTCTCATCAATTTAATGTCGTTCGTTGTTTTTTTTTTTCTCAATGTTGAATTTGTGTTTGATTTTCGTTTGGTGACTTTGTGACTTCGTTGATGAAGAATATCGAGTCATTTATTTGCTCAATGATTAAGCCCGGAATTACATAATGGTAAGGCAGGAGCAGAGGGTAATAATAACCGGCCGCCACGACCGCCAGAATTATACTTATTACACTTATTCGCTGCCGCAGAGAGAGCAAAAGCTCAGGGGGAGACAGTGTAGTAATAGCCCGCGTTGTGCGGTCGCGGCGCAATGAAGTAATTGCATTTTCCGCTCTTTTAGGACCGAATTTATCGTGCAAATTCCCCGAGTGCTAATCTCGAGCTTAATAATTTTCGATATTAGATGATGATAAATGATAAATAAATCATTTCGACTTTGGGTTGGGTCTAGGCTCGCAAATATGCGTTAAAAACTCACGAAATGAAAATAAGATAACAAGAAGCCTTCTTTGATGAATGATGGAAGGATGTTAAAGGGCTTTCACGCACTATCGATAAACTTAAGCCGGATAATTAGTTATTTTGCGGCGTGTTAGCATTAGGCGTTGTGTGTGTGCGCGAGAGCACAATTAGTTTTACATTACGTACGAATTTTTCGTCGTTTTGCTTCGCTAATCATTTATTTTACGCACTCAGAGTCGTGCCCCACGCTTCACAACGTCATTAATTTTATAATTAAACGTTATACATTATTGGGCGTTAATTACGAACACTAATCTTTTGCCAGGCCATTCGTTGGCATTGATTAAGTATGCTAAATAATATTTTCTGCGTATTTAAAGCCAAAATCTTATTTTCTTTGAAAGTAAATATACAACTGAGTTTATTTACACAAAACCCTACGCAGGATGAAATTAAACGTTTATTTGCTCGCACCAGAGGAAGTGGGCAGGAAATAATATCGATGGTCATTGATTGACACGCTCAATACCCTCGACCAACTCGATGATATTGATAGAAACAACAATCAATATTTACTCAAGCGCAAAAATACACTTTCGCACTTCACTATTGCTCACTTTTCGTAATTTGGCACTATTGCCACACTAGTCTATTTATCTACGAAAAGGGCGATGAATGTTTGCCAAATACCCGAAACATCTTTCATTAGCATCACACTTTTTACCGAAAAATAACATGATTAGCTATAAAAGTCGATTCCCTCGGGAGTTTAACCTGAAGAAGTAGAACTAGTTCTCCTAGGCCGCGCTGATAACTTTTTAAGACCCGAATTTATTTAGTTTGCGGCTGGGTCATTACCAAATGACGACCCTCGTCGGACCCTCACGCCGCCCCCTTTCAGCTTCTTTTTACGAGCGCGCGTCTGGCGTTACTTTCGCCGACGATAGCATCTTAGTAATAGTTTCGCTCACGTCTCCCTGGAAGCGCATAAAGCGTATTCCTAATGCCTCCAAACACACCTTCGGTGGTTCAGTTCTAAACTTTTAATACACATCAAAACCTTAACTTAATCACAACACCTCTTGTTGCTTCGTGTTGCACGTAACATCAACTTTTGTAAGATTTGTAAGCGAGGTGTTAATGCAAAACGCATAATAAGATCTGGCGCGGGAGATGTTGTCGCAGTTATAAGATTAGCGCCGGCGGTGTTTAACCTGCTGGGAGTTAAGGAAATGACTCGCGAATGGCGCAGCGCCCCCGCGGCCACGGATTATACGCTAAGCCGACCGAGAGGGAAATAACTCCGGATCTTAACAAGAGTTTGCACTCAACGAGACGAGCTCCGGAGCGCTCTTAACGCGCTCGTTTTACACGTTACAAGAAATGTTTTCTTGGACACACACTCGTGTAAAAAACACGCAAATAATTTTCGGAAAATATTGGAATGGATTTAGAATTCTACGATCACCAAGGGAATATGTCAGACAAATTCGGGATTTATTGGCGTGAATTTGCTATTTATGAATACTCTGGAAATGATGTATCTCCCGAAAGATTTCAAGCTTACGCTGCGGGTTTTTTATATCATCAATCGGTGAAACCATCCGTAAAATTTCTAAAAACAGGAAACAATTGTTTCCCAATCGATGCCAATACAAATTATCTTAGCTTTTTGTGTGTGATATTACCTATACGCTTTGATAATAATGTCAAATTGTCGCGGGAGATGAAATTTCAATCACGGTGCGCCCGAGCTGCTCATTTTTGTTTATGGCCCTAAATTATAAGGTGCGCGCGCGTGTAATGCCGCAATTTCGGTCAGGTCTGAAGCTGTGATTACAGACACCGCGCAAGCATCGCCTCTATGTCGTGGTGCGAGATGAGGGCCCATTTCAGAAGGGGAGGTTTGAAGTAAAGTAAAGTAGAGTAAAGTGATGCTAGTAGTAGTAGTATGGCTAGCCCATGCCAGGCAATATGTTAGTCGCCATAAATCATTGTTAGGATGACTAACATGACTAACAGCCGTCGAAGACGCGCAGGACGGGAGCCCGACCGGCCAGAAATATGATGTAATTTATATGGAAATGCGTGGAAATCTTTGTCATTTGTAGACAAAGATATGAATGAAAAATTCACTGTCCACGCACGGAAAACACAAAACCACCCTGTGTGTGCGGTGCTGCCATCATCTGCTCGCCAAGATAGGATGACAAGGAGATGTGAGATGGGGTACACCCCCACCCTCGATATAATTTGTCAAGTCGACCATCGAACCATCAGTCAGATTTTTAGATATATAAAGATTATTTACGTCAAAGGATCAGAGGATATCTTTGATATCAACAATTATTACAAACTTTAAGGGTATGAAACTTGGAACTTGTGTAATCCAAGTTTGACGCCGAAGACGCTCATGTTTGCATATTGCAATTTGCATTTTAAGTACTACTGGTACTTGGTAGTTACGTTGTTACTTTGATGGGTTTGCGTAACCTCATCAAAACAGATTTTTAAGTAATTTTAATAATAACTTAAAAACTACTTACTGCTTAAAATAAAGTCCTCATAAATGACCATCTTCTGACGCCTGTAACAAGGAAAATAAAACGAATTTAATGATTACTCATGTGCTGGTTTAATTCGTGTATGAATTCAAATTCAGTTTTGTGTTACAATGATGATGATTTGCATTTAAGGGAGCGTGAGTTGTCAGTCATTTTAATAGCATAATAATACACGGCCCTCACAGCTTCGGGGTGCTGCTGGTTGACGCGATGAAAAGCGCCGCACGGCAATATGTTGGCAATTATTCATCGCTGCCACCCTCGACGCGAGACCCTCTCATCCATGCGTGGCGCGCGCGCGAAAGTTGTCCCGCCCGAGGCGCGAAACCGCCCCGAAATCAGATTTTAAATGCACATATTTCAATCCATTAGTGGGCAAGTAGGCGAAGACCAGCAGCAGCCGAGCCAAAGCAGGAGAGGAGCAGGAGCAGCGATAATTTCATTTAGAGCTATTCGACACTCAACTCAACTCTTGTTATGCAAATTTTAATATGGAGCAAAAAATATGTACGTAAAATATTCAATAACTAACAAAACAAAGTTTTTTGTTGTAAATTTTAAATCAGAACAGAGAAAGTGGTGCCTTCAAGCGGAGCTTACATGAATCTAAGGGTGGAAAGCAGTGAACTTCAGAGTTTTCTCACTGTGCGGCGCTAGGGGTAAATTTCAAACCTTATCTTTAGAATTTCAGCTTCTAGACATCTCAAAAACATGTTATTTTCATATAAAAGACACAAATTTTTATTTAAAATTTATAACTTATTCATTTAATTCATTTATTTATTTTAAACTAATATGACTTATTTACTAAAACTACCCTTAATGATTACTATATGTGTCTGCATGTGTATTTGTGTGTGACACAGAATGAACATCTCTTAGGGTCGCCCAGAAACCACCCTTCAGTTAGGGGATGATTTGGCGTGCGCTTGTCATTTAAATGCTTCGTGACACCAATCAGACCGATAACAAGTGTCCTCTTGTCGCTACGAACCCACAATGTATTTAAATTCGACTATTCTTACAATTATTTACCACTACTAGTCTCACATCTTAGGTATTCTTAAAAGTCTTGAATTTAAAATGCGACCAAATTAAACGTTCTAATTTCACACACAATAACGCGCACAATCTAATCGTCATAAGAAGCACTAAAACGTAATCAGAATTAAGAATTAACCACGAGGCAAAGAAAGACTAAAGAACTCCAAAGGGTTGAAACAAAAGACTGAAGGGTTGCGCGCGTTTTACAAGCCTCCACAGTGCTATTTTTCGAGCGTTGTTTTAAATATGTATCCTTATTGGACACGCGAGGATTGCCAAGCAGCAACGGCTGTTTCCGAGATCATTTCAACCCTTGATACAATAAATACTCTGTAAAACAGCGAGTAAAATAAAAAGCGCACACAAAGAATACAAAGAAAATCAAGGATATTGTCGAAATCTCTCGAATAACACCATTTTTGATAGCTGTGGATATCCGCGGATATGTTGCAAGTCCTCAAAACGACAACGGCGAGTTGGTAAAATGTAAATTCCAGCAATAAAACTAAATCTGCGCAGATTTACTCCGTGGAAATAAGCATGTCATAACCGACGAGATGATGTCGCGCCAACCCCGCGCGTCGTAAAGTTGAGACACACCAACCGCCCCCGAACCACCCGCGATTATCCACCCTTATTCTCGTGTTTCTTGCATTTCCATCCGAGACGCAGATCGGGGACTATTTACCTGCGCGGCGTACGTCGCATTTCAATCAGCAATAAAAATGTAAAACGTGTAGATACTTCATTTCGAGATGAAGAAGAAGACGAACAATTTCAAACAGAAGAAAGTTTTATTCCAGACTTAAAATATATCTGAGCTTAGAATAATTGCAAAAATGATGCATTTGCATAGGAAAAATAAAGTACTAGTACTACATAACAATAAAACGTTAGCGTATTCTGACGTGAATATATCTACTGTAAAATTTGCGCAATTTCGCATTTGAGGCACTTATTCTCGGCCCCGCTATTCGAATTGTTCCCATATGTGCGTTGGAGAATGTGGGATAACACTTTGAAAATCCGAGCGCGCCAGCAGGGTCGGAAATGCAAGTGATGCGTTTTAAATTATCAAAGCGGAATGCCCCGAACGTCCTGCGGGAGCATTAAATCGTTCACGACTTGTACGCGCCAGAAAAGAATGGCAATTTCGCTCAAGTACATGGTTACTAAGAAAAAAGGTTTTAAAAAACCTTAACAAACAAATGTCTTCCCAACACACATCAGGATAATATATATTTTAATGTAATATTTAAAATTACATTACTAATAAAAAATAAATATTTAAATATTAAATAATATAAAATACTTAACAAGTATTTTCAAAGAAATGTGTTAGTTTGCTTGAAAAGTAGATTTTCGGATGTAAACACACAAGAAACTGATAAAAACGCTGCAAATTTTGTGTAAATGTGTTCACTAGTGACATCTATGGTTTCTTTAGAGATTTAACCAACGCCTATCTCACACTTCTAAATATAAACAAACAACAATCTGATACGAACAAATACCCGTTGAAATTCACCTCAAAACATTTATAACTTTTATTTTTATTTAATTTTTACTGACTGTATTTATCACGAACATAATTCATATGTTCTAGTTTGAAAAGTTTTAGTTTGCTAGATTAAAAGCAAAAATGTACCTACCTAAATTACGAGCATAATTGCTGCACTCTGTGTGCATTATCAGATCGAAATTTGTATTATTACAGGCATGCGAGTGCAGAATCCGTGCGAATTCTTATCTCGGCGGGATGCGACTAATTCTAGGTCATAAAGTAAACCAGATAACTAACTAAACTCTCTCGCGGCAAAGTTAAAATCTAGTAACACGCTCGCACACAACCCTTTACATTACATACTCACATTGTGCTGAGAATATCTTCGTCATGCGAGGCCATACGACATGTAGAACAAGGGTGAATAACACTGGAGGACACTGACTTGAAATGCAAATCAGTTGCCAGTCTTTCCTCCAACACACACGACGAACACACAATCAGCACTACCCTTGTGAGAACATTTCATAATTCGCGTAATTTCTATGTGATTACATCATGGAATATTCGCTTGATTAAATTTTAGTGGTGTGATATCTTTGTTATTAACACGAGAAGATATTTTAAGATGACACAAGAAAAAAATTCAATTCAAATTCGCATTATTCACTGGCTCTGTGTTAAAATTTGTATTTTAATTTTGAATTAAAATAAATAAATTTTATTTGAATACATCGCGACACGTGAGATCCGACGGCACGCAATTTATTGATTCTGATGCAAAATCAACTGGACGACACCTCGTGTGCTCACATGGACACGAATGCCACATTAACACAAATAACAAACCAAACAAACAATTGATAAAAACAAGTTTCATTCGACGCTGAATTCTTTAAATTGGACGCTTGAAATAAAATTTCATATTCTCAATAATAAATTACCACCCAAAACGATTATTGCAGAATTTCTGAAAATTGTCCAGGCGATGTCAACATGATAACTCGAAAAATGGGCAGTAAATCGAAACCGGGAGAAACCTCCTGACAATTATAATGTCTTCATGCATCACGCTGTCAGGTAGAAATGAAAGGTAGCCCGCTAGTGGGTGCAAATGGTGAAAGTGGCAAACTCACCCTTCGGATGAGTAAACTTTCTCATCTTAACGGTACAGCGTCGTTTCGATAGGAATCGCGCGGCGAGTGTTGCGCCTTTTTCGCCTTTTTCGCTGTACGAAACATAATTCTCGCCGAGAAGGAGGAAAATTTACGATTGCGCAGAATACGCACACCGCACAACACGCAGGATGCACATTCATCTCCACTTATCTACTGTGCCATCGTGTTATCATAATAATTTTAAAACTTGCGGCTTAAATTACCTTCCAAGCGTAAGAAAATGTAATTTTTTGAATTATTTTAAATAATTTACACAAAAATGAATAAAATTGATATGATAATAAAATCTCGTCAAAAACATCATAATTCGACTTTGTTTCCAGCTACCTGTTCCTTCAACACCCCTTCAAAAAAACAACCCATAACTAACCGAAATATCTAAATGAAATCACAACACAGCGGAAATTTGTATCTACTAAGAAATTTGTGAAGAGACTTATGACGATAAAAAAATTTGAATTTCGACGACGAAATCGTTAAAATCCAGCCACCAACCCATCTTCATCTCCGAGGTTTTTAGCTCGGCGTCGAGAGATGATATCATCACGCGCTACTGACTACTGCACACTATGAAAAATAAAAATCCGGCACCTGTATGCCCTCTCGCCATAATATTTAAATTTAAATGCATACGAACACGTGTCGGTGCTCTGCATTTCCGTGAAATTTTAAATTTCATAAAACACACGACGAACCCTTTCATTTCGGTCTGCGAGCTTCTTAAACTTTTTAATCACCATCACTATCTACTTGATTATCTCGGTTGTTTTTAGTGTATAAAACAGGAAGTGGTAAAATATTAATATTTTGGAAAAAAGTAAATTATTGAGTACTTTTAAAGTAATTGTCAAAAATGAAACATTTTATTTTGCAGCCTGATGGCACGCAAATTCACTGATCAAAATACACATTCAGCTGTACACAAACCGCGTGAGCTCACATTGAACGCAATGAATACTCACTACTACTAGCAATCAACCAGCCAGTTGCAATTAATCGAATTTTCCTCGCCGTAAAAACCATCCTTTGACTATAACAAACATTCTAAAAAAAGAATTGGCCAAATTGGTTTAGGCGCTGTTGAGTTACGCGCTTTCCAATAGATTTTGTGATTCATTCTTATATTATAGATAGATATGTGAAAATTAGCCACATCTATCGTTATATTAACGAGTTATATTTGTACATATACTACCACACACAAAAACGTGTGCTCACACAAACACTACTATTATTTATCTCCACAAATAATTACATTTTAAATATAATATAATTTTAAATACTTGCTCTAAGGTAAACGCGTAACAAGTTGATGTGATGATTTAATTTGAAATTTAATATTAATAAAACCCCACGAATGAATTATAATGATCGGGCAGGCGTGAAAAACCGTCAACGCGTGATTTCATCCAGTTGCTAAACGCTTAATCTGTTGTACTGCACTGCACTGAGCGCTCGCGGAGTTATTCAATGTAATATTTATTATATGACTCTGACGAAGTCGAAGAAGCAAGAAGAAGAAGCCTAGCGGCTATAAGACTCCAGCGGAATGATTGCCGTTTAACTTTTAATTGACCAAGACGTAATATCATTCATTTTCAAGTGGTTAAAGTACCAATTAAATGCGGAATTGTTTAGATTTATAAGCGATATAAATTACACGTTTGTTAGCCGAACGAATACAAGTATTTTATTCACGCAATGCAAAAAAGTAAATTTTGTCAATTTCACACCGCATTGACTCAAATAGAAGCAAAAAAGAGAATAAAACACAATGCTAGTTCAAGAAGGGTGAAAAAATCGAACCTGCGCTGAGGAATTCCCAAGACGCATACTTTAAACCGAAATTAGGGTTGTTTTAAATTTGCGAGTGCATTCCGGAATATGTTATTTTACGGGAAATTTGCGTTCGCGATTGCAAAGGGTGAATATTCCGATATATTCAATGATGTGTTCGATTGTAACGAAATAAAAGAAACCGATTTAACATTCTAGCAACGTAAAAATAAGAATAAAAATATAAAGACATTCGAAAACAACAAAGTAAAATTGGTAGATAGGTACGACTACGAACAGAATGTTCAATTCCAATTCCAACGGATATTGGATTATCGAATCGAGTGAGTAGAAAGTCCTTTTTTTCTTCGCGCGCCCGATGATGAAAATTTAATCGAGCGCGTCGGGCGGTGGTCAAGCTCACTCCTGACTCCACACAACCGAGACTATATCACGGCGATTCATCAGCGTTGTGACTGACAGAATTTCCACTTGATTAGTTCTCGCCTAAACCGAGCACATTCCAACTCGAAAATCTAATATAGATGATAATTAGTTTAATTTTTTTCTGTATAAAAAATAAAATAAATTAACAAAACTCGCGTGCGATAAATGTCTTGTTCTTCTTTTACACTACCCTTGAGAACCGCCGCGAAAATTTTTGTCGCAAGATTTATACCCGCATAAACCACCCTTAGACTTACTTTTTGCGCGTCGTTTTAAATTCGAGGGTAAATATTCAGTGTGGGAGTAGCGAAATTTATGCAACGAGCAAATTGCACGAATTGTACGTCATAATTCATATTTTCACCCCCTGTTTTTCACATTTTCATACACTTGCACGCAAGTTATTAATAGGCACTGGTTTGATTCAAAGATAAACAACTTGCTGTAGGTACTCGAGTGTACTACAACCCTTGAACGAGAAAGTAAAACGGAAGAAAATAAATTCCGCGCCTGTGACTTGAGTTAAATTTAAAGTGAATTTGTTACAAGAGAAGAAAAAGGAAGAAAAACGAAATAGGACCTCGCCCTTCTGGTCAATTTATCACTTTCGCGCGTCCTACAAAGCGTTTGTGATGCAGATTACAAATGACTCCAATACTCCAAAGGAATGCAACCTATGAAGTTACGCTCACGCATTGAAGACGCCGAAAAAAGGAAGAAAAAAGCGAGTGTTAAAAGGAGCGTCTGTAGGCCGTGACGTTGGCAACACTTAAAGACCAGGGTGTGAGAGGGTGTCGGACGCGTCGGACGGTTGACGGTCAGTTACACACGGAGAACCCAGCACAGCGCCCCAAGGCAAAAAGGAGTCTCCGGGGATGCAACATTCAATACCACCTTACTTACACCACCAACGCTAGAGGAAACCTAATCAAGCGCTATTGACTCAAGGCAACTCCAGCGAAATATATATTAATACTAGACTAGCAGTACTCGCAGTACTAATAAGCATCATTGTGAATCATATAAATTTATTAATTTTCATCCCCTGTTCCCCCAAATGCTAGTTTTTACCCTCAAACGGTCCTGAATTGCAATCATTTCGCTAAATATTTCTTACTGGTCAATATAGTCTACGGATAACTCATCTGCTTGATGAATAAAATTGATTCAATATTCAACATTTAAGGGTGTGTTGCCGGAACTCTTAAGCAACTCATCGGAAGTCGTGTCTGAGGAGATCTCGAGTTAATATCGCACCCCGAACGTCTTAATACCTCGCAATTTCCGTTATAGCCAAACACCCCTTTGGCGCATTCGGTCATGGTTGGTTATAAGACAAGACGCTGCGGAATTTCATAGCCGAGGGTGTTCTTTGTGCTTAACTCTTTCCTGTTCCGGATTCCTTTTATTTTGCCTCGTGTAGAATAGAAAGGGGAATAACAGTGCTGTTATGACCGTCACGTAGCTGTTCGATCATCGTCAATCAGCGATATTTATGAAACCAGTCGCTTCAATTAACCCCAAAGCAACGCATGCGCATAATCTACTAGAAAAAAATGTACAAGGAGGGGACTTTTGCGTCACGGTTAATTGTAAAGTAAATGTGGCGACTCATCGTGTCCTCGAGCGGGTATCGCGCGCGCGGATCTAATGGGATTCGCAAAGAAAAACGAGCTGAAAAAAGACCCTAGCGAGTGTCGTTGTCAAATGAAAATTTGCAAATTCTAAGCGTCAGAGTCAGAGACGCGGTCCCCTTAATACAAGAATAAAAACCTAACAAGAAAAAAGAAGGTCTAATAATACTGGTTGAGAATTGACTGCTGAATACTGTTCCCCTGACTATGAAAGATTACAACCTGCAGAGCATTAGAACAGAAGGGAGAATAAACGAATATTGTCTCAGTGACACGCATAATTGCCAAGACAAACGCAATTATAATCGTTTTATGTTACGCCTTGCTACACATTGACAACTTGTCAAAAAACCAAAATGTTACAGACTATTACCAATCAATTAAGTTATTACTTCTTTTTATAAGTAAGAAATGAAAATATTTAGTTAAAACATTAATTTTAAAACTGCTCACGTTTTATGTTCATGGATAATTGTAATGATAATTGAAATAGTTAAACCTGCACTCTTGCAGAATACAAAATTTTGCACTAGACATAAAGTTCATGTTTGCATTTATAGTTGTCTACAATTTCCACTTGGAAATTTCACCTTTTATTGCTTCTTATATAAAAAATTGAACATATGTTTGTCAAATCGCATAATTCCTCTTTAAAATGACAATACTGTCGCGATTTGCGGCATGTGGAACAAAAAATTACACGCGTTAAACAACCCTCCTTACAATACGCGATCCTTCAAAGTCGGTGCATCCCCTGTAGAATCAGAAAAAAGGGGATGATGCAGTGTTACAGACATCGGTTGTCTTATGTCTGTAACATCAACATGAACAAATGTGAATAATATTACGTATTCATTCGACCGGTTATTTTATTTCTCGAAAATTTTAGCTCTTATCTACGGATATTAATTGCGACAACAAATTGTTCCTTAACAAATAAAGCAATTCATTCTCGTTGGAGGTACCTAAATTGCACCAATCGAAACTATAAACTGCGCGCTGGAGAATTGATAAGGTTATCTATGGCTGACTAATTGAAAGCTAATTGCCCAAAGTCGGGCAGTTAGTCGCATCCCGAAATTCGAAGCGTTGCCCAAAGGGAACCAACGTGGAATCGAACGTCCCGCAACTTATTGCCGGCGGGCAGGTTGATAAACGAGCACAGATGCGGCGATTAGCAGATTTTAACCAAGTCGAAAACGTGATTTTTGAAAATTTACGTTTTTTCGCCACAAATCGAATTTTACTGATTTGCCCCCAAATGAAGGGGGTGCATTTATGCAGTTCAAGTGCAGGCCCCCGAACGATGTGTAAATATGTGTGCAGTGTGCATCGGTTTGATGAACGGGTGAAGACCAGACCAAGGAGGGCGCATTCGTACGTGACATCAAGTTCAGACATTCTAAGTTTAACGCAGGGGTGGTTTTGGGAGTTGCCGGCGTGCACGGATGATTGGACCGACCCCAAACTAGCAAACTGTATCGATTAGTCTTCGACGCGCAAGAATTGAATGGGTATTCGTTAGTGGCAATTTAAGGTCACTATTTTCTTCGCAAATATATAGGTACTCAATAGCCAAAAACCAGTAGATGGTTAATTAATTTGATTGGTCCACTTGAAGGGAGACTGTAAAAACATCAAACGAATCAAAAATTCCCCTAAACATGGAAATTCTCTTGCAATCACCCCAAAAAAACGGCTTCTGCTTAAACGAACAATAGAACAAATGAAGAAATCTAAATGTTCTGATTCCGAGTAAATTAATTCAAAGCATGTCTCCACATATGACCTCGCCGCGCTTGTTTTTGGGGATGTCGGATCGTAAAAAAGCAAAATCCCAAAATCTCCGCCCAACATGGAAGCTAAACATTTAATTACGACAACGCTGGCGAGATGCAAGATACCTCACACCCCTTGGACCCTTTTCTCTGTTATCTTTATTCCGTTTCAGAAATTAATAAGCGCAGAACCAGGATAGCAAAGTTGGGCTGCCATCCAACTGGTATTTAGTAAATGAATTAAAAGTCATGGAATATTTAGGGGTTGATGTGGGGGGCGGGTCGGTCAAGCAGAGATAGCTGCTTCGGGACACAGATACAAATTAAGATATTCTAATTGCAATGCCTTCCCCTTTCCCCCACCATTGCAAAATCAGTACAAGTTGATCTACAAGCGGAATCTGCTTGAGATTGATTCTTTTCGTGTCAAAGATGTTCCTTTGCTTTCCAATAAAGGAGGAAACCCTCTAGGAAGATCCTCGGCTTGTGATAAGATGTGATTTAACGCGTTCATATTTAACGCCTTTATCACCACCAAACTATCAGTAACTCCTGACTTTATCAGGCTATTAATCTCGTATTTCTGCATGTATCAATTTGTTACGCAAAGAAACAAATTTTATTGCTTAATTTGTGGCTGGATTTAAACTGGATTATGTTGTTACTACGAAGCAGGATGTTTTGGAGGTTGTGAGCAATCCATGAGCTAATTTTAGTTGTATTATGAAACAATCGAATGATTTATGACCAATGATCATGATCAATCGGAAACGTCAAAGCTTTCGAAAGCGACACACGATTAATTTACAGTCCGCGCACGTAGGGCGCACTGTTTGCCGCCACGCATGAGTCATGCACTCGTAAAATGTAAAATTGCAATGTTTTGCATTCCAGCAGGCCCTGAATAAAACTATTTCAATAACAAATTGAGTTTTCGGTTTGATTTGGTAAATTTAGATTTGTCGATATATTGTAGGTGTATGATGTGTTGATTTGTGTATTTTAGGGTTTTAGGGTTTAGGTCAGTACAAATATTTATACCGCGCACGTTTTTATCAACACCTCTCGAACATGGCCATAACACGAACTGGTGCCCTTTTTCCGCTGGCAAATCGTGCATAAAGTATCGAATGTTGCCGCCGCCGCCCGGTAAAACTGGGCCGTGGCGGTGGCGGCGGCGGTGGCAAGCTACGTGCGACGGCGTCCGGCACGTCGAATCGCGAGCAGTCTTGAACGTGCCGGCCGGAACTGGGTGATAATACGTCGGGGGGGCGGCGGGCGTCTGGTGTATTGGCTACTTGTTGCGGCGCGCCGCGGGGGCGTTGCGATGCGCGATGCGCGGGCCAACCGGTTGCGCCGCCTGCGTCCGCCCACTCACGTAGATGATGGTGGTGTGTATTTGTGTGTGTGTGTGTAGGCGAACGTGCATGCCGATGCGCAGACGGCGCCCCCGCTAAACACAAGACTCTCCCGAAAAACCCTCTTCCGCATTACTGTCGCGTCGGACGTCGCCGAGCACGCACGCAGCGGTTTAACCCCGCGGAAGAAATAAAAAAAAACGCGCGAAATTCAAAATTTTGAAAAAACACAAGTGCTTCAAGTGAATAAACAATGTTGCCGTATCAAGCGGTGGCGATGGACTACGCCGTGTCATCGAGTTTCCAGCGGCAGGCGCCGATGGGGCTGGGGGTCAACATCAATCCGGCCTTCACGCACTCCTGGTTCGTACCGGCGGATCTCTGTGTCCCCTACAAACAGACTCCTCTCCTCGAACCAGGGCATGTTACAACTTATTTATACTTATTTCGCTCACTACACATGCACACGCATTACATAAGCCACACTAGTAGTAGCCATCTTGATTTAGCACCATTCTAAACCACTCACTGACCATCCTCAATATTTTATGTTGATATATTTGCATGATAATTATTTGCATGACCTAAAACCCAACAAAAAGATATAAAAATTTGTGGGGCAATCAAAATCTGATTTTTATGACCGCGTAGTTTACTACCCTCTTTGTGGCAGAGGGTGGTTTAAATTCCATAAGACATATTCACATATGTACTTACTTAGGAGCGTCGCACGTGCTCGAATCGCTACTTTTATTCACGAATTGCGTTTAAAGCGTACCCCCCGTAAAAATGCAATAAAAAGATTACAACAAACAAGAAATCACGACTCGATACCGACCGATAACAATAAAAATAATAAATACATGAACGTGACTTGCAAAAACGCATGTTATGACACGGTTTAATAAAATATTAATATCGGTTCATTGCAACGGAAACAAAAACGAGATTAATACTTCATAGACCAATAAGCAAGCGTGTCACAAGACAATCAATCTATTTTATAACTGGTAAATTGCAACACTGATCTAATTATTTGTTTTTCATGCAAATAATTCACAAAGAACTTACCAGTTGTTCTTGTTGTAAAGGTTGATCTGTCATTCTGCAATCAGAAACTAAAATAAACTAATAAGTTTATGTGATTTTTCTGAGTATGAATGTGCAAACGTGTGAAATGAATCATAAACGCTTATAACCGTAAAACCTCTTAAAGCTCCGGGCGAATTGCAAAAAGGGGAATGTGAAAACACAAAAATGGTAAAAATCTCATGCGGCGGCTCGTGTGCGCGCAATCCGTGATTGAAATAGCCTCTTGGGGGCCCAACGGCGTCCACTCGCGGATGGCGAACAAGATCTATGCGAGAATGCTATAGAAAAAAGGCACTGCAGTCGTGCAACGACAATTGGACTTGTTTTCATTTTATTTTAGTGGCGAGCGAAGGCGTTCTCCCCCAATAAAAGCCAATAATCGCATTATTTCCACTATTCTTAGTGTTCCCTTCCGTGGTTAGGACCCAACGAAAACCTAACTAATGTATGATGAGGGAAACGAAACACTCACACTGGTTAATAATAGAAACTGGACTAGGTTTAGATTTAAACTCAGAATTTTGAATTCCAAGTCAATTCTAAACTTAAACTTGAATTATTGAGTTATCACTTCATAAACAAGTTGACATTTCTCATATCCCAAGAGAATAAAACTTCTTATTCTCCCGAAAATCTTCCATCAAAAGAAAAAAGCTTCTTGAAGTATTTCGGGAGGTTCCTCAATGACCACTATGGTAAAAAGCACTCATCTCCAACCAAAATAAACCAACTTCATGACCTTATAGTGCCTGCGTGCTTCTTTTTCCACCTCCTTGCAATTGAAGTACTTTCCTACTAGAAGCCCAAGTAGTGCTGACTGGACCAGACGAGAATATCGAGACCTCCGGTAGGTTTATGGCTCATGCGGAACGTGCGTTCGGAACGTGTCGCGCTAATGACTGTCAGCTCCCTGGAGACCACAAACGTTCCACCATCCGACATCCAGCCTCACATAGAAAGACTTTCGTCATTTTACCGTAGCATCTTTGACGAATCTCCTTTGACCCGAGAGTAAACTCTACCTGACTTTCCTCTCCTCCTGTTTTCCTGCCTCTAGTATTACTACTAGTTGTATTGGTCGTAAAAATAGAAACGCATTCCCGAAAACATAGAAGGTTCTTATCTGGACACTGTTGTTGACCCTTGGAAATTTTAAAGCCACTTCTTTTGTGTTTCGCTGACTTACGACTTCCACAAACGTCCCGAACCAGACTGGTTCAAAGGTGATTGGATACGTTTTACGTGCCTCGAGATCCCTGGACTTTCCAGAGTCTCTGAAGTCGTCAGGACAATTTAGAAAGGCGTCGTAAACGTGGCTCGTTTTCACCGGCGAGTTTAATTCCTCCCGATCAACTTTTCTCAACCTTCGTCGAGACCTGGATTCCGGAAATAAGCGTTGCGCAAGAAACGCCTAATCATCATCGGATATTTTGGGGTCCGTGTCGTCGCGCCTTTTCGTTTTATCCGTCCGCAGGGACACCTCCCAGTCCTCACACTTTCCGCGCAGAAAGGAAAAAAAATACCAAACCCATAGGGAAATCTTCATTTTCAATAGATACTAACTGACCATATCGTATATTATGTATCTAATAATTTCGTTTATTTGTTACAGTATTTTGGAGTTGCGAAAAGAAAAAAGTCGTGATTCAGCGCGCATCCGTCGCGGAAAAGAAAACTTCGAATTTTACGAGCTGGCAAAAATGCTGCCACTGCCGGCGGCCATCACTTCACAGCTCGACAAGGCGAGCATCATTCGACTGACGATATCGTACCTGAAGTTACGCGACTTTTCCGGTCACGGAGACCCGCCATGGAGTCGAGATGGACCTCATAGTAATAAAAATTTAAAATGTAAGTAGACACAACACTTCAGACGCAACAAAACTAATATTATTAAAAGTCTAGACGCCTATAAATTGCATCATCCCTTGTAGAAAGGGGATAAAGTTCTTTTTTTGAAGTGTTGATGAGACCACAACTACACAACTCTCAACAATTCCTGCAATTCGTCGGCGCAAATCTTATTTTCGTAAATTGCGCCCTCGACAACCGCCCCGCGTGTTAGTCTTCGCTCGCACGTGGTGAGCAATGATATATGATAAAGCGAAGCTACTGACGGGCCGTTATTAAATTATCTAAAAAAAAAGAGGGCAGAGTGACCGCTGCCCGCTACACAGTGCACGGTCAGTCCCCACGGGACGCGCCCCTTCGCAACACTCACACCTACCCTTATATCTAACTTGTAGAAAAAGAAAAAAAGGAGACTTTAAGTGTAGCCAAGTCAAGCATAAGCATAAGTATACCTAAGTGTAGGGATAACCATCATAGACATTCATATGTACAGCTGCTTGGGACTTGTTAAACCCCTATGTGATTAAAAAAAGTAAATATTGACATGCGATGCATTTTATTGGTGCAATTAATTAGTAGCAATTAAATCGTCAATATCATGATACTAAACAACTAGTGTTAAAAATACCGAGGGGTGGATGAAACAAGAGTGTCTAACTGGCTTTGCATAAATAACACAGTTTTGATTGAGGAAACAAAAGTTTGAGTTTAAAATCTACTCGTAGGATCGATGTCAATTCATTAGCGGCGTTGTACAGTGTGCTGGTGCTGTGGGGGCGCTAATTCCGCATAATTATTTCACTTAGTTCACTTTAGACGGCCGCAAACGCGGCGTGCGCTTGTGCAAATTCAACTCGCCGAGTTGAGTTGGGTTTACAATAAGCAGCCGCTGCCTAATTTCATCATTTTCGAGGGGCCTGCGACCGGAATTGGATTTGCGCATTTGCCGGAGAGGGTTCCGTGATTAGATTTACATGTTGTCGTTTTGAGGCACGCTTTGAGGGATGTCAACAGCGAATGTATTTAGAATTTACAATTTACAGTTCAGAAAAGAGACAATCAGTGAGTAGCACGCATAGAATTTTCGAATTTATTTTTTTAACTGGAATTACCGATGAAGTGTCATACAAATAAAATTCCGAAACCGCAATCGTTGATCAACAATCAACAATGCCGTTGGTTGATGCAACGGACGCGCGTCGGACACCCACTGCATAATAATTAATCCTCATCGATTATCATTGACGTTTTAGAACTCTTGAATTCCGAAAACGGAGTTGAAATTCCAAATTTATGCCAAGACTTTCATCAGCTCAAGTTAGGAAACAATACGTTGGTGGAATATATAAAAATATGTACCTACTTGGAAAGTTACATTCTGTGTGAGATTGAGAAACATTGAAGACATTAGCATTTAATGAATAAAAATGTCCCCGAATATCGCGGGAAGTCAAGTAAATCCCATTAGTTTGGGTCTTAGTGTATTCCCTGCTACCCCAGAACCTGCCAATAATGACGGAGATTAGCGATAATCTCTCATTTTCTCCATTTTTCCAACGCTTACAGAGAATTTCAAATAGAACCAATCTTAGTCTATAATATTCTTCTAAATTCTAAGACCAAAAATGTTTATATTGCTTGATTTACGTCCAAAAGTTAATTTATTGGAACAAGTTGGTGAAAACAAATATTTAGCTCTTAGAAATTGCTACACCTACCCCAGGATATACAAAAAAGAAATAGTAGATAAAGTAGGAAGCGAACTAGTTGTAATATATAGTATGTGTTGTAACAAATTGCGTTTAATGTCATCCGTGAAATATGACTCTTCGATGGGGCAGTTTATTACCCCCCAAAGTAGGTATCATACAAGATGTTCCCGAAAAAAACACCAAACACCATTAGATTTCCTCAAATAAAAAAGATTCAGCTATAAATATAGCAGAATGCAATTCCGAATGCATTTTTAATTCAAACGACCGCAAATCGAGATTTACAAACACTCGCACCCCACTCGAAAGAATTATTCGCACATAAAACACGCATAACTAGGTACATAGATACTGAATTGGTTGGTCAGGATGACATGATGAGTAACGAACCACATACTAACCCTACTGTTAGACCATATGCTCTTGAATTCGGCTTGTAGGAAATAATTTATAATAAATAAACATCAGCACAGATTTCGACTCCTACCAATTTTGATTATTTCCTTGTTTGGGTTAGGAATCCCCAAATAAAACCCTTTTATGCACTGAAATTCTGAGTCATTCATTTTTCTTATTTCCAGCAGCCAATCGACGGACAGCTGGTGGAATCTCACTAGACATATTCGAACAACATCAAGGCACCCACATACTACAGGTGAGTTAATTAAATATTACTTTTCTATGAAAAAAGGAACCAAAAACATCAAAAACTTAAAACATTCCAGCGTTGGTCAACAGCCGTTTGAAGGCTTTTAAGGCCTTGTTGTAGAGGCAATTTATTCCGCCATTTTGTTTGCGTGACGTTTGATCCCCGCGCGGGCGTGTGGTATGAAGAATGACCGTCGAAACATGACGGGAATAACTAACTCGTTTACTGACAAGTCCGACAACATCACGGGCACCCTCAGCCGCCAGCCGGAAGAGAGGAGATATTTTTGATAAATGTATTTCTCAAAACATCATCTGTCATTCTTGATATAAGAGAGAAAAAAAAACAACTAAATATTACAGCTTAAACGAGTGTTTTAATCTTTTTTAAATTCAAGTTTTTGATGTTTTTGCATTGACTTGGGTGCAATTTATATTTCTCTTATATTCAAACCTGAAGAATATGAAGTCTTATAAATATTACATGGTGTGTATGTTATTAGCAACTTTTATTGCAGTCGCTGGACGGATTTGCGCTTGCACTCGCCGCCGACGGTCGATTCCTCTACATCTCTGAAACTGTCTCCATCTACTTGGGTCTGTCACAGGTACGTACTCAAATTACCCGCAATTTTTGTTGTTTTAAGTTTAAAAAATCATAAAAATTTCGCTTCATAAAACAAGAGTAAAACGCACGCGAGTACTGCTGTCGGTACCAGTTGTCGGTGTGGTGTTGGCAAAGTTCAGAAACGCCATCCACCCAGCCAGCCCCGGGCACGAGAGCAAAGTCGATGCCAAATGCGCCTCACGTACTCCTGCAGGCGGCGTGCCTGCCATTCATAATGCGACGGCGGCGGCCGGGCCGTAGCACAATCGATAGGGTGTTCGCAACGACGGCGGCGGCGGTTGTTGGGAACATGGCCGACGCGTTCGACCTTCCGGCCTCCGCCGCCGCCGACGCCACGCACGTCCCAACGACCGCCCGTTGCACGTACGCGCTTATCACCTATAGTTTTAAATCTCTCGCGGCGCGCCCACACATACTAATTGTTCCTTGAACAGCAAGGACACTGTCAGTGGTGATCCCCGAATGCGTTTATTTCAATTAAAATTTACCCACATTACATCACATACACACGTGGATTTGATTTTCACTTTGCTATTTCCAGGTGGAAATGACGGGCAGTAGTATTTTCGACTATGTACATCATCAGGACCACAATGAAATGGCTGAACAATTGGGTCTTGGGTTATCACAAGGCGCGGGTATGGCGTCCCCGGGCAGTGGTTCAGAGGAAGGCGGATCAAACTCGGGCACCAACAATCCAGACGGTGAGAAATTAATTGATAATATTCAAAATAACCAGCTATAACCTCAAAAATAACCCCAAATCACAATTTTAAAATGGTTTCTCTTGATTTTTTCTAGTTTCCGACGGACAGCAGCATATTAATGAGTTCTCTTTTCCAGTGTCGACTATAATGTCGCTGGCGAACAACCCTGCCTACAAAGGGCTGGACAGAGCTTTTGTATTCGCATGAAGTCAACGCTGACGAAACGCGGCTGCCATTTTAAATCATCCGGTTATAGGGTATTTATTTTTTATTTCCCCACAATTTAAATTTATTCCTACTAAATTTACCAAATTCATTCCAGGTGGTATTAATGTTGTGTAGATTACGACCTCAGTATACGTTTTCGCACTCCGGAAATCACAACCGCCATTACTAGGAATGGTGGCGTTGGCAATAGCGCTGCCGCCGCCATCAGTGCACGAAATCCGACTGGAGTCTGATATGTTTGTGACACGAATAACGTTTGATTTTCGAATAGCTCACTGTGAACCAAAAGTATCTGAATTGTTGGATTACACAGCCGAAGAGTTAACCGGAAGGAACTTGTACACATTGTGTCATGGCGAAGATGCTAACAAATTACGAAAATGTCATATAGATTGTAAGTTATTAAAAATCATTGGAATTACAAGTTGTGTAAACAATTTTTTATAGTAATCAACAAAGGACAGGTTCTAACGCATTACTTCCGGTTGATGAACAAAAATGGCGGATATACTTGGATGCAAACCTGTGCGACAGTTGTGTGTAATTCGAAAAACGCCGAAGAGCAAAATATTATTTGCGTTAATTATGTGATAAGGTAAGAAATAAATTTTTTTAGTCAAAAATTGTTCTAAAAATTGTTTCCTTAGTGGTCGTGAGTATGAAAACCTAATAATGGATTGCTGCCAAATGGAAGACAACACCCATACGGTGAAACGCGAGGAGGCCAGCAACAACGACCCGGAAAACGGCAGTCCCGATGCGGATCGAGGAGGTACGTGTCCGGTACCCATTCTTTATACCAATCTAAACTAAACTAACACTTATGATGTCCGATACAAAGATGGCCGCAACAGCGGAGGCCCTTCCAACCCCCCACCGGAACCCCCACAACATCCCAATGAAGATAACAACGCTGAAGATGCGGGTGATTCACGCAGTCATCGAGTTGAACATCTCACACGCCTACAAACTCCAACAGAAAACAGGAAGACAATCAACGTGCGCAGGGGGACAAAACGACGCGCACAAACTGAAGTGAATGTCTCCTCTGATGAAGAAGAAGATGTACCCACAGTTCCCACCCAAGGAGGCAATCGTAATGTTGTTCTTAGTCCGGCGTCATCATCCTGCCATTCGAATACTGCTGTGGGACATCTAACACAACCTCCAGAAGCAACTGGTACCGGTACAAGTCCAAAAACAACTCTGAATCATGAAGAAACCAGTACTTCAGTGAAAGACCTTGAGAATGCCATGTCCAAACATTTACCAGCGTGTAAATCACCCACTTCCACACATCAACCTACTGATTTCAGTACGGATGCGTTGTTGAAACAACAACAACGTACAACGATTCAATGGATCGGCGCACATCATCAACAACTTCAACAACAAGCACCCCTACCTGCTTCTGCACTTTTAAGACAACTCTACGCAAATCGGGAGAGTGTAATCAGAGCGAATGTGCATGGCATCTCAACTACGGGTACCCCACGTGGTGCCACAGCCTACCCTTATAGTGAATCACAGGTAGGTCCATTACCAACACCTCCTGGGAGTGAAGGGTCATCATCCTACAGCGAGCACCAATTTTTACTCTCCCAACATCAAAATTACCCTTCGGGATATTCCATGGACTATCATACAGCAATGACGCCGCCATCAAGTGTCTCACCACGAGATAAACACCAACAATTGCATCCATCAACAGTGGCTTTTGATACCCCTGTATATCAGGATGTTTTACGTCACCAGTACCCTGATAGTCCATTACCACTGAAACCACAGGTGTATTCGTACGTGGAACAACCACAGTTTTATCACCACGGCGCAACCAGTGCCGGCTTTCATCTGTACCATCCCAGTAAGAGTACGCCAACAGCGCCAGCTAATTGGTACTCGCCCACATAGTGAGCGCATAGTTGAGGTTAGAGTAAAATATTACAGAGAACTGTACATAACGAATCATAATCATGATGAACGAAATTTTTCAACACAGCTTAGTTAATTCGTCAGGAGGCTATAATTTCTATATGTACTTTAAACCAAAGAGAGTAGATGAGGATATTTTCGTAAATTAATTATTGTGCAACAATATGAAAATGACATCGATGTTAATTTCAACCACAGACGTGCGGAGGACTGATTCTGTTGTGAAATGTTTAAATAAGTCCTCGTTTTGTTATAGCTTCGTACTTAACGCAATCTGCGAAATTTCATATCCTGTTATAGTTTCGATGTAAATACGATTAAATAATGAGCTATGCTATAAGTGATAACTTAAACATGATAAAGAATAAATCTCTAGATGTATACATTTTTGCTAAACAACAAACACCACCGGAGACATTCTTATTATATACATATACAAAAATGGCGAATGTGTAAAAACAGGCGGCCATATTGATTAGTTTGCTGGTTTTGTTTCATACAGGAATACAACGATAACCGATGTACATATTAAACCAATGCTGATATATTGAGATAATGCAATAAAATAACGCTGATTATTTGTGTTCAGATGACAAATTGTACGCTGCATGTTTGTCTATTATGTAATTGAAATCCGCAGGAATTGTTTCGCGAAGAAGGACGTCGGCGTAATGTATTATATTTCATCGGGAGCCATGGCGTTCAGTACAAATTTAGTACCGGCTTATTTCACATGAAGGAATACACATGTATCATATAATTTATGTGCAATATATACTTGATCAAAGTAAGTTTTGTTTTATTTCATAAATTCTATTTCAAATAAAAGCAGTTTACACCTACCTTGAATAGAAGACGAATATAATTGTCTACATTGAAAACATCACTTTACCTGACTGCACTACTACTCACAACTATTTTCCACTGTTTCATGGATGCATCGATTGTCTCAATAAAACCTGTGTTTGTTTACCTTGTTTTCTTTTCTCATTGTATCTAATTCACGCGATGTTTGTCGAATTTCGATCAGCGCAGATTGAATTTTTACTCGTTTTGATGTTTTGAGGTAGGCAATCTGCCGAACAAAGAAATAAAATTTAAATATACAATAAAAACATTGATATAAAGCCTAAAATCATAAAATATGCCTAAATAGTATTTTATAAATTATTTTAGTCTTATTTACGACCATTTTGGCTTTAATATAACTAAATAAACCACGAAGTATAGATTTAAGGAGTCCGAACGTCATGTTAAATTAATGGTCACGATCTAGGGGACCAAATATTCGCCAATAGATTATAGGTATTTTTAAATTTAATTGAATTCAATTAAACATTCATAAACCAGCACGTGTTCACGTGTAATAATAATCACGAAGTATCTAAACACAGGAACGTCATGTAAACAAATTGTCTCAATGTTGCTTTGAACACGAACCAACGTACATCGATTTACTCGCAAACCATGCGCAGCCAGTGGCAGAAAAGAGAACTATTAGCTTTGTATATAATTGTGAACCATAACTACGACGCAAAAGCTTATACCGTTCGGACTCCTTATATCTATACTTCGTGAAACAAACAATTAAAATAAAATAAAACAAAACATGAACCTAACCCTAAAATTTTTTCACACCTAGCTACACCGGTTTTAAAACTTAAGTTTAGTACATATTTGAACAATTCCCAGCGGTTAACTTCAGTGATTTGACTCAAACATCAGCAAAATGTCGTACGAAGACTACAGGTATACTCAACAGACATACTTATACTAAATTTCTGATGGTTTAACTCATAAAACATACGTTTTACTTATTTTTAGTGAACCTGACATGGAATATCAGCCAAGTTGGTCAGAGCTGTTTGAAAACTGTATTTCTCCAACTTTATCCCAAGCCTTCATATTTACTTCACATCTATTGATGTACAATGTTGTCTACACCTTCAATCTACACTTTTGTAAGTTATTTTTCTTCATATTCACATTAAATGGTTAAATATGACTGTGGTGCTTGCAATTTTAGTTTGTACATCAGAGAAAAGATTTCATATGCTCACAACACTCACAGGACTATGTTTTATCTACATGTGTGCTTTTCGGTTCAATGAAGAAGCTTATCATGTCTTACCATTGGTGTATGGGGCTTATATTTTGTTACACACATTTAAAACTTTGAATCTCAATGTTGGATACTGTATTGGGAGTGTTATTGTTCCAGTTTTAATTGCTTAGTAAGTATTTGCTTAAAATATCAATTTATGAGCACAAATAAATTAGAAACATTGTTTTTTTAACATTTTAGTGAGTTTGGATATCAAAATCATGCAGCCTGGCTGAAAATTAAAAGTGTAGTGATGGTGGCAATGATGAAAGTGATCTCGTTAGCGTTTGAAATGAACGATCCAAAGAGCAAACACCAAAATATCCCGTCGATTTTGGAGTATAGTGGGTACATTTGGTGTCCAGGTAATTCAGTTTTAGGTCCTTGGATAAGTTATAAGGATTACGTTGAGCGTTTTCACAAACAACCGAAATTAGTGAGATAAAATCGCATTTTTAATCAAATATTTGCATTAATAAATGTTTTTTAGTCTCTCCAATGGTTAATCAGTATTTTTCAATACACTGTAACAGCTTTACTTTTTGTTGTACTCAGTAATTGTGTTGTTACGTATTTTATCACAGATTCAGTCAATAGGTAAGTTTTTTTGGTGTAATTTGATTGAAACTTGGTAAATTGTTGTGTTTTAGATATGTTTTAAGCTTTAGAGACGCATTAATCTTCCGATTAAGTCATTATTTCATTTCTTATCTCGGTTCTGCCGCGATGGTTGCAGCAGCGTTTAATTCAAATGAAGAAAATAACGGAAAATGGAAGTATACTATTACAAATCCTATAGAAATCGAAGTACCGAGATCGCTTGTAAGTGTCGTGATCAATTGGAACATTCCAACGCACACCTTTTTAAAGAAATGTAAGTTTTCACTATTCACAAAAGTTAACCTCGCATTTTTTGCGATGTCTAACCAATTCTAACCTACGATACTATTCGAATCCCTAGACATCTTTGCTGGTTTCCTTCCTTATGGAAACTTCACCGCAGTGTTAATGACTTACCTCGTGTCTTCGATGTTACACGGCCTCAACATCGAAGTTTCTATGGTTCTGCTCTCCCTCGGATTCTTCTCGTTCGTACAATTCAAGTTCCAAGATGTCGTGGCGTCTTTCATCAATTGTTGCACACGCGTCCGAGCATGTCGCCACTGTCGCCACACCAATAAGTATTACATGCGGCCTATCTTCAACTTCCTATTCATGGCGACGACGGTAGTCTACCTAGCATACACTGGATGTTTAATGACTACTATAAATCATATTGCTAATGCCGATGAAGTTTTTGATTCTGTCGTCGCACGATGGCAAGGCGTAAACTTGTACGGGCATTATTTAGCCCTCGCCAGCGTATTTCTAACTTGTATACTCACATAATTGACGTAATGTTTATACTTATTTATTGATCAAGTAATATCAGTATTATTTTACGCTCTAATGCAAATTTTACTTACAAATATTAAAAGATACTTACTTTAATATTAGCGGGTTAGATACTTTGAAGATTCTTGGCAGCATTTCCGTTAAGGATTGAAATACTTCACTTGATATTCCCTGGAAATATCGTAAATCAAATAATGTAAAGATAAAACAAGTTTTTATGTGGCAATCTTACCTCCGGCAGCATAAACTGCAAATTTTTCAATTCTGAACCACCCCATGATGCCATTTCGATCATGAAACCTTTCACGCATTTAAAAACCAACTCGGCGCGCTTGTCACACCAAGCCACCGTCATTTCATCAGTCATTTCATAATTCAACAACAGTGGAATGGTCAGTGAAGTTACATCATTGGAACAAGCAGTTTTTAGAATATTTCGCAATCCAAGCACAACAGGATGGCGACTGTTCATGTCACTGCCGCGCAGGGTATCATCTACTACAATATGGAAGATAACATGCGCTTGTGACAAATTTGAGTGTTTTGTCGTGTAAAAATCGCCTGTTTGCAGTTGATTGGTGTTTTTACGCACTGATGCTGCATCTGCTGAGTCTTTTATCTGTTGTTGAAGAGTGTTGATCTTTTCTAGTTGATCATCAATGTGTGGAAAGTGGAATTCGGTTGAAGATTGACAAATCTCACGGAAATCTTTAGTTAATCTTGAACCGATTATATTGTCTGTCATTAGGACTATACCGTGTAGATCATTCGAGTAGAGGTTTAGAGCTGTTTGGAGAATTTGCGGGGTTGGCTCAGAACTTAAAAGATACAAAATTTGATTCAAAAATTTTAAGATTTTCTGATGGAATAGATAAAATGTACAATTAATTTCAAGTTAAATATAAAAACATGTGTGTTTTTGTGCTTACCATTCACTATTATTGTTTACAGCACACAAATCCATCACATTCGCAGACAAAATGCGAATATTATGCATTTGTTTCAGCTGGGAACCCAAATGAATAGTAAAACTCTCTTCTAAAATAGGTTGAGAAACATCATTTGAGTAATATGTTGTTGAGGGGCACATTGCTGGTAAAGTTGGAGTGCTATATAAGAAAAAATAAATAATTTAATATTTTCTTCAGAATTGGAGAAAAAATGTCTCAAATTCTTCCCAAAATCATTTATTTTACTTACTTTGGCGTTGGTAATGAACTACTTGCTTGTTTCTCTTCCAACATTTGCATCAGCCACTCTCTGTACTCCCTTCTCTGCACTTCTTTAATAGTATCCAACTCACTAGTCAATTGCACTTGCAGAAAACTCTGAGATTCAAAATGTTTGCTTGCCAGCTCATTAATTTTACTTTCTGTAACATCATCTTCTAATCTCTCTAATGCTTTATTCATCTCCTCAGCTTGTTCATTAGACAATTCAGTAATCTGCCTCTTTTTATCTTCACATAATTTCCTGACTGCATTAGCATAAGTTTGTTCTAAAGTGAGCATTGTTTCCAGTGCTGGTGAATGTACCATTTTATGATATGCAGTGGCAAAAAGTTCTTCATCAGATGCGCATTTTCGCTCGCCATATTCGGCCATTTCTTCACGCATTAAACGCTCCCAATCTTTTATTAAATCTTCATAATCTGTATCAGTTTCCAGAGCATTTGTGATCAAATTTGTGGTGTAGTCATTTTCATAATTGTCGTTTTCTTTACGAATAAACGCTTGTAGTTGACTTATCAAGTCTTAAATATATCAAAGGTGGGAAAATTAGATAAAAATTAGTGTTTTTAATTAGAATTTCTTACCTTTTTCAATGTATCTAGGCAATCCATTGTTGATAATGTGCAAATATGCCAATTCTTTGATGCATCCTTCATAAGGAATAGGAATATACATGTCCACATTGTTGTTAAGTGTTTGAAATTGAAATAATTTCAAGTTTAGATCTTCCATTATCAGTTTTAATATTGTTTACAACTAAAACTCTGATAAAAACTTGGCGAACTTCACTTGGGAGGCGTTTAAAGGTTAATTTAATGATGTTCACAGTATATCAATATCATAACACTGTAATATAGACATTAATTAACAGAGCCTGCAAAATTATATGCTGGATTGAACCTTGGCAGAGCTGAAATATGCGTACACTATTGTTATAACAATATAAATGCAAAATCTGAATTATTTTTAGTCAAAAGGGCATTCCAGCGCCATCTATGAACCATATATCTGTATAATCTACTAGAACAGGTGATTGTTTATTCTTATCATTCGTTATTTGTTACTTTATGATCAGATAATACGTTGATTCAATTTTTAATCTCGAGTTCTCCGAATTAAAGACACAGGGATGCATTTTATTATTTTATCTGATATTAATGCAATTATTTTTGTTACTTCTCCAAAAAATAAACATATTATGATGTATAATTAGTAAATGAAAGTTTTAAACAGCAGAATAATTGCTTTTTATAATAAAAAAGCCAAAATTGGTTTTGTTTGTACAAGAAAACTTTGTTGACGTTTCCATTAGACGTCAACTGCGTCAGCTTTTCGCACCAACGCCCCACTACAATCGCTAATCTTTTACAACAATTTCTACAGAGTTTAAAATGAAAATTCTCAAGTAACCCCTCAAAGTTTTATCTTTACGGTCATAATGTACAAAGTTCATTGATACTTTTTATACCTGCAAGTAGCTTGTTTAACCTCAAATAATTACAAACAAAGAACAAGAACACCAAGCCTTGACTCTGTTCCATAGATTAAAGTTGTTATCTGAAATTTGCTTGTTAGACGATTCGTGCAAGTGACGTGTTCATAACGCAGCATTTCATCCAACAACCGACAAACATAAGGTACTTACATACTATTCAACAGCTGTTTGTTAAGAATACTTAATCATTGTTTACTTGTAGAAAAAAATGGGCCCAAAGACCGGCATGAGAGCACTCATCCTCGTCGGGGGTTACGGCACGCGTTTGCGTCCGTTAACACTAAGCCGGCCTAAACCCCTAGTCGAATTCGCCAACAAACCAATTGTGTTGCATCAGATTGAAGCATTGGTTGAAGCAGGAGTGACTGAAGTTATCCTAGCTGTTTCCTATCATGCTGCTGACATGGAGAAAGAAATGTCTGCACAGGCTGAAAGATTGGGTATTAGCATTGTATTTAGTCATGAAGAGGAACCTCTAGGTACAGCTGGACCAATTGCCCTGGCTAAGAAGTATCTCAGTCAAAGCAAGGAACCATTCTATGTGCTCAATTCCGATATTATCTGTGACTTCCCATTCAAGGAACTAGAACAGTTTCATAGGAGTCATGGTAAAGAGGGTACCATTGTTGTGACAAGAGTAGAAGAACCCTCAAAGTATGGTGTGATTGTTCATAAACCCAACGGACAAATCGAGCGTTTCGTAGAGAAGCCCCAGGAGTTTATTTCGAATAAAATCAATGCAGGGATTTACATTTTGAATCCCAGTATGATTAATCGAATTGAATTACGACCGACTTCCATTGAAAAAGAAGTTTTTCCGGGTATGGCCGATGATGGAGAGCTTTTCGCGTTTGAATTGCATAGTTTCTGGATGGATATTGGACAGCCAAGAGATTTTCTGACAGGAATGTGTATGTATCTAAAATCCCTTAGGATACACTCACCGGAGAAGTTGTATAATGGTCCTGGTGTTGTTGGGAATGTCCTGGTTGATCCCACGGCGAAAATTGGTGCTGATTGTCAAATTGGACCGAATGTTACGATTGGTCCAGGAGCCATACTGGAAGATGGTATGGATCATGTCAAAAATTTGACCGTATTGTATTCTAACCTAAACTACAATCTACTTACATTTTAGGTGTTTGTGTGAAGCGTTGTACAATCTTGAAAGACGCCGTAATTCAATCACACTCGTGGTTGGAGAGTTGCATCGTCGGATGGAGGTCCATGGTTGGAAAATGGGTGCGCATGCAGGGTACCACTGTCCTTGGAGAGAATGTCATTGTCAAGGACGAGATTTACATCAATGGCGGACAAGTGCTGCCACATAAGAACATCGCTGCCTCGGTGCCGGAACCGCAGATTATCATGTGATTTTCTGCTGTTTCATAAATATAATGTAAAAATCTATGCGACTAAAACAGAGGACTGCAAATATATTTATAGGTTAGGAGATAGAAGAAGTATATAAGAGTAATATAAGCAGAATGTTAATTATTTCCATGTCACGCATGTCAAATACGGAATTTAGTGCAATGTGTATGTAATTTGTACTTTTATAAAATCATCCGGAATGATTTTCGACGTAGTTTTACTTGTTTTCTGTCACAGCTTTTATTTTTGAAATATTTGTGTAATAAACTTTATTTTTTTGAGAATTAGATTGTAAAAACTCAAAAACTTGTTCGATTGCATACTGATATGTGTTAATTTTATTGTTTATAACATAAAATATTGTTTAAAGTTTGATTTTACTTCCTTTTGACGCAATGTTTGAAAATCTTGCAAATAATTCAAAATGGCCGCCGAAAAAATTGTACAACCAATCAAAAAATGACATACCTATAAGCGATATCGTTTGTTTATAAAATTTCACTCGTTATCAGACCATTTATCGCTGAATTATGCTAGTTTTTAAACAATTTGCAGCTTTGCTTTTCAAATATTTTGTTATACTCATGCGCACTTTGTTGCCGGCGCGCTAGTGGCGACTATCTGACAACTGTGTGCTCGCACTTTGCCCTCGCCCGTCTTGCTTCTCACGTAGCGAACGTTGGTCAGCTGCACACACCGCCTTCGGCCGCCTTATTCCAAGTCCGCTCGCCGGAGTGTTCATCGGCCGCCCGCCCGTCGAAATTCATCCAGCCGCATTCGCTTAGCCGCCACCAACTCCACACACTTCACATCTGATCGATACGAGCGAAAATGGCCGCGACGACCACAGCGAGAATCTGGACACGGCTAGGTGAGCGAAAAATTATATAATAATTCGCCAAATCGCATTATGCCACCATCGCTTGTTTCTGCTTTCTACCTAGTGCAGTGTATTGTCCTACTAAATCTAATTTTAACATACTTTTCATCATAATTAAAGACTTGGATTTGTTTAAAATGTTCACTTGTTTCAAACAGTTGAAGATCGGTCAATCAGATTGTGCAAAACTATTGTACAAATTGGACTTTTGTTTTAGTAGTGCAAAGTTAGTTGTGTCATATATTCAAATAAATTAATCAATGTGTAATCACTAATCACTTTGTGACATTGGCGACAGTACAAAGTCTGTGATTTTATTAGATGCTAACCTCACTTCCAAGTTTAGAAGTTTCGAGACCTGTTTTTCTCCAGTTTTTAGTTAATTACTCATTGATACAACGAGGTAGCATAATGATTTTTGTTGTAATCGATTCACTATTAAATTATACGTTAAATAATGGAAAAACAATCCTGATAACAGTTAATTATAAAAAGTTATAGTGAAATAAAGTTGATGTTTGTAAATTTCAACAAAATTGTTTATAACTTTTGATAAACAATTGTTATCAACAAGATTTATTTTTAATGTAGTGCGTAATTTAATGCTAAATTTAATAGTGAAAGAATTATTATTGTAACTTGTTTCGTTTTTGAGTTATGATTAAAAAAACCATAACAAAATTAAATTTTTACGCGTTTATGCGCAAAAATCGATTCGGTATTAAATTACGCGTTCTATTCTTACAAATTCGATGTTTAAACTCATTGTGTGAGTTAGTAATCAATTAAAAGCTGAAACCAAACACATTTATGACTAATCCATATAATTTTGAATGTTTTAGGTGTTAAATACAGCCAAGGTGTCCGCTTCAACAGTTATAACACCACTGCCGGTAACCTGCGATTAACTGGCAACACGAAAGTCATCTGCCAAGGCTTCACCGGCAAGCAGGGCACCTTCCACAGCAAGCAGGCGCTGGAATATGGCACCAAGATGGTCGGCGGCGTGTCGCCCGGCAAGGGTGGCAAGACGCACCTTGACCTTCCCGTGTTTAACAGTGTCAAGGAGGTAAAGTCGCACATTCGCACACAATTAACAAAATTAAACGCACACAGCGCCGTCACAACCAATCAGTCAATCAGTAAGTTGGTTTTTGAAGTGGTGTGGACAAGTAGAGAGCTAATAGTGAGCTAAACTGCATTCTAATGCTCATAAATGGACATAGTTTCTTTAAAATAGACATGTATATAATAAAAGTGTGATTTGTTGTGATGGCATGTGAGTAATATTGTTAATTTAGTCTTTAGACTGTGTATTTAGTTTGATTTCTGATGTATTTTATAAAATTTTGTTATTTTTTGTCTTTTAGGCGCGCGCAGCAACAAATTGCGATGCCACCGTAATTTATGTGCCACCACCAGGCGCAGGTGCCGCCATCATCGAAGCTATCGACGCTGAAGTGCCACTGATTGTGTGCATCACTGAAGGCATCCCTCAGCAGGACATGGTGCGCGTCAAGCATAAACTGCTCAGGCAGAACAAGTCACGACTTTTGGGCCCCAATTGTCCTGGTATTATCGCTCCAGAATTAGTACGTACCAAGTTTTACTTCAATTTTATTACCAAATATAAAATCAATTTGTTTTTTGCATATAAACTTGAAAAACTAGTTTTTAAATGCTTTTTTTACCTTGTTTATAGTGTAAAATTGGTATTATGCCCGGTCACATTCATCAGAAAGGTGTCGTTGGTGTAGTATCGCGTTCTGGTACACTTACCTACGAGGCTGTTCACCAAACCACGCAGGTGGGTCTCGGCCAAACGCTGTGCGTTGGCATTGGTGGTGATCCATTCAACGGAACCAATTTCATCGACTGCCTTGATGTGTTCCTCAACGATTCGGAGACCAAGGGCATTATTCTCATCGGAGAGATCGGTGGTAACGCTGAGGAGATGGCTGCTGAGTATTTGATGAAACACAACACCGTGAGTGCATATTTTAGGTTAAATTCAAAATGGCGGATGTAAAAATTAATATTTTGATGATTTTTAGGGACCTAACGCTAAACCTGTTGTTTCCTTCATCGCTGGTCTATCTGCTCCACCTGGCAGACGCATGGGTCACGCTGGTGCCATCATCTCCGGCGGTAAAGGTGGCGCACAAGACAAAATCAACGCTTTGGAGAAAGCCGGAGTTATTGTAACCAAGTCCCCCGCGCAGATGGGCACTGAACTCCTCAAGGAGATGCGTCGCCTCAGCATAGTATAATCCCCCACAGCGTGCTAAACCAATTGTTGAATTTTTAAATTAATGGATGAGATTTATTGATCTAAGTTCAAAAAAACAAGACACGCAGAGTCGCCGCCATTTCTACGTTAAGATGTAGCGTACTCATCGTTAATCATCGTCAATCATGATATTCGATCGATTTTATTTAAAAGTGTAAACCAAAAATGATGTATGTAATGCAAAAAATGTACGTGGAACATGCACCGCCTCATCTCTAGTGTGCATCTTTTATTGTTATCCATTTACCACTACTCTAATTAATATAAATATAGTCTTCGTCTGCTTCTTGAAAGAATTTAACAATGAAATGTGAACAAATATTAATATTCGAAATATACGAACATTGTTAGACGAATAAAACGTGTTGAAAGTAGTTAGTATTTGTTTAAATTATGTCAAAAACATGGCGGATGACAAGATAAACAGGAAATGGTAGTGCTGATATGTATATTTGGTTGCCTATCTTAAATTCAAATTTACAAACCTATAAATAACTGCGACTGTCAACTCCATCTTGTTTATATTCACTGTCGATAAATAAGTATCATACTATTATTTATTTATTACTTCAAAATTATCTAATCTTTTCGGATGAGTATTTATCTATTTAATATTTGCACGCCCTTTGACAAGCATGCGTAGAACCTTTAATTGCTTTACCTGCGCATGCCGAGTTGCCGGGCGGCCATTATTGTTGACTGTCGTTCAGTAGCTTGATGTACTCATCACTACACATCGTACATGTTCAGCGACTAGTCTCGTGTTTATTGTGATGTTCATATTCCCGGCGTGCTAGTCCACTAGTCGCAGCGAAGTTATTTATAAACGAAAGCGTTTTGAAATCTCGCTAGTCGCAGCATCCGCCCGATTGCAACGTGTGAGCTCGCCGCATTGCAACATCAACATGTCCGTGTTGTTGGACGGTCGCGACATCAACGAGCTGCGCGTCGTTGATCTGAAGGCCGAGCTTGAGAAACGTGGCTTGGATAAGAGCGGCGTTAAGCAAGTGCTTCTAGAACGCCTCCAAAAGGTACACAGAAAGAATCATCCTCAAACACTAAATATTAGCTAAAATATTCAATAATTCATATGTTAATTTGTGTCTAGGCTATTCAAGAAACGGAAAGTGAAGCTGATGGAAGAAAACTCCTATAGAAGGTAAAATTAATTATTTATCTATGTAGAAACTGTCTTTACACAGTTTACAGTGGTATTAGTCAAGTTTCAAGGCTTGTAGACTTACATATTATGAATTTAATGGATTTATGCACATCAAGTGCATCTTTAAGCTATTTTTAACATTTTTCTATGTCAAACTCCAGGTTTCTCACATTTAACAAGTTTATTAGCTTCAAAATACAGTCTGGCGACTTTTTATGTATGAATAACATTGCATTGTTTTAGTATTAAGTTACTATGACAACTTCGAACCTCAAAATCAGCAATTTTTCATCATTTTGCCTTGTCAGACTTCTTTACAAGCTTCAATTTTTAGTTATTTCGCATCCAAGCGTGCGTATGCATGTAATTGGTGATTAATTGAACAATTACTGTGTGAATCATTGAAATTAAGCTTAATAATTGTGATTATTTACAGAGGTGAATGAACAATCGCCAAATGGTGCAGAAAAGATGCAAACAGACATGAATACCGATGATTTGGAGCTAGATTCGGCTGAAGAGACTGTTGAGAAGGTAAATATTGTACTAAAAGTTGTTGTAATATTTGTTTTATTTAATTTTTAATAAAATTGCAGAAGAAAATCAAAGAGGAGTCAATCATTGATGATAAATCTGCAGTCAAAGGTATGTTTGCTTATTTTTTGCGGTTATTAGGTGCTAAAATAAGCGTAAGCTGGTTTCCTGTTGAGTTGTTAGTCTATAAGTGCATAAAAATAAACAAAGTGACACATGGAAGTGGAAGCAGAAGCAGCTTTCGACACGCAACTGAAGTTGATTACCTTGCACGACGTAGTTTTTAAGTTTAATGTGTACTAGAAGTGTCCATGTCGGCGTCCGATGATGCTGTGCAGCCGACAGAAGTGTTACCCACGCACAGACACACGACGGTTGCCCAAGTTGCAGCGGTATTAGTGTTCGCGAGGTTGTCCCGATGATTGATGAATGCAAATATTTTGCTTGCTAGATAACGCGACGAAAGAAGAAGACTCACGGGACGCGGACGTGAAGCAACCGGACGACGCCAGCGGTGCTAATGGAAATGGTGAGACCGATGGTGATGTCGACCTGGCTGTAAAGGAAGAGTTGGACAAGTCGCTGGAGTTGTCTCTGCACGACGATCCGACTGGGGCGAAACAAGAGGACGTCAAACCCGAGGAAGACGAGGAGGACATCGATGGCGATGAAGAAATTAAACCGGATGGGGATGCTGTAAAGGACAAGGAGGTGAATGGTCAAGATGAGCAGACTACTACGAATGGCGATGAGAAGAAATCAACAACCAGTACCACAGCATCAACAGCTGGAGTAAAAAAGGATCCGGAGCAAGCTGATAAAAGCAACAGCACGTCGCCGAGGTTGGTTGTTGTACCACGCGAAAATACGAATATCATCAACTCATTCAACGCAGTTGTTGTTTAAACTAGAATTATTACTTTTGATTACTTTTTCAAGGCGTCCTCGGCGTGTTTTCACACTGTATTGATTGTGCGCTCTCTTTTCTAATGCCCTTTTGTAGCAAGATCAAGGAGCGTCTCGTGAACGATCAGAATCGCAACCTGTGGATAACGAACATCTCGCAGACGACGCGCGCGACCGAATTGAAGCAGGCGCTCTCCGAACACGGCAAGGTTGTCGGCGCCAAGGTGGTGATCAACGCGCGGCATCCGGCTGCCTGCTGCTACGGCTACGTGCGCATGGAGACCGTCGCCGACGCCGACAATTGCATCGCCAAATTGAACAACACCGAGCTCAACGGGCAGATAATACGCATTGAAAAGGTTCATACAAAATCACACACAAAACAAATATTCATACATGCACTGTTTCTCACACACGACTTAACTCAAAGAAGAAGAACAAAACATTATGTAATCATATCCTTCTTACCCCCCCGCCGAGTGGAGATCTAAGTTTAAGCATCGTCTTCTTTGTTGAACTTTGTCGATGGTCAGAAGCTGTTTGCGCACAGTGGCCGGAGCGAAATTTCATGACAATGTTTGTGCTTTCGATTAGGTAAGGCCGGATCACCTCAATCCGAACTCCAAGGCGAAGCCGGACACGCCCACGAAGGAGAAACCCTCGCAGAAGACGCCCGTACGTGCCCCGACGCCCACGAAAGAGGAGGCTAAAAAGGAGCGCAAACCAGTGGAGGCCCCCTCGAAAGACGACCGGAAGGATAAATCCAGGACCGAGGATCGGAAATCTACCAGTAGTGCTGCTTCCACAACCAAAACAACCGATAAAGACAAGGAAAAGGAAAAAGATAAAGATAATAAAGAATCTTCGAAGGAACGTAGTCGGGATAAAGAACGCCGTCGTACAAAGAGCAACAGTAAGGATCGTATTCGAAAACGTTCTTTATCCTCTGGTAAACCAGATCACCGCCCACCGCCGAGACATTTCAACGCTCCGCCTCGAAGAGAAGTACCAGCCGTACGTAAAGAGAAAGATATTCTCACATTCGATAAGATAAAAACCGAACGAGAACGTGAAAGGTTGCGCGAACGCGAAAGAGAGATGCGCATGCGTAGACGTGAAGAGTCTGAGCGTGTGAAAGAGATTGAAAGGCGGCAGCGATCCGAAGAGGCGCGCCTGGAACGCGAAAGACAAAAGATCAAAGAGGAACGCGAGAGGTTAGAACGTGAGAGGGCGGAGTTGCTCGCACTCGAACGTGATCGTCAGAAACGCGAACGGGAGAAGATTGAATTGGAGCGTTTGGAGCTGCAACGCGCAAAGCTCCGTATTCAGGAGGAGGAGCGTCGCGCTGTGAAGCGGCCTGCGCCGACTGGTTTCCGCGATCGGGAGGAGCGGTCGTATGAGGAACGCAAACGCCCGGTGGCGGAGAGGCATTTTGACGAGGCGCCGCCTCCGCCTCGGTTTGATGGACCCTCAAGGTAAAAACACCACAAAACAACAAAAAAGGAACCTAAACAACTTATTTCCACAGGATATTTATATAAACTTTAAAAATACTCTTGTAAAATTAAATATTATTAACATTTCAATGATTTTAATGTGAAATTTATTGTTTATAGCATTAAAACACGCGAGACTTCGCCACCGATGAAGAAATTCTCGTCGACATCGACCAGTAAGGACTACAAACGTCTCAGCTATGAAAAGCGTGATTCTTACCCGCCTAAAAGGGATTACGATGAAAGGACACACTCGTCTACGATGTCGAGGAGTTCGGGAAGTGCTCCAGTCCCGAAATACGAGAGTAGTTCAAGTTACACTCGTGATAGAGACATGAGGACCAGCTCAGATCCGAGAGGCTCCGGCGTGCGTAGCTCGAACTCAACGGGGATGAGTGTTTCGTCATCCAAATACAACACATCCGATAGTAAAGTTCGATATAGCGAGCGTGAACGTGACAGAAGTCCGCATTTCAACAGTAGGTCTATCCGGGATGACAGGGAGCGACGTCCAGTGTCTGATGGTAACAAATCCGACATCAGGAGTTCTCGAGAACATAGATATCCCGACCCTAAAGGTTAGTTTTTCACTTATAACCTATAATTTCATAATTACATAATCTAATTTTGTGTATTTTGGGTTGCAGTTGATTCAGTACGCTATGATCGTACATCTTCGTCGTCAAATACAAGTTGGACACAGCATAAAACATTTAATCCAACGAATAGCTCTACAAGTAAGCCGTGGAGTAAAGAAACATGGAGATCTTCGGATGGTACGCCCAGTACGGGCGATAGATGGAGCACGAACACGTCGAGGCCTGGTATTCCATTCTCGAGCAATCCTAGTATGAGTTTAGGTCCGTCCTGCCCGCCGCCGCCTGGTATCAACACGTATGTCAACGATCGGTTTGATTACAAATCAAACATGAGCAACATGCGCAAATATTAAGCTGTAAACAATTTCTTTCGTTGTTATCGTATGTTTATGACGATATTGATTAATTGTAATCATTTAACGTTCCCGGTAGACACACCAATGTGTTACTTTTCATTTACTGACGAATTTTTTATCATGGCGAATGGAGGTTCAATGTAGAGGTATTAATGTTCAGAGTTTAGTTCTTTTCTAAGTTGACCAAAGTTTGATTTGTGTAACTGTGTCATTTACATGTTTATTAAAGTAATAACTGTACTTCTTATGCGGTTTGAAGTGATTTATTGGCGAAATTTAGTAAATTTTCGTTTTATTAAGTACATTAAATTATGTGCATATTGGGTTGCCTATATTATGTTGGAATATGTGGGAGTTTCAATGCTTTTGTGTTGGAAATGCTTAAAAATGATTGTTTTCTGTGTGATTTTATAAGTTTTGTGGTTTAAATATGTTTATTTCGTTGATGTTTTTGTTTGTGTATATGTTATATGTTGTTGGACGGAGTTATGAAGTGATTTCTGGGCTCCTGCAGGAGTGCGGGGGCGTTGAAATCGGGTTTTTCTGGGAATCAGCTGAAGCGGTACGCGCGACACTCGTACGGATCGATGCCGTGAGTCAGTCGTGTTAGCTCGGGCCCGTCCACGGAATTATTGCGGCCCGCCGTCGTGGGTCGTGGAGTGCGCCTGTCCGTCTCGATTCCACCTTGCGCAGCGTGGCAGCCAGCAGCAGTCGATCGCGATCGGTGCTGCTAGCGCCGTGTGACTACAACTAGAGTGAGCCAGGTGCACGGACGCGCGGTGAATTCTCCTCGAAAACACATCACATCCGTGAAACATGGCGCGCCCGCCACCGCCAACATTATATTGCGAGTGCGATAAGTGAGACAGTGAGACGATGCGGTTGTGATATGCACGAGGACGGATGACTAGCAGCAGGCAGCAGCAGCGCCCGCAGTTCTAGCGTGTGATGTGCTGTTATCGCGAAAAGTGCGAGGACACTACGATTCGGTGCGACTGGTGCAGATAACTCTCTTTTTATGCGGAGGATTACCACAAGACGCTGAGCTTAACCATGGCGACTGATAAAATTAAGGTTGCCGTGCGGGTTCGGCCCTTCAATCGACGAGGTAACAACCAAATAACACGTCACGTTATTATTATTATTGTAAAAAAAACCTGTACGTTAAAATACCAGCAGCGATTGGTCATACTTCAATGTTATTCATTGACTGTTGTTGTTGTGATTTCGTCATTCTGATATTTAACAAATCACCGCTTAAAACACGCTTAAATTTACTAAAATTTAGCGAGAAAAAGTGAGATTAATGCGGGAAATGTTAAGAAAGGCAAAGGGCAGCAGTAAACACAAGTGAATCCTGCATGTTGACAAATTCATTGATTTATAGAGCATTCCTCGCGAGGGATAAAAGAATAAAAGGGAAACAAGACGTTTGATTGATGCGTCTTGATTCATCCGCAACTCAATACCATTTTTTTATTTCTCCGCTTTCTTTTGTTTGTTTGCCTGCTACTAAAAAAGAAATCAATCACACAAATTTCCAAAGTCTGATTTGTAATTTTTATTTACTTTTTTTTGTAACACTGAGTAACTGTGCAAAGTGCATATCGCTGGTTAGCGTTCACTTTCAATTGACACTGATTTTCTCAGTTTGCGGTGTGATGTGATTCAATGTCGTTCAACAGACGTTATAAATTGATTTTAATTAACTTACTACATGAATATAATACACATATTGCATGTTATTCAATATAGGCAACCAAATATACTTGTAAATATCTTAAAATGCATTTAAAGTTACCTATGTATTAAATTCGTGTTAAAAGTTGTTTAAATTTGTAGAAAATGCACTTTGCACATGACAATGTGTTGTAACGTGTTTCTATCAATATTTCCATGGATTCTTAACAAATATTGATAATATTTGATGATAACAAATGATTATAGACTATACCCTACCTCTGTAAGCATATTGGGTTTGCCTGAGATTATTTATTTAATGTTATCTGTAAAACATAACATTTTCCAATTTTATTAACTGTAAAATTGTATTTTTTGTCCAGAAAATGAATTGGGGACACCCTGCGTTGTCGAAATGGACAACCTTCAAACCATACTCCATCAACACACGCCCACCATGGAGAAAATTGACCGGTGAGTCATCAAAACCCACATAATATTTTCATTTTCACGCTTTTCTTGTTGTGTTTTTTTTTTCGGTGCCTTTGCTAGTTATAAAATATTGATGAAAGATTTCCTATGTCTATTTGTATAGTCCGGCGCGTTTTGGTTTTAACTTTTCCCAGCGGTGCTCGGTCGGCACTTAGCAAACAAATTAACGACTTCACAAGTCTCTTTGCAACTCGAAATTGTTTCGGCAAACAAAAATCAATGCGCACGCCGGGGAGACTCCTTCATCCTTCCTGGAACCGGACTTATAGCTGCAGATCCCACGTTTCTTGGTATTATCACTCGAGTAGTGGTGATGAAGGTGAATAGTTGGGCCTAAACCGCTGTTAACATAATTTGGTGTTGTCGTAGGCGTCGGTTGTAGTAAATCTAGTCGAATTTCGACATTCATGGCTATAGAATGTGTTTATGTGTCGCTGTGGGGGTGTTCATTATGTAAATTTATAAATAGTTTACTTCAGGGTGTTAAAGCGTGCAAAGGGTGCACCTGAACGTTTTATAACCTCAATATGCGTAAGGGGAAGTATATAGTTGGGGGACTTTAGAAAATGCGAAAATAATAGAGTAAAAGTTTTAGTTTTTTTACGAATAACTCGTGGAATATTTATGCTAGGATTGTGATTCTTCGACGACATGAATATTAAATATTTTATTATTGAAATGTGAAAACATTTTGTTGATCTGATTATTGCAGAAAAAGTTATTAACAATTAAAGTTGGATTTTATAAAAAAATCGACAAAATTCACACAAATTATTACATAACTTTTGTTAAAATAATGTTATGAATAAAATATTTTTACACGTTGATGCAGAATTTAATATTTTAGAAATATATGAAAGAATTTTTCTTTTATCTTTTCTGTTTTTGAGAAAGTAATTAAAAACTAAACTTTTACGTCAACTAAATGCGACGTAACCATATAACGTATTTATGTATAGATTTTCTGTTGTGTTTTTTTGTTAGACAGTTCACGTTAAACAGAATTAAAAATTCAGCAGCCACGGGCAGAATTTTGGGGACGTTAGGGTTTTAAAATTGTCGGGCACCGTCGAAAAATGTGCGGTTTTCGGCGAGGTGAGCTGCGTGTGCATTATTTATGCGATTTGAGTCACCGAAAGTCACAACCGAGGGTTGTTTGCTGTTTCAACTGCTTCACCCTGGATTACGTAAAGGGTGAGTCACGACACTGATACACAAACACCCAAAATACAACACAAACAAAATTTAAATACAATTTTTGCATTTTTTAGATTTTTTTAGCGAAATTTATTCAATTTTCCAGTTTGAATTAAATTAATCATGAATAAACCCCTGAAATGATTGTGATTTCAACCGTGAGTGTGTCATGTGAATCATGTGGAAATAATGTGCGTATGTTAACAACCCTTAAGTGACCTCGTTTAAATTAAGGGTAATTTCAATTAGTCATAGCCAACTTACCCTTCTATATGAAGTATGCAAATTAAATCAGTTAATTTAGTTAGAAATTTTTGTTTTGTAAGTTTTGTGTTGAAAGTTTTTAATTTGCGAGCTCGTATCGCAATCGCATGCCTCACGAATAATAAATGCATTCGATTGTGCAGTGTTGGAACTAATGAAAATTGCCGGAAGTGGAACAAAACGTTCGGCTAAAGGCTGAAAAGTGTTCAAGGAGCGATGAAAAAATTAAGTTGTGCACTGGTGGTTGAACGTGAGCGAGTCGCGTTTTGATCGATTGTATTATGAGGGTAATGACCAAGAAAATTAGTATTTTACGGCTTGTCGTAGTAAATTTGACATGGCAACTGTTGCTTCTTGGCATTTTTTTAACTTTTCAGAGAGTGAAATAGGTCAAAACCGAGATTTTAGGAAAGTTTAGTTAGAAAAGTTTAGATTTTCTGCAAAATTGGGACAAACAAGGGTTGTTTTTAGGAATGTTTAGGATTTGTTGTAATTAAAAATGGGTAAATTTCAAAAAGTCCTGTTTTTCAAGTTTATTTGTGAAATTATTAAAATTTTGCAAAACATCATGAAACATTATTTTATTCCCCTAAAATTTAGGTTGTTATTCGTAATTTTAAGAAAAACTAAAGCTGCGACTAAAATTTTTACATTTTGTGGTCGAAAACTGTTAGAAACTATTTTAATAACCCGTTATAATTTATAAATACCGAACTACGCTTAATATCACGTAGTTTATGATAATATAATCCCAAAAACTCTTTTTCTAAATCTTAAAGTAGTAAAAACCCTAATCTGGTAATTTAGTAACAATATGTCGTGCTGGGCATCAATCCCTGAATTTTACGATCCATTGGATTTAGTTACCGACATTACCTGCATTGCAACTGCCACTAAAGGTGCCGCAGATAATTGCAATCGTATGCCCCGTGCTAAACCCCCACTGAAGTTTAATGAAACGCTTAGGTAGGTTCGAATAGTTTGCAACGTTTGCATAGTTATGGTTTGCATGCGAAAATCGATAACCATAAACGACACGTTGCTCTGCGCCGCGTGTGCCGTGGTAAACGTAAAAGTTAAGCGTTTTAAGGCTTTTACTTTTGTTTAATTCCTGGAAGGTTTTCCGAGCAATTCGCGCTTGCATGTTTAGCTCTATTAAGCGTATAATTAAATTAGCGATGGAAAAATGGAAGAATTACGATGAAAAGAAAAGAATGCAAATTTTACAGATTATATTATAATCAAACGCAACATTATGAACATTTAATGTATAATAATAATAAATATTTAATATATAGTCATGGTAGCTTAATAATAGAGTAAAATGTTTAATTATTTGCTAATTACTCGTGCACTGTGTATGTTAGAGTTATGGTTCTTTGATAAAATCATTTCTAAATAAATTATTTATAGAATTTCGAGAAGATTTTGTTGATTTGATTAGTGCATAAAAAGTTATTAATATTTAAAGTTGGATTTTTTAAAAAATTAAAAATTCCACCCAAATTGTTAAATAACTTTTGTTTAAATTATTCCATAAATAAAACGTAGACGCATATAAATGCAGAATTTAATACTTCATAAATGTGTGAAGAAATTTTTATTATATATATTTCAGTTTGTGAAATAATAATTAAAAACTAAAATATTATAATCAAACGCAACATCATAAAATTAATATTAATATAATAATATTAAATATAAAAATAAACAACGTGATATATCTATTAGCAGCGTTTTAGTTACGCCTTTTTACAGAATTATTAAATATTAATAATTTGAAGAAATTTCAGTATGAATTGTTTCGAATCGAAATGCGATAATTTATGATATTGTAAGCGGAATGTTTGCTCGCGTCGATCGTCGAATAAAACGTTTAGTACACGCGAGTGCGTGTCGTGTATGAATTATGCTTCGTGCATAAATAATTGGAAACGTCGATGGGCTCGAGAGAGATATCGTCGATTGTAAATAAGGCACGCGTGCGGTTATCAGCGGCAGGACGACAGGACGACAGGATTATCGATGGCTGGGATGAGAGACAGGATAATTGCATACGTAGTACCTATACTTTCCATGTTGTATTTGTTTGATTAATATCTACATAATAAACAAATATATAAAACTGCGCATGCGCAACAAATAAACCACGCCTTAAATACACTTGACGCTTAAGTAATAGTGGGCGGAGCAAAATCGTCTAAAAATATCGGAAAACCGTAAAATTACTGATATTTTTAAAAGTATAAACACTTAATTCATCTGATAGTGATAAGAAAATCATGAAATTAGATGTTATCTATTTTACATTATATAATATTAAATATTTACTTTTCGTATGCTCAAATAGTGCAATTTTGAATAAATAAACCGCGACACGTGCTCAATACGATTATCTTTCTACGTGCGTGGGTGGGACACTACAAAACACACTCTCGTTCAATGCGCAAACTGTTATTACACATTTGCTGCCATTAAATGCATACACCATGTGTGCAATGTTCACGATAAACGTTAAAATGCAATCTGAAGAGGACTTTCAATAATTATAACTGCAACTGCACAAAATTACATTTAAACTGTTTCAATTAATATTTATTTTTTAGTTTTTATTGAAAATAATTAATTTGCTCCACCCCTAACTCGCCATTTATTATTTTTATAGGTTAAGTAAGTAGGCGGAGAAAATGTTAGGTTATGTTTATGTGTTTATTGTAGCATGTATAATTTTACGTTTAGTGTAGTATAAAATTAAATGCACTTTTGTTATGCTAGAATTCCAGTCAGTTTCGATAATTTCACGGAAATAATTCATGTGAAACGTTGTTAGCTTCGCAATAAAGCAGAAATATTGCATCGCAATATACTAAGGTACCTAGTAAATCAACATTGGCAGGAAACTTAGTTTTTTTCTTTCTGTCTTTCTGTTTGCACTAGGATATTACGCTACAGTTTCCTTGGATGGTTATTGCGTTAATGTTGTTTCTGCTCGAGCGGCTTTCGAACTTTTTGATATCTTGTGCAATATAATTTACTTCACAATAATAAAAACAGCATCGCGTTGAAATTATAAAACTTTCTAAGTAATTTTATTATTTTTCAATTTGTTTTTGTTGTTTCTTTTTTTACGAAAAGGTTGAATTATTTGTGAATTACTCGTGAATTATTTATCTTGGAGGTATGATTCTTTGATGAAACGATTCTTAAATAAATTGTTTATAGATTTCAGAAGAGATTTTGCTGATCGGATATTTGCATAAAAAGTTATGAACAATTTAAGTTGGATTTTGTAAAAAAAATCGATAAAATTCACATCCACAATTTAAATTTTGTTAAATTAATGTTATGAATAAAATGTTTTTACTCGTTAATGCAGAACTTAATACTTTACAAACATGTGAAGAAATTTTTGTTATATCATTTTTAGTTATTGAAATACGAGTATTAATTAAAAATCACATAGAGTAGAAATTATAGAACTAATTTTATTATTTTTTAATTTATTTTTCTTTTTTGATGTTTTTCAAGTCAAAAGGGTGAATTTGAAACTAAAATGTGAAATATGAAATGCTATGCAAATATTTGCACTCACTTTGAAATTTTAATGGGATGTCACTTTGGGTTTACCCAAGAAAGAGGCGGACCACTCTAAAAATTCACTGTTATCATATATTGATGGATTCGCCTTCCATCAGTATCGATATCAATTTTTGTTTCGTTTTATTTTATCATTTTGATGTTTCATCAGTGTACACCTACCTGCTACATGTTCGGATGTTATTTCGCACGAAATTTGTTTACTTTATATCAATTTCAACTCGCGCGTTCCAAATTACAGCGATACCGTTTTTTTCGCTACGTTTGGCTGACGATGCGCTAGATATCGACGCGTAACATTTTATACCAAGTGTCACTCGAATCATATCGTAATAAACTGTCAGTCATTGACCTTCGTATGAATTTTACCTTGAATCATTTATATTTGACCGAATTTGATGTTTTTATTACAAAAAACATAAATTTTTATTAATTTATTGTAAGAATAATCCTCGGTCGTGATGTTGGCACTGATGATGATGGAGAAAAGACCTAACAACACAATTCGAGACAAAGACTTTTGCACAAGCCAGGCGTTGCTCTATAAAGCCGAAAGAAACTAATAATGAAATAACAACGCAGCACATCTGGATGCTGTGGAAGTTGGTTGGGAGGTGTATGTAAGTTGCAAAATGAGAGAATCGAGACGGAAAAAAGACCCCAGGGACGAGAAATGAAAACGCACACGTGCGTTCGGAATGTGTGTGAGTGTGATGAGAGACGAAAATGGCGCGCACGCAACAGAGGCGCTTGGGTAATGACGAAATGTGCGCCGGTAGACACGCGTACGCTTTATTTCGGTTTAATTCTAAGTGGAAAATAATGACGGCAATTAACTAGCGAAAGTTAGTGTGGAGACGCGAAACAACAAATGCAAAATTCAAACTTGAAACTTTTGATATTACAAGTTGTCTTAACTTTAAGACACATCATGAATATGAAGAATATGATCTTTTGGTATTTATGTTTAGGCATTTATTATTTAATGTAATAAAATAAATGACTTGCGACTGTTTTAATAGGATAGGGATTTATGAGACAATGGTGGGCGCATAAAATGATAGAAGTAGAGCGTTTGAAGTAGAGAATTGAACTGAAAACGCTGTTTGACTTGACTGAGCGCGCGGCGCATTACGTGCTGTTCTTATATATCAACATAGCTCTCCCCCACCACTTTTTGCGGGTAGGCCGTAGCTGCCTGCGTTTGAACTCATAGCTCCCACGTGTACAGAAGCATCGCCCCCCACCACTTTTTGTGGGCAGTCCGCAGGTATAAAAGACAAGCGCGGGGCGCACCCAGTGCTCAGTCGTGTTTGAGTCGTACATTAGTCCAGTTCCTCTCCCCAATCTCTATCTATCTTTTTACCTTTTGATTCGTTTGTTTCGCGTGTCGTCACATGCACAGCTTTAATAGTTCGTTAAAATTATCATTCATGGTCAGAATAACAGTGTAATCTACTCTCATTTCGTACAATAATAGTAGTTTATTATCACTGTGCTATGTCAGTGTTGTGTTGATTGGTCAGACTGGTCATTCTGACCACCAGTGTCAGTAGGTTAGCTACGAAGCACAATTGCCGTACGATATGGCTGCATATAAATTTAATAACTTTCGTCCTAGTTTTACGATCAGTATAAATCCATATAGTTCGTATAGCTACCTACAAGTATTATACTTACTTGAGTGAGCTGTAGACAAGGCAGTTGACCATAACATAGTCAGCAAGTATTCAATATTTAGAAAACTACTTGCTAGATAGGCACTAAACTAAAATAACTAGACTATTATAGCTTACTCATATATAGATACATAGTAGGTGTATCAGTGACACATATATTTGTTTGGAAATAATAAATTTATGATTAACTGATTCTTTGAACTCTTATCACAGATATTTTTAATATACATTCAGGTTTTCCGAGTTGCGATGAGAGTAATTGATTTTGACTTTCTAAGATATTTTTGGCATTAATGTTGTTTGTTTTCCGAAGTTGAGTAAACCTCGATTCTTTTTTAGCGTCAACAATGACTCTGAGTGTTTATTTTCCTTTTCAAGAGGAAAATTCGCCTGGATGAGGTCAAATTTGAAAATATTGATATTATTGATAAAAACCCAAGTGGATACAAAGAAATTCCACGAATTTCTGCACGTTCCCACATTATTTAAAGCCTCCGACGTTTTGTTTTCGCACATTTCCTCTAAACTCCGCTTCGATTTGTGGATTCACAACGCGATACAATGCATTGTATTTTTCGGCGCACACCCACACACCTGCATACGTACTTTGCGCGCATATTATTTATTCAATTTCTTCGATATATCGCTTTCCGGGCGGGCGTTTGCATTTTTTGTGCGTTTTCATCTGCACGTTTCCTCTTTTTATTTCGTTTGCAAATATATTATGCACGGAAAGTACGAGCGAGTACTTCACAATTTCACATTCCCATTCGTAAATTGAAACGATAAAATTCTTCCTCTTTTTTTCTGTTTCTTCTCCGAAATCGAATCGAATCGTCTCGCAACTCATCCTAATATATTTTCGGCGGGCGATGAGAAATGTCGAGAACGATGCGCAATATTTCAAACAATTCGATAAACGAGTACACATCAATTCGAATTTCTGCTAACGCTTGTAACCTGCCATTCGGGGAAATGATTGTATTACAGATTGCAGATTGCAGTGGTCAGCAACACTCGGTATATTCACCCCTCTGCTTGATATAAATATTTCAATCGTAGTAAACCGTAGGAAATGACCGGTCGAAACGTTTTACCCTAATAAATATCAATAAATATATTCATTTTTTGATTTATCATTTATCAATGCCACGAGGTTCAATATTATATTGAATCGTAGGAGAAAATGAAGAAATAATTGGAGTGTCAAGGAGTGTTTTTGTGTTCTTATAGTTTTTAATTAATAACTTGAAAAGTAATTATGTTGTAGTTAGGAATTTTTTAGCAGGAGATTCTCTATTAAATTCTACGTCTAATGGCGAAAAGATTTTGTTTTCAAGTATTTTGGATAAAAAGTTATTAACAATCAAAGTTGATAATTCAAAAATTTACATAACTGATTTAATTCGTCTATAACTTTTATGATTTTAAGGTTATCATTCAAATCTTTAAATATTCTGATACAGAATTTAATCCTGCATATATTTCTGAAGAAATCATAAATTTATCACAATTGGATTGCGAGTAATTAATGAAAAACCGTCGAGTTTCCATTTTATTACCATCAAAATACGCCGAGACTACATATTCTTGCCTAGCTACTTGATATAATAAGAAAATAGCTACCGTTAAAGTACTGACCGAGGTCTGAAACACAAAAAGCATAGAATTATGCAGTCGTGAGTAATGATATTCGCGTGTGAAGTACGGCGCGCAACAAATTACTCGCAAGTATTCATCAAATGTAAGGGGGTGGCGGCGCGGCGGCGAAACACGCGCACAGAACAGAACAACTCGTGTAAAAACGCCATCAAACACACATTATAAAAGACTTATTCATGCGCAATGCGAATATTTGTGTGTTGGAGCCGCGGCACAGAAGGCAATTTAGAAAGTAATGTTTTGCTCAATTTTTTTTATAATAATAATAATCATAAAAATACAATATGTATTGTTAAAAATAAATTAAGACGTGGTTAGCAGTAGAAAACGAATTGTGACGTCAGAATACATAATCACATTGTGTCTTAAAATAGAGATTAAGTCATAAAAAAGATTTACATAATTTTACTGCAGTTATATTAATCAATACGGATTTTATGAATTATTTATTTAAAAAATGCAGGTAGAATCGTTATTTTGATATGAATCATGTTTTAATTAATTCCATACCAAATTTAAAAGAAAAATGCAATGTAAAAATTTGTGTCAATGCGTTGAGATGCGGTATAAGTACCGAGCATAGTAGTTATAACACTCTGGCATTTATTTTTCGTAAAAAACATGTCGTTAATAATTGTTTACTACTGAATGGTCGAGGATAGACATAAAAAAAGCTTGCGTAGGCCATATATAGCTGCGTACGCATGCATATAAATTCGTTGGGCCCTCTTTCGTCGCCGGAAATGGAAAATCAATGAAATAGAAAATCCTCGGGAAATTCCCCAGCTCTACTCGAACTCGACATTGGTCGTCTATAGTACAATACGCCGTGGTTAACAGGAAATTGTTTAGAAACTTTCCACTTAAATATTTCTACGGTTTTTACTAAACAATTTCCGGAAATGTTTCCATTAAAAATATATTCATTTTTAAAATAAAAAATAATCGATAAAAACTTATTAAATTTTATATATTAAGGCGTATTGACGAAAATGAAAATGTAAAGAGTAAAGATTCAATGTGAATAGAAAGCTGAAGTCAAAGAAACGACATTGATTGCGTCAACTCGGCTTTTCACCAAGTTCGATTACAACTGTTGGCGCTTTTCATTATGTTTTCATTTCCTTTGGCGCCTGTTTCCGCTTCGTCTGAATATTATTCTGAATAACATAGAATTCTGTTTCAAAGAAATCTAATTTATGCAAAAAAATTACAATCGTGAATGTAGGTTTGCATATATAACAAGGTTTACTAAAAATTCCGTTAGGTGGCAGCACTATAACTTTAAGCTACTGGATGTTATACTCTTGTTATAACTTAATTAGAAGTCGCTGTTATAAAGTTAAACTTTACAAAGTACGACTATAACAAGAAGTAGTTACGAACCGTACTTGGAATCCTCTTAAATTTGGCGAAAATTGAATTTCTCGTCGAGTGGAATCTTGCAGGCAACGTTTCTATGAGTCTACATATGTGTGACTTATGCAACTGACAATTAGTTGTCTAAGTAGGTTGATTTTGTGTCTTGTGACGACTCGAGTATACGCTTGAGTCGAAATGTCAAAAACATTATGGTGTTAACCAGATCGTGAAACGGATAGCGGATACGCAACTCAACGGTTAACTTAAGCACCAGACGTTAATGTTTTGTTTACTACGAAATTTGCAATTATAGAGAAAATCCGGAAGTGAAACAGTATTTAACCGATTTTCTTCATTTCTCTGCGTTGATTTCAATTTGACTTGATCTCGGTTAAGAGTGACTAACGCCTGAATCATTTATTACTCTTCTCTGGTATGCTACATCTTGTACCGGTCGTATTTTTAGTCCAAAGTTTGATTTAACACGACTGCCGTGACGCTGCGTGGGTGCTCATGCTCGTCTTGCATTTTTTATTATACCCGTTGCTTATTTACCAAAAATTTCTTCGGAAAAAATCTATTTCTGTGCTGTATCAGAGTTTTTATTATGATTGATTCTGTATTTTTTGTTTGTTTTGTTTTGCGGTGTGAATTTGATAAAAGTTTTTCAATCCCAGTTGCAGCAAGTTACATTTGCGGGGCGATTAAGCTGTTGAAACTTTTAACAGGTTTAAACCAAGCTGGAAAAGCCTGGAAAACTCGCAGTTTGGTGTTGGTTGCATTGGCGACACAAAAGACTCCAAGGACTATAGTGGTTCTAGTGGTTAGAGACTCACTGCACGCTTTGTTACTGCGAAACAATATCGCAGAGTATATTGTAAAAGCAATACATGACTGTGAAGTTGAGATAAAACAACTGCAGGAACTAGTATTATACTAGGTATAGAATAGTATAGTCTAAGATTGAAATATTTCAATTTGTACCAGTCTGTGTGTAGTTAATCTAGAAGACTGATGAGGAAAGTACTAAAATGATGCGGGTGTGGTTTAGGAAACCACAAACAGAAGTTGCAACGGAAGCCGCAGTCTGAAATGAGGAAAACCGTACAATTCCTAAGAGGAAAATGTTTCATTTGCTTTAACCTTAAAATCAAAATCTGTTAAATTTGAGACATAACCAACTTTTTATCAGAATTTTATCCAGAAAGTTATTTTTTGTAAATCTTAAGGGAATAAACGAATAAATCGTTGTACTGATATGGAAAATACTGTAATGTGATACTAGATCACAAATATTTATCCTGATGAAGCAGAAGGAAAAGGAAAAGTATCAATAAACCTGGATGTACGTCGTATGAAGTGTGGTTACACTTCTCTACGATCACTGTCATCACACATTACAGATTTTTCAATATACAGAGTGTTTTTGTTATTTTGTTATTAATTTTTTGTTTTTAAATTTATCATGTAGATATATTTATTGATCGCGTCTATAAAGTTTGTTTGATTTCAATGATTTATACTTTTGTTTAGTTTGCGTTCGTATTTGTTTTGTTTTCCATCTATTCATTCGCCCACAATAGGCTAGCCGCCGGTTGATGTGGTGGTTTGATACACCTTGATGTTGGATGACTAGGAAAGTTCAGGAGGCACGTATCGATTTCGTAATTAAGCGCCAAGACCGACCGATTGTCGCAGGCGGTGCGCTCCGAAACGCATTTATTTAATGGCGGTGGTTTTCATGCACAGGTGAGCGAGGAAAATGCCAGGGGGTGTAATGCAATGCGTTCGTTACACTCTTACAATGTAGATTACACCTACACCGCACTATGCTATCGATTTTTATTTTCGTGGGTGAGGTAGAGTGCTTTCTACGGGTATTTTACTACATCATTCTATCACTTACTTACATTGTACGTAGATAAATGATTACAAGAAAATTCCTGTTAATGGAATAAAAATACGCTACTATTTTTTTATTACGCGAGAGGTGGATGAATATTTTAATTCAAAATATGTGAAAAAGACTAATTGGAGTGATTAACTCAACACTGACGTCACTTCCTCTATTGAAGGGTAATATGTGTGTATAAAGTTGCCTACCATCGATAATTCTCTTGCAATTTCGTAATTTTATTAGTGTTTTGCACATTTAATCCAATAACCATCAAATTTTTTGTTTTGATATCTTAGCAATGATGTCACAAGCAATACAAAGTGTTTTGGTTACTAAAACCTTCTTTTTTTTTTCATCAAAACCTACAATTTTAGCAAAAATATCATAAAACATAAATTTTCCAACATCACATGACAGTTTTCCCAAAAACTTTAAAAACTAAATGTTCGGTTAACAGAGGACACGGTACTAGAGGTAACTTTAGATGGCTGTTGCTGTGAGGTTCTCTTGTTAATCGAGTTTTCCGGGCACGTGCCGGATTCATGAAAGGGTCAGGAGAGCGCGCCAGGAGAGTACGCAGTCGGCAGTCTCAACTTCAATAGTCTCTATAGACCTGTATGAATATTCCTAGCATGCTGGCATTCTGGGCATGGGATGTCGAAACTCATATTGCGTGACTTTTCGCATGTCTCCCTGCTTTCAACCTGAATTGAGGCTGTTTACATCGATTCCCTAACTGGAAACTGACAAAATACCACGAGATATTAGTAGTTTGATCCAAATTTAATCAAAATGTTTGCGTAACTATATTATATTTTTCGTGAAAATGACAGAATAAAATCTTTAGACTCAATCGGAATAAAGTAGGCGAAAATGTACGTTTATTGCACACCCCTGGTGGACGATATATTCTAGCTAGTGTTTGGGCGACGTGCGGCTCGGTTCGGATTGGCAAGTGGATAAATATCGCACCCTCATCCCTCACACTCACACCTCATTGCTTGCTTCTTGACTACCTTGCTTACGGCTGCCGTGTGCGCGCGCTCAAACTCGATAAACTTCCATCGTATTGCCAAACGCGGCGAAATAAAGAAATACGATATCTTGAAGGTTGAATGCTGAATGCCGAATGCTTGATATCTGACTTTACGTCTCTTCCACAACCCCCGAAGTTAGTCACTTGTATAAATAGTATAGATTCAAGTATCAACTAGATTTCCCTCAGCGATTACAACGATTACGTGTGCTGAATTCCACTTTGGAATCAAAGCAAAAAAGAAAGATTTTTACGCTAAAAAAACTATAAAAATTAATTCGCTCATTTGCGTATTAATGTAAAATGCTTACTTTTATTTTGTTTCTTTCATTTTTATCCTGTTGGTGCGCATCGAGCGTGCAACGAATGTTAAACGTCGCATTTTCAGCGCCAGCGCCTGAAAGTGTTTCAACTGCTTTACACCACTCAGGATTCTCAGCTTTTTTTCCGCCATTTCCAGGAGCATTTTTCACATTAACATTTTCAACAGTTTCGCGTCCAATTTGCATTCATTGCCTCGATGTTTATATTTTATTTCCACGTTATATTTTATCGCAGTATACATTACCCTTTTCGTTTTGCTTCAACATTTATTATTATTTCTTTTCTTATTGTACTTTTTCAAACTTCAAAACACAAAATGAAATGCAAAGTCCGCCGAACATGAAACACAGTATTTCTAGCGTATAGAACAATGTGTACTAGCTTTTCGGGGGTTGAAATATGCAAATCGCACACCGAATGTGAAATATATTAAAACTAGCGACCCGCCCCGGCTTCGCACGGTTGCAATACTGATACTAAATACACTACAGAAAAACTGTGAACGTTGTGGTATAAAATATATAGCCCATGTAATTAAAATCGATCCAGTAGTTTTGATTTATTCATTACTGCCCCTGGCCCGCACGCGTTAAATTTGGAGTAAAACAATCCCCCTTTCCCTATACCATGAAGATTTCCTGCTATCTTTGGAATATCTAAATTCATACACTACATTTTTACTTATTTACTTTTTACATTTTATAGTATGTGCCGCAGTAAAAAATATCTAAATTCTTACCATTTAGAAACAAAAGATAATCAACAATCATAAAAAACAAAAGATACCTATTCTATTCAGTTCTTTTTTTTACTGAAATACCTCTAATTTATATTTTAAAACTACTATCATACAATTATTTATCGTAACTTACTTATAATTACTGATACGTTGTCGCGCTGAAAAGAACGTTTTTATTACCTAAGTATTGCTATTTTCCTCGCTGGAGAGCTCCGATATAATAAACGTGCCCGATCGCTGCGAAATTCAAAGTGCTACAGAGAAAACCGCGGCCGGCCGGTACCGCCGAAAACGCTACGTCCGCAATTTTTAAAAAATCCGTTGCGTAGTTTCAAAGATTTAAGCATACAAAGGGACAGACAGAGAAAGCGACTTTCCTTCTCCAAACAAAAACATCAACCGATCAACTTCAACCCACACGTACACCCATGCACACGTCTGTGCTTAGGGGGGGGAAGCTACGAAGCATCGCACAAAGAGTAGACGGCAGAGTTTACAACATCATATTAGAAACCTCAAAAATAACAGTACTTCTCCACTATTTAATGGATGTTATTATACATACAAACCTTCCTCTTGAATTACTCTATCTATTAAAAAAAAACCGCATCAAAATCCGTTGCGTAGTTTCAAAGATTTAAACATACAAAAAAAAACGACTTTACTTTATACTATGTAGTGATGATATTCAAAAGTATGTGGAATTCTGGGGCAAGTTTTCATATGTTTTCGTTTCTCGGACACTTTCTGCTCTAAATATGAGCGAAAAAAATAGGAAAAAAGAGCCAAAAACAAACGTTTATAACATGTTATCTTATTACCCATAATAAACAAACTGCAGCGGAAAATGATAAAACAGCGGGATTTTTATGTGTTTGCTCGTTTGGTGTTATCCGTTTTGCCACGATAGGAATTAAAAATATCAACCAAGCAAAAAAAAACTGTACAAAAATGCAGTTCGTGTAAAGTATGCAAATTTTAATTGAACACTGCATTTGCATTTTGGGTGGCGCACATCGTACACGCCGCGCTTTTCGCTTCTGACAGGAAAATAAATATACGCGATGCGATAACACACGCGAACACATGCATTAATTTATTTAACTATACACGCTTGTCAACATACCAATCGATGCGTACAAATCAATAGAGTTTACTATTACTATTTTTGCGATTCATGTTTACTCTAGGCAACATATTGTACATTAAATAAACCCGTGTGCATTTGGTTGCATATTTTATAAGTATCCATAATTGAATTGATATTAATTTGGGAGCTAGCAGACGCATTGGCATTAAAAGAGAACAATGGCAATACAAATCTATAGAATTACAATTACATTCACAATCATAATTGTACTCACAGCACAATACTATACATACTGACAGTAGCAGGTGTAGACTTTTTTAATCTATAAGCTTAATAACCATTGTTTCATCGTGCGTTTTTTGTTATTGTATGAGTTTTTTCATTCAACGTTTTTGTGAAACGTGACGCGTCCAATTAATTCTTTCGTTTGATATTGTGCTCAATAAAATAAATTGGTTTTAAATGAATTTTTCGTTATTTTTTTTTTGTTTTGCAGAAAACAACCAAAAACGTTCGCGTTTGATCATTGTTTCGACTCGATCGAACCTGGCACGGATCGTTTCGCATCGCAGGAGAAAGTCTTCGCAAGTGTGGGCAAGGATATTCTTGATAATGCTTTCCAAGGATATAATGCCTGCATATTTGCCTATGGCCAAACCGGTAAGTGGATTTTTTAATCATTTTTAGCTTATTTTCGCTTTGGAAATTATTAATTTCATTAAAAATACAAAATATAACGTTTGCTTAAAGTTTGCTTAAAATTTCGGTAACTGTAGTCTTAAATTTTCACGAAATTGCAGAGTTTTGCGCCTTTTGCGCCACACCTCTTATAACTCTAATCGCGGTACAAATTGCTTTTTCTCTCGGGGGTCTCTTAAGAGACTTTTCGCACTTCTGCTCTTCTCTTGTGCGCTGCGAAAGCAAAAAAACATTCTGAATTTCCAACCCGGCGCCTAATTTACACTACGCTTCGTAAAAGCGTAAAAAAAGAAATTATTATACAAAAATTCCACCACGAAAACCCGCATGAAAAGACAATAATTCAAATGTAATTTAACTCTAGGCCATATAAAAACGTCCGCACACAAATTTAATGAGGAATTTTAATTCGGACATTGTACCTAATGAAATTCGTGTATGCGAAGAAAATATTTCCCACGCAGGTAATGCAATCCGCGTTTTATGTTTCGGGTTGAAAAATTGAGGATTTGCTGTGTTGGACAGCGCGTGTCTGTGTCATCATGTCAAGAAACTCCTTCTTCTTTTCGTCGTGCCTATTTCCATACATTTTTCAAGCGGGTTTCTTTTCTTTTCACGTAAAGAGGGTGCGAGTGCGCACACAATGATGATACGGTAATAATCGTAACACGGACGAACGAGGCATGAAATACGAACCGAAAAAATGAGAAATAAGGGCTCGGTTTTTCCGCCTCGGCGAATTTTCACACACACTTGTTCACAAGGGATGATTGCGTGTGTTTTATGCCTATGAGTATGTTTGTTTGCATTTGGTTAATTAAATTCTTCTTTTTTACGACAATCATTAACACCACTATAACTGTTTAGGACGTTTTTGCGCGTTATATTTGTTTGGTAACGGCAAGATGGCGGACGGCATGGCCATGAAATTCTAAGTGAAATTGAAATATGAAATATGCGCGCGTTATAGTTTCCAGCTCTCGAGGGCGGACGCCGGCGTTAATTAATAATTAAGGCACGCGAATTGCGTTTGACACGGTGTTGCGTCAGCAGCCATTGCGCCAACAGCGAACGGTAGACAATTAGGACTGGTTTGCGCGTTTTAATTGCAAGTCGTAAATTTCAACAACAAAATATCCATACGAATGACTAAAAATTGGTTCATTTTTCAATGACAATGCGTAAAATTTTATGTTTCACAATAATAGTCCAAATTTTTGGTTAGGTTCTGGAAAATCATATACGATGATGGGCGCACAGGATAATAAAGGGCTCATTCCACGTTTGTGTGATGCTTTGTTTGAAATCATCGCCAAGCAACAGAGTTCCGAGCTGAGCTACAAGGTGGAGGTGTCCTACATGGAGATCTACAACGAGAAGGTGCACGACCTCCTCGACCCGCAGACGAACAAGCAGTCGCTGAAGGTGCGCGAGCACAACGTGCTCGGCCCGTACGTTGATGGATTGTCGCAATTAGCAGTGACGTCGTTTCAAGTAAGTTACGAACGTGCTAAATCCTGCGCCTCCAACAAACCCTCATCTAACGCTGAGAATTAGAGAATACTGCAGAGACCCTTATCGCCTCGAGGGTCTCGCTCGTATTTTACTCCACGGTAGTTTATGTTGCAGTAGATTAATCCGTCTTCGCTTTTTTGCTTTTTTCTAATCAGGACATCGATAACTTGATGGCCGAAGGCAACAAATCGCGAACGGTTGCCGCTACCAATATGAACAGCGAATCGTCGCGGTCCCATGCTGTTTTTACGGTGATTCTGACTCAGACCCTCACTGATATCAAGAGTGGAGTGAGTGGTGAGAAGCAGAGTCGCATGTCTTTGGTAGATTTGGCTGGGTCTGAACGAGCCGTCAAGACTGGCGCTGTTGGGGATCGATTAAAGGAAGGATCCAACATCAACAAGTATGATTTAGTTGTTTATCAACCTTTTTGTTGTGGTTCTGATTGATTTATGTGTTGTGTTGGACAGATCCCTGACTACTTTAGGTCTAGTCATCTCAAAATTAGCTGATCAGGCGACTGGGAGCAAAAACAAAGACAAATTCGTGCCATACCGTGACTCGGTGCTCACCTGGCTGCTCAAAGATAATCTGGGTGGTAACAGCCGGACTGTTATGGTGGCGACCATCTCGCCAGCGGCGGATAATTACGAGGAAACACTGTCAACGTTGCGGTATGCTGATAGGGCCAAGCGTATTGTTAATCATGCCGTCATCAATGAAGATCCGAATGCGAGGATTATCCGGGAACTGCGCCAAGAGGTCGAAGCTTTGAAGGAAATGCTAAAACATGCGACGGTAGGACTTTGGTTTAGGTCCTTGGCCCGTAGACATTTTATGATCTTGTTTTTTTGTTTTGGCAGGGTTCACCCGTCGGTGAGATACAAAAAATCGACATCAATAAAAAGCTCGTCGAATCCGAAAAGCTCTACAAGGAGATGTCGCAGACCTGGGAGGAGAAACTCGTGAAAACCGAGCGTATTCAGAACGAACGCCAGCAGACACTCGAGAAGATGGGTATTAGCATTCAGGATTCCGGGATTAAGGTCGAGAAGAACAAGTTCTACTTGGTCAACTTGAACGCCGACCCTTGTCTCAACGAATTGCTCGTTTACTATTTGAAGGTTTGTATAATCACGCGACCCGCGCTGACCACTCACATATTACACTCTCTTGATGCTTGTAATTGCAGGAGACGACTGTTGTGGGCGCTAAAACGAATGGCAGTGGACCCGAGCCGGACATACAATTATCCGGTCTTGGAATTCAACCAGAACATTGCATCATCAATATTAAAGATGGCTGCCTGTTTCTGGAACCAGTCGAAAATGCGCGGTCTTATATTAACGGCTCGCAGGTCACCACAGTCACTCCGCTCAAAAATGGCGACCGCATTGTGTGGGGCAATCATCATTTCTTCCGGGTTAATTGTCCACGTTCAATATGTAAGTCTTTTTGACCGCCAGTTTGTTTGTTTTTATTAAATGAGTGTGTTTTGTTTAGCATCGGCGTCCGAACCACAAACGCCCGCACAATACATCGATTATAACTTTGCTCGTGATGAGTTGATGTTGAATGAACTCAGCAATGACCCTATTCAAGCGGCAATATCCCGCTTGGAGCGACAACATGAAGAGGATAAAGAGGTTGCGCTGGAGAAACAGCGTCAGGAGTACGAACGGCAGTTGCAACAGTTACGAAGCATAATGTCGCCGACTACGCCATATCCTCCGTATGCTTACGATCCGTTTAAATTCAAAACTGTCGCTTGCACTCCGACAACGCAAATGCGAGTTGATGAAATGTTCAAGCGCAGTATTGGTCAGTTGAAGACGGATATCCTAAAGGCGAATGCATTGGTACAGGAGGCGAACCGGTTGTCAGAGGAAATGGGCAGGAATACCAAGTTTAGCGTCACTCTGCAGATTCCACCAGCTAATTTGAGTCCGAACAGAAAGGTACGAATTACGTAAATTAAAGCGAAGGTTGTGAGTTGAGCGCACAGAGTTTCATTTCGTGGGCGGTAATTTGTTGCCGGAGCATGCTCTCATGCGCGCTTTCATGTTTTCATGCGAATGCGGGTGGAATTAAACGGTTTGGTAATTTTGCAGAAGGGCGCGTTTGTCAGCGAACCGGCGATTCTAGTGAAACGCGTGAAAATGGCCAGCCAGGTGTGGAGTATGGATAAACTGGAAAACAAACTCATCGACATGCGCGAGACGTACGACGAAAAGGGACTGGATAACAAGGTAAACTAGAAACCAATGAAGTTCGTATTTTCCTTTCTTTAGCAAACATATACATTTTTATGCGCGTAAAAACAAATTTCCATTAGGGAATTTATGAGCACATTCAAAATGTCAGTAGAACTATTAAATTTAATCCTTTTAATTTAATTAATCGATGGTTTGGCATGTCATTTATTAATGGAAATGAAATTCCACAAAAGCGAAAGCGAACAATTGATTTTCTGTCTTATTTGGTTACGCGATTAAATTCCGATGTTTTTCATCATTTACATAACTGAACATTATGGTAAAAATCCAGGAAAACTCAAGATTAATTTTTATTTGTTATTAATTTAACCCTTAATAGAATCGGAACAACCTTCGAGTATAAATTGGCAATTAAAATTGACATGTTTTCCAAAATTAATCGTTTCTTCTAATGGCGTGTCATGTTCAATGTAATTAAAATTCCTGTAATTTGCATCGCGTTTCCAGGAACAAATCGATTCGAAGATAGACCCCTTCTACGAATCCCAAGAGAATCACAACCTTATCGGTGTGGCGAACATCTTCCTCGAATGTCTTTTCGAGGACGTCGTGCTCGACTACCACACGCCAATCATCAGCCAGCAGGGCGAAGTCACCGGCAGGCTGCAGGTAAAATCGATACTACGACTGGAAATCTCCTATTCGTGACCGCGTTTCATGCTTTTCTACCAACAGGTTGAACTGACACGCGTTTCTGGCGTGTTGCCCAAAGACCGAATGTGCGCCGCAGGATCAGACAGCTCTTCGGAAAGCAGCACAGACGATGACGACGATGATATTAGTTCACAACATGTGACAATCCGTGTGAACGTTAAACAAGCATCTGGATTACCTCTATCCCTGTCACATTTTGTCTTTTGTCAGTACACCTTTTGGGGACATCCCGAATATACGGTAATCCCACCGAAAGTGGACATTCCCGAACACATTTTGGTTAGTCAAAAAGACTCCTTGAAATTCAATCATGAAAAGGAGTTTACCGTTCACATCAACGAAGAGTTCTTGGAGCATTGCTCTGAAGGTGCGTTGTCTATCGAGGTGTGGGGACATCGGAGCGCAGGTTTTTCAAGGACTAAACCTGGCTGGGAAGTGGAACAGCAGCAGTTGGCAAAAGCACGATCGCTGGCCGATCGTTGGGGTGAGCTAACGAGAAAAATCGAACTATGGGCGGAGATTCAGGAGCTGAACGATCAAGGAGAATATGCTCCTGTTGAAGTTAGCAACAAGGTAGACATGTTGACTGGAGGTGTCTACCAACTTCGACAAGGTCAACAGAGACGAATTCAAGTCAGGGTTAGACCTGTCCAAAACTCTGGCACGCTACCGATTATCTGCCAGTCTATTGTAAAGATTGAAGTCGGCGGAGTATTGGTGCGGAACAGATTACAGAAAGCTTTGGATTCCTATCAGGAGGAAGACCTGACGGTCCTGAGGGAAAAGTGGAGTGAAGCTTTAATGAGGCGCAGGCAATATTTGGATCAGCAGATTAAAAAGTTAATCGATAAGTCGGATAAAACCGAGCAGGATATTGAAAGAGAACAGAGTTTAGTAGATCAGTGGGTGAATTTAACTGAGGAGCGGAATGCGGTGCTCGTTCCCAATCCAGGTTCGGGTATACCAGGTGCCCCCGCTGTTTGGGATCCTCCTCATGGAATGGAACCTTATGTTCCTGTACTTTTCCTTGATTTAAACGGTAATTTATCCTTTTCAATCAAAATACAATTTCTAAAATTGTTTTCATTGTATTTGTATAGCTGATGATTTATCTACTCATCAATCCGGCGATGAAGTATCAATCAGCGGCGGAAATTCAATCCTGCCCAAGGAGATTGGCAATAAATTCTATCCCCTTCATATTCTGCAACATTTGGAGAAAGATGTGTGCGCTGTGGCGTCCTGGGACTCGTCTATTCACGATAGTATTCATTTGAATAAGATTACAGATCGTGAGTAAATTGATACCATTTTGTTACTTTATTTAATATAATATTTTATTTATTACAGCTAACACTAGAGTGTACTTAATTCTAAGGACAACTGTAAGGCTTTCTCATCCTGCTCCGATGAACTTGGTCCTCCGAAAACGCCTCGCTCTAAACATTTACAAACGACAAAGTTTGACAGATCGTATTAAACGGCGTATTGTGCGCTCTGATATTATTTGTCAGTCGGGTGTTACCTACGAGGTGGTGTCCAATATTCCAAAAGCTAGTGAGGAACTTGAAGATCGCGAATCCTTAGCGCAACTTGCTGCGTCTGGTGAGGACTCTTCATTGGTAGATGGAGAGACATATATAGGTACAGACATGTGATTTATTCAAGTAAAAGTAAAAGTTTTAATATTTTTCTTTGAAATTCCCCACAGAAAAATACACAAGAGGTGTGTCTGCGGTGGAAAGCATTCTTGCTCTGGACCGTCTTCGCCAGAGCGTCGCCGTGAAGGAACTCCTTCAAGCGAATGGTCAACCCTTGATGAGGAAGACCGCTTCGGTGCCAAACTTCTCTCAGGTAATACCACGCTTCTTTCTAATCCCAGAATTTCGTATCTCAAGTAAACATTTTGTACGTTCAATTGCACAATCAGGCTTTGGAGACCAAGAACGGGGTATGTTCTCTCTTCACATTTGTGATTTTGTCGTTGAACTTGTGTTTTATTTTCTCCTGGTTTGTCTCCACCTCAACACGCTACCCAAACCCTCTTCATTTACATGTATATTGCTTTGCATACATAATCTGGTCTCTAGCGGGGAATAACCAATTTTCTTGTGCAGTTGATGCGCCTGGATACGAGCACGGAGTCCTTGAACATGCTCAACATGTCGCGCTCGGAGAGCGTCAACGAGCTGAGCGAATTCTCCTCGAATCCGCTGCGGTCGCGCTCCAGTTTCTCCAAGGACGACGTCCCATCAAAACCCTTCGGATTAGGTAAGACCACAGGCTCCATCATGGACGCCATTACCACTAATCGATTATTCAAATTCATAGCATTCTAATCGACACTAAAATTGATAATATGAAATAGACGCAGTTGTTTTTTGAAGATTTAGGTAGATCAGTTGATAGGATCAAGTGTTGTCATGGTCATTTACATAATTTAGCTATAGGTATATAGAGCAATAGATTGTATCAATTTGTATCAAATGATTCAAATCACGCACATGTCGATGAACGAATCAGCGTTTGTTTTCTTTTTTTGTGTGTTTTCGTTGATATTTCGTTTCGATTCTATGCAATATGCACCTTTGAGCATAGTGCAGCATAATGCCTTTGAGTGTTACCATTCTCTTCTATTATTACCATCCATTTTTCTATTCTGCATTCGATTTGCCGCTTTATACGAGGGCTACTTTTCGACATATTGCATCAAATACATTTTTATCGAGCTGATCGTCCCAGCGCTTAAAAAGACTTTTATTTTCGACGTTGACAGCCTGGGATGATTGGTGTTTATTCAGATTTTTTATCTCGACCTTTTTCATTTGCTTACTTCTAATGCTGCGAGTATGCGTGCGGTCGAGGATTACCTCGATAGGTGAAACCAAGCGTGTGACATTTTTACCCTCGGGCAGTTAACATTTACCAAAAAAAGTTATATCTAAATGTTTGACTAATTTGCCGTTTTCGAATCTCTGTTTTTTCTGCAACCTCAAGGCTCCATTTTGTCAGGTAAACGATGGAGGCTTGCGCATTGGAATTGCGATTGTCTAATTATGTGGACCTTTTGTTCTAACAAGTTTTCAATTGATTCGAGCGAGACCAAAAAGCGATGATTTTTTTTTGTTTTGGCCAGACAAGATCAAAACCAAGAATGGCGAATGCTTATTTTGTTAGCGTCCCACTAATTCTAGATCCAACGCACGATTCTGAATTCAATTTCGAATTTTGAATCTGTTGCGTGTGATCTGGGGGATGAATATCAGTAGAACGGCATGCAAAACCATGTCGCGTCTGAATGAGTGACGCGCGATCGTGCTCGCTACTCACGATCCGTAGATGTTTCTAGTCCTGTAGAAAAACTGATCGATCGAAGCATGTCTGTATTTATGCCAGCCCTCCTTCTTGCCCGCTGCCCCCTTCAGCCGCAATTCATTTCACGAAACACTTCGCATCTCTCTATCGGACATCATCATCCGCATCAACATCATCATCATTCATTCACGCCTTGTCAGCATCTGCATCTCCGATCATCATCGCAAACATTCGCAACATGTTCAGTTGTCTTTCAACTTTTACAGTTATTGGTCTGATGTGGCGATGTGATTATGCATCTTTTCTATTTACAACTTTTTTCAAGATATAAAAAGTACCTCAGACGTACTTTGATGTTATTCCAATGTTTGACACACAAAACAAAATCAAACTGATCACAACACGTCACATTCATAAGAACTGAAACTCGTTTAGGTACAGAATATTCAGCGATAAAGTCACAGAGACTCTCAATGATTGAAAGCAAATTTAAAACAAAACATGTTAGATTCTTGAAATTTTCTTCACATCTATGTAGTAAAAACTTTATAGGAGTCGATAAAATTACTCTAGGAGACCATTCGCATGGTAGCTTTGAAAACAACAATATTTTACAAAAGTTAAACAAAACGAACTTGAGATTATCGACCGGTAGACGAGAAACACGTTGTATACAATTGGCATTCTTGCATGGTCTGTTAAATGTATTTAGAGATATGTTAGTCTCTCTGACTTTACAATTGAATCGAGGCGTGGAATGATGTGACTAGGATGGCGTCGTAGTTAAACATTTGGTGACATTTCTTTGCTGTCTTACAGCTCGACCGACTTTCCTCAATCTCAGCTTGAATTTGAATGCGCTGCGATTGAATCAACCAACTGGAGTTACAAAATGTATGTTTGATGTGTTTGAACTACATTTTATGAGTTTTTCTTGAGTTTTAGATAGAATTTTTGGGTTTTCTTCTTTTTTGGATATTGTTTTGAGTATATTTTGTAGAATTTTTGTTGTTTTTCTTGAATAGTTCCTAAAATTACAATATTTTTTGATAGTCTCGCCTGCCAATCCTAAAATGACGTTGAGAATGACTACGCTTCATGAAGAGTTACCAATGCAACGGAAGCACTCGCTAGACTTGATTGTCGATGCAGAAACCGAAGAAGAAAAGGAGGATTACGAGGGATCAGATGCCAAATCGGATTTTTACAATAAGACCAAATCCGCCAATCATCGACGAAGAACGATGCCGACGTCGCGTACTTTGGATTCTTTGGTAGAGTACGCGCCTAAGACGAGCACCCCGTCGGCGAATTCAAGCGGCTATGGGTCCCAGGCCGTCTCTTCGACCAACCTCACTAGCGAGGACTCAATGTCATGTCGTAGCATTAGTGTAGACGACACGCCAGACATGGATTTACGGCCTACGACTGCCGAAAGTCGATTGGAACCCACTGAAGAAGAACTTACTAACGTAAGTAAACGTTAAATTTCTTTTAAAATACATCAATTTTGTTATCTTATTTAATTTTTATTGTAGACAATGGAAGAAAACTTGAAAATCATATCCGAAGAAGTTAAGTCGGATCCAATGACCGAAATAAATGGTTGGTGTGAGAAGACCGAGTCGGATTCTCCGTCTGAGAGCGGTATTGTGAAGACAAACATGTCACCAGGGAAAGTCGTGCGGCGCAAGAAAACGAGTGCTAAGAACGCGCCACAACGCGCTTCCTTCCCCCAGAGTCGTATAACGTCCACGGAAGTTAAGCCGCAAGGTGAACTAATCAATAGGTTGATGACCCATGAAGATGGCACTGATAGTTCTACTGATAAACTAGAAGGTAATTATTCACATTATAAAATTTTTGAGGTGAAAACTTCTTTCGGCGCATAAAACTTGGGAAATTAGAAGTTTTACTTCTATTGGATAGTCAGCAGCACATTAATTTTGTTATTTGTAGATGACAGTGATAATAATTTTGGTTCCCGTCCTGATCTCAATAAATTAGCCGACGTACCTGTACCTGACTGGGTCGTACTGGGTGAGAGCGTCCTAATTCGTCCTTACAACTCGTCCGGCGTCGTCGCCTTCATTGGCCCGACGGAATTCTCCAGCGGAACGTGGATTGGTGTGGAACTTGATGCACCGAAAGGTAAATGACCCGGAATTTTCTTACCTTGATAAATTTATTGTTATTTAATATTTTTATGCGTTATTTTAGGTAAAAATGATGGAACGGTGCAAGGTGTGAGATACTTCACCTGCCGTCCGAAGCACGGTCTGTTCACCAGAGCTGACAAGCTTATCCTGGATCGGCGTGGCCGTGCGATGCGTCAGTACAAGGCGCAGGACGCACTCAACGCATCAAATCATGCTCGATGCGGCGGTGCCGCTTCCGCGAAAGGTCAGTCTAAAAACTGACTGCCCCCTTGCGCTCCCGTTTAATTTCTGGTTGTAAATAAGATTGCGTTCTAGTTATAGTTCCACTTTCAGTTGGAGTTTCTAGTGATCGTGATAGGTTTTTAATGCTAAGTTATTGATTTGATTCTTTTTGTACAGTAGAATCCAGTTATTTATGATTTAAGACCTGTTCAGGACGTGTATATTCAGTAGCTGTTTATATGTCATTCTAGGTGATATCTTATCGCGCATGCCGCGCTCAAGATCGCGCGGCGAAGGGTTGCTCACGGGCGGCCATTGTGCACACCGAAAACCGAAATGCAGTCCTAACTAACACTAGTCCCCTCCATTGACGAAACCACCCTGATAACCATTTGAATTTAACGTTTTAACAATTTTACCATTTTGTGAAGATGATGCGAACGGAGTAATTTAGGTACGAGTAGTTGGAACAAGCGTAGTTGTCGCCGTCCTCGAAACGCGTCAAAAGAACCTCCCGAATTTACCACAATATTCTTGATGTCCAAAAGCGAAGATGAAGAACTTTAGGGATTACAAAAGGGAAACTTCTAGCAACATACAACTAGTTTACCATTAGAACTAGTTTACAAGTTCGACTTCTATTCATTAATTATACAATCCCACACTGTTTTATAATAATTATCGTAGTTTAAGAGATTGATGAGGGAATCCAGAAACTGGTTGGGTGTTTTTGTGAACCGATTGGGCTTACTCTAATCTTTAAGAACTTTATGATAATTATGGATTCGCAATTCCCAATTTCCGGGCACTAAACAGCGATTATTGATACATTCCTATGCGCATTTTGACGATACGTTTAAATTAGTTGCATTTTTGAATATTTCATCCCTTAACCATGGCATGTTGGACTTTGGCGGATCGAGGAGATTTTATAAAGAAAATGTATATATGTTCTGTGATACTCGTTTAGTTTCGGTTACATTGTACATGCGTTTGATGAGTTGTCAAACATATTTTAACGTTGGATGTGAAGGTTTTGAATTTTTTAATGCGTTATTTTTGGTTTGAGCGAAATACAAGCAAATTGGGTCATATTTTTATATACAAAATATTAAAGATACCTATAACAGAAAAGTGCTGTCTGTTGCTGATGCGTTGCTACTAAGATAATTCAACTCCTTTAATATCTTTACGACGATGTAATAAAGTAAAATGTACAAGCAATAAGTGTATAGTTTGCTTGAAACTTACGAATTGTTTTACTGCATCAGTAATTGAGCGCACCTGCACTTATATAAATGCAATCACTGGCGATGATTCTGAAGAAACTAAAAACCGAAACCAAATAGCTCAATAATTAACACAGATTAGTGGCTTTTGACTTGTGAACTATTGCACAAAACACCAAAAAATGTTAAAATTATTCAACTTCTGCTACCATAGTAACTTTGCTTCCTTTTTATTTCTCTGTGTAACGTAGCATCGGCGAGCTAGTGTCACCGCTTTAGTTGTCTGAATAACGACTAGAATATTAAAGATAATCCAAAATGTTACCTGTGCTAAATCACCACTAAGCATATTAATATAAAGATAAGCTAGGAAAATTATTGACGCCGATACGCACGTTGATGATGATGAAGCAAATGAAACAAAACAAACGCCAAAACATTCCCAAAAGTTTCCGTCTACTAATCAATAAATAATTAAACAAGAAAACGTTATATTTAATACCGAGCGAGGCATGCTGATTGCAAATGATGACAATGTTTAATTGCCAAAAAGTAAGAGAAAAAAAAACAACCAACAAAACCGAGTTTGTAAATAGTTTGTGTAGTGATTTCTTCAGGTATATAAACTTAAACGCCCGTAAAGTAATGAAACAAGACATATTTTATTAATAAGCAATTTTAAATTCTAGGATGATGTGTATAATTTCGTCTGCTAGTCTGTCAGTAAACGATCGCAATCGTCCTTGCTCAGAACCGAACGCAGAACCAAAATCAACCAATGCTAGCAAATTATAAACAATATGTAGGAGATGTAGGTAATATGTATTGGCCCTCTGAATTTTTGTTTGTAGGAGGCACACAAAAACCAAATAACGAGAATTAATATGAAACAAGTCAAGCAAAATGTCCAACAAATGATTAATGATTTCTGTCCAACTATTGAATAACTGAGGAAAGATTTAATCAATTGTAGCGAGTAAGTGATTGTATAGTTAGCACACTGATTAAAATGAACACACAACAGCCAGAAGCGATTATATATTGTTAGCCACGTTTATAATTATGTTTTTATATCAATGTATGTATGTAACGATTGTATGTATATGTAAATGTTAATTTGAAATAGTTGATTTTATTTATTTGTAATCATGCTTTACATGAGACGGTGAGACAAAACGGTTTATGTGAACATATTCAGGACAATTGAACATTTGGCGATCCTTATTGTACATATATGCAAAACTAAAAAGTAAATAAAGTTATAATAAATTAATGAAACTAACTTTGTTACTGCGTACTTATTTTAAGCATTCGTATCTTTTCTTCCATACTTTCTTAAAGTTGGCTTGAAAACATGTTGTATTTCTGAAACCGATGGAGATCTTTTATAAGATCGGTATACGTATAACGCATGGAAATACCCGAAAGTGCCACAAAACGCTTGTTAAATGCTGGTTATTTTTTAATGTTTTTGAAGTTGCCTTGCAAAATCCTCTATTTTTCTTGAACTACTAGAGCAATTGAAATGATCTCATCGTCATATAATAGTGAAATAGTCCTTCTATAAAATAAGTACATTTCTGCGCCTCAAAGTTCTTCAGAAGTGCCCAAATTAATCGTCAAAACTTCTATTTTAGAAAATTAAAAATATTGACCGTGAAAAACACCGGAACCATAGATAGATATTTTCCAGACTTTAAACTCTTAGGAAATGCTGTTAATTTTTTTTTTAAAACGGAAATTTTTTCACAATTTTACATTTTTTTGTCGAATATATCGTTGAAATTAATTTCGGTCAACAGAGGGCGTTTAATGTGTTCGATAAAACCATGTTATGCTGAAAGACAGGGTCGAACTTTTTTGAATGAAATTATTCTTTGTCGAAGAAGATCTATCTTAATTTTTTAACCGTCAAAAGCGCCTCCACCAAGAAAAATTTAAAAGATTAAATTATATTTATCTCAAGAACTAAAAGGAAAAACTTTATATTCTTGATGCTTGAGGAATTCGCGACAAGTTGGTATATTTTTATAAAACGAACAAATTTGTATAAAATAAAAATAAAGGAAGGATTTTGTTATAAAAAGGCAAAATATTTCTCCTTTTTATATTGGAAATTAAAAGTTGGAATTTTTAAATTCTGGTTGTGGGCGTTGATAAATTATTTAATTCTTCAGAACTTAACTGTATTATGGTTCGGAATATAATTGCAAATTATATTTAATTAATGTAATTAAAAAGTATTAAATGAGCAATATACAATAAAACAATCTATAAGAATCTAAAATCAGAATTTAAATATTCCAACTTTTAATCTTCAACAAAAAAAAGACAAATATTTTGTTTCAGCAAATGGAGGTTTTGTAATAATTGCATTTTTTATTTAGATTTTGGATTTTGAATAATTACATATTGGGGTGCTATTAGCGCCTTAATAATAAAAAAATATAATTCATAATTTTATTACCCTTTGTACAGGGGCATTTTTGGATGTATATTATTTACTGAAAGTATCACAATTGTTACATTAGATAACGTGTTCGTTAATTATATTTTTTCTACTTCCACCAATAAAGTACCTGTTTTTCCACGATATTTGGACATAAAAAGTGGTACTTTATATACGAACGACCAAGTCGTGAGTAATGTACTTTACACACCGACATTATCTACGGGGTGGAGCATGCACGTGCGCATTTACGTACGGGGCCGCACCAGACCATATTAAATGAATGCGCCGCCAGTCAAACAAGTCAAAGCAGGCGATGCTGTTGCTCGTATATAAAGCAGACACTGCTGTTGCTCGCGTTGAAAAATTTAATTATCAAAACCGAACGTAGAAATAAAGTGGAAGTTGAAAAAATAGCGTAAGCATCACGAGGCCAAATGTTGTTAAACACTTGATTGATTAAATACTCACTACGCTTGCTCTCAATCAACCTCGTGAGTAAAGCTCCCGTTTCACCACTTAATACTTAATATATTATTATAGGGTACCTTTCAGGCAACGGCCGTAGTATTGCTGAAACTCGTGAATTTCTGCGATTTCTGAAGTTAAGCAACATCGGGCGCGGGTAACATTAAATAGTTGAGGTAGAATTAAATTACATATTTAGTTTTTTTTATGGAATAATTTATTTCGGTTCAGTTCTTTAATTGACGTATTATAATTTTAATTCCGTCTAAGCCAAACATGTGTTTCTAACAATTAGTTACGTGTTAAAATAAATAATACTGCTACAAACTAAATTAACAATTGATAGTGTGAAATTTTCACTTGTACCCTGTTTACAAGCACCTTTCATGACTCTTTTATCTCTCACGTTGACGAAGAACTGGCGACTTTTTGGGTGGGAGTCTCGGTTGTCTCGTCGTTTGCGTCAACTGCTTGTTTGGCGGCGGCTGTTTCGGTGCCGCTCTCATCCTCCGGCGTCTCGTCCTGCTGTGTGCCATTCCCTGCGCTTGCAGAGTTTGCACCGCCGCCAAAGTCTAGTCCCAGCCAGTTTTGAAAGAATGCCAAGCCCTTTTGTGCAGACTCGTTAACCGCGGCCAGTATCTCGTCCTCGTTTAAATTGCCACTGCAAAAAAGTCAGCGTTAAAAAAAAAATAAAAGCGGGAGCAGGACTATAACTCAGGAGCGGACGCAAAAAACGTTCGCGCCGTTGGGCTACGAAGAACAAGCATGGGCAAGAAGGGAAGCCGGAAGTTGGAAAACGAACGCCGGTTGTTGGGAAACAACGTTACAAATGGATTTACTCACGTCGCGTTCTCCTCGACGCTGTTGGTTTGATTAGTGTTGGCAATGGTGACGGCGTCGGTGGGCGCAACCGTCGTTGCTTCTTGTTCCTGCTCCAGCTCTTGTTGGAGGCTATCGTCCAGCCGCATACCGTCGGCGTTCATTGCAAAGCAGCCGATGCTGAGCCGCGTCTGCACGTCACCGAGTAGTTTAGGTTCTAGTTTGAGGCAGCCCTTCAATCCGTCATCGTGTGGCAGAAGGGACGTGAACCGGGCACATACTGCTGCTAGCTGGCCGATCATCGAAACACACGTGGATCCCGGTCGCGGCCCCCGGGACATCCCGCTTCGCAATAGATTATCGCCATACGACACATTCAGCAAGACGCCCTCAGTTTGAGAAATGTATTTCATCTTTACACAACCTACAGCAGCAGAACAAAAAAATATCTTGTTACTAACCGGAAACCGGAAGCAACACTAATGATGTTTGTTTTTGTTTACCTTTGCCAAGATCAATAAAAGTCATGTTAAAGTCAACACAGCACATGCATTCCAAGCCGTTGCAATCGCATGTTTTCTCATCTGAGGACTCCGAATGTTGTTCCTGCTCGGTTGCTTCCTCCTGGTGCACATCTTGCTGTTTTTGCTCCGGTTTGGCCACCTCCTCAGACTGCTTCTCCAATTTGCTATCAGCCGTAGCGCCGCGGTAAATCAGATCTGCAAACAAACGCCACGCGAGTTGTAGGGGTGGTTCTCTGGCCGAAGTAATGCAATCGCAACTCACCCAAAATGTTCGCCGCCGACGCCAACGATGCGAAGGCAAACACAGCGACGACGACGAGCAGCACGCGTCGCATGGTGGAGCGTCTTTGATGCGATCGCGTTACATTTATTCCGTGCGCACGTCGAACCAACGAACGTTTTGTGAGGTGGTCAGTGATTCATGAGACAAGAAACGAGAAACAAGAAACACGCACTTGTACCACACGCACACATACTATAACATCTGACTAAAGAAGAAAAACAAGACGAAGAAGAAGAGGAAGAAGAACAAGTGCGAGCGCGTCTTCGAGTACAAGGTTCTTCGCCCGCGGTCCTTGCCCGCTATGGGGGTCACCAGGTGGCCCACTTCTGTGTTCACACACGTCACATACTCCCACTGGGTGTTCCTCACTTGAACAACTCCGCCAGCCAGCGTACAAATACTCCGAAGACTTTTGACTTTACAGAAACACTACGAGTGTAGTGTGCACGCTCGGTCGTTTGGAAATTTATTACTAATGCTTGAATTGTTCAGCGTCCGAGCGTGCGAGCAGCCAGCCAAGAAAACAAAACGAAAATACGACGGCGAGCTGGATTTACAAATGCAACTCTATCGTTTTAGTTTCCAATCGAAATAACGAAATAAGATTGCGACTGCCGAAGAATCGTTTCAGCGATTCATAAAATTGCTGTAGAAAACACACAAAATAAAAGTTGCTACATGAAATAACAAAATGGCATCTCGTCTGCACTTTTCCTTCCGCTCCGAGTACGCAGAGAATAAATTACGAGTCATGATCGTCATTCCAAGCGATCTCATCTTGTATATATATATACATCTTCTGATCTTCATTTCCCTCGCCATCCACTTGCGTCAATTCACCGACTGCAAGTGCATTAACATTCATCTACATTTCCGAAATGTGCGTGCACTTGTTGTTGCCGTTTGTTGCACCCTCGCCGAATGAATGGTAAAGCGGACTCGACTCGCCTCGACTTGAATTGATAATTAATAGCTTTGTTATTAACACGCTGCGCCATGTTGCCTTCGAGTGCGCCAGAGTGCTTCAAGTATGAATAATTACGAGCGTTTATTTCTCTTTCTCCGGCCTCTGCAAATCCCACAAAAACGACGAACTAATTGGAAATTCCAAGTCTCGCATCGAGAATTGGGAATTATTAAAGCCGGCAAGTTGTCGAGATGCTCGCTAATTGATACTCCAGTATAATTAAATTGCCGATAAATATGTCCAATAATTATTTCGAGGATTTCGAGTTAATTACGCAATCATTATTATCGACAAGACGGCGATTTTACGACACCCGAGTCGGAAATTTGTGCCAATTTTGAGAAACGACCATATTTGTACGTATCATTCATGCAGTAACGGTTTACGGTTAACGTGTTAATAAACCGAACAAAAACATTTCGATGGATCGGATACTTCAAGCATCGAAAACACGCACGACAACTTTCTAATTTTCATTCTGATTCTAATTCAAATTCAATTCATTCGCCGCTTATCGCCTACATTATCTACGTTTGAAAATGAAAATACATTCGTGTTATAAATTCGTTTTTTTCTCGTACCATCAATTTGTGAAATTGTAATTTTTTCTGAATGTTGATTCAAATTTTCAGATTGTGTAATATATGCATTTTGATTTGTCCAATTATACGAGATGAGCGGCGCGCGGCGCGAGAGAGAGTTTCGGGTTTCATTTTCCGCATTTTGAGTGATGGGCGGCGATAGCGCATTGTCGTGCCGAGCTCGATGTCCCTTCGCCCATGGCGCATGAATATTTAAGCGCATTTCTACCGTAAAATATATTTAAATTGATGTCTAACGTTACGTCGCGCTTCGGTTTTGCGCAACGCACGCCCGCACAGCCCGCCGAGTGAAATATTCATTCGAACGCGGAGCGAAAAACGAGCGAAATAACAATTTGTAAAACTCGCGATGCGTCTCGTGGATGATGCGCGGAGAGTGAAATTCGTTGCGACCACAAAAGAACACGAACGACACGAACGACATGCTGAAGAAGTCCGAAACGCTCGCAACGCCGGATACTCATGCGTGTAACCCGAGAATAGGAAGCCGGGTACAAGAAACGAGGGTGGCTGTTCTTCAACAAGAAACTCTCGGTTCGGAGAGAGAGTCGCGTTTGATTGATTTCATCAGGCATTAACGTCTAGTTGTATCCCATTATCATGAAAATTTGTTGCCAAAGTTCGTGATTCCGGCGCGATCGGGTGCTATCCAAGCGCGCAGCGTGAATGGCGTTGAGCGAGAACACCGGAAGCGGAAAACGCTTTGCAGACGTCGAAAATTTTGCTCTTAATGACGTCTATTACACATTCAACTTCAACTTGAGATCAAATCAGAATTCAAAAGCTGAATGGTATTAAAATTACAACAAAAACACGTATCTAAAAATATTTCATATATTTTTATGGCGTTTATAAATAAAAATTGTCAAACGGAATAAAATATTGCGCATTTTAATTGAAAATGTAAAAACATTTTGATTAAATTTCGAAAGGAGGCCAGATTAATAAATATGTAATTGCACGTTGGGTAGATTTGTGTGCAATTCGTGATAGTAAAATTACAAATGAAAATGCGACCAGAATAAACAACAATATTGTCGTCGTTATCGCCACAACTTCTCGTCAAAACCGGGAGCGCTGATTTTATCATTTTTCGCATTAATTATAAACTATAATGAAGCAATCTGTCGATGCAATTGATACTGGGTATATTGCATATTTTCATTTAACTTTTAATTATGATTTACAAACTTGTAGCATTTCGTACGTAATCAAAATATTTGTTAACCAAACTATACCCTACATGTTGTACTAACAAAACTGCTGGATAAGATCGCCCGCAAACTTGTTGATATGAATGTTGTGGAGAGCGAAATTTTGGCAAAATTATACATGCATTGCGAGCAAATTGCAAACAACGCATTTTCGCACGACCCAATGTGTGCTTAATTAAATGTTTGTTTCCGGATGCTAGGAATCGCTAGCATAGAATTCTGCCACAATTCCCATCTCGAAAGAGTCGCAGGTTCATTACGACGCTCGCCGGATTGCGTATGCGAAGGTCAGACGGGGCTGGGGAAACACACAAAGTACAGTTTTATGCATAATGCAAAGCAAACAGTTCGCAATTCGTGAATATGCCCGCCGATATTGTTTCGCAGTGCTTCGGGCGTTCGAATGCAAGGCATGCGCGTCGCCAAATATAAGCGCAGCGCATAAATTTGCAATTTGCGCGCGGCGTGCGCCAATTTGAAGAAATTTGAAATTTGAAACGCGCACGCGGCCACCGCACACGCTCGACGACGTTCTGATGTGTTGGTGGCTCGGATGCCACACGACCCAGATTACATTTCCTCGACATTTGGTCAAGTTCATTGAAATTCAGCACAAAGAGTCGCCGAGTGCGACTTCATCAACGCCATCGATGCCACTTCGATGTTTCGACGTTTCAAATGTTTCAAACTTATTTCGAGCCCGGAAGCACATCAAGTGCAACGGAAATGAACTAAAAGACACATCATCGTTTTGGATCTTCTCGACGAAGACATTATTACATCAGCAACGAATGTTGCGCGTACACACTTAGATACCGGTGTGTATATGTCCTTGCAAGGTCATCATCAGACTCATCAGACTTTTCGTTTTTCGAGCTCGTCTACGACCGCAAGCTCAAATCATTTCATTAGGCGATGAAAGTGCGAAAATGAAACCGCTTAAACTTTTTCAAGACGAGCACAGTCATCAATTCAAATCGACTTTTAAAGAGACCAAAATAACGCCTAACGTGTCGAAAAGAGAAACTGCCACCAAATAATCACTAAAATGATGGTTTCTATGAAATGTTGTGTATGTTACTCATATACACGGGTGAGTGTGTGCGTGTGACGAAAAAGAAATGCTTTCTATAAGGCCAAAGTGCCGGGCCGGAAGGCCTGTGCGCGATGACGATGACCTAACTGCCGGTGACCGAGATTCGTGGCGGCCCCGCGCCTCGGAAGAAGAGAGTGGGCAGCCCCGGCCCGCCGAAGAGTTCCTCAACTCGGGCGCGGACCGGTTGACTTAACCAGTAACACGCTTCTCGCCAGCCGTCGTGCGGATTATCTATACCCTGGTCGTGGTGTGTGTCTTCTTTCTTTGCGACGCGACTTTTTTTTTACTTTTAAGTTTGTCGCTAGCGGTTTTCGGACGCGCACGCAGTTTTCCATCGTGCAGAAACCAATTAGACACGTAGGTAAGTAAACAGCTTCCAATTCGCACTTAATTAAAGCTAAGCAAACGAAATACAACAAACCAAAATTAAATTTATGCCGAGTTGTTTAAGAAGACAAATATTATTGATGAACATTGACGGAATTAATTGCAATTAAAAGTTATTTAAATTAATCAACTAAGTTGAAGTTGAAGGTGATTTTGAGTACTTGTTTCTTGGTCTCTTTGGGTTCATTGTAATGTTACGGTGGTGGTTCACATGCTCCTATTATGATTGAAATAATTAAACTTGAGCGCGAATACCGTACGCCGAGTTTATGAACTCGTAAACGTGAGCAATAAGCGCGGAAAACGCATGAAAATTATGCGTTGTCGAAGTCACAAAGCGAAACGATCTCAATCGCACGTAAAAAGCAAAATACTTCCAAACGGTTAAAATTTTAACAGTATTCCTATGTCTACTTAACGTTAAATGCGTTAATAGTATTTACTTTTTTTTATTTGTTGCAAAATTGGAATTAATTTGGCGCATGCCAAGTGAAATTAATGCGGCTGGCTAATAAAACATTGTCAAATTTATGATCGTCTCGCGGTGGCATGTTGTGTGTGGAGTGGAAAATTGGCCGCTCACATGGGGCGGCATGCATGCGCCGGTGTGACTGTCGCTGACGTTTCCTGCCGATTTATTGCGCCATTCCGGCACTCGGCAATTAAAAAGTCAGCGCGGTGCGCGCGACGTCGACCAAATAAATATATCAGCGGTTGAAGAGTGCCGGAAGTTGTGTGCGCGACGCTTTCCACCACACCGCGCCATCTACGTCCGGTAAATGGATGACCATAACGTCCATAACGACTTAACGGCCTCCCACACGCGAATCATAATCAAAATCATAAATGGATATCATGCTTGCACTCATCTCAATCATATCGTCAAACATCCAATTTATTTCAAGGACTTTATTCAGGTTTTTAATTGATTTTCAGGTAGTATCGGAGCCTAAACGTTTTTCGCCATGCGGCTATCCTTTATCTTTGAGCTTTTGCTCATCTTCGTATTGATTGCATTTGCGGCATCACGTGTCATAGGTGAGTTTACACAACATAACCTCATCTGTGGACTATAATGATGATTTAATGGTTTTGTTTAGATGAAAGTAAAATTCAAGGTCGGGCAGCCACGTTACGAAAACCTCATCATCACAATTCCAAACTTGCCGCACAAAAAGTGCGCCAGGAAGCTACAACCGCCGCTAACAAATATTGCTCGTGCAACACCAAACTATGCAACTGCTGTCGGGAATTCCAAATTCCTGTGGTTGCACTCCAGGGACCAGGATGCGCTTCCTTGCAATATCTTCGTGGTGATAAACTCGCTATCTCTATGAGTTTTGGCGATCGCATTTTGACTAATACCACCATAGACAGTGAGTTACTAGAGTTGGAAAGTTGCGGAACCTCACATTAACTTTTTTGTGTTTTTGTTCTAAAGGCCGGAAACCTAAACCAGTCTGTATGCCGCTCCCTGGCGGCGTGTCAAAGTTCTGCGGACGAGTTTACAACATCGCTCGTCAAGGTGAGGACTTCAACGCGTGCCTGGGCCTTGAGCTTCGTGCAGTAAAAGACGTAGAAGCGGCTCTCCGAGTCTCCTGCTTCAAATTTGGTCCCAAAGGTCTCAAACTAGCTGAATCCCAACCACTTCCTCCAGTTGCGCAATCGGTTAGTAACGAGGAGGATGATGATGAGGACGATGATGACGATGATGATGACGACGAATTCGATTTTGATGACGTGGATGATATTGATGATGTCGACGATGATGATGATGACGATGATGATGAAGATGACGATGGGGAAAACACAGTTGACTATGGTACCTTTAGTGTGTTTGATGACGATTTTATTGATACCTGTTCGCTCCTGAAGGTGGCAGCAGTGGAAACAAAAAGAGGAAAGTCGTTAGTACCACAAGGGCTCCTTTAAGAACACCTACAAGGAGGACTATTGTCAGAAGAAAGCCGGTAGTACAAGCAGCTACTTCCACAACACCAACTATTCCATTGGTAACAAAGAAAGTAGTGGCACCTCAAGTTCAAACCCAAACACAAGCAATTCAGACTACTACAGAGAAGCAGATTCCAAAAAGAAGAACAACTGTTGTAAGACGAAGAACTATCCCACCAAATGCTTCTGGTGTGAGCTCTACAACAAAAGCACCTGCTTCAGTTGTTGAAGCTTCATCTGAAAACAACATTATTGAAGAAGCAACCAAATTGACAGTTTCTTCTACGAGCGCACCAACACAAGCAACTAAGACTATCCTTATCACAGCTCCTTCCACAACTACAAAGAAACCACAAGTAACCAAAAAATTAACCAGGGCACCAACTCCTTCAACAACCACTACAACTACAACAACATCAATTCCTGAAACTATTCCTACAAGCACAACTACAGAATCAGTTGGTCTGATTACTTCAGCAACCATTGTAACCTCAGAAAAGAAACCAATCTTAATTGAAGACCAACCTTTACCCCAGAAAACCATTGCTTCAAATGAAGTCATCGCAACACCTCATGAATCCATTGCCGCAGTAGCCGCAATGTTGCAAACTATTCCAGGTGAGGGATCTACTTCCCAGGAAGCTTTAGAAGCTTCCAAGGTTGCCCCAGCACCTAGCACAGAAAAAGTTCATTTTGTTACGTACAACTATCAACCAGTTAAAATTGAATCTACCTCCACAATTCAAAATGAAGTCACTAATGAGGTAACTAATCCAGAACTTGCTGAAAGCACGACATTTGGTATTACTACAGAGAATGAAGACAGTGAATTTACTACTCCATCAATTACTGATGAAGATGATGATGAGGAAGATACTGTAACGTTACAAAACTATATCATCAAAAATGATGAAGATGAAGTTGCTCATGATGCCGCTGAAGTAACAACTGAAACCACTGTTAGTCCAACTGATGCCCCCACCACAGAAACCATCGCAACTACTCAGACTCAAGAAATGATTCCAGTTGCTTCTTCAAAAGTGGAAACTGTGTTAAAGGCCAAAGAAAAACCAGAATCAAAAGATGTCTTCACTGATATTATTGATGGGGTTGTAAGTACTTTTGGAGGTGGTGATAGTGAAGAAGATAAAGATGATAAAAAACCAGCCAATGACGACAAGGATGATGATGATGACGATGATGACGACGATGATTTCTTAGGAGATGATGATGACGATGACGATGACGACGATGATGATAAAGAAGATGACGAAAAAGAAGACGAAGCTGAAAATGAAAAAGATGACGAAAAACTTGAAGATGAAGATGACGATGATGACGACGACGATGACGAAAAAGAAGAAGTTGAAGAATCTGAAAAAGAAACTAATGCTGAACACGATGAAGACGACGATGATGACGACGATGACGATGATTTCGCTGGAAGAAAAGCCAAACAACACAAAAAGATTCACGCGACTGTCCAAAGAGTTGGCAGAGGGCGGCAGAGTCGAGATATGTGGCTAGATCGATTACATTGGTAGAAATAAATTAGAAAAATAAAAACAAACAAAACACAAAAACTCAACATCAGATGCCAAGAAAAATGCAAAAATTATTATTCACAGAAATGCATTATGCAAAAATGCATTTATCAATGGTTTATTTTTGTATTGTTTATAGAGTTTAGAGTTAATTACGCTATTTATTTATATTTATATTTATTTATTTCCGATTTATTTATAAAGCGATATTTATATTGTACTTTCCTTCCTTTTTTGCATGCGAAAACGCATGCGGAGTGAAAATTGAAAGCGAGCCATGTATATAAATATAAATCTACTGTTTAATATTTGAATGGTTTGTTTGTTTTCCATGTAAATAATTTACATTAATGAGTTTCGGATGCAAATTACGAAAAAAAAAGCTCAAAGCGGTAACCAACATTCAATATTAATTTGTAATAAAATAAACATAACAAAGCATAAATTAAATATTTTACTTCTGACTAATTGCCGAAGTGTAAAATGGTAAATATTGTGAAATACTAAACTTTATTCACTATTAGAAAAGTGGAGGAATTTAGAAAGTGGGCAAAGATAGTTGTTTCTACATACAAACACTAATAGAGTTGAAATCGAGCACAGTAAATTAAAGATGTCACCTTGGATGTACATCTCCGCTTCACTTGAGCAGCTTCTTCGTCTTTGAGTGCACGAGACGCGCATTCAGCGTTCATTAGCGCCGCCGAGAGCATCGCCATTCTCGCTGCCGCCTTTGTATCGTAATAGTGTTGATTAAATTCATCGAATAACTTGTTGGAACGCGCTTGCTGCTTCGACGCGCAAGCTAATAAACAATAAGTGGCTGAAGGGAGGAGGTGGGTGACAGCCGCCCCCAGCATTGGGCGAAACAGTACAGACAAAGCCTTATTTAAATGCAAAAGTAGCGAAACGCGAACCGGCGATGCATCTGTTCTCCAATTTCGCGATCTGCGTCTTGCTTCTGACGGCGGCGACATCGGAGGAGTCAAAGGCGACAAACGGTGAGCATTATACCGACACAAATGACATCCGGGCTTGCCGAAAAGTGACATTTTAAGAGGAGTTAAAATGTTAAACGGTCTTTTTTGTTGTTGTGTTTTTCAAAAAGACGGAAAAGCTTTTATCTTTTTTTCTTGGGGGCGGGTGATATAAATGTAAATTTTACAATGTGACACCAGACACGTGTAAACATCAAATGGGAACACACAAAAATAACTTTTCTTGACTTATTTTTAAAGAAAAAAAGAAAAAAGACAAAGTTCTTCAACATAACAAATTTATTCTCGTTTCTCTTACTGTTTGCAGCTCTGGTTAAGATAAACTCGACAATTGTCGCCCCCGGCGTGTCCCTGGCCCCGAAACCAGCAATAATCCTGGCGAATAAAAACGGCACCGCAATCGGCAACGTAGCGGTGGCGGCTGTGGGCGCACCGGCGTCTGAAGTGACCTTAGGGGACGGAAACGTCCCGGCCATTCAAGCGCCCATTGCGGCCGTTGTTCCTTCAACTCCGGTTGCGGCCGTTATTCCGACCACCACTCGCCGCCCCCTATTGCAAGGCATACGCCTGCCGTGCCAATGCGCTAACGGTCATTGCGGTTGTTGCTCCGGCATGATTCTCGAACGCTTCAAACAGAAGGCATGCATGAATCTTACCTACGATGCCGATGAAACCGCCGTCACCGCCTCCATGTCGATGAATGAACGTGTCCTGTATAAGAACACAATTTCCGGTTAGTAAAGTATATGTTTAAATATTATTGGCAACTTATTTCACAAAGCATAGAATTTTGTTTGTAAATTGAGTTGCATACAACTTTAAAATAGCGTTTATTGGATATTTTCGCAGGTAAAAATCCGGATCCGATGTGTATTCGAGTACCGAGATTCCGTTTCATTGAATTCTGCGTGGAATTTTCTAATATTTATTTCGCCAAACGTAATATTCACATGTGCATCGATGCAGAGGCAAGTTGGGCGGAATTTTCTCTTGTTGAATGGTCCTTCGACTGCGTTCGTCTCGGCGCGAGCGGCGTTGCAGTAATAGGGCCAGAAGAAGGCGGAGGACTGCCAGTCGGGGGCGGTGATGACGACGACGATGACATCGAAGACTACGACGAGAATGTACGAAGCGAACCACTAAAAAGCGACAAGTACACAGTCGAAAAACTTCCGAATGGTTTCGTTAAAATTTCCTTTGATAAAAACGATGTTTAATTTATTAAATTTACACTAAAAACACTTAAAATGTACGTTTTTAATTTAAATTCAGTATAGTTTGCATATGCAAATTTACTTGACCTGCAGTGTATAAAAGAAGAAGAAAAAAAAACGTTACCAAGTTGACACAAACCGGCTTTGTTGGTTCGTTGTCCGATGTCACCTGAATTTCTCGGTCAGTTGCTTTCCGTGCTCGAAGTGCGACTAACGCAACTCAACTTGTATAATAAAAAGAGTTCACCGCTTAAAGTTTTCTCATCCGTTAATTTCTCTTTGTCGCCGGTCTCGATCGGCTATTAATTCTCTCATCGCGCGTCGGTGTCGGTTTTGCGTGCGCGTTTGATCTTCCGTTCGCGTTGCGCGCGATCAATCAGCGAATGCGTCGCGCCGCAAAAGGGCGCTACATTAATCGCGAAGTCGGTTTGCGGCAGCGGTGGCTTTGTCGCAAACAAATGAGGGGTTTACATATTTTATCGAGTGTTTGCATGCAGCTGGTCGTGGTGGCGCTGGGTGAGTACACAACACACACTCACGCCACGCACTGTTTCTACAAATCGTAATTAATCGCCATCAATTAACCAAGCGATAAATAATGCATGAAACTTTTGCCTAATGCAGCTAAAAAGTGGTGAAAATGTACATTTATACTAATTGACTGGCTGTATTTTTAATGAGAAATAATTACTTATGGTGCATAATTTATGCTTGCCAATAATTTATTATTAAATTGATGCTGAATGAAATATTGATGCTAAATTTAAACCCAGAATATATAATTAGTAGCTTAAAGCAAAAACATTGAAAATTGGATAAGCCGTTTGCGAGATATTAGTAATTAAATAATGGGAGCTCCGCCTACTATAAGTAACACGCATGCGTAAGTAGGTGGAGCTTTGGTTAATAAAACTTTTAATATCTTTTAAAGTACATCTTATTTTTTAAATTAGTTTTCAGTTAAGTTTTATAACAGAGTTTGCGTAACATTACAGTTTTCTGTATATAAAAGAATAAAAACAAAATAAAATTAAATCGTTTTTGTACACTTGTGCAATTTGTGCAATTGAGCATTAGTGGTTCTTATAGAATTGTGTTTTGCTGTAATCGCACTTTCATTGCCGGTTATTTGCTTTTTCTCCAGCACGCTGGCGGCCGCAACATATTGTTGTTTAATTAAGCAAGAAAAACACTCGCAAAGGAAATGCGATTCATCAAAGCGCAGGAAAAACCTAGCAAACCGGTCCACGTCCGAACCGCAAAGCAGAAAAAAAGGAAACTTATAAATAAAATAACGAAACCAAACGCAACCAAACAAAACAAAACAAATCCGCAAATCGATGCCATCCATATTGCGCTCAGTGGTAATTCGTAGTCCTTCTTGGTTCTTCTTTGCGCGCACGTTTTTGAAACTAACTTTTTCATATGTTTTCGTTCACACTCGCACATAAACACTCACTTGTTTTTTTACAACTTTTTTTTGCTGGTTGTTATGAGAATCTTAAGTGTACGTGTAAAACACAGAACGCGAAAGCAAAGAAGTTAGTAGCGAAAACTTGCAGAAGAAAAAAACATGCTCCAAGTTTATTTATTAAAGGACGAAAGTGTCCAGCAGTTATAACTGCCGGCTAAACCTAACGATGACAACCGGTCATTATTATACGTTATATTTTCAGCGCGTTTGTGTCTCGTTTGTCTCTCGAACGAGCAAACAAATATCTGATTATGTCACTCATCATATACGAAAGTGCCAAAGAGAAATAAAAATATCTTTGATATTTACGACAAACAAAAATTAATATTTACGTGGGTGCCGTATCTTGAAAATAAAAGGAATTGTGTCTAATATATGTCAAAAGTTGTTATACGTCTGATTTCATCGCAAAATATGGATATAAAATAACGTCAATAAAATTTAATGCGTGAGTGATGCACATAAAGCTCGATTTTGTGGCGTCGCATCATCGATGGCGGCGGTGACACGTCCTCGAAGTTAGGGAGTTATAGCGAATGCATTTATTGTCACATCCGCAAAGGATGCGTCGGAGATACGAGAATGCCCGGGTGCGCTCGCTGCATTTCAACGAAAACCTGATTTTCCTCTGAAATGCACGTCACTATATTCTTATCGCATGCGCCATTGTCAAGCACCTGCATAATATCAACGGAAACAAATAATTCGTGTGCATAATAAAATTGTGCAGCAAATAATATCATATAATAAAAGTTTTTTTCTGTAAAATTAGTAGGGAATATGTATAGTTTAGTACTATAAAGCTTTTAGTAAAGCTGCGAGCTTTGTGAGACAAACGCAAACAAAGCAAAACCAAAGAAAACGCAGAGAAAAGTGAGGAATGTAAACGAAGCGGTCGGCGGCGTAAAACATTCCCGAAATGAAGCAGAATTCTAAGCGTTCGTTCACCATCGAGGTTTGCCGCCGTTACGAAGACAAATCGTCTTGTCTTACGCCGAATCAACCCTGCGCATCCATTATTTTGTCACTTTGTGCGCTTTGAAACACAAAACAAAAACTTTTTACATTTTTTTTCTTCTAATCAATAAAATCGATACCAATAAAAACAAGGAATCAATTAATCTATGTATTTTTTTATAGCTGATAATATAGCAACTGTATCGCATGTGGATTTACAACCGGAAACAAACAATTTAAATGTTTATTACGATCTGAACGACGGGCGGCCGCTGGATGCTCAACCGGAACCAAACGCGACAGTCAAAGGCGATGGTGGAGGTGCCGGGCGTCGACGCTTGGATTTTCGCAACCGGAGCAACGGATGCTCCTGTCAGGCGTTGACGTGCGGATGCTGCACCGGCATCAACATTCAACAGTTCAACTTTAACCGCGAGGGTAACCAAAACACAATATTTACGATTTTCACACTACATACAGGATAATCCAGTAACGCAAAAAATTTCACAATAAATTACTAAACTCTAACATTTTACAAATTATCCTGTATGTGTTATAAAGTAATCTAGCCGATAAAGAGTTCATTTTCATTTCATTATTCTATTGTTGGTCTGCTCATAGGGTTTTCGTATCGATAAAAGCGCTTGCGTTCGATAAACTCGCGCAGCGGTTAAAATTGAAAATTTTCCACTTTGAGTGATATCAAAGCGTCGAATGCGTTGTGCATTGTATATTGTTTACTCGTGTCAACTTGTGTGAGTATTTTGTTTGCTGTTCGCAGGTTGTATGAACTTTACGTACGATCCAAACGAGTTCTCGCTGATAATGAACATGTTTATGAACAACAATCCGGTGTACACCAACGCCGTATCAGGTTCGTATAAACTCGTCAAGTTTTCGCATAGTTTTCACTCAATAACCCAACATACAACTTTACGACCGCACATGCGCTTGCATAAAATAATGTTTTCAGAATCAGCAAATCAATAAAATCTGCTGGTATTCCAAACAAATATTCGATATTTTTGTTACCGATAGTTTTGTTATTGTTTTAATATACATGTTTGAACACATCAGTTTGTTTTGCTAGTTGGAAACTAACTTGCTAACATTTGTAATGCTCGCTTATGTTACAAGGGTTGTAGGGGTAACACTTGCAACATTTTGTGAGTTTGCTAGAGTTTCGAGTTTAACTGAAAATAAGATTAGTAAGTGCGTTATAAATTATACTAACTAAGTCGACAAAAGCCCGGCCCGCAAACAAACCTCGGAAACTGAGACGGGCCGAGCGTTGCCATTGTCCTGTCGCGTGCGTTGCGAGAGGATAGGTTGAGGGGAGGCTGGAACTAGAGGAGAAATTCGATTGAGACATTAAGTGCCCGGGCTTGTTATTCAGCGAACTAATTCGTCCTCCTTGGAGATCTCTCTCGGATCGGTTTCCTCATAATGAATTATCTATAGATATAGGGGGTGTAAATAGCGATGGTGGGGACCAAAGCAAATTTGTAATAGAATTATTCTATTTCCGGCCAAAAGAAAGGACTAAAAATAATTTAAAACTTAAAAATCTAAAATTAATATTTTTATATTAAAACATAAATATTTTTTATTAAACAGCAAAAAATCCACCACCTTTTTGTTTGCCTTTTGGAGTACCGTATCTACCATCGGTGGAATTCTGCGCGCGTCTGTTTGATCTCCACACGCTCGGACAGAACCTGCAGATGTGCTTGGATTTCGAAACCCGCGTGCAACATGCGCCTATCTTCGTGCTGCACTTCGACTGCATGCGAATGGGTGCCGCAGGCTTTGCTCTGGTCAAACCCGGCGACACAATCTCCCCGCAAGAAGTCATCGAACCAAACGACCCCATCTTACCAATTCCATCTTCTACAACTGCTCAAACCGTTACGGATATAGATATATATGATGAAGTCATTGAAACGAAAAAACAAACATAAAATAAATTTGATTTAGAGGTCAATGTCATGGACACTGTATGATGTATTTGATTGCAATCATTGCGGGATTAGGCTCTAAGTAAAAAAATCGAATTGCTTTTTGGAGCATTTCATTTATTTATATTTAATCCCGCGAATTGCGAAGCAATCTGTTATAAACCGCGCGTCGCGGGTTTCGAGCCGTCAAAAACGGGCAAAAAATCGCGCTCATTGTGGAGGCCGCGCGGGCCTCGTATGATTGATTAGTTTCACGCAAACACACAAACCCATCTAGATCCCGAACGCAGCAAACGCACCAAAATGGATGGAAAACAGTGCGTTCGGGGAAAAATTTATTTTTGTTGAATCAGTTATGAATGTCGCTTTGTTTGCTCAGAACGTAATCAATCCTCAATATACAGATCTAAATGTACACGCAAAAAAAAGGTTCTACTCCTGCATTAAATTCCATGTAGTGTTCTTATTTTAAATTTTTGTTGCTTTTTTTTATGTTTTGCTAATGTTTCGTCACGTCAATCGCAAGTAAGTCGAGTGTGATTAATGCCGACGCAACGTTCGCCGCACAATTACAGCCGGGGAGCTTTCACAGCAAAATGCCAGCTACGATTTAGGCGCGAGACGCTGACGTTACGACGTTTCGACATGCCTATACACACGCCGACACTTTACCAATGCGTTGCGTTATCGCTGATTGTGATTTATCGAGAAATTCATTAGCGAGTGAAAGCCGCACTCGCACGCGATCAAACTATCGATCTTTTCGAGTCAAAACAGCGAAAACGTTCGCATCAGCTCAAACATAACCTTCACTTTCACTAAAAGATAAACAAAATTGCTTCCAGTTGATATTATAATTTAATGTTAATGCAGTATTGTTTACTATAATAGTTAATATGGTGAAGGCGCCGGGCTAACATAGAGCTTAAACGCGGTGAATGCTGGCTTGCCCGGCGCCTTCACCGCGAGTCTGCGGAGAGGATGTGGAACGCATACAAAGCTGCGGTGTGCCATGTAATTGACTCCGTGGCACCGCGCTTGTTAGCAAAATTATGCAACTGCAGTAAATTTATGGTTGACGGCAAATAAAAATCGAAAACAAAGCAAAAATTTCTATAAAAATAACCTCTACACATTTATCGATTAAAAGCTTTCAAAGCAAAAAAGGATTATAGATTTACTGATACCGGAAGCTGTATACATAACCGGAAATGAACGGATGTTCGAATGGTGCACAGACGTAATGAAAACGCTCGGGCTGCAATTATTATTACTGCAATTAGTAACCAGTTCGTTAATTGCACACACGCACAACACGTACACGTTTAAACTTAGCAATACGATCCTGATCGGAGCGGTTTTTTCCAGCGTAACGGACGATATTACAAGCGGTAGCAAATCGACGCTGTAGAAAGTTTGAAAAATGTGAAATTCAACGCAATAAAACGCCGATACAAACAAACTCGACTCTTGAAAGCTCCAGTGTAGAGTAATAAATTCTTCCATTGATTTCCGCATTGAGAGTGGAATGCCATTTGATTCGTTTTTTAATAAAATAAAAACAAAAATGGGTGTTGATGATTAAAATTTGAATGGGGTGCATGTGTCATTGCACAATGCATCAGAATAAAGCTCGTATCGTTGAAATTAATTCCGGCGCGCTTCACGATTGCATGTGATAATTTATGTGCTAATTAATTCGTTGCTGCGTGCGCTCGCTGTGAACAAACTTAATAAACATTTGAATACAAACATTTGCACGTTATTATCATAAAATATTAATGATTATCACACTCAGGTAGAAATTTATTTATGAATTTCATCCAGAAAAGCACGAAAATATATTTTCCTCGGCACATATTGCAGAAATACTTCAAATTTCAGTTTCCTTTTTTTATATTTAGATCTACATATATTCCTATACATTTATCTCGAATGATGTTTTTCGTTGCGCTTTGGGTTACACCCGAATTTCTTGCGGTAGTCGAATAAAATCGAATAAAATCACGCCCGCATCGCAAACTTTCGAAATAACAAAACTCTTTTCTCCGCGTATACTCTTCACCACATTCTCGGAGACGTCGCACCGAGGTGTTATTTCTTTTTGTGAGCTGGCGTCTCGCGAGTTTACTCAATAAGTGAAGACACCTCGCTGAAAAACTTCGCGCACATTCAACTCGCGTCGAAACCTATTTAAAGCCACCGAGGACATAAAAAGTATTACAGACTGCATAGAAATAGGTTAGGTTAGTATTCCGCTGAAGAAAGTATCAGTAAATTTGCGTACACGCGAGTATCAGCGTTCGTTGTTTAGTGCGGGTGATTCGAGAGCCAAAAAAGCCCGTAACGTGAAATTTATTATTCATTCGTTTCCAGATTCGTTTCCTGCGGCCTAGCGTCGAGAACTATAAAAAGCGAAAAACCATTCGGAAAGATTCGCATTGAATCACTTGGAATCAGGACGAAAATCACATGGATAACTATTGTAAATCACTGATTAATTCCAACTTACCACAAGGACATCCATAAAATATCAGTAAATATTTTTGGTAAATTTACGCGGCGCCTCCACATATTGTTGATATTTGCTGAATTGTACAAAGAACTTTAGTTAAAAATAAAATAGAAAATAAATAAAACGAGCGAACATTGCAAACGAAAACAAATAATGTCGCAGGCTCGGAAATGAGACTCGGAGCAAGGGATTCAAATCGCAACAACTCCGGGATGACACCGAATGAAGTAAGCAAACGTACGAACAAGCTTTGGACGCAACATGTCGCTACACGACGGGGTGCTAGCGTACTGTAGGGGTGGTTGTAGGGGTTGTCAGAGATGTCGGGCAAGTCACAACTTTTACATTTTTATTGTGCATGCATGGAAATTAAATCACGAAGCGTCAACGTAAACCTAAGCAGTAGACTAGTAAAAAGTAACGTGGATACATACAGACATCGTAATAAAAACAGCTATAAAATGTCAAACGGAAAATAAAATGCCAAAACATCTAAATAATTAAAAAATAGTTGATTTCAGAAAAAAATATAAAAATATAAATTTTCCCGGCGCCTCCACATAATCTTTTTAATGTTAAAATTAATTTTTGATTTTTTTTGTCGAAAAAAAAAATTACTGTGGTTAATGTGAAAATGTGTTTAACATATTTGACTGAATGGTACATTTTGTGTTGTTGTTGTGTGCGGTGTTGCAACTGAGTAAATAAAATTAATCTACGTGAGCCGCCCCCCGAGTACTCGCATTGTTCCATCGCTGCTCGGATCCTAGGCTACACGTTGTAAAACGTACACGTGTACACTTTTATGCAAAACGTCACCTATTTTATGCGATATGCGGCAAAAGTTTTGCTCGCCAGCGACGACGTCGACGCGAATCGTTTTACAAGCGCCCCGACGACATTTTTGCCGTTTTCCAGCGCCATTTTGTTATTCTATTATTTCATTTGGTTGTTTTCTCGTTCGTGCGCGTCCCGTGCGGGTTCTTTAAAGCAATTGCAGCTGAAAAAAAACTAATACAACTTACATTCTGCGCTGGCAAATAAATTTCGACGCTTTAATTGAGGTTATATTAGTTTTTAAACATCCTGTATGCTTGTGCTTGGCGCAAAAGGTTGGAGTTGTAGGTTTAAGCCGAGGTTAATTAAATTCGTGTTATGTAACTGCGCGAAAAACCCACGGACAACATTCGGACGCGCACAACGAGATGGACCCAAAACAATCGGACGTTTACATCCCCTTGTCGGGTGTGCAGGTTTGGTTTTATTTCGGTTGCTCGCTCAGGATCACTACGACAATCAGGTGAATTACAAATCGTAAATATTTCTCACGATTTAAAATTTAAATTTAATTAATTTAATTTTATCAAGTTTATTTGTTACTTTCATGAATGAAGAGTGTATATATTAATGTACTGAGAATTAAACATTTTAATCATGTAATCAACTCAGCACAGAATTTTACTTGACGGTACTAATTTGCTTGTCGGCTCGTTTTTGACTTCTACTCTTCATTTCATTTTTTCTGCTTCTGCTTTCTGTTCTTAGGCTTGTTGATCGACTTTGCAACTTTGCGTTTTTTTTTTCAGCGCGCCCGCTTCCTGTTACCGTTCAGCACGTTTCCCTTCCGAGAAGGCAGTTAGCATCTTAATATCATTAGCACGCAAATACGCTGCGCTTTTCACTCGTTTTGTCTCACCCTGCCGCCATTTTCGACGCCTCAACGCACCCCCTAAAAACGAAGTAAGAAAAAAATTCTCAAGCTTTCAAAGTTGCCACCCTAGCCGGCCATATCTTATCTGCCTCTCAAGGTTTTTAAAAAGCCATCGCGTTTAATCATTTTCTCGTGTTTCTCGACGATTTTCGACTTTTTTTTGTTTTTTTTTCATCCCTCTCTGCCAAATTTTCACCTCAGCGCGACTTTATTACGAGAAAGTGAACTTTAAAACGAGTGTCAATTTACACAAAATTATACTATAATTATACCCAGGCAACCTAAATAAAAATTTATTAACTTCTGACCCATGAAGTAATGGAGCCGTAATTGTTGTAAACATTCTTAAAGAAAATAGCAAAACATGTTTGTCACACACAATCCGTCGTGTGTTTACGATGCACGGCATGACATGTCGCACAGCAAATATTGCAAGCGGTAGCTTTCCGGGCGAAGATTGATTGATCGGGTAGCGCGTCGCACCCCCGGCGCCTTCGCCATCTCACGCGCATAGAGACATGCCAATAGACATGTCAGAAACATGTGTCATAAACAGGCGCGCAGCGTCAGCCGAATCGCTTATTATCATTACACCCACACATAACAACACGCACCCCTTAGATATTTGCCACCCTACGGGATAATATTTTATAATATTATTCTTTAAAGATATTTTTTCAAAAGAAAATATTATTAATATTAATAAAGCGTAATATTTTTATTGTTATTTTGCAGAATGTAGGTGTATACAACCTTGAAATAGTCGACGTTAATTAAAAGTGTTAATTAAAGCACACAGCAATAACATTCGCAGAAACGTGAGCAGGAATTGTGCTTCTGGAAACGAGTTTTATGAATTTATTTTATTACATAAAGCCAAACAATATGTTTTGTAGAAATTTTATAACAAAACTAATTTTCTTTGATTCCAGTTAAAATAAAAATAATATTTTGTTGTTTTTCTAATTTTTTATCAAAATGAAATGATAATAATACTTTTTTTTTGTGGAATAAAACAAAGATTTAACTTTGTATTGAAAAACCTGCTGACAAAAGAATTATGCCTCGTGATTTACACGCACGACCCGCTTTTGTTTTGATGCTATTAAATCTAATGCGTGCCGTGTGCGAAAATTCGCAGTCTCGATCCTTTTCAGTTTTCAGCGCGCAGTGTTCGAATATACCATTCACATCCACCTGTCTGCAGTGAACTCCAACTCAAACTCAACATTCACCTTTTTGTTGTTTGTACACACACATACTTGTTACTTGCTACTTGTTAGTACAAAGTTTACTCTTCGTAAATATAATATTCGCTTTCATGTGCCGCTGCCGATGTGCGCGCGGCTAGAAAACGCGTCGAAAGTCGACCGGGCTCTCTTTCTGAATGTGCGCTATGTAGAATGAAGGCGAAAAAGTTCACTGCACGAACACGTACGTCGCGTACGTTCATGTAATGCGCGTAACACGTGTTCGCACCCCGGTTTTGCCTTTCATACATACTGAGGGTGAGAGGGTGTGCGCTCGTGCGCGCCGGTTTTATTCCAAAAGCTCCATATTTGGAAATTAATAAAGCTAGCATACGAAACGTACGCGTCTGAAACTTATTGTGTATACAAACCAGTATAGACAACCCACAACACATTTTATATGTATATTTGCTTGCATACCTTTAAAATCACAAAGTAAGTAATTATTTATAATGAACACTTTCATTAGTTGAGCTGAGTTTATTTTTTATCAAAGCACTTGGCAGCAGTGCAGCGTTATCAGTCGAGTAAATATTTGTCGGAAAAACGACGCGTTTCGCTCGATAGCATCCGGAATTATGAGGGTTTGACGCCGCCACCAACGCCGCCATCCTGGCGTTTGATTATTTAAAACCGGCCCCTCGTCCGAAAGCCAAATATTTGCTAATAAGATACGTGCTTGAAAGCTTGAACGCGCGGCGTTGCTGATATCCCGTGCCAATAACACCCCCATACACCCATGCGGCATGTTTACCCTTGATAGCAACACCTGAAAGTCGGAAAGGGATGATGTTAAAACTCGAGTACATCGAAACACACAGCTTGTGTGTCTGGTCGGACAGAAGCAGCGGTGAGGATAAGGATATGGATAAGGACGTGGATAGAAACGCGGATGTGAGTTAAGGGATGAAGATGTGAGTGCAGGTAGAGGTAGACAAGGGTGTATTTGCGGTGGGAAAGGTGTTGAGCGTGAGTTTTGCGGATAAATTCATAATTCGAGTGTCTATGATACAAACGTGTGTTAATTATCACGCGTTAAAGCCAACAACCCTTATCGGAGAGGGATGAGTTGAAAATTTAATCTGCATTTTATACAAAAATAAAATATATGCAACACTATTTACGTTACATGTAAATGTTTTGTACATTTGGTTGCATAGTTTTTTTTAAGATAAACATTTTTGATTTGTCCTTGGATACTAACTTCCGGCTTGCGGCAGGATGGGACACACGCATATATGCGCTGTAGCGTGTGGCGGTGTGCGCGTTCTAGGCGTAGGTCGCGCAAGCGCCGCCGCCACCGCCTCCGCCGTCGAACTGGAACGCCGCCGCCGAAGAGCAGCACATCGCGGCGGATCCGGCCCCGAGATAGCAGTCGCCCGCTGCGCCTGCCTCCGGCATACGATCACGAATATCACGAGCGCAACGCAAACTCAGTGCGTGTGCCAAAAACTTACGCTGTACAACCTCAAAAATTAGTTCGTGTCCAAATACAAATTTTCACACATTAAAGTGAATAAACTATATAAATATGTTAAAATATGTAAAAAATTATTTTAAAAACATTGACTGAGAGTGACATTTTGTGGATTATTATTAATAATAAATAGAAAATAAAGTGCATAAATAAATAGTGATTTGTGCATTGGTTTGTGGTGTGTAGCTGTGTGGAGAGTTGATTTTAAGACAGGTAAAGATTTTGCGTTTATGTCGTAATAAAATTTTACAAATTTTGTAAACGAATTTAACTTGTAAATCGAAAACTAGCCGCCGCTTTACTTTTCGGCGAGAATAGTTTTGCGAGGCGGCGGGGGAGCGGCACGTGTGCGTGCGGTGCTGCTCTCTCGATACGACGCGAAGAATTTTATTGGAAAACTTTCTGCTGTTGGGGCTGGGCGCTCTTGTGGGATTCTGGGATTCGCCCTAATAAAATGAGCAAAAGTTTTCGGCTCTTTTTACCACCGGATAGCGACTGCAAACTACGAATGTAACGAGTGGTTTGGTGGAAATTCCTCGTTTCTGCGATTCCACTTTTGGTCGGCGGCGGTTTCATTGAGGTTTTGAGCTGCATTCAATTGCAGGATTTGCTCAAAATTGCACTTGCTGAATATGAATGCATAAAATATTCAACTACAACTACAATATATGTTGTGATATTATAGTGGAATACGCAATTTGACTTGCGGTATACAAAGCGAACATAGAAATATGTATGTAAATATAATTTTGTTCTTATGACGTTGTAGAAAAATGATGAATAATGTCATACGATGATAAGAAGTTTCCATTTTTTCTTTTGTCTTCTAGAAGTATTTCCTAGAAAGATGCAATCTTAAAACATGAGAAGCATGAGTTAGGGGTGAGGTTGGAAGGCAGTTTTTTAAGCCCTGCGGCCTTGGTGTTCTCGGCTCCCTTTTCGCTGCTACCCCGCACAAGATAATTTGTCACATGTAAGAAAGTTAAAGTTTTAATGTCGGCCACGGCTGTCGCGTTTCCCACATATATAAAATGCGGAAAATGACGAGCAGAGGGTGGAAAGACCTCCGCAGCGTGTTCAGTTTTTTTTGCTTGCGTTTCGACGCTTTTTTCCTTCGTTTTGTTTGATTTATGAAAGAACAAATACGCAAGTTGCGCGGGCAGGAAATAACCAACAATGGCGTATTCCGTCTGCGTTCGACACGTTTTTTTCTTCTTCTGTTTATCCTGAGGAGGAAATTTTCTTTATTTTTTTACATCATGGTAGTCGTTTGTGACTCAGCTTGCAACTCGCGTATATTACTAAATGACAATGCCAATGACATCCTGCAGAAATAAATAATCAGAAAATTCGATTTGTGCTTGCGCTGCGCTAAAAAGGAAATCCTCGGCGTTGACAGTGGAGTGTGAGTGGACGAGAATTTAAAAATTTATTATCTTTGCAAAACGCCTTCGAAAGATTGGATTGAATTTCGATTCGCGCAGTGTGGCGTTTTTTGGGACGACGTTGCTTTTATAAATATTTAGGTAACGAGGATAAAACGCGCATGAATAATGTAGATATTTCCTGTAAGCGTCAGGAAAAAATACCGCCATTCAGACCGACCAACAAATAACTCGTATTTACACAGCGGCAGCGTTTTTTCGGCTTAAAATTCCCCAAAAAATAAAAAATAATAATTTCAATTTCGCATGCAACGCAATATACATATAAATTAGTAGCATTAGAATGGTTTTTGTCCGGTAGACAAATAGTTGAAACACAGCACCCACATAACCTATAACAAAACAAAAAACAAGAATTGTGTTTGTAGAGAGTCGAGTCTTTGGGCGATTTGTTTGCCGAGATAAAACAGGACGGCGGAGAACAAAACGCTTTTCAATCCCTTATCGTCGGATCCGGCTGTAGGGTTTTTCTGCGGCCGCGCTAGGGTTGCAGGCCTGTGTGGAGCATTAAATATTTACAGCCATCGTGATATATAGCCGCGAGACGGACGAGGCCTGCCTTCTGCCCTTCGCTGGAGGACAAATCACGATAAGAACCCACATCCAACATCTAAAAACAAAAAATTACAAAAAATAATATTTAACGAAATCAAGTCAAATCAGTTGATTGAAAGTTAAAGATTGAATCGGTAAATTGTAAGCAAATTGGTACGCTTGTGGAATGTGAAAACCGCCCCACTACTATTCAAATCCTTGGAACGTAGCTTAAAGTCCTTTAGTAAGAAGCACTCTCATTCGGGGCGCGAGGAATCGTCGTTTTCAGCCGACTCCCAAACGCGCCGAGCTCCACCTTTCGCATAATTTGAATTTCCTAAGTGTAGTCATGAAGCAGGACGTTGCCTGCAAGCGAGAGGCGAGTTTAGAGCATGATAAATGGATCCGAACGCGCCCGAAACCGATGCTAATGCTAGCGATTTCAAACCGTTTCCAAAACGCAACAACACCTTTGCTAGTAATTTCGCCAACACGCATACAAACGACAACTATTAATGCAAGAATGGAATATTAATTTACATAATTTCGACTGGTTTTGTTCACAAATGCGCGCTAGCGTCGTACACGAATGTGAAAGTTTTCAATGCGCAAACGTGCTCGGTAATATTGAATAATTGCTGGAATTACAGTGAGCGCTCGAGTCGTAAACGCAATAATTCGATGCAATTAAGATGAATCGGCGTGGAGGCGGCGGAGGGGATGATAGGAAAGCCACCGGAACGCAAAACAACTTGCTGGTGGCTTGTGCAAGTTGCAACAGGCACTAAAATATTAAACCGAATGGCATCGAGGCACGTTTCGAAGTAAAATTCCACAGTCGAAGCGATGCGAATACAAATATCGCCTATTAGCCCGGCGCCTCCACCCCAGAAATCCCATTAGAGTGAAAAGCCGAAAAGCGGGCGGTCATATCTTATTAATTCTAATTGCAATCGCTTTCCATTTCTCCTTCAGCCCCTTAGAAGACAAACATTCCTTAAGCAATATATACAGCGGCTGCGAGCGTATCTCGTGTGGTTTGCTGTACTTGACGCAAGTACTACAAGTTCATTATGTTTCGATATAGGTGAACGCGAACGCATTGAACGTATGAAAGCTCAAAAGCTTTGAACACTCTGCATGGTTATATATTTATACGCATACATGCGGAGCGATGACAAACACGTAAATGTAAATGAAATGTAAACGACAACGACGTAGTATGAAACACGCAACGTTCAAAACCAACCCTCTTGGATAGGAAATAATATAGGGGATGTGAATTTGTAACTTAGATGTAATGCATTACGTTGTGAAATACAAAAACAAAAATTATTTTCAAAACAAACAAAAACTTAAATTACCGCTCAAGAACGGAAAAACATAATTTTTCTTTTTACACCTTTATAGTGCCAGTTTTTCCACGGGTTTTAAAGACACCATATGATATTTAAAGCACACATAATCTTGGTCGGGACTAAAATAAATTAGTAACGGATTTTAGTCACGGGGTAGAGCTTACGTCAAAACCTAAAACAAAAACCTAAACGTGGTAATATTCATGTGACTAAAGTCCGTTTAGCCACTTGGTACTTAATATACTATTTTTAACTAAAAAATAAAATTTTATTTCTTTTTGTTGGTCTTTTTAATTTTTTTCAAGTTTTTTTTCACCTTTCAGTCACTTTAACTGCTTGCTTTTTTTTTTCCTTTTTCTTCTTTTGCCGCACGGTGCGCTTTGCGGAAGGATTGTAAAGATCGCCCGCCAACTTGAGGTCCCAATCAGAATCGATTTAGCCGCGCTACGCACTTTTAGACTTTCGCCGAGAGTCGCAACGAGTGCTCCAAGTGTTCTTCAGGCGCCCAGCTTCAAAATCTGAGTTGCTGCGAGTTTTCCGAAGCGACAAAATTGACTTTTTATTGCTTCCACACAAACACACCCACCCGGCACAGGCACAAATGGTAGAAAAATGCGCGCAAAGGACAAAAGAACGAGCGCGCGAGATTCTCGTTACGGCGACGGATTTAAGTGGAGGCAAAGTATTTAAGTTTGTTTTGCTGGTTGCTAAACGTATTGCCAACTTGGTATACAACTATAAGTGGATTTATTTCAACGCGAAATTTATTGAGGAAATGGTTTACCGCTCCTTGGAAAATATAATAATTGTGCAAATAAACTTGGATGTTATTTGTGTACGAAATTAGAAGTCAATATTGATGAGACCGATTGAAGTGTCAAAATAAAGCCTCCTGCCGGAAAGCCAGGAAGCGTTCGGTAATATTCTGGTGCGCAGTTGATGAGCGCTTACATGTTTGCTCGGGCAGACCGCGCGGCTTGTTTGTCCAATGTTTGTCGCAGGACGAGCACATTGTTAGCGGCGAGGATCGTGTTTGCGCACGGCATTGTATCGCGATTAGAAAAGCCAGTTTGTCCTTCGGGTTGTCATAATAGATTGCTAGTACACACATTGTCCTTTGTCTACATAACCACACCACTACCATCACACTAAACAGCATGAATCATTAATTTGATTATCACCACAACAATAACAAAAATAAACAGGGTTTAAGCGGAGTAAAGTGCTTAGAAACAAGTAAAAATCAACATGAATAAATTTATTACGCCAACGAGGCTCGAGAGGACCTTAAGTATCCTCCGGATGGGCAAGGATGCGTGTCTAGAATGTAACAAAAGCATGCAGAGTGGCTGGCCGAGGACAAGCAGCAGGTGCTCTTGTGTTTAAACGTCAATGGGCCTCTATTCACCATCTTGCTTCGATTGTCCTGGCGTACAAGTTTCACCCTATTTACGTGCTCACGACCGTATATACACTTTATCCAGCTTACGGCCCGAAAGGGATCGCCGGACGTCAAACGTCCCAGTTATGACCCGCGGCCCCCGCTCAAAGGACCCTCCCATGCCACTTCTTTGCATGTTTTCGGCTTTTCGGCTTTCTCGCACATAATAAACGTTGGACGTCATATGCATGCATTTGGTAGGTAGGAATATCTGCTCTTGAAAACGGCGCATAAGGTCGAGGATCAAATCCTTGGATTGAAAATAGGATATAGTATAAAGGATCAAGGATAATACTATTTTGAAAAGTCTCTGGGGAGCGTCCCAATACGTTTAATTCCCAGCATTTAACTTAATCGCTCAGTGTTAGCTCGTCCTTGTCGTAAAATCCGAATTCAATAAAACGGTTTACGACTCTTCTCCTCCCACTCAAAAGCCGCAAATCACGCAGATCTACCTCAATTGAATTTTATAATTTTCACACCTCAACTTTGTTTTGTAAAGTTCCGCTTTGTCTTCGTATTATAATCAGGTTTTGTCCTGCGACTTATTAATTTCTTTATAATTCCATGTAAGATGTGTAAGCGCCCAAAAAGAGAGGAAAAGTTAAATCATTTTTGAAGTAATTCGCAAATTTCAACCGCGCTCGCACTTATTAACGTAACAACATAACGAGCCAGCGTTGAAAAACTCGCCGGGTTTTGTTTCGAATGAAAAGGACGGCGCACTCGAGACGCAAGACGACACTTTTTGTTTCGTGCTTGAACAATTTCCCACATAAATTACACACCGCACAACTTTTCCATTATTATATTACTCTACTACACCAATTTTGCAACAAGTGCTTTAAAATCTTGAAAAAAAAAATCATAAAATTTTATTAAGTTATTTTGAAAAATATAAATTAAAATCATAAAATTTTAATCTTTAGGCAATAAATTAATTAATCCAGAGTGTTACCGCATGTATTCTGATGGTTTTGCTCGTTTTGATTGTTTTAACACCGCCACGCTGGTCTCATTGGAATGTTGTGTCCATTGTTCGCCCCCTTATTGCACTTCTTTCATCCCCGCACAATATGGCGACAATAGCTTCGGTTATAAAAGGGTTAATGTCGCAACATTCTGCAGCTAATAGTGGCGCAATAAAAGCGACTGTGATCAGCCATTCGGATTTTACTATTACTAAGCTAGCAATACAACCTTAGGGAGACCAACATAACCAACATTCTCACCCTTACTATAAAGAACATAGTGTTTGTACGTCCGCAACTTGATATAACTTTATACGTTTATGTTATGAAATTATATAGTGTACAATGTCGGCCATGTTGGTATTAACGGTAAAGTGATGACATTAATGCGAGGTGGTAACGAAGAAAATTTACTCGCGCCCTCGTCGAATTATTACCGTCGCGAGTTAATTATAAACCGGGTGAGGGTACTTTCAGGTGCGAACGCGTTCAAGAGGGTGGTGGTAACGCACGATAGGTAATAATGAATGAGCACGACGCGTTCACCAAAGCGGATTGCTAGTGCGCAACAAGCAATATGAATAGCATTGTCGATTGTTTAGTTGGTGTTGATGCGATTTGAAATTGAGGCAAATTTTCATTTAATGGCCTACAAAATGCCAAAATAATTCATTAATTTAGAAAGCCTTACAAAATTAACGCAATATCACCTTGAAAAGGCATTAAATTTTAATTGGTGAAACATCAGACACATAATTCAATACTAAACATTATTCACGTTTTTCTTTCGGAGATTTACGATGACATTAGAAAGATTAAACTTCTAAATCGTTCCCAGGACTAAAAAGGACACTTTCCCACCTATAAACCGTTATGCAAAGCGTGTCCCGTCGGAGTATTTTTGATATCACTTCTTTTAGTATCTTCAGAGTCTCTTAGCGGCCATTACACGACCAAAGTATCGATATTAGACGATATTATGTAAAAACTTTACAACTTTCTCCCCGAAAAAGTTGTTTAATTGACTTTATAAGTTAACTTAAGCAACTTTTTCTCTAACCTCACTCATGATTCATAAAGTTTGTTATGCTTTCGAAACAATTACGAAAGCAGCCGAAACTGTTTAAGCGCAATGTTTATTTTGCTTTCAATTCCGTTTGATTGTCAGTTGTTTTGTTGAACGGCGAGGTTGATTAGTTTTCGCAAGCAATCAATATTTGTTTTCAATTAAACCTTCTGGATTGTACCTCGTAATTGTTTTCCAGGTGTTTGCGCGCTTAATTTCGGAATTAAATAAATCCACACGCATAGATACAACTAAATTTTAGGTTAAGTTAGGTTAAGTTTGGTTATGTGCTATATTGACAGTTATGTAGAATTCTAAGATTACCAAATTAGAAACATTAGATGTTGGCGTGTAAGGTGAGCGGAAAAAGGAAAACGGAAAACGGATGCAACGGTTGGGAACTGAGCGAAAAGCTCTTGGAAAGTTTAAAGTAACCTAAATTGAAGCAGCACTATGTGCGCTATGAGTAGCGAGCAGGTTTTGAACAAGGTTCAGGATAAGGACGCGGATGTGTGGAGTATAATACGTCAGATTAGACGTTACTGGATACGTGAACACATTAGAATACTCAGCCTGCAATTAGTCTCTTCTAGGACGCACAAAATGAGTAAGAGCTTAAAGTGGCCTTGCATTTCCTACTAAACATAGCATTGTCTACAAACCTAGATAAAATATAGTATTCTACTAATAATATACATTATTTTATAAAATAAAGTGTGAAACTTTCGCAAACTTTTTATCTGCCTGTAATTCCCTTGTCCTTTATTGAACAGAACGCGCATTATTATTATGTAAAACAGTGTTCTACATTCGCCTCACCTCTTTCTTCGCCGTCAGTAAGAGTTTCAAAGTTGTCGCCTGCATTTTCTCCAACTTCAAGTTGAAGCTGAAGTTGAGGTCTATTTTTTTTTCGTTCTCATCCACGCCCATGCAAAGTACACGGTGCGAAAACGCGCAAAATAGTTCCGCAAGTTATAATTTCATTCGTTGTTTCGTGTGTTGCATACGTTTTATGCACGTTATGAGGAACTGTAGCTGTTCGGTAGAGGCGCGCCTGTCACAAACACGATCCGAACTCGGCGAATGAATAATGCGGTTGTTGCTCGTGCGCGTTCGCCACCTTAAACTTAACAGTCGAGCGAACTTGACAATTAGTTTAAGGCCCTTTGCCATTGCCGTCGACGACGAGCGAAGGTGTCACCGCATCGCAAGTGAAACTTTAAATTTAAAGCGGTGCAAGTGGTGCACAGGTCGTGAATGTTGCGCGTCTGAATGAGGGGCGGCAGCAGGGTGGCGACAACGTGTTATTAATGAAGCACAACGGTGGCAAACTACTCTACGTTTGTTAGTTTACATTGCGCTGCCGTCTCATGAATTAATTACTTTTGTCAATCAATAGATGACAAGTTCATCACATAGTTTACAACATTTTAATATTAGACAACTTTAAACTATTGAAAAATATAAATTTTTACGCTCTAGAGCGGTAAAAAACAAAATTATACTTTTTTATTGATATAATATGTTAAACATCTATTTATATAAATTTTCTGGTTTGACGTCACTTAATTTTACTAAATCCCCAACCACTAGCACGTTTACCCCCGCAATTTCTAAACATTCAGGTTTACACCAGCCCGATACGCCGGAATCTGACTCTGACGAGCTTACCATTAGAGAGTCTACTGCACGCTGATTTAATGGACGTGGGTAAAAAGCGGCGCGTTTCAGCGTTTCTAATCAATAGCACGATTTAATGAATGCTCGCCAAACGCGCCGAGATTAATAGGCGGGCACAGCGGGCACGGCGGGCATCACCGAGCTTTCGAGCTAATTAAATTTCGCGTCATCAAAGTCCTGTTGGCGGAAAATGAAAGCGCCGCTTTGGCAACGTGCGAGACTTTTGGAAAACGCAGTTTATAGAAAGGGGGCGACATTAAAGCAACCTCATAATGAACTACAGAATAAAAATACTCAATGTTATTGACCTAGTGATAAAAAAATCACAAAACATTTTTTAATTAAAAAAACTTTTTTTTCTAATGTGCAATCAAAATATCGCAAAAACTGAAAATAACTTATGAATTATTTTATTATCAAATAAAGAGTTTTCCATAGATTTGAAATTTTTAATCTGTCCCTCTCTATTGCTTTTAGTTTTCCGTAAAATAAATTTTTGATTCTAATAGTTCGTAATGAACTTATCAGACTTTAAGTGCTCCCATGTGAAATGACACACACCCAACAGCAAAACAAATGACAAATGAAAAGTCAATTAATTCCAAACAATGGAAGACGGCACTCATCGCGCACTAATCGAATCACACGTGTCATTGTCACACGCGTGCGTGCGCCAGCAAGTGCGTGCGCGGAAGAGTTCATTGTGTCTGCGTTCGCAGGATAATTGGACAATTCGCTCGAAATTAACAAGGTCATTAGTTCGCGTTCATCCACTGCCACTTGATTCTATTTTCACTCTCTCCGCGTGCGCGTACTGTGATAGTTCAAACAGTAAACACACCGTACCAAAAAACAAACATACCAGCAAACAAACGACAGGACGAAACAGGCCATAAAAGGACACACGACAAAAAAAAAACGAATTGATTTCATGTTCCATCTGCGTTATGTTTGAACGACACTGCCACTCCATGGGATAAAAATCTGTTGCGTTTGCTTTTTTATTTCACAGAGACACGACAGGACGATTTTCCGCTCGGCAGATGTTTGTCACGTGATAGAGTGAAAAGTTTTGAATTGAGTCGCGTGAAAAAGGTGTTTAAGTTGTGCGAGACGTGTACTCTGAAAAGGAAGGGCATTTAATAGCCAGATAAGGAGAGTCTCAGTGAGAAAATGAGGAAATTCGAGTTGAATGTGCATCGAAACTTAGACAACTTAAACTTAGAGTAATGATTCTAGAATCCAGAATTCAGAGTCACCCGCTTTATTCAGCATTGAATTGCGTACGCGTCGAAAAAGCAGCGAAAGCGTGAATTGCAACGCTGGGTGCGCGCGCGTTGGGCAAACATCCTGTTTGGCATGGCCGGGTTACATCCGCGCGCCGTCCGTTTATTGAATTATCTCGTCCGTCATTCAATTCGCTCCGCAACTCGCATGGGCGCGTCGGCAACTCTCAATGTTCCATTATTCTTATCGCCACAGGATGCGCTAACTAACTGACTGAAGCGCTCAGCGTTACATTTTTAGGCAACCCAATATACACGCACGCAGTGATAGGCAACTGAATAGCGTACAAAATTATGCACTTTCGGTGCGTGTGATGCAATTTATGGATTGGAAAATTTCGAGCCGAATTACGCCGTGAAATTGTCCGACTTCGATGTGGCAATAATTCACGTTGTGGCTGCGAGCCGCGCGTCCGAAAACGCTTATTATGATTATGATTTTGATTATGATTACAAAACCGCGCCACTGATAACATCGCTGATTCAATTTGCATTTTTAATTGGCTTTTATTCACTCGAAACTGAAAATTTATTTTTACTACGCAGTCATTTGCCTCGTGTGATTCCTGGCAGTTTTGACATTGGACAGGGCCTGTCCTTTTGTACGGTTCTTCGATGCACTTTAAACATAGGTTGGGGTACCTTGTATTTGTTTATTATATTGTGAACCCAGTTCACTTTATAGTTCAAGCTTTCTAAGTATAGCTTGATTTCATCTGGGTCCACTAGGTGGTCGATTCCCTTAATTACGATGCGGAGTCCTTTTTGTGTTTTGAGTTGGTAGGTGTAGTATTGCTTATTATTATCATCGAGCCATTTGGTTACCACCGTGTAGTCGGTTTCATCCGATGTTTGTAGTTTCGTTTCGTATAATGCTCCCCTTTTGAGGTCGACCAGGTAGTATTCTTTTTGATGATTTGGTCAAGTGATTTCGCCAATGGTTTGCTGCTTCTTTCTCTGATGAAGATCGTTTAGGTTTTGGTGCTGAGTCAGTTAGTAGTGATGCAATTTATGGATTGGAAAATTTCGAGCCGAATTACGCCGTGAAATTGTCCGACTTCGATGTGGCAATAATTCACGTTGTGGCTGCGACGTCCGAACACCTTGAGTGCCGCGACAAACAAATGCTCGGCCACAGTCATTCGCCTCCTATGATAATTTCGGCAGTTTACGACTAAAACAGCAAACAAATGCTAAAAATAAAACCGCATCGAGTCATGAATGCGCCCGAAATTAAATTCATTCATTTAGTTGTTTAGTTATTTAGTTATAGTGTGCATAACGAGCGTCGAGGTAGTCGTAAAATGTTTGCCATTAACGGACGTTTCGCGAGTTGAAAACTCGAACGCGGTGGAAACAAAACTTATCGAATTTCCATCCGCTGCAAGGCTTCCACCTGAACGGCAAATTGAAGCACAATTTTTATCCGGTTTCGATTTGCTCTTACGCGTAAAACAACTACAACTAGAAATGGGTTTAGTTCGAAAGCAAAACGTAGAGTACAATCGACTCATAGTAAAGTAGAATTCAGTCTAAACTATTACGACTACTATTAGTAATAGAGCTATAAAGTATCAACTGTTTGTACGTTTGTTCACAGCGCTTGTTTTTCTTCCCTGTTTCCTCGTTTTACTATTCGAGTGCGTCCGATGGGTAATTTTTATTTATGTCCGCCACGAGAGGCTAAAATTTTCTATAAATCAACGGCGTACACAGTTCCAAAACATGAAAAATACGGAATCGAATCCAATCAAACGCGGAAAATGAAAAGAATATCAAAAAGGGTTCGAAAACAATTCGGTTTTTAAGCGCGCGCATAAATCATTACAAAATTTAAACGAATCCGTGCTTTTATTATCATCGAACATAAATTGCACACGTTTTATTACCGTGATGATTTTAGTTTGTGGAATTTTTGGAATCGTGTGTTGATTAATTTAATTAATGCTAATTAAACGTCCGGTGGTTGCCAGCAAGAAAAAAAAAACAAACCGAATTGCCGGACATAAAACGGCAATTTGCGTTTAATTATATTCTTCGTCGGGGGTGAGTCTGTGCGGCTCTAATGACCACATACTCGTATCTGTAGGCGCCGCATCGCATGACCAGACATAACCTACTTTTATATTCTGCCCGCGCCCGATAAAAGCGATAATTCACGGCTGAAGCTTACAATTTTTTTAGATTTTAATTTTTATCAGCGCAAAGCGTTTTAAGCACCCCAAGAAAAATTATGTGTTTGAATAAATGTTCAATATTTTATAAAATATAAAATTTTCATGTCTTTTAGGTTAGATTTAAACAACTTTAATCTTTAAATCGATTTGTTGGGTTATAGCCATTTTTGATATTTTTGCAACGCAATTTGTGTTGTTTAACGTTGCAATTTTTCAGCCAAAATTTATGTCAACCTTTGCGCAGCTTTCAAAGTTAATATTTCACATGCGGCATATTTTGCGCGTATATTTATCGTGGCGGCAACACATGCGCTGCGCAGGCCTCCACTTTATGTAACGTAATTGTAGCTGTTTGTTTTGCGCTCGTCCCGGGCGCTGATAAAGTCGTCGCGTTCGCTCTGCTGAACGCCGCCGTCCGCTTTCATCGTTTCATGTTTCGCCGACTGAACAGCAAAAAAATCGAAATCGCCTAAAAACCTCCGCCCCATTTGCGTAACTACGCATCATGCGTAGCATAGTCTACGTCTATTCAAAAAGCTACTTTTGTCGGCGACCGAATTTCATTCGAATGGCACACACATTTTGTACAATTGGAGCTTTGGGAGGCGTCGATGCCATTGTGGGTAAATCATATTTAAAAAACAGATTCTAAGCGAATGTTTCAATTTGTTTTTTTCGACAGCTACTCTCATCCACTTACACTAGGCGTATGAGCTCACACAGAACATAGTAAAACGCGTCTCAACATCGCAACAGTGACATGCATAATTTATAAAACACACTCGCCTGCTTCTCTAACATCCCTCAGTCCCAAGTTCATCCTTGGGCTTACACGCTACCCGCCTGTATAAATATTTATCTTGTAATTAGGAGCTTTTTGAGCGTTTTTCTTAACGTTTTTAGTTTTTATACTAAATTATTATTATTAATTTTACGTAGCTATATATTTTCTACGCTTGGTGAGTTTCTGTTGAAAGTTTCAACAATTCGCCGACTGGTTTTGGTTTCGGTCGAGTTTAAGTGTTGCGTTATCCTGTTTCGACCGAAATAACTTCGCGCTCGGATGTAAAACGCACGCCGGCGCGAACTAACCCGCACTCTCGATAATTCTGGCATAAACTTATTATCTTATTAACATGGATGTAATTCTATTAGGCGCGATTCGGCCAAGCGACCCTTTCGCAGCCGACCACAAACATGCTGCGCCCGCTCAACTTCATGACGACGATGAAGTCGACGACGACAATCACGCGAGGGAAATAATTTAATAAATCGTCGGAGGGCCACTTTTGCATCGTAACGAGCGTATTAGCGTGCCACGGAGATAACGGCCCGCAAGTTTATGAAGTATACATGCTACCCTTGATAAGCGCCAAGCGAAGCGAGTGCCTTGATTAAAACCGCAAAAGACCCAAATTCGTATGATTTCTAACATCCGATGCAGAGCAACTAATTTTGTTTATCGTGACAAACTAGTTTCGGAATAAGTGCAAAAAATGTTAAATTTACTGCTATAATTTAGTTAAAATGACGCGCATGCGCCTTTCAATAAAAATTAATAGTAATTGCATTTATGTCAGTGGAAACTTTGAATGAAACGCAATAAGAAGAATTCACTCGTAACTGTCACAAGTGAAAAGCTTTGTAGGTGAAAGTAACGAGCATTTATTTGAAATCTACGCACACCTACTGGTGTAAAGGTGTTAAACGACATGACAGTTTGAAAAGCACGCCGCCAGACATAAATTTCCCACCGTTCAAGTGCTGCGCACGAAGGTTTTTCCTTTTTTTTCAATTGAAATATTAATAACGCCCAATCTTTTCTCGCTGATGTCACTCATATTTTCCCTCAAAGGTTAATTGATGCATTTAAGTAAAAATTCAATTGCAGGACATAAGTCTATTCGTCCTCGAGAATTACATGAATTAGACTTAGAGGAGAAGAAGAAATTTAACTCAATTTTAATTGTCGAGAAATTAATTAAGCGCCGGAAGGATAATCCCCGCAGCCGAAACCGAACGTGCGCCGCATTACAATTTAGAATTCGTCGAGGACGAGAAACTCCCGAGGAAATTGAAGATTGGTGGAGTCGCCGGGAAAAACAGTCGTTTTTCATCGTTTCGGAGCGAAACACTCGTTTAAATACAGCGCAAATGTTTTGGCAGGCAAGTGCGCCCCGCATGCCAAAATCGAGCGCACATTTTCCGGCTTATTTGTGCCCGCGGTCAGCGTAATGGATTTCGCAAAATGCGCGAATTTACCGAACGAAACAAAATGAGATTGAAATTGAATGTGTGGCCAAAAGTTCCAACAGTCAAACATCCATAGCAGATATAACAAAAGCGAGTTTCAACTTAAACCCCTTCATTATTCTTCCAGCAGAAAATAGACCTAGAAGGGGTTGAACTAGGCCATGCTAGGTTATGTCTCAACGTTCACATATATTTCGCTTATCCGCGCAAAACCACCGAGCAACCAAGAAAAATAAGACAAAAAACTTGGAAAATCTTTCAAATCTCATGACTTTTCGTTCTTGGCGTACTATTTTTGATGAGTATGATGTGTGGAAATAACCCGGCAATTTTTTTGCGGCTGAATTTCGAGTCTATTGCAGGAAGACGTCACTATTTCCATTATTTATCCGCGCGCCCGGCTGGTGCCCACAACGCGGAACGGTAACGACATACACGCAACATTCTCATCCTCGTTTTATCCGCCCTCGTCGTCTTCGCGCGTCCTGGTTCATATTTCGCGGCGGGTGCCTAGGGGAGGCGTGTGTCATCCCGCCGACTTATATATTTGTAAAGCCGTTGCGCGGGCGTGCGCAAAGTTGCTTTAGACAATATATTCATAGATTGTTCCCTCCCTCGTGATTTATGCGCGCTGCGCTGAGCGCAACGCGAGAAAACTACGAAAATTGCAAACGCGCGCTGATGTGCGAGCGATGTGAACGATGAACGCGTTTAACAATTTGGCACTAACTTAAAATATAAACTACAACAACAACATAATAATTTTTGACACATATAACTGTATTATAGCAGTCGAAATTATTCCTGCAAAAATATTTTGGTAAAAATATAAATTTACAGTTTTTTACTTTTGTGACATTTTTTGTTGATTCTTTATTCCAATTTTAGTTTTGTTATAAAATATAATTATTTTTGTTAAATATTTATAAATGTTGTAATATTTACGTGTGCCAAAAAATTGTAAATATTCGGGAATTTATTTGTAAGCAAAAATATCGCTTCCAATCAAACAACAAAAATAAAATAAATATTTCAAACTGTATTTTTAATTCAAACAAGATAAACACACTTTTAATTGAATATAAAAGAGTTATTTACAAGCTTTCCCCAATATTGTCTATTTAGCAACCATTTTGTGAATCTCAGAATTAATGTCATCGTTTTATCGATAATTGCATTTGAACCGTATCGACATTACTCAACCCCGCGCACACAACAAAAAACGCCAACGTCGTGCTAAAAAGCTCTCTAAACTCATTGATGACCTCTTAAAAGTTTACACTTTATACCCTATTCTCTTCTTTCTTCTTTTTTTATCCACTAACGATACGGATACGATACTAATGCACTTGTAATGTCAGCGATTTCGGCGTGTGCGAATACAGTGTGAATATGCAAAAATAGTGAAGGCGCCGGGCGCGCTGCACTCCTTTACTTGGTTAGCATATAAAGTGCATAAAACCAAAGCGTGCGCGCGCGCACTAAACAAATATTCGCGTTGTGAGTAATTTAAATTTTTTATTGAAGCCTTGAGGCTGCACATAAATCAGCGAAACAGAGGGCGCTTGCATATCAACTCGAGCATATTTTATGATTCATTTTCGCGTGTGCGGTGTGAAGAAAAAACTTTTAGCTTACGACTCACACCTCGTACACGTTTCTTGCGCCAATGTTGAGATGTAATTTTAAGCTTGTGTTCTGATGCCGCGCGTGGAGAAAGTTCACATGTGGAAAGTTACGACTTGCCGCCTCATTTATCCGCATTCAAAATTGAAACGAGCGCTTCGGAAGCCCTCGACGAACCGTAGAATATTCTCACGCATTGTGTCTGCGAGTTTATTTTGCAGTGAAATGTTGGAATTTAGGTGCAAACAGTGCGTACGCATGTGCGTGTAATGACACCAAAGGCAAACGAATAATACTCACGTCACAAACGTTTCTGGTCTTGCTGGAATGGAGCAAAGTATAAACAAAAGGATGAAATTTAAGTTTCTGTCGACGCAGGAACATTCCGAGAAAGCATATCGTTTACGTCGTTTCATTTCCAGCTTTTCCTGTGTTTCTACACTGAGCGTAATATCAACATTTTCCTGCGCGGAGGAAAATCAAAGGCTCAAACGATATTAATTAAAACAATGTCCTGCGACATGCAAAGGGACAGAAGAAATATTGACAAGGCTTAATATTTTGTCAACCAATTTATTTTTATGAATTTAATTAAAAAAGTTAGCGACACACCAAAAAATAAAATTTCTTTAATTTTTTTTTGTGACGCATGCGCAACAAAAATTAATAAATGCGTAAATTAAAATTAATATTTAGTGCAGTGTGCATCAACTCTTCCGTTTAATTGCCAGGCGAAAGTTGAAGTGGGTTCAAAAGTTTTAATTATGAAATGCATTCAATGATGAAATGAGTTTGTTGTCGATGGAGGAGAACGAAGCTGGACAAAGAAAGAACAGGAACAAAACGAGCGCCAATGAATAAAACTACTACCCACGAAACGAAAACTAAACCCATCAAGTACGTAACCCAACAAGAGGCTGAAACATCCCTCAACTTGTCGATTCATCGACAAGTTTTGTAATTAATCGCTTTTCTTCTTATTTTATCAACAAAAAGTTCAAAAATAAAAAAATTACCAGAAATTATAAGTAATATATTTAGTTGAAACTTTAAATAATTAAAAAATGATTAAAATATACGAGGAAAAATAAATGTGTGGAAGAATCCCGACCGAAAGTCATTATTTTAAGCAAATGCGAAAACCACAACTTTCACATTTAACATTTAAATTATTCACGGCGTTGCGTTGCGCGCTTGGAGCGTCAATTGTCTGCGCGCAGCGAGCGTTGCCGGCGTATCAAAACAGCGCGCGAGAGCGCAGGATATAACTAGGATATGAGCGAGGATATAGTCATGAAGTCTGCGGAATAATTCCAGTCCACATTTCAGACTCAGACAAGTCCCCTGGACTAGACTAGTCGGAAAACTCAACAAACACGCGCAAAATATGAAAATGTAATCAAATTTAATGTTTTAGTGCGGTTTTCAACTAAATTTGCTCCGCCTACTATCTGTATACGCATGCGCTGCTTTATACCACACTCCATTCTTAACTGGGCGTGGCTCCCGGGCACTTTTTCTTTGTTAAACCGCGTTATTTTAATAAAATACATGTTAAAACATAAGACTAGGTCAAATCATGAATAATTCATTACCAAAGTTAAATTTTCCATGGAGCAATCAACGCTAATAGAGATATTACTAAATTACAACTCACCCCTAGCAGTAAAGGAGTGATGGCTTATGGGTGAGCAATTAGCGGTCGATTGCATCGGACGAAAACGCGTACTGTAACCGCCGGGGGCAGCCACCCCCTAAACACATGTTAATTGGGGTGTAAGCAGCTCATCGGCTCAGTCGGCCGGACAAAACCGGTAATACCACGGCGCGCATCCGGAACCTGACATGACAGGTGATGACCGACTGCTTGCCGTGGCGTGTATCACGTTATCCAACTAGTTACATTCGACCTGCTTGGTCTAGGATTAATCCATCAATGTGTAATAAATACGGATAGAACCCGAAGAAGATTAAATACCTCATACGTCTTGCAACAATGACACAAGCAAATAAAACTACCTTTGCTACAAGCAGAACGAAAAAAAGTTAATGTATTCCACTTCCTTTCCTGTACTTGCAGTCTGAATGAACTGTATATATCTGCATGTAAAGATATGGAGTTGTATGCACGCGCTGATAACGAGATTGCGGAGGGAGCGTTTGGAAACGAGAAGAATGGACCTGGAAAATGTGCGCGGCGTGCATAAATCAAGCCGAGGGTGACTGCCACGACCTAGAAACTTCTGCAGCTTGTATGCATCTAATGTGCATTAACACACAATTCTCCAAAACTGCATTTTGTTGTTTTATTTTTGTTGGTGTTATATATAATTAGCTCGCTTGCGGTGCGAAGCATTTGACGTGCGGATAATTTATGAGTGTTTAGCAGACGCGCGCGATTTCGTCACAAGTCACGTAAAAAACTAAGTGCTCCGGAACGCGCAGAGGAAAAAATTGCTTGAGGAGCGATGAGTCCTTCGCATGCTTCGCATGCCCGCAGGGACGCGTGTGAACGTACTTCCGTGCGGAAAATATTACAACGGGATGAAATCGATGACCTAACACCTACTACGTATCAATAATATACTACAACACAAAAAAATTAAATTCAAACCGTTTTCTGGATATTTTGAGGTTAATTTGCTCCGCCTACTTTATTTATCAGCTATTTATGGGCGTTACCTATATGACGTATCAGTAGGCGGGGCAAAAGTATTTTTGTGTGTTTTATAACGCTCTGTAGTAATTTATCACATTCCATGTGTGATATATTCACTTTCCTCGCGATGGCAAAAAATATTGCCCCAATGCCTCATTGCCTCATACATATTAACGCGAAATCGAGCCGATGCGAAGTGTTGTTGAGAATTAATTACTGACTCGACAGGATTGAATCCGTATGGACGCGCGGCGCTCCACACGGCTGAAATTAAAGCGAATTTTGTAATCGTGCACAAGCGACAAGGGCGAATCCGAGACGACAATCAGATGAGACAGCTTTACGATTGCGTGCGGTCGGAAACGCTGGCGGAATGCGAACGACAATCCACTCGAGGAACGTCTTTCGGGATCCGCCCTGATTAACTTCATTGGCAATTAACACACATTAAGTTTAGCAAGATGATCCCGACATTCTTTAATTAGATGACTCGTTGTTCACTCCGTGTTTTTTCTCATCAGAATTATCACCGAATAAATCTCATGTTGGATAGTATTTGTGGTTTTTTCGGATTGTGTACATTGTGAGATAAGATAAATTGGAAAAAATCGCGCGGTAAATCATTCGTTTTCGAGGGGTATTGGTCGCACGTTTCAAAGTGCTCTTTTCTAGGCTTGTCAATGGTTTGCGGGCAGTAAATACTCGTCCGGGTTCGTCCTGCGAGCTTAAAACCGCAGCCAGTGTTTGCCATCGACTATGGATGCGACACTATCTGCTATCTGCTATGGATTGGTTTGTTTCGACATGTCGCAACGCGGATGCTCGTGCGAAAAGGACGAAAAACGCGCGCACAACAGCCGAACGAGGAGCGATAAGCTCCGGCGGTAGTCGAAAGTGCTGCATATTTCAGCGCGATCATTCAGCGGGATCCTTTCAGCGGCTATCTACGCGAGCACGTCCGGTGTAGGAGTCGACTGTTCGTCCTTCCGAGATATCGAGGTGGAAATACTTAGAAAGCGCTAAAAAGAAGCATTCCAGCTCGTTGCACATCCAAGGAAACGACGAAAATTATTAGCTTTTACGTTACACGCAATTTATTACAAAACATCAAGCGATAAAACATAAAATAAAATATGTCTTCTACACATGCGCAATTTACTCAAAAGTGACGTCAGAGTAGGCGGAGCAAGATAATAATTTACCCAGCTAATTGCAAGATAATTCCGAATTGAAGTGTGTGAAATTCAACCCGCAATATATCAAATCTAAGGATCTATCAAATCGTCGATTGCAGGATGCGGGCGATGATAACACCCCAAAAAGGGAAGGTTGATGCGCGCAGACATTAGACATTATCCGCGCCGATTGTTCGGCGTGAGTTCGCCGCGCGGATTTTGGATTCTCGCATGAATTCATAATCAAGATGCCAACATCCCAGCAGGCGTACACACAGACACCAGTGTGAAGGTTAAACCTTCGTGCAAAATTCCTCATTCAACCACCAACCGCGCCACCAACCTCCAACAGTTAGCAACAATTAAACTTGTGCTATTAATGTCAAACTGTGCGCGGAATCAAAGGCGCTTGGCTAATTCGCATATCTCCACTGATCTCGAGGTTCACCCTCAAAGGATATCTATATACTCACACATGAATCGGCACAGGCAGTGAATCGCATGAATACCGCTCATAATTAACGTATATCTTGACATGCAAACGTCATAATTAAACTTTAATATTAAATCAAAATCTAATTATTGCACTGTGTGTTTGTTTTTATTTGTTTCCGGTGATGTTTTCTATAATTTGTCCGAAATGGGTTTAGCGCAGTTTTGCGTGGTTTGGTTGAGTTTGTGAAAATGTCACGAGATGAGTTCGCATTCGTCGCACGTTCACCGCCCGACGAAGAAATAATCACCTTATATACCCGCCTCCCAGGTCCCAATTCCGACACCACTACCATTGCGTTAGATAAAGTTGTGGAGATGCCCTGGCGCACCTCCACCTCTTTGGCCCTGTGCTGGACGATGTGCGCAATGAGGGCAAACGACGAGATGAAACAATGGAACGACCGGCGCTAACTAAATCAATGGGAAAATTGCTTTGTTCTCTGTCTTTTTTGGAGCGATCCTTTTACGTCCTTTATGTCCTTGCATTTTTGTCGCGGTGCCAAAATACCTTCACAAAATGCAAAAAGGACAAAAAATTTAATACAAAAAGCTTTTAAATATTATTTATTTCTAGATTAAATGCTTTTTATCTTTGGAATCTTTTAAAAATATCACTACAATTGACATTGACCTTGAGACGGTTTTCTAGATTCTCTTTGATGTAGTCCTAGCTTTTATATAAAAGAATAGAGATTGACTTCACTTGTCAGACGATGTTTTTTGCTACTTCAGTCGCGGTTTTATTTTTCACACAGATGTCACAACCCCCGCAAATGCCAAAAGAAAGCAAATGACTTATAGTAAAAAGCTTTCGATAATCCAGACTATCAACCAGCCGAAATCCACAAAAATAACTCAAGAATATTCAATTCCCTTGAAAAAAAAAACCTAAAAAAACTTCGTTTATCTGTATTTCTAAGGTTTAAAAAATTTAAAAGCTTTTAATAAAAACCATGCCAATATAATTTTGTATCACGTTTTATATCACGTGACGTCATTAAATATATTTTGCTTTTTTTTCAAATTTCTTTCAAAGTTGAGTCTGGCGCGTTTATATGAAAGTCATTAAAATCTTTTAAAAGAGTCATTTGTTAAGTTGTGTGTTAACCGTCTCCTCTCATCTCGTGCTGTATTAAAGGTTGGTGATGGTGATGGAGGCGACGTTTATGCCGAACGAGATTATCGGATATTGCTTTTTGCGCTCCGATTGCCGCGCGCATGCATGTGCGACGTATCCGTGGGGCGACTTGATGCAATAAGCTTTCATCAGAGCGAGCCGCCAACCCCTCAAGTTGCTTTTCAGCGCTTTTCCCATTTCCACGCATTTATTTTTCAATATTCTCGAGTTTACTTAGTGAGAATATCATCAGCAACTTGTCAAAAATGAAATAATCTTTTAAAACGTCTTTATTTCTTGTGCCTATTTTCCTAAAGCTCATTGGTTGATTATTATTATTTATGACCTTTAAATAAGAAGAGGAAAATATATCGATGGTGTATATTAATCAAAAAACACATTTTAAACTACAATGCCTGGCGCCTTTGCCAGAGAAAAAATAAAAATAAAAGTTTTTTTTTTATTGATTCGATTAATAAATCAAACCTATTGACCTAAATACTGGTTAAAATTGATTGATAACCGATTAGTTTGCATTGCAATGGTCTTCAAACAAGTTTGTCTTGAAAACAATCACCAATCTGTGTGTATTCGGGGTGATTCTTGGCCGGAGTTATTCCCCGCCTCATGTTGATTCAGTTCCTGGTTATTGTTCGACCAAACGCCGCGCACAAACAATAGTAGGCAAACTGGAAAGTATGTGCGCAAACAACTTCGCAATCTCACTGACCAACATCCTTCCCGCTCACCCCCGCCAACTATGACGACTTCCGCATTCAACTTAGCAAACAATGCGATGGCCGAGTCACGCAAAACAATGGATTCAATCACATAATAGTTTCTTTCACCAGCGTCTTACAACCCTACTAGTGAATTGTGCGCGAAGAATCAAGATTGCTTTTCTTTTATATGCATATACAGTGCGTTCATGCGGAAACTAATAATTATAATAGAAGAAAAAAGTTGTGAGACATTGTAGTACGTTTTCTTTGATCCCTTTTTATTCATTATTGTTTTTTTTATGTTGCGATATGTTTCGTTAGGTTTTGTTACGTTTGGGTGAGTCTTTTGGAGCTTTTGGGCTTTCTGGAGAGCGATTTTTGTAATCGTGTTTTAGACTGAAGGTCTTTTTATGTTTTGTAACACAACAAAAAAAAAACAGTAAATTTAGAAATATCTAGAGCATAAATAGAAAAATAACAAAAGAGCAAAATTCCACAAATAAATCAAAATAAAATAATCAAAGTGAAAATTTTAATAGAAATGTTCACTTTATTGTTTTTGCGCGTTTTGATATATTTTCATTAGTATATTACAAGTAATTAATTGTAACTGTAAAAGTTGTTGTTAAATGTGAACAATTTAATTAAATATTTCACCTACTTCCTGAATAATTGTAAAATAATTAATTTTAAACCAACAAAATGTTTGAATTGAACAAATTGTTAACAAATCGCTTCCAAACTTTGGTTTTAATTAAATCGTGTAATACTAATCTTAAAAGTTATAATATTTATGCATTAATTCATGCATATCAATTTCATAATGAGATTAAAATTTTTAACTTATTTTCTTGTATATTATAACCAGCAAACCACTTTCTGAACATACAGTGCCCAGCGCCTTCACCATGCGGTCCAAGCGTAAAATATGAATGAGGCGCACGTAATTATGAGAAATAATTAATTTTTTAATTATTCATGAGCGCGGCAAGGAGCGCGGAAAAGTGTTAAACCCTTCGCGCAGAAAGCCGAGGTTAAGCCTAATACCCAAAGCCCACAACCGCAGTCGGAATCAGCGCCTGGAGTCAAAGTGAGCGTCAAAAGCAAAAACAAAAATGCACAAGAAATAAATCATGTTGAAATTAATTATTATTTAAATTCGTATAACTTTGATGAATATTTAACACGTTTATGTTTTATTTATTTTGATTTTGATTATTATTATTATTAGATTTTTTTATGATTTAGTTTTAATCATTATACGAATTGTATGTGTTAATAATTGACGGTTTAATCAAATTTCTGGATGAGTGAAAATAGCCAACATGCCGAAAATCAACGTCAAAGTGTTACTGATCGGGGTGAAATTGGAGCTCGCTGCTGATTAAACGATTTATAATTGAAAATGGTTTGTTTTGGCATTGCGACAACCAACTGTCGGTTTGCAATCTGTTGCTATTCACAGTAAATCCAAATGTTTGTAATTTTATCAACTATTTTGAACTTTTTTATTCACTTTGGAGTATAAATGCGTCAAAAGTTCAAATTTTAACTATTTTTATTTTTAAAGTTTTTTAAATCAAAAATTGTAATTTTTTGAGAAAAGTCAATTTACATGTTTTTATAAAACGAATCAAACTTTAAATATTTTTGTTTTCCATAAAATTTTATTTTATGCACCCTCTAACCCCTAGAATATACTCTAAAATATCTGAAAGTATCATTATGGCGTTTATATTACGAGTAGACCCTTTTCTGTTCTTTTTTTGCCTTTTCCTCGGCGTGTTGCGACGCACGTAAAAAAAAGTCCGCCCGAATATTTTTTAGCTTTTGATCTTTTTTTAGGTCGGATGGATTCGTCGTTTTCGGCAATGTTGTTTCCATCATTTAAACGCGCGCCGCATCACGAGCGATAATAAAAGCGCGAGTATAGATTCTCTATACGCGCGTATTAAGTAATATTTACGATGCTTATGTGCTGAAAATATTCGATTCCTTCGCAGAGTCAATGGCGGCAGCAAAAAAGCGGAAATGCGCAATAAGGTGCTCTTGAGAACAAATGTGACATGTAATTTGAAAATATTGGATGTATAGCAAGAGCGCGCATAGCCGTTTATACACATCTGAGGGTAATAAAAGCAGAGAGGTTTCCGCACATAAATATTCAAAGAGATATTGAAGTGTATTATAAGATTATTTGATTAATAATAATATTAGCATAATGGTATTAAAAATATACATAAAGTAGGTTATATAAATATAAAAACGAAGAAAATCAATGTTATGATAATGAATATATTATATACTCGTACTTTTTATTTTTTACTATTTTTGGTTCAAAATTATCTAAAACTTTCATATATTGTGATTTAAATGTCTTACAAACGGTTGAGTTTAACATTCCTTTCGATAAAAGACGCTCACAAAGGAAACGCTGCAATTCACAAGCCGATAACAAGCGTAACAAGACTATTCGTTCGGACCGCCGACGCGATAAGCACCGTTTTGCATTCCTTGCGACTAGCATGCACACTCCGCATTTAAATACAATTTGCATGACATCTGCACCCGAAGGCCGCTCTCAAATGTCTTAAATTCCCCAGAACAATTGTCTACATTCACCTTTAAACGCCCCCATGAGTATAGATACTTAATGTAATGTACATCATTAAATAATTTAATTTATATTTTATGCCTCCAAAAGAAAATGCTGCTAATAAGATTAAAAATTAAGCTTACAATGATTATAATCTTAGCAATGTTTTGTACGTGCGTATTTATTTTATTTTATCATCGTATTAATTTTATGCTTTATGTAAGATGTGAGATTTTCTAAGTGAGGAATCAGGGCGTTGATTTTTTACGTCCGGTTTACGCCATGGCTTAAGTGGTGATTCCGAGCGTCAATAAAATCTCGACGTCGCGTACCAACCAAAAGATTTTTTTTGGCCCAAAGAATGAAACGAAATGAATGAAAAATAAATTGGAGATTATCCAAAGCTCAAAACGAACGTGTAATAAAACTAAAGAGCTCAAGTGCTTCAAAATTCTCTACGTAATACTCAAAGAAAAAGAAAAAGTTGGCGGTGACTTTGAACGCAATCTTGTTACGCAAATAGACGACGAATGTGGTCATTTGTTTGTTCGTCGCCCGCAAACCAAACGCGCGTTAAAAATACGAGTCTATTATCGGCGCACGCTTTTTCGGAATTCTACGGCGCAAAAGTTACGCGCAAAATGGAATAAATGGAAACGAATCGGGGACAAAATGAGACCAAACGAGCAGCAAAACCACACATCCACCAGCTTGCGGTCTTCAGAGTTTTCTTCAGTTTTTTTGCCGACATTTGTGGCTATGGGTAAAAATGGTGGAGGAGCCGCGCATAGAAAGTTATAAGTAATAGCGATAGGTTGTAAGTAATGCACCTAGAAACTCTGATGGCGGCGGTAACGCGCCCGCCGAGGAAGTTAGTTGAAAAGCTCGACAATTTTTCTCGCTTTCTGCATTCTCGACCGCGCGGAATCATCCCCTGAATGGGAAAATGAGAAATCCGAAGAGCGGTGCGCTCGCCTCACGTGGAAAATCAATTAATCACAATTATACGCCCGCCGCGCTTTGGGCTGTACATTTCTGGGTGAAAAATTTGCACAAAACATTACCTACAAAAATGGTAAATCAAATAATTCCTCATCATATTTAAAAAAGCATTATATTTTCATGGTGAATGCGCCGGGCGTTACCATAATTACTGGTAATATTAAACAGAAAATCTGTTAAATAAATTGTCTCCTAACACACGCTGACAAATCAGATAACAGCAATTTAGTTGTGAATACAGGTGGCACGTGTAAGTGTAATAATTGCTATGTTTGACATTATGTCGCGTCGGCACGCGGCTGTGGCGACGCCGAGCGTTCGATAACGTTTGCATTCACCGCATCGTCACGCCACCATTCCATTTTATTCCAACCCCATCTCGTAGCACGGGCGCTATCATCGCTTATCGCGGTGCAAACGACATTAAAAGAGGATAAGAGTTTCAATTAACGTAAGCGCTTTAATTGCGAGCCGGGCGAGCTGTTTGCGATTTAATCTGTAATTAGATGTGATCACGTTGTGGATTTTTTACGACGGCGTATTAGGTGGCAAAGAAGGGATGCAAACGGAAAACCGAGCATATGCAGTGCAGGTTGAGCTAACAATGCGGAGAATATGTGTTTGATGTGGTGGTAGTGGTGGTAGTTGTGGTGGTAGTGATGGAAGAAACGGAGGCGGCGACGCTGGTGGTACTAGCTTATCTTGCAATTGAGCTCCGCAAATAATGCAGCGCCGTGTCGTAAAGCGGCGGAGCGCTCAATGTCGCGCGTTATTGTCCTTCCTCTATCCTTCACTCCGAAGGTATCTATTTAGTTTGCCGTTCTCAGATTTCAGGCAAACTTAGGGTGTACTCGACAAACATCAAGAACTTAAAACTTTTGGTGTACATTGTATTAAATGTTAAATAAAATGACAAAATTTTATATTTTGCTGTTTTCAAAGATGATTTTAGAAAAAAAATTTGAAAAATAAGTTTCAAAATATTTTCTTCTCAATTTATACTTTTACAATAAACATGTAATAAATGTATTTATATAAATTATATTTTACAAGAAAAGTATGGGAGTAATTTACTTTTTGGTATTTATTTAGCTAAAAAATTCAAAAATTCAATTTTTTGCTATTTTTCTTGTTTATTAATAGTTTTTATAATAAAAAGTAATTTATAAATGGTTTATAAATATTTTTGCATAAGAAAATTTCAAAACTTTTGTCTAAATCTTTAAATTTTAACTCTAAATTTAGTTTTCAAAGATTTTTACGTCAAAAATACCAATAAACTCCTAACTTTTGGCATTATACGTTTGTCAATTTATACTCCCTCCATAAATAATTGTTTATTGTCATTTTATGAACCCGTTTGCACGTGCAAATGTCGAAATGTTCTAGCTTGTCCCCCGTGCACACAAAGCTGACGACCATGACGCTTGCAAACGTATAGAATATATTCACGTCCTGCGAACGGTCCAGAATGCATCTCGTTCGCATTTCCATGCAATAAAAGCTCCCACCTAACACCGGGATCCAGCATGTGCACACCTATAACCATACCACACAAAGCTGAAAAGGAAAACGGGCCATTGTGCCATTCGGGGCTACTTCACTCACACCCATCACCTACTTCCGCCGTCCTTGGATGCAACGCGTGCACGTTAGAAATTGATTTCCGAAATCGATACGGTAATGAAAAGCAGGTGCATTTGGGACGTAACGATACCAAATTACCAACATTTGCACGGGCCAAATGTGTCCCAGTTCTCTTCTTTCCATCCATTTGACTCAATATTTGCGCGATAAAAGCTGCAGAAAAGAAATATTTTGTTGCAGTATCTGCTGTATTTCAGGTGTAATGTTGAAATCAATTTTTATGCAAAGGAACTGTTTCTAAAAAGAATTTATCATCTTGTGGTTTAGTTCCGGATAGTCGAGCAGTGTTGATACGTCTATTCATCTGGGCTAGCGATGCGCAAATTAAGATGGATTCGGGGTCGCTTTAGAATACCAGCATGCCCTTCGTGTTCGAGAAATCCTATAGATTTATAAAACATCTAAACTAAAATAAATAGCCGCAAAGCGTGAGCCAAACAACTGGAAAATTCACATTCAACATTTATTTTAGACTTAACAAAACCAAAACTCTAAAAACTAGGTCATAGTATTTCTTTAAAATCAAAATAAAATTATGTAGTGGATGCGCCGGGTAAAATATATTTTCACTAGCATTAAATATGTACTTTGCTTTTGTATATAATGTGATTTTGATGTGAGCTTTTAACATGCATCGCATCCTCGAGTTCTGTATGCGCAGCGCTATTAAAACGCATCAAGAACGCTGAAACTTGAACAAAGTCATTTCATTGCTGCTGCGCGTCCAGAAAAGAGTACGGTTGCCAGGGGTGACTGACGTGGTTGAGGCGTAGGTTCAAATTAGTGCGTCGTTCGCCAGTTCTTCATTTCTTCATCATTTCTCGGCGCGGCACCAAGCGCCACTTCTAAACAAGCGGCAGGCGCACAACGCGCAGTCCTTTTGTCTGATCTAATTAGACCGCCATCCAGACAGTCAGGCAACGAGACAACTAGAGCGTCGACACACACAAGGGGATGTGACTCAGACGTGGCATTGTCTGCTTGGACGAGCAGTCAGTTCACTACTCAATTATTTCGTTATTAATTATTGTATCTCGGTGTACTATTGGGTGGATTTAGTTACAAATCAGTGATAACTGTCTTAACTACGGTAATAACAGAAAAAAATTAGAAATATATGTGATATGATCAATTTTATAAAAAAAAATAAGTTTTACTACAATATTTTATGTATAAAAACGTAAAAGTTATAAAAAATTTATTATTGTAAAAGTTTCAATGCATAAACAAATAATTTTTACAAAAATTTTACATTACAATAGTTTTAGAACAAAAAATATTTTGTATTGGAAAAATACCGTTACGTGTTTTACATACATAAATAATAATTGCATAGAAAAAAGTTTTTATCAAAAAAAAGGCAGTTCGATGCGTTTTTTGCAGTTGGGAAATTTAAATGTTATCACACATTTCGAGAAACATGAATTCGGTTTGTTCCCGCTGGCAAACGCATTGTTCTCGGCATGCATTTCCCCGCACAATACCGAACGTGAACAATGCAAATATGCACCCGCCAGCGAATCTTTGAAATGTAAAGTGCGCGAATGCTTTATTAAAACGATTAAAACCCTCTATGTGCGCCGTGCGCGTTTAATAGTAATCGATGGCGGCGCACAAAAATAAAAGCGCGTGTTGCGGCGAGCCGAAATTGAAATCGAAGCGTTGAGAATTCAATTCACAACCAAAATCTATTATTTGTTACATTTGTTGCACGCAGTGAAAACCGTCGAACGTGATTACAAACGAACGTACGAATTAATTTATTAGCTCACCTGAAAATCAAAAAATAAAAATGTTTTGATTTTAGTTTTAATTGGTACATTCACATACTTATTATCGTATATATTATGGAAACGTGTAAATAGTAATTATGAATATTATACAGCAATCACAATGGGAAAACGATGTAAATAATTTTAATTGTTTTACCAGCGTTGGACAAATAACAATCGACTCGATGCAGCTGCACAAATGCACAACGCGCACATAGAATACAAAACAAGTCGGCGAGAACAAAGCCTACCAGTCCACTACACCGAAACAAACAAACGAATACTTTGGAAACAATTTACTAAACAGCTCACTTAAAAATAAGTGGAGGCGCCGGGCAACATGCACCAAAATAAAACGAACGCAAAAGTTAGACACGCGCAAATCTAATAACGACACTTTGTGAGGGGTGCGCAAAAAATAATTCATTCAATCTTTCATCATCAAAATTCATAAGGGGTAATTTAATTATCCGAAGCGTGCGCAGCGACATGTAATACATTTCAACGAGATGCTACTGCAGCACCCCAAAACAAACTTTTAAGGGTTGATTTTTTCCACCTCTCACCCCCTGAAATAATTACTTTAGTGAATTTTATTTTGACAGGTTATTTTGTGGGTTTATTTGAATTGCTTTTGTTTGCCGAGGCGCAAACGTGTTGTGATGAGATGCGCATCGCTTTTTGCATAAAGCCGACGCACGGAGCGCTCGAGAAAATTAAATTTATATCCGTAATGAGAAAATAATGTTATGTTATCGCGCGCGCTGTTCCGCGCACCGCGCGCGTTCCACCGTCGTGAATACCGGCGGCGAATTAATAAACTAAAATGCGAGTTTGCTAATTTGATCTACTCGCACTGCCAGCTAGCACTACCACAATAGAATAGAAATAGACAGAGAGAAAATCCTTTCGCTTTCTCAAGTGTATATTATTGTCCTTTGGTTGTTCTAGTTCTAGTCCTTCAAAGGATACGACGTGATATTGTGGTGTTTGTGGTCTGCTGGTTTCAAATGTTCATCCCTGCGTATCTATCCGAGACTTTAATGTATCATAACGTTAATTAAAACCATTAAAACCTTTTGTTGCTGAATGTTTTAAATTTAAACACTCTGTATGTTGATTTCAACAAGATTTCAAAATAGATCTCAGCTGCTTTTGAGAATTGCGAACAAGTTGAAGCCACCTCTAGATGGAAACCTAGTACGAAGTAAATCCTGAGCTTTCTACTGCACTCCGCCGGTCACTGAGTGAGTGAGTCGAGTTGAGCGAAAGCATCAAATTGTAATCGGAATCCATGGGGACGCAAGACTCGCCGGAAAATTGAAATCGGGAAACGACGTCCAGCAATCCACTGCGCATTTTGCGCTTGATGGAATCAACTCACGAATGATTTTCAATCTCGAAATGTCAAAACATTAGTTTACATACATAAATAATGCTTTTTTTATTTTTTCAGATAATGTGAAATGTAGTTCACCTCCAAGTCGTCCGTAGGTGGTTGTCGCAAACCTACCTCGACTGCAATGGCGCAGTTTGCAAAAACAGCGGCCGAAATCTATCTGGTCGTCGGTGTGCTGGTGACATCTCTGCTGGCAGGTAATAACATATTTTATTTTTCGAATTTCTGCTCGCAAATGTTTGATGCTAAGACAAAATAGGGCCTAAAGAGTTTGGGTCCTTGCAAAGTTTCGAATCGTAAGCCGATTACAACTCGTTGCTCTTTGGGTCAAAACAAGCGCAGCAGGGCAAAGCAAGCAGTTCCTTAAGTTGTGGTCGGTCAACCGTGGAAAATGATCGCTCCGGCCGGAATAATCAGCTCAATTGTGGTGGCTGCACCTGGCATAAGCGCATTTACTCTCACAAACCCAATAAAATACTTTGAAATTATTTCAAATTTGAGAAGAAAAAATATTACGTCTTCTATTTATAGATTTTTTGTCATCCTTGGCTAGACTGCTGTTCTATTTTTCGTGTGTAAAGCGTTTTTTGGTAATTTGGCTTTTTGGATGTCCACGTCACCGTCATGGATGTCCGGTGCACAAGAGCAATTCGGATGATCGCGTTTTTGTTGATGTACACATCGGGTCAGTGCTGGGTTTGCGCAGGGGGTGGGATCAACAGCGACTGCCACTCACTCGGCCGCCTAATGTCGTAAAAACGAAATTGCGGCCTGGGTATCGAAAAACATAAAATTGTTTGCTCCCGCTGATAGACTGGGTTGGTGATGCTGGCACGCGTGTTGGAAATTCCGAATTTAGCTCGCGCGCCCACCTCCTACGCCCTATCACAAAAGCGTGCCATATTGAGCTGATGTGGTTGATTTGAGCTGACGCCGACAAAACGCCGAATTGCGCGGTGGAGAAACATCCACTGCACCGAATTTTATACGTTTTGGTATTGAACTTGCCTTAATAACCTAAAGCGTTAAAACTTAATACTAAAACGGTCAAGATATAACTTCAAAATTGAAAAATTCTTAATTTACTTATTTTCAATTTCTTTTCTTGTCACACTAACACCATAACAATATAAAATACATCGTTTTACACTCAAACACTTTCTGGAATACAAATAAAAGCACTTGTCTAAATTGATCGACCATTTACTGCAAATATTTTATATGAGCATCGATGAGGTCTGTTGGAGAGCTTTGAAGAGCTTTGACGCTACCTGCTGCGGAATGGTCACACAAACATCGAGTTGAGCGATCGGCGCATTTTATTTCACGCCGTAAATTTTGATTATTTGCGATTATTCGGTCTGCGAAATTGGCGCTTGCGTTTACGGCGAGCCGCCCCCCTCGAACGTTACGATCCGCGCTGTTCGGACTTATTGCCAAAAAAGTGAAGCATAAAATGGCAATTGGCCAACATTTGATCGCCGCGATGTCATAATATTACACAGAATTTTCACGTTTCCAATGTTATTACAACGTTCAGCAAAACGTGAAACGATAAAAAGCTTACATTAAAAATTCGGTAAGAAATTATTAATTTTTTCATATTTCAAGAGCAAGAATGAAAATCGTAAAAATTTTATAATTCACTTATGTAATTTTTTATTGCTAAAGTTAATGACGTAATAATAAAATTTAAATTATAAATTTCATCATGATAAAAATATAATTTAATTTTTTTTGGCTGTAATATACATGCAATCCAAAAAATGACAGTTGATAATCATAAAAAAGTTAATCGTGAAAAATGGCGTCGCGACTATTAACTTATACGCATCGTCAGAGCTTAACATTAAAAAAACAGCGCAATTCGTTCCTTTTCATCGGTTTTCATGGTTGAGGTGCACGGCAGTTTAAAAAACCACGTAGCAGGAATAATTTGGTTAATTGGAAAGGTCCGTCTACATGCTCGAATAAAAAATCTGGTCTTCCTTAAATTGCTCATAAATCACCAACTAAAAATCTATTTAATGTATATTTTCACATATTAATTATAAAATTCTTTGAACTTTAGTTGTAAATATAAAATATACCTGTTTTAATATTAAATAAATATTTTCGTAGGAAAATATTTTATTTTTTCATATTCATGCGGTTGGAATTCGCAATTTTATTTATTTAAATCGTTTGGTCTTGGGACCATGTCTGAGACTGTTTTGCATTCGTTTCAATTTGAGAGAAAAATTCGAGTAAAACAAGAGAAACGCCAGGTTTTTCACTGTTTGCAATTGTTCAGGACAAAAAAACGGTTTTAAGAAGCTTGAGTTTGCTTGTGTTTTGTGGCTTCAGTACGAAACAAATAAATAAATAAATAGCAGAGACGCAAACATTGTGAGTGGCTTTAAAAATGCACGAAAATGCATTAACTGTGGTAGTAAAGTACTTCAAACACGTTTAAATCTAATTGTTTGCAGGGATTTCCTCTCAAACATTTAGAAATATATTCTATGCGTTTGATTTTTTGATATCGCAAAATGTTTTGCTTTGACCTCCGCAGCAAAGATCTTTTTTTATTTTCGATGCGAGGGTTGCTCGGGGTTTCGGAAAGATAGAAAAGCGCGCGCTGTGGTAGTTTGAACGCGTATGCAGAGAAGGCAGCAAGTCGGAAACGCTTGATAATCTCGTCTGCCCGCGACGTCACTGAATACAAATCGACAAAGGCGAGCGCGCGTCCTCCTCGCGGATGGTGGAGGCGCGAGGCGCGGCGCAAAAACGTTTGATGGTTTTTAGTGCTTCGGGGCGCGCAAAACGGTCGAGCACGTCGCGCCGCTTTTCTTTCGCGCATATTTTTTGATGAAAAGTCCTCTTTTGTGACATTCGGAGCGGGAAACAAATTAAGCTGTGTATTGTTGTAACTCCTACAGAATTTTTCTGCGTTGCGTTTAGCTTTGCAAACAGCAATTCAAATGTCATTTTAAAAAATTAATAATGCACAGAGTATTAAATGCAAACTGAAATTACTTTTTTTACAAGTATAAAGTTATAAAAGTTTTCTGTATAGTATAAAATGTAAATTTTTGTTAAAGTCTCGCATTAATTAAGTCAAAAACTAGGTAAAACAAACTACGCTTTTTATAGATATTTTTCTACTAATAGGCTATTCGAGCAAGTTGTAATATTGGCTGAATTACCGAACGCGCACGCCGAAAAGGACATAAAAGCAAATAAGATAACCGAATAGCGCGAATATGGCCGCAGGAATATGAATATAAAACTCGCGCATTAAAAAATAAGAGCAGAGGTAATGGCGGCACGCAGAAAGATGCGCAACAATCGTAAAAGTAAATTTTACACTCACTGCGCGCATTTTTTCTGCTCTTGTTCAAACTCACTACAAAATTGTGGCCAAACAACAAACAGAAAACATTAAAACATTGTTTACAGTCGAGAACGCACTCGAAACAATGCAAACCTTTCGCAAATGTTGAAAAATTTATATACAAGTGTTACAAATGACAAAACAATAAAAAAACTTTTTGAAAAGCTCAAAATTTTTAACGAACCAACCAGAATTCAGTTCGTGATGTGTTCATATTTTTATGTAGGTCTGCGTTGTGCAAACCTCTCCTCGAAGCTTTACTTCAGGATCGAAGCCGAGCAGATTGTGCATTCAATGAATTTCAATGGAAAACGCGCGCTTGACTTGGAACTTTCCTATCTGTGCGGTGCATTCAGTGTGGGTTTCGAGAAAAAGTACGAAAGCGGAAGCGTGGCGAAAAACACGTCGGTGCTAAACAAAAACACAATGATATTGTGGCTGATTCAAAACTTGCATCCATACACACATCAAAAAGTTTGCAAACTATTCTCACAAATGAGTTTTTGCAAAAAATCAATATAAAATAAGCGATAAAAAAATTTATTTGCTTTTACACACCTAAATTTACAATAAAATGCATTGTACACTTTTACCGAGGCGCAAAATAGAAAAACCTGTTCGTAAACATATTGAAATGAACGATTTTTTTTATTCAACTCGCGATGCTTCGAGTTTTTAACGTCCTTTTGCGCATTTCCGAAGGTTTTGTGCTTTTCATGTCCGCGGAAATTGGCTTTCGCTGCCAGCCGTAGTCAGACATCGCATTCAGCGGTCCTGCAAGAACGCCGTCGGTGCGCTACTTTTTTTTTCATCCCACCGCGCGATGAGATGGTGGAGGAACCGGTCGACAATGAAATGGAAACATCCCAATTTTGCAACGAATGAGTGCCGAATGAATTTTAAGCATGCCGCGCGCACAATGCCATTGACAATCGCAAAGAACGAACAGCGCTCGCAGGAATGAGAAACGGTTTAACGAGGTGGCGTACAATTTTACGATTCCAGCCCACAGAAAAAAATAAGCATTCGTCAATTCCACCTTTTAAATTACACGTATTTCATGCATACCAAACGGAAACGTTATTTCTTGCATAACAGGAGAGTTTAAATCCGTTCATTTTCTTGAGTATTTTAACATTTTATTCACTTTTATTCAGGTTTTTCGTTTTATGCCAGAGCTAAAAGCAGAGCTTTTGTTGGGCAAAATAATAAATAACAGCGTGGTGACTACGAATGTGTGCTGTCGGCTAGAAATATTCTTAGAATCAATCAATCAATCAATCAGAAATTTCGGATTCTTATTCACGTGGGCGGAGGGGCAGTGGTGGAGGCGCCGGGATAAGCGCACAACACATCACACAAAGCATAATGATATGCGTCCTGGCGTTTGTGCATTCATTCATGGATCATCATTAATATTATGATTTCGGTTTTTTTTTTCAGGACAACGCAAAATTGTTTCCAAAAAACGAAAAAAACGACGTAAAAACAAAAAAGAAACAATATGAAAAAAAATTACCTAGTAGTTTATAGTCAACAAAAATTAAAAATATGATCGCTATCCATTAATAATTTTCCTCAATTTTCTGCAATTCACAATTTCATGTTGGTTTTTTGCGCGATACATTCGAGTCGTTTATTAATCACACGTAACAACAATTGACGTAATCATTATTAGTTGTTTCGCAATGCACATCCATATATCACGCGCGGTGCAGTTCTGCCGCCGCCGCCGCAACAATTCACATCCGGAATAATTTCGCCGCCAGCAGACCAAGAGAGAGCGCGGCTCGCGCCCGGCGCCGCCACCATCGATCAATATAATTTGATTTCGAAAATGCACACACGCATTAAAGCGCGCCCTGCGCTTCGTTCGCGCGGGTATCGCGAGCTCCTAATGCACAACATGAATATGCAATTTATACGTTGGCGGCAAGATGAAAATCCCAACGCAAACACATTTTCAGCGGATAGATATAAATATGATAATCATGACAATGCATATTATTTTTCAGCGGATCATTATTACAAAAAGCCAAAATATATTGCATTAAAACCAAAACAAAATAAATAAATGTATTCTACATTATTGTAAAACGTAAAATTATTATTATATACTTTTAGGCATTTTATATGATATAATAGTGTTTATATCATGTTCATGCACTCAGTTGTCGCATTCATTGCCGTTTTAGTAGCAACCTAAAACGCGGCTTCAGTTTCATCTTCAGAAGGAACATGAGGCAATAAAGCTCGTCTCAGGTGCGCGCGTTTACGCCAAAAGCCTTAAAGCTGCAGGTGCAATACTGTAATTACATTAAGAACGGGAAACAGCCGTAAAAGTGAAAACCGTGTTTCTTGTTTCGTACTCGATCTAAAAAGATAGCAATGCTTAGGCAGCGCGCACGCTCCGAGAAAATAAAGAAATAGTAAAAAAAGAAAATAAGACAATTACGGAAAATGAGAGAGAATGCGTTCTATGGGGTAATTCGGCAAATTAATGTACTGAACACAAACGTACGACTAACGTCTAGCGCTTAATTTATTGTAATCGCAACGCAACATCTGCTTAATTAATTGAAACTATACCAACATGATTAAATACCATAAAATTATTATTTATAACATTGTAATGGCAATCAAATCTACAAATAAAAAATCATACATTTTTTAAGAAACAATTTTCCACAAAATTTGAGAAAATAGTCAACTTTGGCAGTTATTTTGGGGTAGTTTAAAAAGGTTCATGGAGTGATAGAAATATGAATACTATGAAGAATCTTTCTAGCTATTTTGAACTGTTATGTAATTAAAAATTCCATGTCTAACATAGGAGATACAAGGTGTTTTCCAAAACAATTTTTTGAAATTTAATAAAAATTACCATTTTTGGTTAGTACTTTAAAATACATTAAAGTAATCTCCAATTAAAATTAAAAACGTATGTTATAAAAGCAACTCTTGTACTTAATTGCACTAAAAGGAAATTTAAAATATCTTAATTTTTACATAGGATACCGATAGCGTTGCCAACACCAATTTTGAGATATTTTAAATTTGACAATTTTAATACAGCTTATACGCTGCGTAGTTATGGCCTCAAAACATGCGTAATAAATAAGTAAGTAATGTTTGTCGAGCTGCCTGCGTTTATACCCGTTGTCAGTTGTCTTGTTAGAGGTTAGAACTGAGTTTTCAAATCATGTTTGTTTGGTATTGTTGTTGCCAACCACACAGCGTCGGAATGTAATATAACGATAATACGCATATGCCTATTTTGGCATTTTCAGGCGGGCGAAAGCTTTCGCAAAGCTACATGGTTCCGAGTAAAGATACACCAGACTCAAATATCAATTAGTTGCGTGTAAATAATGCTGTCGGAATTCGTTTGGCGCGTACATACACCACATGGGGTCGGCGAGTTAGATTACTTAAATATAATTAATAAAAATACAGGGTGACTCAACTCCAATCACTAAAACATCAAAATCTGTTACATAAAACTATATTTTTTATTAGATAAATTTATATAGGATTAATTATTCTGGTATAATAAATAAAAAATTAATAAAATTTTAAATGTAACCAAAATAAAAAAAATTGTGCTTTTAACTAAAATTTATTATTAAAATTAGCTTTGCGCTCCAAAAATAGTTTATATTTACTATATTCAGATAGGAGTCGGTTTTCTACGGCGTGAAACGAAACAAACTAAGCGCATTATATTCCATTACCGAGCATTACCAGGCATATTGTGCGTTTATTATGTTAGTGGCCATTTTCCTTCCTACCCTCTAGGCATCACTGGCCGATACTAGCCACTATCATCCACACGATATTCCGACCCTTCAGCCGGACGCAACTTTCTATTCAATTGTATTTTGAACCCCGAAACCAGTATTTCATTCAAGAAAATGCTGCGCAAGCAAAACTCACTCTTGTTATATATTGATAGACATATCTCAATTGATGGCGCATCAGATACGCATCCATTGTGTAATCAAAACCAGCTATTGTAAATTTGCGCTTTACAGAAAACTCAAAAAGGTATTTTTTTTAAGAATATCGATTTACACGCAGTGATGCATGCAATATATTTCTACTGAAACTGTTAACAAGGAAGTAAAATCAAGTAATTTTCAAAAACTAGTACAAAAGAGTTAGAAATGCATTGATGGGCGTTAATTATACACAAACGCAACCTAATTTGCTGTTATCTTGATGCAAGTCAGAAACTTTTGTATTTTACATACTTAAATAAATAGCCGACAATTCATTTGCACTGATTTTTAGAGTACCCAAGCACAAATTGTGTTTTCTGTGATTTACGATTGTTATATACTAATGTCACTAATGTTACTAATGCCTGTAATGCATGTAATGCCACAATTGTTTCTTTGGCTAATGAATTCATCAACATGCAATGAGGGCGTTTTCGTTTCGTCGTGTTTTGCTTCGGATGTTTGTCGTGTGTTTCAATCGCAATCAATATCAGCTACGCGGTTGAAGGTGATCGAAATCGAACAACAAACGTTAATGCCCATCATCAATGAGTATTTACGTTCAACGTGACGTTTATAAATGTTTATCATGGTATCTAAAAACATTGATGAATGGGTGTAAATATTTTATGGATTAATCATGTTTGTTGGTCAAGTTATTTTTCTTCCAAGGAAAAAAATTATTTACTCTTTGACCTATAAACCAGAAAAATAAAATTTAACAATATTTTGTTTTAAAATTTAATACTGACCTAACCGTGGTTAAGTTTTGATATAAAATTTTGTTGAAAAGAAAAATATTAAATGTCAAAACTTAAAAATCCCATTGTATCGCCACAATGTTGATTAAAACTATTCCCAGCTAGAAACCTAAAATAAAAGTTGAATATTTATATAAAAGTTGAATTTGTTGTGTGTTGGTGAAGACTTTTAAGCTCTCCAGCCAACAGCAGTGCATTTTCTCTAGTTCCCACGAAATTCTCCGCGATGGCGAAAAGAAACACAGAGAGCTTTTCAATGTACTTTTTGTGTTTAACGCGCGCTGGCGTTCATATTGTGCTTTTCGCATAGTCTCGCGCACAGCCGCCTCCAAGTCTTTGCAGCGCATTAACGCTGACGGGTTTCTTTCCAGCTTTCCACTGAACAACCCCAACAGCACATTCGGCGGTTTTCCACGATATGGACGAGTGTTTAATGACTTAACAACAAACAAACCCACAGATAAATATTTAAACACACAAAATACAATAAATTTTAGTCTTTAGTGAATTAAAAATGTAAAATATTTAAGTTTATTAATTTTTATTGATTTTCAGTAATTGCTAATTGCAGAAACATGTTCAAAGCATTCGTGATGAATTAAGAGCCCAAGTATTGAACCGAAGTTTTCAGTTCTGCTCCAGTGGCGTGTTGAGTTTTCTTTTTTATTACTTTTTTGGTATTTTCGCTTCTTCCGCCGGGTGAAAACGCCCAAACGTCGACGCATTTTATTTTCCTTGTAGATTTTCTCGATCCGAGTGCCGATTCGCGTACAGCTCCACATCTCTGACAACTCCGCACGCGAAGAGAACTAACTGTTTTCTTTCAATTTTCAATTTTCTGCCGGAAAGCAAATAAAACGCGTTTTTTCAAAAAACATCCAGCGGATATCAATACGAACGATATCATTCGATTCATAACATCATAAAAAAACGTCGGAAATTAAAACATCATCATATTTCAACCCCTAAAGTGTTGTGAAAATATTGTGTCACAATTTACACTTTCTACTTGAAATCGAAACAAAAACATTGCGTTACAAGTTGAGTGAGGGTGAGAGATGGTGCTGAAATGCAGTTTGCAGTGACACACTTTGCGAGAATGGATGAGGGTAAACACGCAAACACGCAAACACTGCCGGCATATATTTTCATTGTGGGAGTGAGAACAGGGTGTCAAATAGGGTGGAAAATATTCAATATCGCGATGCAACGTATATTTGCATTTTTATTGATGATTGATTGATTGATTGATGAATTTATCACCAAAAAATGAAAAAAATAAAAAATAATTTCGTGTGACTGATTAAATTTTATTTTTTCATAAATTCAATGTTTCAGATGTTAATCTTCATATTTAACTAAGCGTCGCAGCGCGCCCAGAACGCTATGAAATAATAACGAGTTTAGCTTCACTTTTCGCTTCTCACTTCTCACTTCTCAGTTTTCCACCGCTCAACATAAACCTATTTTGTGGCTTGAACTTTGGCGCGTTCAAGAGTTCTCTACTCGTAAGTTCCATGTGCCAACCAAGAGGGTATTGTGTATCACACAGCTGTTAGCGAACGCTAAAGGTTTGCGTGTGGTCGAATTTATTTAAAAATTAATTAGCAGCAAGATCGGGAGCAGCAAGGGGCAAACTTTTCTCCGGTGGGAAATCTTTGTTTAAATACAATCAATAAGGAACGAGCGAGTACAAAGTGTAAAGAGGAAAGCAAATAAGTCACGACTCGCAGGACTCATAAAACTAAAATAAGTTTTGCAAAAAATTACGCCAAAAGACTTAAAAACTTTAAGCTTCCGAGGACTAAAATTAATTACTTTACTTTTGATGTTGTAAATGTTTTTCAATTTCATTTTACAACTTTATTTTCATTTTTTTTTTGATTTTTTACGATTTAAATTAAGTTTTAAACATTTTAATTTCGAAAAAAATAATTAATATGCCGCACTAATATATGATGTGCGTGCTTAATGTGATTTTGAAAGCACGCAAAGTTTATTTAGTAGTTAGGTAGTTGAATACACTTGTTGATTCGAATTCGATGCGGCACGAAATTTCCATTCGCCGCGCTTGGTCGTAAAAAACGCAACCGCCTGACGCAACTCGCTCGCCATTTTTATCGACTAATTAATTATTTAATCAATCAACACACTCCACTACGCGCACACAGTATGAGATTAACGTACACTCCATAAAACACGAACAAATCGCATTTAAGCCTTGCAAAGTAATTTTATGCAACGTAATGGAAAATTATTTATTCAATGCATAATTATTTTGGTAATTATGAGCAGGATAATCACTGAAAATTATAGTAATCAATAAAAAGTAGATTATAATTAATTTTTGAACGATTTGAGGTTATGTTGTGAGCAATATCAAAACTTTAGAGTTGATCGGAATCCAAACAAATTTCAAACTAATTTTCGAAGCTAATAGACGTAACTTTCACTTTTCGAGACAAGTTTCAATCACTTTCCCTTTGACTTTTGGTTGTCTTCGCAGATTGAATTCGAAAGTCTTGGGACTGAAAGTCCTAAGTCAATTTGTCCGCAAGTCACACACCAATACACACAATCTTTTACGAAACCAAATTAAAAGAATTTTGTTTGTTAAGGAATATAATTATTGGTTATCCAGTGTAGATCCTAAGTAAATTTATTTTCTTCCTCAAAGCCTAACAAACATTTATCGCTTAAAGTTAAAGCACACTAATTACAAAATTTTCTAAAATTAAATCATCAATCACCTAAAAATTAAAATCAAATTATTCTAAAATTTTCTCATGTCCAAGGATAACGACTAGTATAATATTAAAACCATTTTGCTTTGAGTCCAGTTTCCTTGTTGCAAAAGGGTTGAGCGATCGAATACCCCTAACACACGCTGCGCTCAGAAAGTTATATTTGTTTTATCGGGTATGCCGGCGGCGGTGAAGGCGGCTGGGTCCCGCAGGCGCGCCGCGTTGATATCTACACCTCGCCATTATATCATTTAATTAAGTTTTACGTGGCACTACCGGGGACAAGGCGCGGCGTCGAACGATGAAGAGTGACGGCGCAACTGAAGGTGGGGGCGGCAAGTTGCTTCTTGCATCAGGCGTGTTATGAAACGACGAGACAGCCGGTGAGTCATGAGCCGCCCATCAGCATTAAGCGTCACCTGCCTTCGGTCTTACAAGGATAACGGAGAAATTTCTCTTCGGCAAAAATATTACTACCGTACATCAAGACATCCAACATCAAATATTTACATAACTTTAAAGTTAAAATTTTATTTAATAAATTACAATTTTTATTAAATTATTTTTTGTTGCGTCGTCACCAAAATTGTTTAAAATTTATGAATTTTTTCTTCATCTGTATAGAGATAAAAGGATTCCATCATAATTACATTTCTTTAATTAAGTTATTTACATATTTGCTCGCGAAACAATTTTCTCGAAAGTGTTCCCGTCGGTACGCATTACATTCTCGTAGCACTTTGCGCTGGAGGAAAGCAGAGTCGTTAAGTTTTCCCTATTTATTAGCCAGCGCGAAAAAAATCCAATTAACAAGGGCGTGCGAGCGATGCGCGCAAAATTATGAACGCAGATTAAGTGCTCTCTGCGCGCAAATGGCTCGCGCTCCTTAACAGGCGGCAACTCTTAACTCTTCGCTTCTTTCCGCAACAACAACAACACCACATTTCTTTCGCATCCCACGCTGGCATTCTTTTCTGTTGCGCCGTTAATGCCGTGCGTTTTTTGCGACCTGGTTATTTATCGTTTGCATCGTGCATTATTGTGCCCTCCGCGTGAATTACTCTACTTTCAGCGTTGAGAATGTGCGAGTGTATTAGTGTGGAAGCGCGTATCGTAATCGGATAATTCGGTGCGGCCATTCCGCGTGATTTCTCTACTGGGACACATCTTAGTAAGCTCCGGCGCGGCGAATAAATCTATCCGGACAGAAGCCCGGCGCCTCCACTCTATGCGCACCATGGGAAAGTCGGAATTATTACTCAAAAGCAGAAAAAATCAATATAAAGTCTTGATTACATACAAAACTAAAATGTTACATTTTTTGTTTTTAGATAATGATCGAGGAACATCATCATTAAACGACTTGGACATATCCCAAACGGGTACAGAAATATCTCCTGAAGTATTAGTGATGGCGACATCGATGTCCCTGCAGCTGGAGATGACTAACGCGTCAAAGATTCCAGGCGATCCGGAAAACGTAGACGCGAACACAATCGCCCCGGATGAACCGGCAGCAACCGCCGCCCAACAGCCGCCGACCGACCCCTCAACACGCCACCGCATGTTTGCCATGCCGCACTTCCGGCTCTCCGACCTGCCCGATACACGCTGGGGGCCTTTCTTCGAAGGAGGCAATGAGGACCACAACATCACAGCGCGCGTTGGCAGTACTGTTAACCTAGACTGCCGGATTGGACTTTTACAGGACAAAACAGTAAGTTTTTACGTCTAAATTTATTTATTTTCTAAATTATCCTTCGTCGACAACAATTTCGTCCTTTCTGGAGTCACGTATTCTCTATTATAGATGCAAGACGTGATTCGTATGGAAAATGAAAGGAAGTAGCGATTTCCTTACCTCCTATCACGCCGTCTCCCGTCTCTCGAAACAAAGCGCTTTGTAACGCCGCAGGACGCGCCGCGCCTTCGCACGCACAAAAACCCGCTTTACTGCACGCAAATGCGTTATAAAGGCACCGTGCGACGCGCGCGAGATTATCGTAATAAAATTCGAGCATAAAACGCGATGTAAAACGCTCGCAGGGGACAATATTGCGTACATACATACACCAACACACAGAGTGAGGTTATGCGAAGCTACCCCTCGCGTGCGCAAACACCGAGTAGTTGGGAATAGTCATCATCGTTTACTTCTTTCCACTCTGTGCAACCGGTTTGTGTGATTTTGTAGTCTTTTATGCTAGTTTGTGAGGGTTTAGAGCGCGATAAATGACCGGGACATGATTTTTTCAGGGTGGGAGGTAAAGAATTTATAGTTGTCATGATGGGTTTTGCAAAAACGTGTGGTTTTCAGCGGTTTTATTAGTTTTTCGATGGTTTATTGCCAAAATACGACAGTGAAAACATTTATTTAGGTTGAGATTTATTACTTTAAACATGGTTTCCACATGTTATAGGTGAAACCGGACGTGCGGTACTAAAAAAATTGATAAAAACAAAATAAATTTTTAAAATAAAGAAATTTTTATTATTTTTATACTGTAAATGCAGCAATTTAGTCAATTTAAACAAAAATCTTGATTAAAACATTTTGTGTCTCTCTAAAAATTCCTATTTGACATTGAGAATTTAGTAAATCTCTTGAAACATAACCAAATTTATTCGTATTCTCTCGCATGTCATAAAAGCGCGTGTATTCATGACGACCGATTGCGGTAACAAAGTGGCTCAATTTTTACGACATTGCATCGCCCCACTAAAACCACTCCTATTGCTGCTCATCCCCCATCACAGAGGGTGGAATATTCTCACGCGCAAGTAAAATATTCGCTATTTTTCTGGTCGGCGCTCGCGCTGGCAGTGACACGGTGGTTATCATTCCGGGAACGCCGACGGAATCCACTTATTGTCCTGCCGCGCGCGCCCGCGCTACAATCCGCATAGATCCTCGGAAATATCGCGCATTAAATGTTCGGAATATCAAGTCGTCGCAACGCGCGTCTCGGACGAGACTTTATTCGTGATATATATTATTTAGAAAAATCCCCACGTACATTATCCTTGCAAGGAGCGGACATCCATGGACATGCCAGGACATGAACCAAGCAAAAAAGAGTTATATATTGCAAAATCATACAAATATCTTGAAAAACTAAATTTTTTACAATTTGGTATAAAAATCAGTGATTTTAGCACTTTTGTTGATAAAATTCATCATCAAAGTTAACATTATCTAACTAAATTACATTATATGATATTGTTTCCCTAATATCATTAAAGATACACGTGCTTCGTTCAGGTGCATATAAATTACGTGCATTGCAAAGCCGAATTTCGAAGCGAGCGGATCAGCATAATAGTTGCTAGCCGCCAGCCGCCATAAAAGCGATACAGGTTACTGCAACTACTCAAGCTTGCAGCGTTGAAGCTCAAGTCTAAACTACATCCTCCTACACGCTATATAACCACAAACCAAGTATGCATAAAACAAAATTTTCCATTTTTCAAAGGAAAAAACATATTTTATGCATAAAACGTAATGAAAATGAAATATTTAAGTTTGCGCTGGTCAATGGTGTTAATATGGTTGCCTAGGTTAGAAATGGTGAAAGTTTTCCTGTTTATCTTCCCCCACCTCTCTCTATTCTCTCTCTTGAATGGTTATATACACAAACTTGGAAAACCGGCCGAAATTCCGTCTATTATTAGAAGAGATTACATCAGCGCTGCTCTGTTATCATAGCTTATTATATCAGCAATATTCGATAATGGCGACGAGGGTTGCAAGCCGCGCCGCGCCCAGTGTTTCCGTCCAGCTGAGATCACAATCTAACAAGCCGGAAACAATAGAAAGTTAACTATCAAACATCAACACGTAACATATTTTTCGTTTTCCGATTGGAAATAATTTTGTTGATGAATTTCAGTCGTTTGATTGATGTCCCCAAACCGGAAAAGGCTTGTGGGTCACAATTTCGGCTTTATTAATAAATTTTCCGATGTGGGCGGGTATTATTTCATCAATTGTCGATTTCATCGATTTGCAAATCCCTCAATCTGCATTCCTCTGCATATTTATGAGCGGTCAACAAAAGGGAAACAAATCGGTTATTAATTTCACCCTCAGTGAAAGGATTGGCTTAATAATTAATCAATGTATCATTTTTTGACAAATAAACAGAAATTTTATGTTTATTTTAATATTGTGTTGAATATGATGCAATGAGCATAAAAATGTGAATAAAGGAGTGCAAAGAGATCTTGAGAGGCATCATACTCGCATATTTCGATGGGGGAGTAACGCCGGCGGCTAAGGGGAGTGCCTGGTGAAGGACACTCGTCCTGAATTCCGAGAATGCTTCACCTGGCTCGGACCGTTTGCTATTTGGCCTTCCTACTCGACTACATACAACTCCGCCATTCTGAAAGTGTCTAAAGTGGCATATTGAATTTGTTACATGTGTCAAATGACTTCTCTTCTCCGACAAAGCATTAATAAACAATATTAGGTATAAAAAAGTACTTCAAGGAAAATCTATAATGTACATCATGTATATTTCAATATTGCAGCTGACACATCGCATGTCAAGGCGTAAAAAATGGCATCAAAACAGGAAAAGCACCGCCATTTTAATAATTTACAATTTCATGCCGTTGACGCCGTTGGAAATACGCTTGTCGTTAAATCATGCGCCGCTAGAAATGCAATTTTATCACTTTTTTTCCTACACGCCATTTTACTGCTATTTTCCATCTTACATTCCATTTTTTTTCTTTTTTCTAGGAAAAAAATTGTTTGCAACATTCTTGCTTCACGCGACAACGTGTCGCTTCCTTGCGCAGCGACGGTATTAATTTCCTGTTGTAATTTGCGGGCCTCATATTTCGCAATTTCACTCGTGCATTTCCCTGCACACCGCGCCTCAACTGGCTTTAAAGTGCTTTAACTTTAGTTGCACCCGTTTAGTTTCGGAGTTTTCGCACCACCGAGCGCGCATCTAGCATACACCGTATTAACAGACATAGCGGAGGCGCCGGGCGCGCGCCGATGCGCGAATATCAAGATGATTAAGTAGTTTATTAAACAAACGCGAGCGCGAGCGCTAATTAAACGTGCGACGTATTTATTAAGGTCGCCACAATTGCGCGGATTTATCACGCGCGGCGCTCAACACACCCCGAAGACAAAGACGAACTCAATGCGATTATTCATTTTATTATTCATTAGTGTAATCGTTAAAAGCTCGGGACTATAAAATTTATTGAAGGCAAGTTTAATCTCGTTGAGTTAATTGGTGGTAACGTGATGGTGATATGGAAATGATTGGCGTGGTTGGAATGTTATAGTATTTAAGGGATGTTATCGCGCTGGGGAAACTCGTCAAAGACGTGGAGCTTTTGTAGACGGAGCGGAATTTCGAATTGTGATGATGGTCTTGTCGAGGCGGCTGCATCCGTGCGTCAATTCTGATGTTATTAGTGAGACTGCTTGAGAAACAGACGTGATGAGGGGTAGTTTCCAAACTTTGCAGACCAGTGTCTCACAGACGCCAAACACGTAAATAGTTGAGCAAACTTTGATTGATAACCAACTACGTGAAGGCATGGAATTTATAATTTGCAAAAATTTTAACCAAAATTTTAATTTTTTTCCAAAAAAAATTTAATTTTGATTTTAATATCAAGTTTTTTAATGATTTTTACTAATTTTTCATAAAAATAATTAAATTTTCACATTTTGCAAATTGAATTTCCCTAAAAATGATTTAATCTTCCAACAATAAACTCTGCCTGCCAGTAATTACATGAGTTATTACTCGGCAAAGAAAAATGTAAATTTCCTGTTCCGGATTTTGCGCCGATGGTATGCTTTGAAGTGGTTCGGACTTCTTGTCCCTCACTTATCGCGTTACCATGATCCTATTAACTGTCAGCTGGAGCGGTGCATTTCGCGTGCAATTTAAATATTTGCCAAAGGATTACCCCCTCACGTGCATGCACGGTACGTGCGAGCTACAAGTTTAATAACGGGCTTAATTATTAAAGCGTTCTGCATAATATGTAGATATTCCGGGCGTGACGTTGAAGCGCCCGGCGCCTTCACCATCGGCATTGGACGTCCACGCAACGACTCTATAAAGTTGAGAGTATAAAGTATCCGCGCATGCATAATTCATTTCTGCACTTTTAAACGCGCTGTGTTGCGACTGAATGTGCATTTTATCTTTTCTATCATGGCTAGTGCTCGGTATCTAGTACGTAAATCGCTGCATCACTGTAAAAATGTAAAAATTCTGTTTCACTTGACTTTTTTAATGTAACTTTTTTTGCAATCAAAATTCTGCTCATGTGAAGAGTTGGCAAGATGCTTTTTAGCAAAAAAAATGAGAAATAGAAAACCCTCGAGTAATATTGTTTTAAAACATCATCGGCGCAAAGTTTTCGAAGCTGAAAATTTGCTTGCACATGCTGCGCGTGCGGGTCGGCAAATATTTCAGCTAAACTTGTCACGTCCGCGCATAGTTTTTGGCTCGCACTTGCGACTTGTGAATTTTTGCCAACATTTTCCACATCTCCAGAGCACTCGCAACGTTTTCAACATTTCCACTCCTCATTACGAGTTAATGTCTTTCCGTGCGCGATTATTATGCAAAAGGTTCCCAGTTCCACAGCCACTCAAACATTGCGTGCAAACTTTCATTCAAACTTCTGCCCAAATTCCGAAATTCCACCCAAGACCAACGTCAACAAATTCAAAATTTTAATAAGTGTCGGATAATTAACTTTCTCGCCTCAAATGGAGAACTTATTAAAACGAGTTTTGTTCATCTACGCGATATAAACTAATAAATTGTTGGTTCATAGTTTTCCGCGCGGATAGAAGAACGGAAACCTAAAGCGCCCTCAAACTACCCACGCTGAGCGTTAAGTTTAGCCGCCCCCGCTCGTACAACTTCTGAAAACTGAACCGAAACTAAAACCGAACTGATAAGATTAAAAGTTCGGTTCAATTCCTGCACGCAACTTTGATCCTATTAGTGTGTATGTTCCAGCAGCATGTTCACCCTGTTTGTACATGTGCGTGGGATGGGGTGGCGGTGGCATGACGCGATGTAATCTAATTGTTCGCCAAGACCAAGTTGAATTTTTTCTTGTTTGGCGGCTTAATGCGCGCCCGCAATAAAAACACCTTGGAATGCGGAGCAGTGGTGTTGGTGGTGGCAGCGCTGAGGGGTTGTGACATTAAATCTGGCCGTCGCAATCGCCCTGGAGGCATCCGGGCTAAAAGAGCCGGTCTGTTAACTCCTAACTCCCGACAGTTTTAACTCCAGTATAGGCGTCGGGGATTCCGACGCGGCGCGATGTTAACGATCATTCTGGAACATTTAATTAATCCAATTTCTTAATGCATCTGCCATGCTACTCATTGTCGACTTTATTTAAATCTCAAACAATAGTTAAAAAATTCAGCGAGAAAACAAATTTCTAACAAAATATATAAAAAATTGTTTTTCTAAATAAAATTGGAAATAATTTGTTTGTCAACGATTTAACTTGTTGTTATACACAGAAAATTGAAAACTTTTCAATTATTTATCATTTCGCCACGCTGTTTGCGCAACATTTATATTTAAGTTGAGCGTTGGCGCTAAAACGTAAACACCCGCGACTAAATCGCTGATAACACAACAAACAAGCGTAAATATTACATGAAAATGGTATACACCGAACTAACACTCTATTTTAACACATCGTAGTAACAAGTTTCATTCATAATTAATCAATGTTGCTGAAATTACAAAAATACCTAAATTTGTAATCATTTTTAACATAATTTATTCATACAAAACTTTTGTGATTATTTTAGTCCTTTTATAATAAATTTATAATATAATCTATCAAACTACTATGTTTACTTACTGATTAACTAACAATTGGCCTTAGAAAACGTTATATAATAGCAATACAAACAATCAAAATAAAGCAACAGTAAGCAAACAGTTTGATGGTATATTTTTTGTTGCTTTCTGAGTCTTCATAAAAGAGTTTGTGCTTCGGAAAGTAAAAATCAATGTATCGAACGTGTTGATTGAATTTATAATGAATTGAATTGAATTGAGTCGTTCGGCCTCGCCTCGCATTGCTGGCGGTATTAAATAAATTGGGCGCTTCACAAATCCCCATTTTTTGCATCTCTTATCCGCTATCTTTTCTCAACGTCTTCGTCAGGAGTCTCTTTCCATTGTCCATATATGTGCATTTCTCTGGCATAAAAATTCACCGGAAACTCAATGGAAAATCGAAGCGAAACAAATTCGCTTATCGTTTGATATATTCGAAAAGTTTTCTTCAAGTTGATACTTAAATTGAATACAAACGTAATAAATTGTCTCGTATTGTGCACATGCATATATTTATCATCTTTGCTTTGCATTAAAAGCTTAGGAAATAAATTCGGTTGAAGTAAATTTAATTTTTTTCTTTGTTGGTGGAGGCGCCCGGTTTGCAAAAATTTGACGTGGATTTATTATACAAAAAGAGTAATTAAACGCCGTCGCGCTCATAACAATTAGAATCCTTTTGGCTTCATATTTATTGCTCGTTTTGTGTTTGAAGTTAAATCTCAAGAATCGCATTTTTTTGCAAGAAAATTAATGCAAAAAAAATGTTTGCGGTAGATTTAAACGAATCGCCGGATTATTCATATTCAACGGCGTCAAATTAAAACGAACGGGTGGATCATAATTCTTCGTTAATTAACTTTTGCTTTACTTTTGTTTTTTTGGGGTTAAAAATGTGATTCAAACATTTTTCCACGTCGCAATTAAAGTACTAATCCCAAAAATATAAAAAAATCTAATCCGAACTTTAATTAAAACACACATTTCGCATTTTATGATGTTCTACTTTTAAATATTTATTTATTTGGGTATACAGTAATAATTGACCGGAAATTTACGAGTTATAAATGAAGTGTTAAAAGCTTCCAACCGCAAATACTTTATTTCAGCGCTGTGATGAAATGTTCGTTTAAAAAATAGCACACTGTTAAAATTACCACGTTATATTTAAATTTAGAAGCATAAATATGGCCGTAACACAATGAAACATGGAAATATCGAGTGTTTTACATGCACTTCCAGCAAAAATAATATTTTTCTACTTTTAACGCAAGCTTAAAGTAAGAAAAACACTGTTGCAAGTTTTGTTACGCAAGTAGTCACTATATTCAGCTATAAACTTAACTAACGCCATAAAATTTTATTTTCTCTGACACCTGACTTTACACTAAAGGTACCTGCTGTCAAATACATTAAAAAGTAAAATTTCATCGTCTCTATCAATCTATTTAATCACATTTACGTAATAAGATTTTATCTGTTTGTATATAGCTGTAGCTATAGTGACAAGTTATCTCTGAATTAATGTTTAGCGTTAACTAAATGTTAGTCAGCCGGCTGACAGTTGACGAATTTCGAACGGACGAGAAATATCGAACGAATTATACGCTCCGTAAGCGAGCCAATGAGCGGGGGCGACGCGGCGAATTGAACAACTTTATCGTCGCCCAAACGAGCCACCCGACGCCCGCGCTCGCGTAACAGATGAGTCGAAACTGTAAACACATTGTTCGCATCGCAGCCTCATTGCGCCCCGAAGGTCTCCGGAGAGTCGGACGACTAAATAATTCACAAGCGGTGATAAAATGATAAAACTTTCAGTTGTTTCACTACCGCGTGTCAGCAAGTACAAAGAACATTTTATTAAGCGAGGGATATAAACAACTTTAAATAATTCAACATTCGCGAATCTATTATTTGCTATTTTATCATAGAAAGCATAAATTATTAGCAGATAATTGAATTGGAGTGAAAGGCGGTTGCCGATCGCCGCTCGCATTAGTTAATTACACACAATGGTGGATGCGCCGGGCTGGGCGCAGAAACGGACTGCTTTTGTGCTTGCCGCCGAGACGATATCGACGCAAGAGCCTGGATGCAATAACGGTGCATCCCGCAGTGCGATGCACTAATGAGTCCTTCGCGCACCGGAAAGCGGTGTCGCGTTCAGCGCGGTTCACTGCTTCCATAGTTCACATAATTGCATTGTAATTATAATATACGAGACACGCAGCGTCATTCGAGCCAATGCGAATTCAATTCATACACTCCGCTTTCATCTCCTAAGAAATTCTCGAGAGGAAATAAATTATTTTATAATGATGGCCGGCGCCTCCACCACCAAACAAAAAAAATATTATTTTAGTGTTGGCTGACAGTTTAGTGGTTGTTTGTAGTACAGTTGTATAGTTTGATAGTTTCGGTGTATTCTCGACGAGATTTATTATTTCCTTCGTGGACGGCAAGACGTAGCAGGCAGTTTATGCCCTTTCACACCGATCCAACACACTTTTAAACACTTTCGGATGTTCTAACTTGTTCTCCGGCGCTGTTTGCACAACTTTTCCTAGCGTGTAAACTTCGTCCACTCTGCGTCCACGCGTCGTCGAAATGTATAAAACATAAAACATGAAACTCACAAAATGTCCACGTCCGCAATTGTATGTGGTTTTATCACCAACCACACAAACACATGTCGGAAAGTTTTCATAAAGTATTCGAAATGAATAAAAAGCATGAATGAAAATATAAAAATTTTAACTAAGTGACCAAAATATAAAAAAAACACGTTGGAATAAAGATGAAAGATGAAAACATCTTAAAACGTCTTGATGTGAAATTATGCTCAAACTTTGGCGAGTTTTCACCTTCTTTGTGAAGTGTTCAGTATTCAGACACTTTTCACGCAAACTCCGTGGAAAGTTTTATCACTTCGAGTCATGAATCTCGTCCATCTACATGCAAAGTGTGCAACTTTCGACCACAAAACTACCCTAAAAATAGCCCGCCTGCTTGTTTTAGCACTATGCCTATAATAATTACATTCACTTAGTATGATACTTTACCCAATGGTCAAACATTTTCTAGTAAAGCGTTTAAACTCGGTCGGAAACTCGTTAGTAGATATTTATGTGTTGGGTCGCTACAAACCCCAGATAAATGAACTACTTTACTCATGGTTATAGTTTTAAAGCTGTGTCTAAACATGTTCAACTTTAGGAGAAGAGGAAAAGGAAGAAATTTGCAAATAAACAAAGAGTAGTTTTAGTTTAAGGCGTTTTTGCAAAACCACAAACAAACAGTTTTAAAAATAATCATTAATCATGATAAGTTTTTTCCGAAAATATTTTTAATTAAATTCATGTTTCGTAAAAATTATGAATGCTGCGTGTATATTGTTTTCTTGAAACTTTTGTTCTGTGAGTCACATTGTTCAGTGAATAATATTCTTCTCCAAGACGTTCACGTGTACATCTTTAATTTGTGTTTTTCTCCCACAAGCATGAGCATGAAAAAGATGTATTACATTTTTTATCTGGTCTTATTCTGCGAGTGAAATTTCGTGCATTCAACAAGCTCTTCGCAACTTTTTTCGTTGTCTGGGCGTCTTTTCATGCTTTCAGCTTGCTAGATTTTAGATTTCTGCAGTGTCTAGTTTAGATTTCACTGTGCTTTCACTATTTTATTTGTATCATCGGTTGTGCTTCGTATTTTAGTGTCTTATTTTTAGCTTCGTTCTTATCTCTCTTCTCGCTGCTTTTTATTTCTCGCGTTCTAGTTTACGTTTTCGCTAGTTTTCTCACGTCCTGTGCACGTTTGCAAGCATCGTGCAAGCATTGTGTCAAAAATACAATGCACACACTCGACGAGGTAATTTCCTATTTCGGTATTTATTGCATTGTTGTTTGCGCGAATCGCACAAATTGCATTTTTCCACGGACAAAATCCGCATCGAACGGAAGTTCAATACGTTTAACACAACAAATTTACAACAACAAAACACGTGTTATCTTTTTTTCTGTTATTTTGAAAGCTATACGAATAATAAATGCAAGTATATTATATTTTCTTTAAGAGTTTTTAACACTTTAAAGTGTTGTTGCATGTTGATAGATATGCTTCGGTCGAAAGTGGTTGGTGAAGGCGCCGCGCAAGCTGCCTCGGATAAAATCGAGAAAATGTGTTGAAAACGCATAGTTGACCCTCTTCAGCATTCCAGGCGGCGGTGTGGCCAGCTACCACTCCCCTCATCCAAGCGATCCTTCATGCTTCACGCTCGCCGCTCTCAATTTCCATCAATCACTCGAAAATTGACAAGAGCACTGAAACTAATGTGGCACGCCGACGCTCAAAAATACCAATTTTTCACTGGGTTTACTTTCACTCCATCTAGGGCACTCCTGTTAAAAAAACAATAAACTGATTAATACTTCAAAATTTAAACCAAATTTGAGCTATTGACTGAAAGATATCATGAAATACAAGAATTTTAGTTAAGGCAGGAAAAAACTTGTAGAAACTAAAGATTTCTACACTTCATTTCGTTTTGGTTCATTCGTTTGTCCTCGTTGGTTAGAATCCTAGACCGGTGTATTTTTTTGCGGCTTTGCACAGCTTTTGCGAGGCGCGCAAAGTTCAATCAACTGAAATACGGCCCGAATCTTGTTCATTCGATTGTGACTCTACGAATTGTCACCGTCCTACACCCTACAAGGCCCAAAAGAAAGAAAGAATCCGTCGGAAAACCCTGGGATTTTTTATTTAGAGAAACTATTAAGTCCTATTCGGGCGGATTGCCGAATTGTGCTCGTTTTGTCGGTTGATCTTCAACTGAATTAACTAATATATCTTGTGGAATGCTGGCACGTAGCATCAGAAAACCAAAAAATGTTTAAATAAATTCCCGACCGTTTTTACAAATTAAGCTCCTCGGGTTTAATTTGCTGCTATTTTTGTGTGTGTTTCAGGTAACGTGGTTGCATCACAAAGAGGATTCAATTCACTTGCTCACTGTTGGCCGGCAGCAATACAGCAGCGATGACCGCATCGAGTTGAATTTCCGTTACCCGAACAACTATCGGCTGAAGATCGCGTACGTGACGCGCCGTGAGGAAGGCCTCTACGAGTGCCAGGTGGCAACGCATCCGACCAAAGTGAAGCGGATATTCCTCAAAGTCATAGGTTTGTGTTACACCAAAAGCTTCCACGGGCGTTAAGACCCGAGAGCACTTTTACCCTGCTTAAATTTCGTGCTATTTTTTCGTTTCGTTCGTTTCTCTAGGTGTAATTTACTTTTTTCTACACATGTTCTACATTTCTTTTATTTCTTTTATTCTGCTTTGGTAAATGTATATGGCTTCGGGAGCTTTGCGCGCCCGCGAAAAAAGCGACGTTTTAGAAAATGGTGAAGGCGCCGGGCGAAGGCAGACCAAGAAGTTGTAAAAGTTGCAAACTTTTGTTAAACTATTAATTTCGCTCTGAGTAAAACGTGCAAACGTGAGTAATACGTGAGTAATACGTGCGTAAAACTCCGGAAAGCTGCAAAGTTCAGCGCGGCATGTCAGAAAACGGGAAAAAATCAAAAGTATGAAACTTTTAGCTGAAAGTCACTTTTCTTACGTGATAAATTATTCTCATTTAGATGCAATTTACTTTTATGACGTTTATAACAAATTTTCATTTATAATCAACGCGCTAAATCATAAATTGATTAATTAAATAGATAAAGCCAGTCATAAAATACAAAATTTGCTGATTCTAGTATAATAAAAGCAAACAACCTTCAAAATATTAATTAGTACACATTAATTTTAAACAAATTTTAGTATGAGACTAATTAATATCGTTTCAATTTAAAGAAAAAACTATAAGATTAAAAAATTCATTTTAACCTTAATTTTAATTAAACTACTTTTATTTTTTGTGAGTTGCAAACCCTTCAAATGCACATCCTCATTTTCTCTCATAATCTTTACGCTATTCCTGGCTTCTCATTTAATATTAAGAGACTCACGGTTCTAGACAAGCAACTTGATCGTGTTGGAAAGCCACGTAAGCTCAAAGCTCCATCTAGCGCGCTTTACATGCAAATGATAGAACAACAAAACAACAAAATAACAAAATAACATGTATCACCGTCGTATTAGTTTTGATACACGCGGAAAACCAACAAAACATACATGCAGTCAACACAAACACTAACAATAAAAACAAAACCAATAGACACAAAATGAACACAAAGAAATTAATAATTATTGGTTGATTATTATTCAAACACATATAAAATAATATTTCATTTAGATATGTGACAAAATAATAATTTTTAACTCTTTCGATAAAATTGACAAGATAATTTTTCATGCGCCTAGTTGGGGTAAAATAAATTGAAACCGTGCGGGCCGATAGTAAATGATAATGGGAATCGTGCTAAATGGTAATATTTTCTATCGGTCGATGCGGTGCGTCTCCTTTGACTCGTCCTAGCATCCCTACATGACAGCATCTCAGCGTACATCGCACAGCGCACCTTTTTTTTGCGATTTTCTCATTTGCTCGTTCGCTTTACCGCACTCGCAGGTTACTTTTACGTCGTTTTAGTTGCACTCACATCGACTTTCGTCCTTTTTTCGTCCTTTTTAAGTCCGCACTCGTTCCCTTTGATTCGTGTGAGGGTGTGTGTTCCACATTCCCGGTTTACTCGGGCTGTCTGATAGGAGTGATAGCTTTGAAAACTGTTTGATGGACTGATTGCGGTGGTTTTCGTCCGGCTTTTTTTATCCGGAAACATTTTCAAGTCGATTTTCGACATTTCCCGAGCAGCGGTATTATTTTTCTTCTTGTTGTTTGTGTGTACACAGAATATATAAACATTTTCGGTTGATTTCAGCGCCGGAAGTGCGGATAACCGACGAGTCCGGCCGACAAGTGACCGAGAGATATTACAAAGCCGGAAGCGGACTTGAATTGGCCTGCAACGCCCGGCAGGTGGGTGCTACCGCCGAAGAACTCCCCGTCAGTTGGCGGCATGATGATATACTACTTACTAAAGGCATCAGGTAAATAAAAATTGTTTACATTTGCACTCAACGGCGGAAGTTGTTCCTTGGGAAATTATAAAACACAACAATTTCTTCCTTTGGATATTGTTTTCTTACGATTCAAATGTGGTTAACTTGTGTTTCCGGTTTTGCAGCAGTAACGTGTCCGCAGCAACGGATTCCGCCAGCGCCACGTTGACGATTGCTCCGCTGCAGAAGAAGCACTCCGGCAACTACACGTGCGCGGTGGGCGCTTTGGCGGCGGCCGCCGTCGCCGTGCACGTACTCAACGGTAAGTTATAGCCCACGCCGGCCGTCGCTCGTAAATCTCAACTTTGAAAACGTAATGAGCGCAGCCGAAATCCAAACGCGACTGCCGCCACCGCCGTCGCCATTAACTTTCACTTACATCAAGGAGGTCTTTTTACGCCAGCGTTAACCGAAAAGCTTTTAGTTTCAATTGCAAACATGGAATAATTAAATACATATTGGTGGAGGCGCCGGGCAGAAATAAATAAAATTTTCAAATGAAAAAGTTAATTTGCTGCATGCGAGTGATTCCGATTCGTAATTTTGTTTTTTGCTATTTTGGGAATTCGTGAATTTAATTGTGAAATGCAAACTGCGCCAAAATTAAACAGCGAATCGCTAAATTCCAAAATCAGAAATGGGTTGATTCGCTTCATAAATTTTTAGTCGTGCGGAGGCCGAAATCCGCCCCCGAATTGCGCATTGTTCATGTTCATCTTTTCGACCCTCCGCTCGTGGGTGTATTTCGGTCAAACAATTGATTACACCGCACATGTTTCGCAATTGCGTCATTTATTACCTAATTATTTTCGCTCGTTATTTTCAGTCCTAAACGTTAAAAAATCCCATTCAATAAACCCCAACATTTTAACCAAATCCATATATAATGCGTTTTGGGTTAAATATTTTTGATAAAGTTTTCCGTATCCGTCCAACCCGTAAATCCGATCGTTCATAGTATTTCAAGTGAAAAGATTATGGACGCAGCGTGACTTTTTGCTCGCTTTGACTTTTGGGCGCGGTGCCTTCCGCTTTCCAAAGTTTGCCATCGATGCGTTATAAAAGAAAATTATAAAAAGCTCGCGCCGTGCAGAAATCGATAGCTATCATCCCCGTCGCTCGTTTGATTTGTATGCGGCAGGCCGGCCAGCACTGAGACGTCTCCCGGCTGTTCGCTTGTTCGCCCGGCCGCCTTTTCTTCCCGACGCGCGCAGAGGACTTGCGAGTATGAAAAGAACTTTAGCGCGACGACGTGCAGATCGAAAAATTGTGAGCAAACTCCTCGGCGTTGAAAAGCGCCGCCGGAAGATGCTCCGACCCGCCGGGCGAAAGGGTTGCATCTCCACGCCCGTCGACGATTTGGCGTCGCTCCAAATCTTCAATTAAATAATGGGTTACACTCGGGTAGATTGGCTCCGCAAACGCGTTTTATTGTTACGCTCATTGTCGACCATTTCTTAACTTAACTACGGGGATAAAATAATTTAGAACAATTTTTTCAAAATTTGTACAAAAAAGTGAATTGTGAAGGCGCCGGGCATTGAGAAAATTGCATTTAAAAATAAACTGGTCATTACGTGTGTTTTTTGTTTGGATAATCCGTAACTTTTCTTATTTTGTGCTCTGGGTATACAAAAGGGCTTTCATTTCCTGACCAGTCACAATTCGGCGGCGGTGGCGGCGGCCTTGTCGCGTTAAGCTTTACAACGAATACTGTGTGTGCCTGTAGGCGCTAAGCGCGCGCCGCCTTCGTCCCTCGATGCTCTTTTTCTCTAAATTAACATCGTTTACACTTCGTGCTCGCGTGCGCATTTGCGTTCGCGTGAGAGCGCGTTTCAAACCCGAATGTCTCTTGTTCTTCCACCTCTTTTGTTCGGGTTATCTGCGTGCCATCGCAAAGGCGTTCCCGAAACAACCCTTTCATAAACAGCAGCCGCGCAGTTCCAACATTTGAGAATCTTTTGTGCACATCTTCATTATACTCACAAAAAAGGTGAAAAATGTACAAATTTAGTTAAAATAATAATAATTCATTGAAATATCGATAAAAAAAAACAACACAAAACATGCATTGAAAGTTTTATTGAGTGAGAAACAATTAAAATGTCACATTCACACTCAAATTGTTGTTTGTATTCTATTATTCCACAAAATCTGTGATTAATTAACGCGGCCCTCGGGTGGAATAAACGGATTTTATTCAGGTTGTAAAATTTTACAAAAATATTCGTTATTTATCCTTTAAAAACAAAAGTTAATGTTCATATACTCATGTTTGTTTGTGCCTTGGAATAAGCCTAAATAAATAAATATTCGGTGCGTGCGACATGGGGGGCTCTTAATGAAAAATGTATTTCAGGCTTTCGCTTACACTTGCGCCGTAATGAATACGGTGAAATACGCCAGAATTCGCCAAAAGTTATGACAATGTGCGTTGAGGTGCGTTTTACTGCTCAGCGGCAATGCAAACATCGCTACCCAAAAGCTGAAAGCTTTATTAGGCACGTCGGCATCACAAGCTCAACAACAACAATGTCAATAAAGCACGTAGCGTTATAAATATTAACAAAAATTCAATTATTTAACAAATCACGGGTTTTTCTGTAAATTTTGAAAGTAACCAAGTGAAAAGGTAAATATTTTTTGTTGTCATTAATATTTGATTAGATTTTTTCACGAAAATGTATTTTTCTGATTTATATAACAGAAAAAATATCTAATGCATAAATAAACACACCGCGAGTCGTAAACTACACTCGACGACCAACTGAAACAAAGCGCGCGCAAAACAGAAAACAGAAAAATTAATATCTAGCTCCGTTTCGCGGGAGGTAATAAAATTGTGATCGCGATTAAATGGCGCGAACGCTATGCCCTTCCATTCTTCGCATTTCCGTCCAGCTTTTTTCGCCGCGCGCTCGCTGGAAAGCTATATTTTAACGCCGCCACCGACGAGAAATGCACGCTCAGCCATTACGTGCGTATGTAAGAACTACCGAGCATAACCGATTAGTCAGCGCTTTTTCATTGCTGCAACGCTGCTTTTCCTTTCGCCGAACTAAGAGTAAAAGCCACACAACAGAATTATCTCGCCTGTGATATGAATTTAACGCGTCGATGAAGGAAAACAAAATCTTCGCGTTGATAACAAACAAACCGCACACACAAGGGAGAAGGATTACTAAAGCACTAAAGAAAACAGTTAATTACGATCCAAATCGAAAACAAAACCAGGACTCTCTGCGCTGCAGAACAAAAGACACTTTTGTTTTTGTAATTACAAGATGTATACGTGCTTCTGTTAACAAAGTACTAAATTTATTAAATATGCCATACATTAAGTGCTTGATTAAAACAAAACTTTGTGTTTTTGCCGTTATTAACTTGATTTATAATCTAACTCCTAACTCCTAACTCCTAAAAGTATGCAACTTTCTTTTCACAAGTGTTTTGTGGTATGCCTAGATTAAAACAAAACATGATGGTGAATTCAATCAGCTATTAATATCAGTTAGCACAAGTTTGTTTTCGATAGTTTTAACTAGTTTTAGCTTGAATTGAAGCATTAGCACGCATTAGTCGAGCAATTAACGCGTTGTCGAGTTGTCGTCGACGTCGACACGTTCGATGATTAATCACTACCAATCGAACCCATTCGATTCGTGCCATTATGGTTTTCACAATATTAATAACGCATTGATAATCAATTCATTTATTCGCTGCAAAACAAAACAAATCATTAAATCACAACACATTACCTATATTATCCTACTCATGGAATTATGATATATACGATTATGTTTTGTAAATAGTTGTTGTATTAATTTACGTAATGCGTGTGTTCATGAATCCGCATTAGTCAATTTAATCCACGAAATGTACGAATATAAACAACGCGAATGGTGTGATCAGTAGCGCAGATTTGTACTCTAACAAAGTGAGCCCGAATGCAGCGGCTGAAATGAAGAAGTTTATGCGTAATTTAATGAAACGTGCATTTCCGCAACGCTGAAAATGGACCACGCCGAATGCGGTGTTTACATCTGGCCTGAACAACCGGATAGCTTTGATTAATTAAAACTCTCGCGCAGAGCGCAAATTAAAACGTATAAAACTGGATGAAATAATGAAATAATGGAATAAACGAATGATCATAGTGAGAATATCATTTTGTACGCACGAATGAAACGTATTTTATAATTTGTGTCCCGCAGACAACAAAAATTTGCATTTATTTCACACTTGACGAGTTTTTAACCTAATTTTTGAACTAGTTCAAGTAGGCAACTTTATAATCGCGCAAGTATTGTGGTTTGCCTATAATACATATTATTATTTATCGTTGGAAATAATTTACGGCTGTTAAAGTACTTTTTAATGTTACAAGCGTGAAAAAGTTGAAAACGCCTGCGAAAAGTTGAAAAGTCGAACGAATTTTTAACAAGTAACGCGAAGTAAAATAACTGCATCTTATTCTTGCAGTTTATCACGCCTCTGTGTCTCAGATGCTCAAATAAATTGTTTTTATGACCATCTCAAGTCGATAACTTTTTAGGGAACATATTAATTTTGCATCATCTTCATAATCTTAAAATTTTTCATTTTGACCGTAATAGTAGATCATATAAAGTTATAATTGTGATAAAAATGATGAGATATTGGTTTATAGTTCAATTTTGTATCGTGTAATGTTGTATTGTATATTGTTTATTGCTTATTATTTATCGACACAACGAGGTCGCATTAACGCGTGCATCTGCAGCAAGTAACGGCGTTGTTATATTGTTATGGATTATTTAGTGCATGCTGCGATGCGCTTTTATTGTTTTAACTATTTCGAGAGGGGTCGTTTATCAATTCGCGCGTTTCACCTGGTCGAGTATAAATTACGTTAATTGCGAGCGCTCGCCGACGCGTTGCGTCTCGCTGCGTCGCGAACCGGAATTTAGGAATAATTACGCTAATTGCCGCAATTTACTCCGACTCCCAACACAATCGGGAGCAATACTCACCCTTATTTATATTTACAGTATGTTAAACACACAATATAACCAAACTTCTAAAACTAAAAATATATGCAACTTGTGTAACGCTTTGATGTATTTTGTTTTGCCTACGTTAAATATATATTTATTGTTTTTTTACACAACATTTCAGTTGAAACAGTTAACAAAGAAACTTTTAAAGTACGTAAAACACAAAAACAATTGACTTTTTTTTATGTGCTCGAGCGAAACTTGGAAAAGAAGTTGATAAAAGAACCCCTACAGCTAAATTGTTTTTATTTCGGCAAGTAGGCGTGGAAGCTTCGAGCAAACGTGCATAATGCGAAAACTTTTAATTGCGTCTCGCTAACTAGTCGCGCGGCGCGTTAGTTAGTCCCCGAATCAGGATCAGGATCAGGATCAGGATCCTAGTACTCTGGCACTCAACCATTTTGATTCTGTTGCTGGCGCGCGGAATTGCTAGTTTAGAATAAACTTTAAATTACAATTAGTTGCGTTGAGGCTTATTTACTTTGCGCTGTAATTTAAACAAAAAACAAAATTTGCCCGTTGATTAATTCTTTATTTTTTTACGTTTTTGCCTTGTAGCTAAAAGAGTTATAAAAACAAAGTCTCAAAATGTTGTGAGTGCATAAACGTTGAGTAAATAGGGGACTGTAAGTAAGGATGAAGGACGATTCGTCCACTCGTAAAAATCTCTCATTGCGCTTAGCACTATGCAGCGCGTCGCTTTTTTTTTGTTCGACCTAAAACGGTATCGCCGTTTGGCGTGCATCGTTTTCTTTTTTATGACAGACAACGCCGAAAATTGTTATTTTACAACTTGTTCTTTTAGCTCAAACAACGTTTTACAGAATTTTCTTAAAAATGACTTGATTAATGTCAAAATTGCAAAATATAGAAAATCACGCAACATTTCAATCAAAGCAGATTGTATGAGTAATTTTATTGCCCATTGAACGCTGAAAATACTTCGAACATCTTGAATCGGTTAAATTTGATGTTCGTAAAGCAGTTGGCTGCAGAGACATGTTATTAAGTGAACTTTCCATAATTGCAGCAAGTTTCCCGAGCGTCAGGAAGCGCTCGGCGAGTAAAGCAGCGCCGCATAAATACTCGCGCACGTCGTGCATCTTCCGCCGCTCCGTAATTATCCTTCGGCATCGGTTTTTCCCTCTGCCGCCGACAGCTTTGCTCTCTTTCGCGTTCACAGCCTGTGTTCGCCGTGCATAAGTCATAAGTTGGCGTCGCTCGTTAAATGCGATATCGGCCAATCACTCCGGGAATAATTCATGGAAAACGCTCGCAAAATGCAGATTTCGCTTTTATTCACGTGCAGAAAATCAAATTACCGTACAGATATACAAGGATAATACAAACGCGGACGTTATTTATTGCTTCAATTTCGTAGAGGGCAAAAAATACAATAGATTTTTTTATTTGCAATCATAAATTACAACATTTTTTGTAAATTCTGCATCAGAATTGGTTAGTCATCGATTTATTCCTGTCCGGCTCCGTTTATGCAACTTTATGTACACAATGTGCGTGTGCACGTTTGATAACTTTTACTTAATCAAACGCTGACCACAGCCGCCCCCAAACACCCATAACGATCATCCCTGTAGGCGTGCATCCCTCGTCTCGTTTCGTATTACACTCACGTGCGTGCCGCCCACGCACAATCAATAACCATAATGAATGTTTGATGCGTTTTGCATCCATCGATGGATCTGGAAACGCGCTTTAGATTATGCGCTGGCCGCTGAACGCTGGACATTGGACGTGTTTGGTTTGATGTTTACGTGTTTACCACTCCCTCGATGATCTATTAACAACCGCTCGCAACGCACACGTGATAAGAGATAACGCTGCCGCCGCATGGATGTTAATTAAACGCGCAATACACTTTGTTATCACTCGGCTATCATTGTGGTCGCATCTCGAAATTAATTCGCAGTGAAATCGTAAATAATTAAAATTTCATTTGTAGGCAACACACAGTACATGTCAAACTGAAAAAAGGTTATGTTATTACAACCACCGAGGAAAAAAATCTCTCATAAACGGATGTAATGGGAAAAGAAACGTAGAATGATCGAAATTAAATGGAAGTTTATTTGAGGTAGTTTATCATTGAGCACGGGTTGCATTCATGCGTGGCGTTCATCGACTGTCGATGAAAACCCCAATGATGAAAGCGCTCCGGCAAAAATCATCACTATCGAAAAAAAGCTCGCCTAGGGGTGGTTGGGGGTCGTTTTGGCACCAAACTGCAGCCCCAAAGCCCGGCGCATAAATCCAGAGGACGTTTATTATTGTTTTCCGCAAAGTATAAATCGCCGCGAGTCAATTTCAGCTCTCCAGACTACCACGAACTACCGCCATGGCCGGAAAAGAGAAATATTGTCGTGCGAAAACTAAAAATAACTCTTTCATTAATTAAAACAGGTTTAATCAATTAAAACTTCTGAATTATTAATTTCGCACACTCAACTTGCGCGAACAATAATACAATAAATCTAATTTTCGGCGTTACATAAAACAATTTCCGTAATTTATGAGCGAGCATTTCACATCTCTCAAGGTTAACGTGTTCGAGAGCAGAGAAAAACAACGCACGAATGCTTCATGAAAGCAAAAAAGAAGTTATGTGATGAGATGGAATTCGTTCCAAGGGGCGAATTCGCACCACCCGTGAGATGAGGCCCGTCCGCAACTCGTCTTAATTCTGCCCCATTTTCGTTCGTTTTTAGTTCATTGCAAGGTTTTACTTCGTTAGCCTTCGCTAAGAAACGAGCAGAAAGAAACCCGAAACGGATGGACGCCGGCTCGTAAATAATACAAGAATTTCGAAATTCGGGCGCCGCATGAAGAACGCGCGCAAAAAGCCGTAATGGTTTCGGTTGAAAGGCTTTAATGTTTTAATGTCGTTTAGTGATGCCGTTGCTGTCGAGCAAAAACTCAACCATCACGAAATTCAACCATAAACACTGGCGTGGCTTTTGCCAAAACTGCAAGAAACCGGACATCTTTTATTTGTTTCACGATGCTTTATTGTTTTATTGTCTGTGTATGACAAATAGCCTACATTAATCCTGTTAACCTCAAACGCTATATGAAACATAACCTGATTTATAACATTTTTATGTTTTTTGTGTGTTTATAGGTGAATTACCGGCTGCAGTACAAAGTGCAGCTGGGACGGGTGACACCAGCTTGCAGCTGATCCTGGCGGCGGCATGCGTGACCGTCTGGCGCCTCCGGTGACCCACTGCGCTGCCAACTCCCGGGGCGGCGTTCGTCCGCGACCTCGGCTAAAATCCAAACTCGCACGGTGTTGTTATCATATCAAGAGATACAAAGAAATACGCAGCCAGCGTCATCTGCACAAAATGGCGGCCGTGTGACGCACCAAGATGGCGTCGAATGTTATTGACTGTTTCCAGTGCGTACTATGTACTAAACGCGTTTTTAAGACGATAAGCAGCATGTTATCAAAAGAAAAAATCATAAAACTAAACATAAATAATGCAACCAAACAACTTCTACGTATAATTAAATAACATACACTTTTAAACGTTAAATTAACTATAAAATGCGAGCGAAAATGACAAAAGAATGGATGAAACAGCAAACGACTACCAGACTACCAGTATTCTACAACATATGATTAATTATTTAAATAATTCGTAAGTAAACGTGCGATAAACACAGTGAAGATGGGATTTTTAACTCTTGAAGCGCAGATTTTAAGAAAATGGGAAGCAGACGCGTCATTAACTTCGCCCACGCCGAAAATTCGCTAAAACCTCGCTCAATTATAATGCAATTACGTCGATTTTACAACGCCCCGCAAGGGAATTATCCATAATCGACGTTTTAATGCGTTCTTCTTTTGCGGCGACACCGAAATTGAATTTTAAGCGTTTTCGGCGTGCGTACGGCGTGAAAATTGAAAGCAAATTGTTTGACACCGCCGGAACATAAGCCTAATTATGAACAGGAGCAAATTTTCGCAAATCCTTCACCGTACATCACGTCAGGAAGGAAACGAAGCAGGAAGGATCAAGATGGCTGCCTGCAAGACGAAGAGGACGCGCAGATAAGCATCGTTAATAACACTCGCGTCGTAAAATGCAATTTATCGTCCGCTGACGTCCTCAATCGGCTGTCGTGCTCGTTCTCCTCCTGAAATTAGACGACGTCTGAAGTTAATCCAGAAATATTTTTTTGTTATTTTATATTTTAGTAACAAACAAACAAACGCGAGCGCAAAAAAAAGTTTAGGTGAAACGAGGTGGACGAAGCACTGAGGATTAAGCTCGGGTCGAATGCGAAAGGATTACCGATTCGGTAATTGGTGATCGGGGAAAGTTCGGCCCGGTGTGTAATGGAAGTTGTAAATATACACATGTTCTGTACATGTCACGAGCACTTCGGGCTTTGGGTCCGGGACGAGGTCTGCTCCTGCGATCCGGTGATGAATGTGTGACTAAATGGCGCGTGTGCTGATCCGGACATCTGCACCGGAAGGCCTCATTTGGACCTAACCACTCTCGACCACCACACCCACACGGAGATTCAATGCGTATCTTGATCAATTTCCACTTTGTAAATCAAAAAATTTTAACCTCAACGAAACGAATACACTGTTGTGTTGTAAATGTTTATATTTATTTTCTTGTAATAATGTTGATATCTCACGAAACGGCGAATGAAAGCGCAAAAAGAAAATTTGCGATTTGTATGTACATAAAGTTAATATATTACTGTACGTTTTCCGTGCATCGCACGATGTGATGATAAAATGTATGATAAGGAATGAAGCAACGTGTTGGGATTGCAAGTAAATCGATCGCTAAGCAACATAAACTATAAAAAAAACATGTATAGGTATAAGTGGGCCATCGAGAAAGATGAAATTTAATTTTTAGATGGCTCATCTATACGAACGATAAAAACAAGTAAGAAAACAAGTGGAGAAAACTATAAGTGGCGGTATCATGAATATTATATATATAAAAAATAAATATATATGAAAATATAGACAAAATTGTTTGTTGTTTTATAAATAAATTATGAATGAGTATCAAATTTGGTGTTTTTATAAATTTTTTACCATAAATTGCAGAAATTGTAACTTGATTGAAAGAAATGTCAGCATTGATAACATGTAATCCCTTTCTGAAGTATATTTTTATCTTTTAGTGGAGTAAGTACACTAATTACGTTGCTGCGCACTTGTTAACAAGGGTAAGTTGAAACTTTCCAACAATTCCAATCGTCTTACAGCTTTAGGACGCGATTCAGCTTCAAATATCGATTTTCTCATTGTATCCTTTCCGTAATGGTCAATATCAATGATTCAAGTTACAAGTTATGGGTATTTTTGATGTCTAAATCTTCAGGATGTGTTTCAAATGCCTTAAAACATTTTATATTGCAGTAATATTTCCGGACAATGAGTGGATTTAGCGTATTTTGTTACTATTTTAGTCAATGAAGTTTATTGCAGTCTTTCAACCAAATAATAAAAAAATGTTCAGAAATCACAGATTCTTCAATGCAACAGGAGATCTAAAACGTTTTCTTCTACTTCCAGGTATAAAGCGTCAGTTTTTCCACGGATTTTGACACAAAAAGTGATATTTTATATACGGACGGCCAAGTCGTGGGTAAAGTACTTTATCTACGGGTATTATCTACGGGGCAGAGCTTGCACCTGCGCATTTGCCTACGGTGCGGCACCAGACAATATGAAATGCAATGCACCGCCAGTCAAACAAGTCAAAACAGGTGCTGCTGCTACTCGTGTAGGCGCGGCACAACATTTATAACTTTACATTTCCCAATATAGAGCAAGAGCCCGTGACGAAAGTCTGGCCGTCACGGGCTCTTAGTCTAATAGTGTGCGAGCGAATTTCGAAGATTTAAAATAAAAAGTTCAAATACAAACACTAAACGTGGAAATATAGCAGAAGTAAAAAATAACGTAAGCATCACGTGACTAAACGTTGTTAAAAGCCTCATTTAGCCACTTGATACATAATAAACTATTTCTTATTTAAACTTGAGAAAAACAGTGAATTATGGCTCAAATATTAGGACACTTTCTAACCATTTATACTCTTGTACATAATTGCCGTAATTGGAGTATGATAAAGTAATTATGACCAATCTCAGACATTGATAGTGTTTGGAAATCATAAATATTATAATTATACTTAATGAATTTCTCTAGAAAGTTGCTGTAAGATTATTTATTGATAAAGTAATAAAATTCAAATTAATTTCGCAAAAATTTAAATAAAACCTTTCTCCAAAACTCACAAAACACAATCTCTTGATAAAGTAAAGCTAGAATTATACTTAAATAAAGTAAAAGTTTATAATATAGTATCACCGTCATAACATAAATAACGTAACAAAGACGAAAGGAAGTGCAATAATCACGCGCTTGATTAATTCACTGCACTAGGTTTACCAGCAAGTTGTTTATCAGAACAGCGTTACGCCGAGTATAAACTAAAGTCTGCTAAAGTTTGCTCGGATGTTGATTCTGCACGTTTGCGGTTTCGTCAGCTCGCTTCGATCTCCATATCGAAAGTGTGGTATGCACATCGGGCTGATTTGAGTGGAATAACTCGAGCGGTGCGCTAGTTACGCCTAATTTGTTCTTGTAACATTGCGACGAAACGAAAACGTTGCGTGATGCGGCCATATCCAACCTGTAAACAACCTGAAGAGATGTAATTATTTTAACGCGCCGAGTTGAACGCGAAACCAAAACCAAAACCGCTAATAACACGCTTAAACACTTTGAATCCACGCGAAATACCGTAAATTAAAAATAAAAGTTTTTTATTTGTAAATATTTACACAAATTGTGTTAGTGTGGAATATAATTATGATTTTTGTTGAATACTTTTTTATTTTGTTGTTTAATGTTTAGCATTTTTGCCCAGATATATATCCGCTGAGAACGGGAGCTAATCCACAATGGGGATTGTAAATCTGGAACGATGTCGGGATAAGAGGACACCGCGTTTAGCGTCGCTGCTCTAAATTTAGCCGCTTGCATCCGCATGCAAAGTCGTACGTTTCCCTCGGAGCACTCGCGCACTCGCACTCGGAAAAACGCACGAAACGAAAGAAACGAGAATTGATGCGATGCATTTGCGTGTTCGCACATTACCATCGTGCGCGCGTTTTCCACCATTTCCACCTACACGGCGCTCCTGTTGAGTTAAAAACGGTAAGAGGCAACTTAGCGTGGCTTTGGCGATGGCCGGGGGTCGGGTTGTTATCGTAGATTTTATCGCGCGGGCACGACGCCAGCCAGGATGGCAAGATGTCAGTGTGTGAGCCAGGAAGTGAGGATGCCAGGATGTCGCTCGCATCGGCCACCATCGCCAAAAACGTTACGAGGATAAATAAGATAAAAAGGGGACGCCGAAAAAGCGTGCGTGATAAAAAAATACAATGCTAAACACGTTAAACAAGATGCAGTTGAAGTTAAGGGCGGATTTTTTAAGGAAACAGGATAATTGCTTTCATCCTTCAACAAAACAAGCAAAAAACAAATTTTCTGACATTTTTTTAAAAAACTCACTAGTTTTATAATATATTAAACATAACTCCTACTTCTTGTAATATTTCTTGCTTGCATGCTCGTGTTCCTTCACCAACTTCACTAATTCGCTTCAAATTGAAATTTAGCTTATGTTAGTTGCAAACCGCGAGCGGCGTAAGACACTCACTCTCTACGTCTGCGCGTTTAATTCCTCATCGCGGCTCATACCTTCAACAAGAACTAATCAGACAATAATAAACTATCCTACAAACTTGTAATCTCATTTTTAGTGCTTGAAACATAATTAAAATGTAATTATTTATATCAAAACTTATAAAAACCTGTTATTTTAAAACCTACTTAAGTGTTAAATTAGTTTTAAAGTGAATAAAATGGATTTAAAAAGTGTAAGTATTTAATATGATTTAATATATTAACAGTTTTTGATTAAATTTAGTTAGTGATTAAATCCATTGTGGATTAAAAGTGATTTCATAACAACGATTGCCAAAATCTCTTGCAACTGCCGAATTGAATTATTCAATTTTATTTGATTCACGTGCACGCACAATCGGTTTGATGTTCAATCAACGCTGCTGCTGATTAAATACCGCGAGCACAAAAACAAATTGCGAGTTGCGCAACTTTGTTACGTATGTAAAAGAGCTAAAAAATTAACAAAATTAACTAAAACAAATAAAACAAAAATTTTCAGTAAAAATATAATTTTCTTTTAAATTTTATTAAATTTACTTTAATTATTCAGTAATTTCACGGTTTTTAAATAAATTAAACATATATAATTTGCATAATTATCTTTCGGAGTATTTAAGGTGTAAAAATTATAATTTGAGCATAATTTACGCTCGTGCTGTAATGAACAACATCGATTAGTCGTTAATTATGTACGATTTTTATGAGTGTTAGAAAGTGAGACGCTAATAAAGCAAATACGAGTACTAATTGAATGAACTTGGCGTGCGGCAATGTCGATGGTAATGAGCGGCGAACGCTTAACTGATATTCTCGTTTTTAATGCATCGGCAAGCGTGCGATTTTATTATAATTTAAATTTCGATTTCATTTTTACTCATGCTACACAAAAACTCACTTTTAATTAATAATTATTTTAAAATGAAGTAATCCATATAATAGCTATTAATAAAAAATTAAATTGGTAAAAAACGAAGTCTTTGACCCCGACGTGATTTGAACACGCAACCTTCTGATCTGGAGTCAGACGCGCTACCGTTGCGCCACGGAGTCGTTAAAAACTGGCGGCGAGAGTGCGTAAATCATTTTCAGGGGAAGTGTACAGTTTTTCATGCATAGATCATTAATAGATTGGTTGCAGGCTGCACGGACTGCGGAGATTATTAACTTCATATTCTATTATTATTAAAACACTAGTCTTTGTCCCGGTAATGTTTAATAAAAATGTAATTCGTTTTTACTTTCTTGTTCTAAACATAGGATGTGTTAATTCTATCAATAAGATTCGCAATTTTATTTTAAAGAAATTAATTATATAAAAAATTGCTAATACTGCACTTCAGCGCGCCATCTAGGATTGAACTATTTAACAATAACTATGATCGAATCTCAATGCCAACTTTTATCCTAGAGAAAAGGGCTGTCTTTCGGGTTTTCCCGGTGATTATTCGAATTTTTCTCACCGTGAAACCATCCTTAGACTTTAACGAACATTTAAAAAACAGAACTGGCCAAATTGGTCTAGGTGTTGTCGAGTTATGCGCTTACCAACAGATTTTGCAATTCATTTTTATATTATATATAATACTAAATGAAATTAAACGTTTTCAGATAAGTATCCATGAAGATGAAAAACTCGAGAACAAAACGTAAGTATTTTTTGCTTTTAACATTACAAAAGATAATCTATTACATGGTAAATGGCATAATACGCCAATAGATAAAAAGATAATCAATAGGAAGCTGCAATAAAATTACAAAATGAAAAGAAACAACATGACGACATAATACAATAAACAATTTCATTTCGTAAATGTGCCATTAGATTAATCTCGCATTACACACTCCGACGTGATCCGCTGTTGTGTGCAGTTTTGTGCGCGCGCTCAGTGAAAGTCGATTGCGCAATCCGGTTCGATCACAAACGCAATCAATTTGTTTACCTTTCACCGGTTCAAAACACGTCCATCTAACAATGCAAACAAAACATTTACGCACGTCATTCTAGTAATTGGCTTGCAAATTGGCACTTTTTGCATAACAAAATCGGGCACGGCTCAATTCGCGTAGTGCTTGTAAATAAATCGGCGAAAATGCAACATGCGTGAGGTGGCTGATTTGAAACGCGATGGAAATTGAACTTAACGTTAACAAACGGTTATGATGCTGCCAACGATGCGGTGGCGTTTTAGTTGTGCTGCAATTTGCAGCTAATTCCATTCAATTGCTGCAGCGGCAAATTGGAAACGTCGAAAGCGCGCAATTGGGGATGAATCTCTCGAATTGATGCAACTAGTGTGCAATGGAAACTAAGCTAACATTAAATTCAAAACCCTAATTAGAATTTACGGTAAACAATTACGAAATATAACTCGAAATGTTAAATTTCATACTCAAACCCAATCTAAATGGATCTGAATTAAAGAAATTAACTCGCATTGCGTAACGCACCGTTTTTATTACTCCAGAAAGTGGCCGTTCGGTTTTATTGCAATTCTCAGCCGCCCCCGATGCGAACAAATGCGAATCCCATCAGATTTCGATTCCAGACGCAGAACTCGCGGCGTAATCGCGTCGATAAATTACATTTTTAATTACGCATTTTAAAAGTTCAAATACTACCCAAACTGGTGAATAAAACTGAATAATGGCAAAAGCCAAGAAAACCGAGACGAAAAAAAAACGCTCAAAAGAGAACGAAACGCAGAAGACGAAATTAACGCTCACATTGTATTGTTAATTGTATTCTTACGTGGGGTTACATATTGAATGACATTTTTCCTTTCGCGCTATCCTCCGGTAGACTCTCGAATCCTGGGCGATAATTAAAATTGCGCGTCGCGACTCGACGCCGGCGACGATAATGAAAGCGCGTCGCAGAAAAGGAATTACATTTATTACATTCACGTTTGTTTCTCTTTGTTTCACATTCTTCGCCGCTTAGATTCATTCATTTCGTAAAACCCTAAGAGAAAATTTCACTGAAGAATAGCGCGCGATTTTAATGCCATTCTTTGAAGTCGTTTCTAGGATTTTCTCTTCGGGAAAATATGATGACGTTTGTTTAAAATTAAATTTCCGAATGAATATTCGTCCGCATATATTAAATTTACAATCCTCGCGGCGCGTCGAACTGCGGAGAATAATGAAAACGCGAACGTGCGAAAACTAATTACGCAGACGTAAGAATTAAATGAGTACACGTACGTATACTCGGCGCGCTATAAAGGGGTATGAGGGTGTGAGAGGGTGGTTGATGAAGTGCAATTACCACTGGCGAGCGTCAAAACCAAGGGAACATCGAAATAACACCAAAGTAATGCAAAACGAAGCAACAACGCATTAGAGTGGTTGTTTTTTTCTTGTTTATGATTATTACACACACGTGTTGTTTTAAAAGGTAAGGAAAATGATAATGAACAGCGTGTCAAAATTAATTACATAAAAAATACCCCCAGAAACAACTTTTTGCGTTTTTTTAAATAAAATTTTTAATTTAACGTACAAGGACTGCATTTAGAATGACTTTAGTCTCAGTGAATATTTTAAGTTGAAATAATATAAGCTGCAATTAATTAATGTCATAAATGAATAGTTTTATGAATAACACACTCTTATATTAATTAATTACTTTGCTAATTATTTTAAAATGTAAATTTTCTGATTGTCTGCTTCCAGCTCACGTCTGCAGGGCTTTGGCGGTTTCGCCACGTTTATCCTGCTGGCCGTCAACGTCACACTCATCCTCGGATCAGCCTGGATCCTAATTAACGCGCAACTTTTCACAAAACAAGACGGAATCTGCTTGAGTGAACAATGCATTAATACAGGTACTGAAATATCTTTATTTATTTGCCATAATTAAATAAATGATAATAAATATTGTATAATTCAATTTAATTTAAAAATGGATGCCTTTTAATTAGTGTATTATGCACCTCGAAAGCCCGAAATTACTTTGAAGTCGATTTTGGTCTTATTTTTCACTGCGAATTTCTTGTCTTGGCGCCTTTGCGCGGGAAATTAAAGACGAAAATGTGCTTTGTGTTTGTTATTCCGCGACGCGGGCCGTAATGACCGTTATAATCGGCGAATTAAATGAAATGCGCGCGCGGCGGATGGAGGAGAACGCGAAAAAGCAAAAACCCGCAGGGCGTTTGAACGCGCCGAAAAGGACGCCGCGCAAAAGGTATTTTCCGGGAATTTGGCGGCTCCACGAACGCGAATAATCGAAATATTTTATTACGCACACAGATAAGCTAATTATATTTTGGAGATAAAGCTAAACGCCTGAAATTACACACGAAAAGATACAAACGTAAATGTAAATATAAACACAAAAATAACCAAAATGCAAACACGCGAAACTTTTTTTCATTATTTTTAAAAAACATAATTACAATAAAATTAATTATTTGTTTGCTTGTTTTGCATTAAAAAAATAATTTTCTAAAAGTTTTCGCTATGTTTGTGACACATAAAGTACTAATGAACTTTTTCCATCCATTCAATTTTTTGCAAAACTTTCGGGCATAACTTTTTTGCAAACTCAAACAATCTCTGCATCATTTATTTTCGCGTTTTTCACTTCTTTTTGCTTGTTTGCTGGTTCATGCTTATATTCTTAATGTTTTTGTGGGTTTTAATTTTTTCTTTCATGGAACACAAACACTAGTCGCGGCTGATTTTCTTGTTGTTGTACGTTTTTTTTCGCGTTGGCGGTGGCTTTCAGCGAAATGAAACGTGGTTCGCTCATTGCGTACGCACCGCACAACGACTAATATATCATCTATAACTCCAATTAATCATCATTGAAACCAATGTGTAATTAATCTTGTTGTAGCCGTGGCGTCGGTGCGTTTACCTGCGGGCCTGAAAGGGTGCGAATGTCAAACGCGTTTCATCTCGCAAACAATATATTGCGATCGTATAGTGCGTAATACCGCATGCGTGGGCGAAAAGAGGTTTTCATTCAGTGTTAAACACATGTGAAACTTAATAATGATAATGCTTCGCGTAATCATCTTTTAATTAAGTAAAATACTTAACATTATTCACGATCCATTTTAAAAATTAATTTCGTTTTAATTTCTCCTTTCAATTAACATAATAAAACATTGCTTACCGAAGCAGTGTCTGCCTGGATAATAAATAAATCCCGATGGATTTATGTGGCGTGAAAACTTATTATATTCTTATTTATTGCATTACGTTCCAGCCTATTCTACGGCTTCAGCTTCGGTCCATCCGAAAGTCCACAAAAACCACGCTCAATTTTCCTTTTCGTCCTTTTTACATCTCGAAATGTGTTTTTTATGCAATTTTATGACTTGAAATATTTGTTTTGGTATTAATTAAGCAGCAACTGTTTTTATTTCGGCGAAACTTTCGTTTTATTCGTTGTTTTGTTTGTTTTTTATTACGCCGTTGTTTATTTTGCAGCATCCGGTGTCCTGCGAGCAATGGATCGCTCGGCGGATCCTTGCTCGGACTTTTATCAGTACGCGTGCGGCGCCTGGATGAAGGACAATCCGGTGCCCGAGTGGACGGCCACTTGGGACCGGCTGGCCGTGCTGCGTGAGTCCTTGTTGGTCGAAATGCGCGGCATCCTCGAGACACCTAATTCGATTTCGGATGAACCCAGTGCAGTCAGGAAGGCTAAATTGTTGTACAAGACTTGTATGAATACAGGTAATATCAATACTCTATTTCTATCAATAATATAAAATAATGTTTTATATATCTAGAGTTGAAAACAGTGTTTTATCCACTATAATGCGGAAAACAATGTTATCAAAACCACGATATTAATAGAAAACAATGTTTTCTACACCGTGATTTGGAGAACAATATTTTCAATATTTCTGTATAGAAAACAATATTTTCCAATCAAAGAAAGCAGTGTTTTCCCCACTGTGATTCAGAAAACTATATTTTTAATGTTTCCGTATAGAAAACAATGTTTTCCAAGTCAGGTTATTGTATAGAAAACAGTGTTTTCCACACCGTGATTCAGAAAACAATATTTTCACTGTTTCTGTAGAGAAAACAGTGTTTTCCAATGTGCTGGTTCGAAAATTTAATATTCTTGACAATTTCTTGCATTCCGGAGCAAAACTAGAATATAATATGCGAATCACGTGGGTGTATATTTCAAGCAAGCCCGACGCTATCAATCATCGCCCGCAAATCCTGTCATTTGTCACAGGATTCCCCTGTCACATGGGCGGCGGCAGTAGCGGCCTACATGCGCCGGCACGCATGGCCGAAGCTGGCTCTGGCGGCTTAATCGCGACCACTCCGTTTATGGCCCCGACTGCCAGGAGTATCTTATTGTTAATCTAGTCCTAGGACTCGTCGCGAATATGACGCTTATCATACTATCACATCACAATAGCTCCGGCCGCCGTGCTGCTGCTGCAATTACGTCGTAAACGGACGACACACGCGTCAGGACTCGCAGCAAGAACTTAATATGTCCTGTCAGCAGGCAAGCATTCCTGCTTCTTGTGCGCGATGATAAATTATTACGAATTTCCTTCATTTAAATTTCATAAATTCAGATTTTATAATTATTTGCAGACGAGTTGGAACGCAAGGGATTAGAGCCAATTAAACGTACATTACAAGCGGTCGGACTGTCAACGCTGCCGCCAGGACAATTAAATACCACATTAAAGGAACAAGCAGATTCTTTAATTAAAGTAAATAAAACAGAAAGTTTCAATTTTGGGACAGAATTTGACTGGTTATTTACCATCGCAAAAAGTCGTCGTTTGCTCGGAATAAACATACTCTATGGCTTTAATATAGCAGAAGATGTGCGTAATTCATCACTATACAAAATTGTGGTGAGTAACTCACGCATGCGCAATAATTTTCTAGGCGGAGCTAAATAAACTAAATTATCACTTTCAGATCGAACAAATCTCGCCTGGATTCGGTGAAAAATTCCTCCTGCAATCCGATAAATTCACGCACGAACTAACTGAATACAAGCGGCATATTGTAAAAATGCTGACAACGTATGCAAATTGGAGCGGTGCGGCACTCACCCCCATCGAGGGTGAAAACTTTGCGGCGGATGTCATCAGCGTTGCAACACAAATCGCACAGGTAAAAAACCTCTGAGCGTATTAATCAGACAATTACATTTGCATCATGCGCTTTTTCCTTGCCCACGACCTGCACGACCTGAGTAGCGCGAGTAGAACACGGACGCGGACAGGACACGACGCGACGAATACGAAACGCACGCATAAATCACGCACGAACCGAGCCGTATAGTCCGAATAGTAAATCAGAGTTATCCAGAGCGTGTGTGTGTGTGTATGTAGGTCATGACCCCCGTCCAAGAGCGCCGCAGTACGAACCATCTTTTTCACGAGGTGACCCTCCATGAGCTCGAGCAAGGACCACCCGGGCATGAAAAATGGCAACTGGTACAAAACACATAATAACCTCAAAAAATAACCTAATAATTTATTAACACTTAGGTTAATTGGACGCAATATTTAGAAATCATCTTCAATGATACCTCGGTTATCTTAGATAATAAAAAGGATAAAGTTATCCTGTTGGATTTATTCTACATGCAGAGATTAGCATCGCTTCTGGATAAAATCGATCCTGAAATGTTGGAGAGATTCATCTGGTGGAACGTCTTTTCCGCACTTGCACCCTTGACCATCGCCGATTTTCGAACCTTGGGGTACGAGTTCTCGCAGCAGCTGTTCGGACTCAAAGCGAGGACGCCCCGCTGGAAGGGATGCACGAATAATGTGAACGCCAACTTTGGGCTTGCTTTGAGTTACGCATACGTGCGCAGCAGACTCACGCAGCACGAGAAAAACAACGTGCTCACAATGCTGGATGATGTGCGAGGTGCCTTTGAGGAGGCTGTGCATGGTCTCGACTGGATGGATGGTGTAACCAGGGAGAAAACTCTCAGTAAACTGCATGCGATTAGAGCTTTTGTTGGATATCCCGGATGGATTTTAAATTCCACACAACTGGATAAGTATTATCGAAACGTACAATTTTTTTTTATTTATTTTGAGATTTAAGTTTAAATTTTTATATTTTTAGGCGTATGTTTTAGAGGATAATTTATTCGACACATTCCTGAATCTTACAAACGCAGCAGTCCGGCGTACAATGCATAATCTCCGAAAGAAACCAAATCGCAATCGGTAAAAATATTTTTATGTTTTGAGATGAAATAAATCTGTTTGTGTTGTTGTGGTATTGCAGTTGGGTGGCTACAGCAACAACAGTGAACGCCTTCTACTCGGCGACTCTAAATTCCGTCAGTAAGTTTTTGGGCACTTTTATTTACATCCGTATTCGTTTTTCGTGCGGCGCGCAACAATACGTTCGTTAAAGGCGCGGTGCGCGGTATAAATCCATGCCGAAATTATTTCTATTTCTTGCTTTCAGCTTTCCCAGCAGGCATCCTCAAGCCGCCGTTTTACGGCAACGGAATCGCGTAAGTTTTTTGTGTGTGCATGTATCTGACCCAACCACCCAGCGCAATCTGACATTTTGTGTGGCAACTCACATAAAAGTTATGTGCGCACTTTTGTCGCATAACCACAACTACACATAAACACTCACACAGAGAATATGCATGTTTACATCTTGTGAGTAAGCAAGTTCGACATCCGACACTTGGGTGTAAAGATGAAGGTGCTTGTTGCGAGCGATTCGACAAAATTGAACTTTTTATACGCGCGCACGTTTTATCTCTGTTTGTTTATACGACTTTGGGTAACAAAGCGCACAAAAGCTCGAGGTTTACGTGGGCAAAGAATCACGCTCGAAATGATTTAAGATAAAGTTTATATTTGCAGCGCGATCGACTATGGCGGTATCGGGGCCATCATGGGACACGAAGTAACGCACGGATTCGACGACCAAGGTGAGAGGACACAGGTGTATCAAGTGTATCAAAAGCTAGACTATAAATCAACATAGAGTGAAATTGCGGGGATTTATTTACGCACCATATGTCTAAACATTAATTTTCTGAATGTCTAAACATCTCCCTAGGCCGCAGATACGACGAAAATGGAAATTTAAGACAATGGTGGTCTTTGGATACTTTACAACACTATCATGACAGAGTCAGATGTATTATAGACCAGTATAATAATTATACAATGCCGGAATTAGGAAATGCATTCAAAGTAAGCAAAAAAAAATGTTTTAAATTTATTTGTGATTTCATAATCTGTGATGCTTCAGGTGCAGGGCGTCAACACTCAGGGTGAAAACATCGCTGACAACGGCGGTTTGCGCGCTGCTTTCGTCGCCTACAAGCGTCGGCAGACACGTCCGGGAAACAGCATCGCAATGCATCAACGCCTTCCCGGATTACCGCACGTCACCGACGATCAACTCTTCTTTTTAGGATTCGCACAGGTTAATTTATCTCTAAAGTTTACGTACAATCTGAAACTTGCGTAATATAACAACTTTGTGTTGTGTTGATAATATCTCATAGTACTTACACTATATAGAGTATAATGTGTGTATATTTGTTGTGTTGAATACATAATGACGGCATTAATATGCAATTGCACTCGATGTGGTTATGGTTACAGATATGGTGCGGCAATTCGACGCGCGGCGCGCTGAAGAGTAAACTCGTGGATGGCGTGCACGCGCCGAACAGAGTACGCGTCCTGGGCACATTGGCCAACTCGGCGGAGTTTGCCGCCGCTTGGAATTGTCCCGCGGGCGCGCCGATGAATCCACAGCGCAAATGTGTACTCTGGTGACGGGCACAACTTCGGATTTTCAATTAACGCCGCCTGCTCACAAGCAGGGCTCGCGTATTGTGGGACAGGACGTACAAAGTGATAATTTAGATAAAATTTTATTTAATTGCAGACAGATTGAAATAGAAACTAATCAGGTACAAGATTATATCTACAATGGTACAAGAATTTTTTGTTTTAAATAAAGTTTTATAGTAGTACTTTAAATGAAAACTTTTTTATGTGGAAATTTGCATTTGTGTTTTGGAAACTCTATAAAAACACCTACTAACATAATAATAAACAGAATACTATTGAGATAATAATAGGTAATCGAATTCTACGAGTACAACTTTGCAAATGGTAACATAGTGAAAACTGGAAGCTAACGTGCCGAAAACATCAGCCATCTGAATGCATGAGAATGTAACGATAACGACACTTTGGAATTTTCACATTTTCCAACAGAATTTTCCATCATATCTCACCTTGATTCACCAAATGCACGACAAATTCATAAATATATATGAATACAGATAGAAGTATCTGTCACGAATAGAAATACGTTGTATTATTCTTTTTTTCTGTAAATTTTACTCCAGGAAAAAAAACAAAGCTCGCAAGCGGGACGAAGACCTCTCATGCATAATGCATTTATTACAACGAAGGGTAGCGTTGCGAGTTGTGAGTTTTGCTTTCGCACCCCGCACGCATCTCGCTGCTAATCATGGCGGTGGCAGAAGGACGAAGAGCGACGTTCGACGCGCGCGCCGCCTCCGGATGAATTAACCACTTAAGCTTTCGCCCGTCGGCCGCACAAAGCAGGCGCGCAGGAGAAAAGTGCGAAACTTTCCGGCAAACAACTTTTATGCGGCCTTATATTTCATTCTCTTTCGCGCGGCGCGCGCTTTGCAAAGAAAGGCGTTCTTCAAAGAAAAGTAACATAATGGTAAAAAGTGTACGCGGTGCATTGTTAATTGAATAATGCGCAACTTAACAAATTAGTTTTCATTATTTCTTACTACTTATTAGGTTGGTTAAAAATATTTTACCGCGCGCGTTCCAAAAAAAACTCAATTTCTGTTTGTATTTTTAAAAAATGGACAATTTTTTCAAGCTAAAACATGCACAATAAATTTCTCTTTCCATCAATATATTTACTAATTCTGTGAATTTAATATTTTGCAAGATATTCTCATTTTATTTCCACGCTTAATGAAAATAAATCTAAAATAGAAATTTATTTAGTTTGTGTGTTGTCTTGACATAGTTTTCTATATCTCTTGACAGTGTTGGTGTCCCCTATTGTCCCTTACACGATGGCACAATTTGCAAAGCAGTGGGATGCCTTTGCGCGCAGTAGATTACGTAAATAATGTCAGTCGCTCGGCGGCGGGAAAAATCAATGCTCACCGAGTTCGAGCTCATTTGCCTCCGCGGCCGATATTATTATGTGTTTATTTATGTCGTCGTTAGGATATCGTGCATGCTGCATGCCGCGATGTAAGACGGTGTCCTGGTACGGGACGATGAGACCCAATAAGACCACGCAAATATAATAACGTGATTGCGGGCATGATATACTGCAACGAATTCGGTTGACTTTTCGACTTCCGCGACTTCCACAACTTCCAATTTCAGGTGTGCGGTTGCTCAGTTCTCTTCGTGCACGACAAGCACAACGGTCGCATGCAGAACAAGAGTATTTTGAAACAACAGTCTAATAAAGTGAACAATATAATATTCTACATAGAAAAATCTAAAAAAAATGTTGTGAATTTTTATTTTTTGCGTTTTATTTTGCAAAAATCTAGTTTAATATGCACTAAATTGAATACGTGCACCAGCCGAATATTATCGGATGCAATATGACGCATTCTACTCACGTTAAATAAAAATGTTCCTGACAAAGATGAATTTTTATAATATTACTACCGTGTCGCGCACGCCCGGCGCCTTGCATCCATTGATCATTCCACATTGAATGCATTTGTTTACGTTATAAATCACGAGCGAGTCAACAAATAAATAAATGTGCAGTGTGCGCTCAATTCACGCGGAAATATTGCATATTAAAAATGGACGATTGAATTGATTGCAATGTGATTTCAATCAGCGTGCACGTTGGTGCAAAGTGGTACAACGTGATGAATACCAGCGACAGCAAAAAATGAATTTTAAGTGCCGCAATGGCGGAGGCGCCGGACGGTTTTAATCCGCAGTGTAATCGAGTTATCAGCGCGCATTCCGTCCTAATTGTCGAGATGCTCGACCCGCATAACTTCACAACAACTTTGTTTCCCTTTTCGCTATTCGCTTCAGTACAAAGTGCACTCTAAAACAGAATAATTTATTTATCGATTTATTGCCTGAAAAAAAAGTCAAAATGGAACCGCAAGAACCAGTTGTTGATACGCGTATGGATTTTCTCGGATCTTACATTAAAAAGACTTTGAAATTAAAACCAGAAAATGGACGCGGATGATGGCAACCGAGGAACACAAATCTTTAGTGATGAAATTCCTCGAACGTCCATATCCGCTGATTTTGGTCATAATTTTAACACCCAGTGCACAGTTGATTGCATCAAATGGTTTTCCATTGTCCCAGTTGAAGAATAAAGGTTTGTGAAAATTTTTGATCCCACGTAGAATTAGGAAAATAAATATTTCCAGGCGTGTACTTCATCAAGAGAACCCTCACGTCGGTAGACAAAACTCATCCGGGCGAAACAGTGATCCCCGGCGATCTCGCGACAAAGATCATCGATCAGTTAGCTTCGTTAGTCGACGAAGTATTTATCCGAAAGCCACTTTCCGCACACATTTGCATTGCTAATTGTTATTTGTTAAGATTCTAGGCCCGCTGCTAACGAATTCAGGCAATCACGACTCGTGGCCGGACGTGATTGGTCGCGATGTACAAAAGCACGTGCATAGCCTAAAGAGCACCGTGTATCAGGTAAAAGGTCAAGTTAACGGACAAACAGTTCTTCCTCTTCCAGTAGGTATTGACCGAGTACAAGAAGCTGAGAAAGAAATCGTTGAAAGTAAAGGAGAAATTTGTGATCTCTTCTTAAAAAGTTCAATTGAATCAGTGGTTATAAAATGGGCCATGCAGGTCAAAGATGTCCTCTGTAATAACTCCTCTGAATTAGGTCAGAACGGTGCTATTGCTGTTCCATCAGTAGAAATGCAGTTTTGGGGTTTAAGACTTAAAAACCTTCAAAATATATATGATCAACTTAGAGAACCAAAAGTAAAGAGTATGGCGGTAATCTTAGAAGAAAGCAAAAGTGCATATTTTGTGTGCTTCAGTACACTTTTCAAAGAAGTAGTTCTTGCCTTAGCTGAAGCTAAAGATATTGACCTCTATTTGGGAGCTTTACGCAAACACACTGATGGCGTACAAGAAACTGAGTTTAGCGAAGTAACTCCACTACTAAAACCAATGTTGCACGTGGTCTGCTTAATTTGGGCCAACTCCAAACACTATGACCAAGCGAAACTCGTCGTGCTACTCAAGCAAATATGCAATCTGCTCATCCAAGAGGTAACAATACGATTACCAAGTTATAATTCAAAAACATAGATTTGCATATAAATTGTTAATTGCCGCAGGCGAAGAAATTCCTCGACCCTGCTACGCTCTTCCATAGCGACATTGATGAAGCCATGCAACGTGTAGCAACCTCAATTTCTGTCCTGAGGGAGTTTTTCGATCTCTATACGAAATACAGTAAATCACTAGCGTATTTCTTTAAAGAAGCAACTATCAAACAATGGACTTTTCCAAAAAGTGCAGTTTTCAGTCGGTTTGATGCGTTTTTAGAACGATTGGTTACAATACAATGGTTTTTTAATACAATTCTTGAGTTTACTAAATTAGAAAAAGTCGAAATTGGTGGTTTGAAAGGCCGGAAATTGAGCGCTAGGGTAACAGCTGTCTACGCTGAATTCCAAGCTTGCTACTCGCAATTTTCTACAAAATCCTATGATGTCCTAGACCCGGATGACAGGTCATTCCAAATAGACTTTGCGCAGTTCCAGCAGAAGATCAGCGATATGGATTTGAAATTAGCATCCATTTTTTGCCAGGCTTTCGAAAATTGCCATAATCTCGATAGTATATACAAGGTTTCATGAAAAATTTAAAGAAAAACTCATTAATTCTAGTAATTGAATGTTTTTTAGTTAATTTACATAGTGGGAAGTTTGTTAGAGCGTCCAATAATCAAGAATGAATTCACGGTGAAATACATTATAATCCTGGATATGTTGGAAGCGGAAATAACGGACGTAGAGCGTTTGTTTAAAGAGCAATTGCGGCACAAAGAGAAGCACGGTAAATTCCTCGTTGATAATTACATGCCGCCGGTGGCGGGTGCACTGCGTTGGTCCTTCAATCTCCGCCGACGTATTACTGCCCCGATGACACACTTCCAAGCGCTGCAACATTCGTAATTTTATTTTCTACATTTTTTTTAATGTGCGCGTAACGAATGAATATTTCAGGATTACGACTAGTGAGCGCGCCGGTAAACTCACGCGCCGCTTCGAGGAATTAAACGTACGCTTCGCTGCTTTCGATCGGAAGCTCTTCGACGATTGGAGCGCTGACTTATCGAACGTCATCGACGCTAATCTCGCCCGTTGCATTCTGAAAAAATGGGCGGGTGGCAAGGAGTACGCGCTCAACTTTAATCCGGAAGTATATCATTTCTTTATCTCCTTTTCGACATCTTCTCCATCTCTAGCGTTTGGATTTTATTGCCTTCTAATAAATCTTTTTATATAGCTTTCAGCCATTCTGCGTGAAGTTCATTATCTCAACCTGATGAACGACGAGCAAGATAACATGTGGAATATTCCGAGTGTAGCGCTGGGTATCGCCGAAAAGGATGCAGTGTTCCGACGTTACGTCACCTGCCTCAATGAGACCACCACTTGGTATAACAAAATCCGACGGACTAGCAAAGACGTCGAGTTTAGACTGATCGAAGACCAGCTGGCGAAGATCGATCGGCTCATCGAAAAAGGCATAGTGGAGCTTAACTGGAACTCCGGGGGACTTTGGGACTTCATGAGTGAGCTGCACGCGTTAGTTGATACACTCCAACGTAACTTGAAGCAAAGTCAAGAGAACCTCACTGAAATCAGGAATATACTCATGCCGTACGGGCGGTTACCACTATTCGAACGCAAAGATGGTAAAAAAGATACAGTGCTATGTTTTGAAGACCGCAAAGATAAACTGGAAAAAGATGTGAAGAAATTAAAAAAGCAACAGATAGGATCGTAGAGATTGTCAACGAGAATAAACAGCTGTTTAACAAAGACCAGGATGAAGGAGAGTGTCGAGCATGGTCAAACTACATAGACTACATCGATCAGATCCAACTACATTATCTCTATCAAAGTGTAGGATGTAGTTTTGGTTATATCAATGAACATATGGACGCTATTAATAACCTAGCACCTATTTTCGAAGCCCAGTTGAGACTTGAAGAACCCAATATTGTTTTTATCCCTTCTTTGATATCCTCTACTGAAGAAGATAGTTTTAAACATCAGATATCATTACTCTTAGAAGATATTTTGAAGTTTACAGCTGTCCCACAAAGATTACAACCTAATAAGGGAATAACCTATGAAGAAGAGATATCTACCCATCCGGATATTCTAGAAATCAAGAAGGATATTCTCCTAAATGTTGATAATGTTATCCAGGAAGCTTTTTCTTTTGCTGATAGCTTTCAAACATACAGCTACATATGGTTGGATGATCGTAAAGAATACATGAAGCAATTTTTAACATTTGGACGTCAGATAACTCCACAAGAAGTGGAGTGGGTTATGAATAATGACCCATCTGCACCTGAACCCAACACTCCCAAAATGGACAACTTTAAAGACCAGATTGATAACTTTGAAGGTCTTTATACTCAAATAGAAGAAATCAAAACCGAAAAGGTCTTCAATTCATGGTTCAAAGTTGATGTCCACCCATTTAAACAAGCTTTGACTAACACCATAGGAAAATGGCGTGAAATGTTTATCAAACACTTAGAAGATACTGTTACCAATAGTCTGCAAGGTTTAGGCAAGTTTATAAGAGAAGCAGATGAAGGTCTTCAACAAGATGTAGTTGAAGGAGACTATGAAGCACTGGTAAATGTCATGGGATACCTTCTCAAGGTCAAAGAAAGACAAGCGACTACAGATGAAATGTTTGGACCTTCTACATGAAACTATAGAATTGTTAAAATACTACGATCAAGATATTGCAGAAGAAGTAAATGTTTGGTTAGCAGAGTTACCAGAACAATGGGCTAATACAAAGAAGATAGCCATCACAGTGAAACAACAAGTAGCTCCACTACAAGCTGCGGAAGTTACTTGCATTCGACAGAATATTATTGATTTCGATGATAGAATCGCCTTCTATAGAGAAGTTTTCAAGCGTTACAACTTCTTCAAATACCAAGCAACTGAACCGAATATTCTAATCGACAAAGTCAATAGAGACATTCAAAGATTTGAAGATCAAATGAAGGAAATACAAGAATCTGGAAGTCTCTTCGAGGTTACAGTACCAGAATTCAAACTTTTAAGACAATGTCGGCGAGAATTACGAATGTTGAAAGTAAGTCACATCTTCATATTAATACAATTTTAATAAATTTATTATCCAGCAACTTTGGGATTACGTCTTCGTTGTGCATACATGTGTCGACGATTGGAAGACAACTCCATGGCGTAAAATCGACGTGGAAAACATGGATATTGAGTGTAAAAAGTTTGCGAAAGAGATTCGAATGTTAGATAAAGAAATGCGAGGTTGGGATACATACACAGGGTTAGATGCGACTGTCAAAAATACGCTGACGTCGTTAAAAGCGGTCGGCGAGTTGCAGAATCCTGCGATTCGTGAAAGACATTGGGAGCAACTCATGAATTCCACAAAGGTAATGATTTTTTCTATTTTGTAAAACATGTATGTTTGTACATATTGTACATATTTGTGCTAGGAATGTATTCCGTGTAAATAAATTTCATTGTACATAGCATTCTGACACAATTTGTTACAGAATTTAGCGGCATTGCCACCTGAACTAACAGTAAGTAAACAGGTCCTGCGTTCTCGCAACGTAAAAGGTTTTGTAATTTTCATATTACCTATTTTGGTAAATATTGACTTTGCTACCAAGCTCTAGTTTAATTCCATAACACAAAATCGATTCGAGAGTTTAGTGCAGAATTTATTGCAGTAGCGAAAATAAATCCACAATCAGTTTGAGTGCACCCAAGGTCGTGAAATCTTAGTAAAAACTTGCGTCCGTTTCATATTAGAATTTGAACTTTTCGTGCGTTCGCGGCGCTTTCGTTTTTCGCTTGGGGAAATCACTGAAAACGTTCCACGCGCCACGCGCGCCTCAGCGACATGATAAAGCGATAAAAAAGTGCACTATTCTCAAAGCAGCTTAAAGTTGCACTGCGAAAACAATTTCCACAAAAGTTTCACACAACACTAACAAAAGCTTTTGTTAGATGTGGAAACAATTAGTGCTCGAGGTTGTAATTAAGTAATTATTTCATGCACATCGAGAAAATGTGAATGTTTAAATTTCAAGCGCTTTATAAGTTGTAAATTTGATCAACGCAGAGATTTAACGCGCTGCGACTGCCGGATTTATGTAATCACAGGCTGACGGCGCTGGCAATGCAAAGGCACACACATTCCGCGCGCGTTGTACACACAATTAAATCACGGATTATATAAATTTGCACACATATTAAGCATGCAAATCCACCTTCAGAACACGCCTCGCTGCGAAAGCGTCACCTAAATTACGTCTAACTGTTTGACCTACAAAATTAGCTCGTAAAGTGCATTCGCCCTTATGTTGACGCACAAAACCCTCCCAAAAATCTAAATTAAATACCTTCCAGACGAAAATTGTCATGGACCACAGCACAACCCTCGCAGAGCTTCTGGAGTTGAATTTACACGAATGCGAAGAGGAAGTCAAAAATATCGTTGATAAAGCTGTCAAAGAAATGTCCATGGAGAAGGTCCTCAGAGAACTGAACTCTACATGGTCCGTAATGGAGTTTGAACAAGAGGTACACACCCGTACAGGATGTAAACTCTTAAGAGCCAGTGAGAAGTTGATCGAGACCTTAGAGGATAACCAAGTGCAGTTGCAAAATTTGATTACTTCGAAATTCATCGCCCATTTTCTCGAAGCTGTTGCCGCTTGGCAGAACAAGTTGAGCACGGCTGACGCGGTTATCACTATATGGTTTGAGGTCCAAAGAACTTGGACCCATCTGGAGTCGATTTTCATGAGTTCTGAAGATATTCGCAAACAGTTACCTGAAGACTCGCAGCGTTTCGATGAAATTGATACGGATTTCAAAGTTTTGATGGAGGAGATGGCAAAAGTTCCCAATGTGGTAGAGTCTACGAATAGGGAAGGTCTTCTTGGAAACTTGGATAGTTTACAGAAGAAACTAATTCTTTGTGAGAAGGCTTTAGCTGTTTATTTGGAAACTAAAAGATTGGCATTCCCAAGGTTTTATTTTGTTTCATCGGCGGATTTATTGGATATTTTATCAAATGGAAACCAACCAAATTTGGTCGCTAAACATTTGACCAAATTATTTGATTCCATTGCAAGACTACACTTTGTTGAAGGTAATACAATCGAACAGATTGAAGGTATGTACGCCAAAGATGGAGAATACGTTGTTTTTGGTAAAAAATGTGACGCAACCGGACCAGTAAGTAATAAAAACCCATTTTAACTTTAATTTTACCCAAATATCTCCAAAATAGGTGGAAGTCTGGTTGAACAAACTCCAGAATTCTATGAGAACCACAATTAGGACTTCAATTGGAGATGGAGTACTCTCCTATGAAGAAAAACCACGTGACCAATGGTTGTTTGACTTCCCCGCACAGGTTTCCCTATGCGGAACCCAAATTTGGTGGAATACTGAAGTAGCAATGGCGTTTTCTCGCCTTGAAGAGGGTTACGACAACGCTCTCAGAGACTACTTCAAAAAACAAGTTTCTCAATTAAGTACACTGATCTCTTTACTACTGGGAGATCTCACAAAACAAGATCGACAAAAAATCATGACAATTTGCACCATTGACGTGCACTCCAGAGACGTGGTCAGTAAACTAATACAAATGAAAGTAGATAGTGGTAATGCATTCGCCTGGGTATCACAATTACGACACCGCTGGGGCGAAGAAGCAAAACACTGCTTTGCAAACATTTGCGACGCGCAATTTCAGTACAGCTATGAATACCTGGGGAATACGCCCAGATTAGTCATTACACCATTGACAGATAGATGCTACATCACTCTAACCCAAGTAATTAATTTAGAACGTTATAAAAATATAATTTTAACTTAAAATTTACAGTCGTTGCATTTAATTATGGGTGGCGGTCCGGCTGGACCCGCAGGTACTGGTAAAACAGAAACCACGAAAGATTTGGGTCGCGCGCTAGGGATTATGGTTTATGTCTTCAATTGCTCGGAACAAATGGACTATAAAGTTGGAAACAGTGCTGTACAATCATTTCGTTTAATTAAATTGCTGTTTTTAGTCCTGCGGGAATATCTACAAAGGTCTAGCTCAAACCGGAGCTTGGGGATGTTTCGACGAGTTCAATCGAATTTCCGTTGAAGTTCTTTCCGTAGTTGCGGTTCAAGTGAAATCTGTTCTGGATGCGATAAGGCATAAAAAGGAAAAGTTTGATTTTATGGGAGACATGATCCAATTGGTACCAACAGTTGGGATATTTATTACCATGAATCCTGGTTATGCAGGGAGGACAGAACTTCCGGAAAATTTGAAAGCCCTTTTTAGGTAGACATCAAAATATGAAATAAATATAAAATAAATAAATATTTGTATGATTGTTTTGTAGACCTTGTGCGATGGTAGTACCAGATTTTGAACTAATCTGTGAAATCATGTTGGTGGCTGAAGGGTTCCAAGAAGCTAGGATCCTCGCCCGGAAATTTATAACCCTATACACTCTATGTAAAGAATTACTCTCAAAACAAGATCATTATGATTGGGGCCTTCGTGCGATCAAATCAGTTCTTGTGGTAGCAGGATCCCTAAAACGTGGTGACCCTGGTAGACCTGAAGAAGAAGTTCTCATGCGGGCGCTAAGAGATTTCAACATACCAAAAATAGTCACTGATGACACCCCTGTTTTCCTAGGTCTTATAGGAGATCTTTTTCCAGCTTTAGAAGTTCCAAGAAAACGTGATGCTGACTTTGAACGTACTGTAAAACAAGCAGCAATGGACCTCCTCCTGCAACCAGAAGACAACTTCATCTTAAAAGTTGTCCAATTAGAAGAGTTATTAGAAGTGAGACATTCTGTCTTCATCGTAGGTAATGCCGGAACAGGTAAAACCCAAGTTTGGAAAACTCTGTTCAAAACTTATCAAAACATCAAGAAGAAACCTGTATATGATGACATCAATCCTAAGGCAGTAACCAATGATGAACTCTTCGGGATTATTAATCCTGCGACGCGGGAATGGAAAGATGGATTATTATCAGTTCTTATGCGGGAACAAGCTAATCTAGTTGGAGATCATCCAAAATGGATCCTGTTAGATGGAGATATTGATCCTATGTGGATAGAATCATTAAACACAGTCATGGATGACAACAAAGTTTTAACTCTTGCTAGCAATGAGAGAATTGCTTTGACACCAACAATGAGGTTGCTATTTGAAATTTCTAATTTAAGGACAGCTACACCCGCGACAGTATCCCGGGCGGGTATATTATACATTAATCCCCAGGACCTGGGATGGAACCCATTTGTGACATCTTGGATTGAGACCAGGACCAGTCTATCGGAGAAATCAAATTTGATAGTTCTCTTTGACAAATACATCCCTGTATGTCTAGAAAATGTAAGAACAAGATTTAAGAAGATTACCCCAATTGTAGAAACGTCCCATATTGAAATGCTGTGTCATTTATTGGAGTGTCTTCTGACTCCGGTAAACACACCTCCTGATTGTCCCAAGGAATGGCAGGAACTCTATTTTGTTTTCTGTTGTGTTTGGGCTTTCGGATCTGCTATGTTCCAAGAACAAGCAGTTGACTACAGAGTGGAGTTCACAAAATGGTGGATCAATGAATTTAAAACTGTCAAATTTCCAACGAATGGAACAGTATTTGATTATTACATAGACACAGAAACAAAACAATTTGTTTTATGGACTGAGAGTCTGGGAAGATTTGAACTTGACCCTGATGTACCACTTCAAGCAGTTTTGGTGCACACTGCTGAATCAATTCGAGTACGCTACTTTTTAGACATCCTCATGGAAAAACGTCATCCTGTAATGCTCGTTGGAAACGCAGGATGTGGTAAAACAGTATTAGTCTCAGAAAAACTCTCGTCTTTATCAGAAAACTACGCAGTTGCAAACGTCCCATTCAATTTCTACACTTCATCAGAAATGCTCCAAAAAATCTTAGAAAAACCTCTCGAAAAGAAAGCCGGACGGAATTACGGACCCCCCGGAGGTAAAACCCTTATTTATTTCATCGATGACATGAACATGCCGGAAGTGGACACCTACGGCACAGTGCAACCTCATACACTTATCCGACAACATCTGGACTATGGTCATTGGTATGACAGAAACAAACTATCACTGAAAGACATCCACAATTGTCAATATGTATCCTGTATGAATCCGACCGCGGGCAGTTTTACAATCAACCCTCGTCTCCAAAGACACTTCTACGTGTTCGCTATAAGTTTTCCGGGAACCGATGCGCTCAGCACGATATATCACGCGATTCTGAGTCAGCATCTCAATAGTGTAGAATTGAAGTTTCCATCAACAGTGCAATGTCTTGCTGATAACGTTGTCAAAGCATCAGTTGCACTACATCACAAAGTCTCTCAAATATTTTTACCCACCGCGATTAAATTTCATTATATTTTTAACCTCAGAGATATTTCAAATGTTTTCCAAGGATTGTTATTTAGTACGAATGATTGCCTGACTCAACCAACGGATGTCGTACGACTTTGGTTACATGAAAGTCAAAGAGTTTACGGTGATAAACTCGTTGAAGAAAAAGACATCGACGCGTTTACTAAACTTCAATTGGATATTTTTAAGAAAAACTTTGAGGAAATGGATGAAGCTACTGTTTTTGAGAAACCTAATATTTATTGTCATTTTGCTGGTGGAATTGGTGAACCTAAATACATGCCTATAACAAAATGGCCAAAATTAAGTAATCTTTTAACGGATGCTATGGCTAGTTACAACGATCTAGTTGCAGCAATGAATCTGGTCCTTTTCGAGGACGCAATGATGCATGTCTGCAGGTATAAAACTCTAAAAAGATTTATATTCGTACTTTACTAAGATGTAGTTTAATGGTGCCATTTTTAACGATGCTTAAAACTTTTCCTCGTAGGATTAATCGAATCCTCGAATCTCCCCGAGGTAGTGCTCTTCTCGTCGGCGTTGGAGGCAGCGGTAAACAATCGTTATCTCGCCTAGCGGCTTTCATTTCGTCTTTGGAAGTATCCCAGATACAACTTAAGAAAGGTTATGGTGTGACTGATCTCCGCACGGAATTATCAGCGTTATATTCAAAGACTGGATTGAAGAATGTTGGGATAATGTTTTTGATGACAGACGCGCAAGTACCAAATGAGCAGTTCTTGGTGCTTATTAATGACATGCTGGCGTCTGGTGAAGTACCCGACATGTTCCCGGATGATGAAATCGAGAATATTATCGCTGGTGTACGTAATGAGGTCAAAGGCGCAGGATTGGTAGATTCGCGTGAGAATTGCTGGAAGTTTTTCATCGATCGTGTGCGGCGACAGTTAAAGATCGTCCTCTGTTTTTCACCTGTCGGTTCAACGCTGCGGGTGCGATCGAGGAAATTCCCGGCGATTATTAATTGCACACAGATTAATTGGTTCCATGAGTGGCCGCAGGAGGCATTGGTATCTGTCTCGCTTAGATTTGTCACTGAATTAGAAGTTCTGCCAGTAAAAACTCTTAATATTTTGCTTTTTCGATCATATTCACAATTTATTTTTAGGAATCTTTATATGATCCAGTTGCACGTTTCATGGCCTTTGCTCACAGCTCAGTAAACACTATGTCAAAGCAATATCTTCAAAATGAACGACGATATAACTACACAACACCAAAATCTTATTTAGAGCAAATAAATTTATACGCAAAACTTTTACGTCAAAAATCCGAAGAGTTGCAAGGAAATGTTCTGAGATTAGAGAATGGTTTAGACAAATTGCGTAGTACTGCTACACAGGTAGACGCCCTTAAGGCTAAACTAGCCGTGCAGGAAGTAGAATTAAAAGAAAAGAATGACGCTGCTGATGAGCTCATAAAAATCGTAGGGGTGGAAACAGAGAAAGTCCAAACAGAAAAAATGCTGGCTGATGAAGAAGAACAAAAAGTGGCGATAATCGCTGAGGAAGTGATGCAAAAACAGAAAGACTGTGAAGAGGACTTAATCAAAGCTGAACCGGCTCTATTAGCAGCCCAGGAAGCTTTAAACACTTTAAATAAAGCAAATCTAACCGAATTGAAAAGTTTTGGATCACCACCCGGAGCTGTAACAAATGTTACAGCAGGTGTGATGGTCCTACTTGCACCAAATGGTAAAATCCCGAAGGATAGAAGCTGGAAAGCTGCCAAAATAACAATGGCAAAAGTAGATGCATTTTTAGACAGTTTAATCAACTACGATAAGGAAAATATTCATCCTGAAGTAATCAAAGCAATTGAGCCCTATTTAAAGAACCCTGAATTTGAGCCGGAATTCGTCCGGTCCAAGTCAGGAGCAGCTGCGGGTTTATGCGCATGGGTGATAAACATAATTAAATTTTACGAGGTCTATTGCGACGTGGAACCCAAGCGGAAAGCTCTAGCTCAAGCCAATGCTGAACTAGCTGCCGCTGAGGAAAAACTCGATGGGATAAAAAAGAAAGTTGCGGTAAGTACTCGACATCATCGCTAACCTAAAAATATTACAACTACATTATTCACTAAGTTATTAACATTTTGTTTTCGACGACGATGAAAAAAAAACACCGAATGCAAAACAACGTGAAACTCGTTTTGTGTTGTTTTAATATTAATTTCACGCCGAAAATGCACCCGCCCGGATGTCGGATGCGTGCTAAGTGCACAACCATGAAAGTGCACTTTGTGCCGCTCATTTCGACGGCGGGCGGAAACCGCGGTAATGGAGTCGCCGTCCACTTTGCTAATTATAATTGCGATTATGCAGTCACTGGAAGAGCAATTAGCGACGCTCACAGCCGACTTCGAGAAGGCCACCAAGGAGAAACTGCTCTGCCAACAGGAGGCTGACGCGACCAATGCAACCATACAATTGGCGAATCGATTGGTTGGCGGTTTGGCAAGCGAGAACGTCCGATGGGCCGAAGCTGTCAATAAGTATACGCAAATCCAATCAAAATCTTAATCACACCCAAACTAATTACAATTCCAACCTTATTATTGTTTAAAGTTTTATGGAACAAGGAAAAATGCTTCCGGGGGATATTCTACTAGTAACAGCTTTTATTTCATATGTGGGATGTTTTACAAAGCAATACCGACAAGATTTACTGCATAAAATGTGGTTGCCTTGTATCAAAGGAATGGATGTATGTTTAATTACAGATTTCTGTCATTTCTACGTTTCCTATTGACTTAATTTTTTGCTAGCCGCCTATTCCAATTAGTGAGGGTCTGGATCCGTTAACTTTGATGACTGACGACACACAGATTGCAAAATGGAACAACGAAGGTCTCCCCAGCGACAGAATGAGCACTGAGAACGCTACAATCCTGTCCAACTCTGATCGATGGCCTTTGATGATTGATCCACAGGTATAAACCAGAAAGAAAACTTTTTTCTCCGACTAAATCTGAATTTCTATAGCTGCAAGGAGTGAAATGGATAAAAGAAAAATATGGCGATTCGCTCCGCGTTATCCGCTTGGGGCAAAAAGGTTATCTAGACATTATCGAGAAATCTATAACCGCTGGAGACACAGTACTAGTAGAAAACATTGGCGAAAATGTCGACCCGGTGCTAGACACACTGCTTGGCAGGAACCTAATTAAAAAAGGAAAGTAAGTCTTAAAACCAAAAGATTTTAATTAAAAATAAAAGTCTCGAGTTTGGAATCAGACAAAGTTTCGCCAAGGAGTCGGTCGTCGGGAAATATTAATTAAAACAAAACTCCGTCTGCATCCAGGGCCATCAAGATCGGCGATAAAGAGATTGAATACAACTCGGCGTTCCGGTTGATACTGCACACGAAACTGGCGAATCCGCACTACAAGCCCGAGATGCAAGCGCAGGCGACGCTCATCAACTTCACAGTGACGCGCGACGGCCTCGAGGACCAACTTCTCGCCGAGGTCGTTAAGGCCGAGCGTCCGGACCTCGAAGAGCTCAAAGTAATTACCCAGAAACACCGCCCGACACGCCAAAAAACTTCATCCGCACCGCAGCATCAACGACAAAGTCACAAAAGTCACACAAAACTTGCATTCATTAACTCTACAGTTGAAATCATCATCACGGAAATGAATAATATATTATTTTTATAGGCGGAGTTAACAAAGCAACAAAATGATTTTAAAATAATGCTAAAATCGTTAGAGGACGATCTATTATCACGGCTGTCGTCGGCCGGTGGTAATCTACTGGGGGATACAACGCTGGTTGAGAATCTGGAGACGACTAAACGGACAGCGGCTGAAATTGAAACGAAAGTCGCCGAGGCGAAGGTCACCTCGATTCAGATCGATCAAGCGCGTGAACATTATCGTCCAGCGGCAGCTCGCGCCAGCCTGCTGTATTTTATCTTGAACGAGCTCAACACTATCAATCCGATTTATCAATTCTCATTAAAGGTATTTAAGATAAAAACAACTTGCGAACTTGCTAAAGTAAACTTCCGCACGCGATAACACCGACCAAATAGAAAAATCTCCCGCTTTTTTTCTTATTATTATTCGCCAAATTAGATTCAATTTTCGCTTCTTTTTCCCCTTGAGTACTTTTTCCTTTGGTTTTTGTTTGCTGGAGCGGAATCGAACGGTGAAACATTGCGGACATTGTTTTTCGGCCGAAATTTCCGTCTTTTTACCGCGAGTTCATTGTTTTCTTTTATAGGCGTTCAGCGTGGTCTTCCAGAAGGCCATTGCCAAAGCCCAGCCGGCGGAAGTCGTCGCCGCGAGGGTGAACAATCTGATCGATTGCATTTCCTTCTCGGTGTTTCAATACACGACGCGCGGATTGTTCGAATGTGACAAATTAATTTTCGCCTCTCAAATGACTTTCCAAGTGAGTTTGAAAACATTAAAACCACGCAATTTTATTCATTCGAGTCTCAAATTCACTTCGATTAGATTCTACTAATGGGCGAAGAAATTTCCTCAATGGACCTGGACTTTCTTCTTCGCTTCCCAATCAAGCCGCATGTTACATCACCAGTGGACTTTTTGTCCAATTCCAGCTGGGGCGGAATTTGTAGCTTGGCTGCACGAGATGAGTTTAGAAATCTAGACCGAGATATTGAAAACTCGCCGAAAAGATGGAAGAAACTAGTTGAGTGTGAATGTCCCGAACGGGAAAAGTTTCCGCAAGAATGGAAAAATAAAACTGCTCTTCAAAGACTTTGCATGATGCGGGCCCTACGACCAGATCGCATGATATATGCAATGATGTAAACATAACCTTAATTTTAACCTAATTGAAACATAACCAATTTTTTTATTCAGAGCTTTCATTGAAGAGAAACTAGGCCCTAAATACGTGGAAAACAAAACTGTAGAATTCGCCAAGTCGTACGAAGAGACCAGCCCATCAACTCCAATCTTTTTCATCTTATCGCCTGGGGTAAACCCCTTGGGAGATGTTGAAAACTTAGGTCAAATATTAGGTTTTACTGCGGATAGTAAAAACTTTCATAATGTTTCACTTGGTCAAGGTCAGGAAGTGGTTGCCGAGAATGCCATGGAGATTGCTGCTAAAAGTGGACATTGGGTGGTGTTGCAAAATATTCATTTAGTTAAAAAATGGTTGCCGACTTTAGAAAAGAACTTGGAGCGATATGCGGATGGATCTCATCAAGATTACAGAGTTTTCATGAGTGCGGAACCCGCAGCTACTGCAGCAGCACATATTATTCCGCAGGGTATCTTGGAGTCATCTATCAAAATAACTAATGAACCTCCAACTGGAATGCAAGCTAATTTACACAAAGCTTTGACTAATTTTAATCAAGAGACACTGGAACAATGTGGGAAGGAAGCAGAATTCAAGGTTATATTATTCGCGCTTTGCTATTTTCATGCGGTAGTTGCAGAAAGGAGAAAATTCGGACCTCAAGGATGGAATAAGATCTATCCATTCAATGTGGGTGATCTGAAGATTAGTGTTTTTGTTCTTTATAATTATCTAGAGAACAACTCAAAGGTCCCTTGGGAAGACCTGAGGTACCTTTTGGTGAAATTATGTACGGGGACATATTACTGATGATTGGGACAGACGCTTGTGTATTTCTTACTTAGAAGAACTATTACAACCTGATTTGGTCGATGGGGAGTTACACCTTGCTCCTGGGTTTGCCGCACCACCAAATACAGATTACGTTGGGTACCATGCCTATATTGATGAACAAATGCCATCTGAAAGCCCGAATCTATATGGGTTGCACCCAAATGCAGAAATTGGATTCCTAACCACAACAGCTGAGAATTTGTTCAGAACTGTTTTCGAAATGCAACCTAGAGATGCAGGATCTTCCGGAGGAGCAACAGTTACACGAGAAGATAAGGTCAAAGCAATGATTGATGAAATGTTGGAGAAATTACCAGAAGATTTCAACATGGCGGAAATTATGGGTAAGGTGGAGGAACGTACCCCGTATGTGATTGTGGCCTTCCAAGAGTGTGAACGTATGAATTATCTTACTGGAGAGATCAAAAGGTCACTCAAAGAGTTGGATTTGGGTCTTAAAGGAGAATTGACCATCACATCAGATATGGAAGACTTGGAAAATGCTCTATTTCTGGATCAGGTACCACCAGTTTGGTCTGCTAGGGCTTACCCGTCATTACATGGTCTTACAACGTGGTTTATTGATCTATTGTTAAGGATCCGCGAGTTGGAAACGTGGTCGACCGATTTTGTGGTAAAGTATAAAAAACTAGGCCTACGTAGAATGAATTGAGGTGTCTAGGGCCTAGGTTTATCTCAAATCGCTGTCATTTGTTCACAGCTTCCTGCATCCGTCTGGCTGGGCGGATTCTTTAATCCGCAATCGTTACTAACGGCGATTATGCAAAGCACCGCGCGTAAGAACGAGCTCCCGTTGGACAAGATGTGCCTGCAGTGCGACGTCACCAAAAAGCAGAAGGAAGATTTCACGTAAGTGCCAATCAATTACCCTCTGCTTCCGGTCGTGTATCAAGCATGAGCATTCGAAACGTTAAAAAATTACTTCGCATTCGTTCTCGGTGACTTTCGCTTTCAAAATGTAAATTCTCGCTGTTCCCCTAGGAGTGCGCCCAGGGATGGGGCCTACGTACACGGGTTCTTCATGGAGGGAGCTCGATGGGACGCACAGGCGGGGATTATAATGGATTCGCGCCTCAAGGAGCTGTTTCCGGCACTGCCGGTTATCAATATTCGCGCAATCACGCAGGACAAGCAGGAATTGCGTAACATGTACGAATGTCCCGTTTACAAGACCCGAACAAGAGGACCCACTTACGTGTGGACATTTAATTTGAAAACGAAGGATAAGCCTTCAAAGTGGACGCTCGCTGGCGTTGCACTTTTATTGCAAACTTAAATATACCTATTATATTTTATGTTCAAGCCTAGCAAAGTATAATATTTACCTGCAAAATCCACGAAAAAACTATGTAAACACACGAAACACTGATAGTAACCTGATTGTTTTATCTCTGACAAAACATGGTTTGACCGTTACAAGGTGGAACAGAAAAGTAACGGTAAAAGGTACATGCCACGACATCTATACGCACGTTTATAAAACATGCACTTAACTAAATTCAAATTTTAACAATTTAAACACTTAAAACATTAATAATCCTGTTATAAACTTATATCAAGAACAAATTATAGTAACAAATAAATGTTTATTGCTTAAAACACTCAAAAATTTGTCTTTTATTTGATTAAATTTACAAATTGCGCTCTTTCCATTCATTCCTTTTCTTCTTCTATGTTTTTTGTAGTTTTTTTCATTGTATTACCATGAAATCCTTTAGAATAGAGTACTTTAACCTGCAATATGCTTTGTTTCGCAATTCCAGCAAAAACTTGGCAAGCATTCAAAATATTTATTATCGATCAGCGTTCTTGCAGTTTCTGCGCGCTCTAACCTCATCGCATGTGCTAAATCTACCGAATCTCACGCAGAATAATTGCAGAATCTCAACAAAATGATCTACCAAAGCAACTTAGTATTTAATAAATAATCAACCAAAGATAATGCGTGAATTGCTCTATAAGTTCACCGCAACATTCCAGTGTATCACATTGATATGAATTTATTACAATAAACAACTGCTATATAGGCTGCAAAATCTCAAATTTACAACTGAATAAAAATGGCCAGGATTTATTGGCGGTTCTATAGACTGCCCAAATTATTGTAGTAAGTATATAATACAGTTTTCTACAGTTTTGAACTAATATTGTGCTATTTTCATTCATAGCAACTACATAAAATGTTTCTTCCATCGATTGAAGTACACTGTGAGGTCTTTGACTCACAACCACTTCATGGACAACAGTTATGCAGCAGATGTTTGTATGGAACCTCTATTTTGGTTTGTTGATAATTCTACTTATGCAATTGGGCCAGTAAGTGATCAAATTTGATATTATTCACAATTTTCAAAAGGCAATTTTGTATTTGTTGCAGTTTTTTGTGATTGCAGTGGTTGTGCTGACTGCATCTGTTGTGTTCATTGCTTACTGGCTGGGTCTTCCCTACTGGTGGCATAGAAATTCGTTGGTCTGTGTGTTTCTAGTCATATTTGGTAACTGGCTGCTTTTGAATGTCTCATTTCATTATTATATGGCTGTTACAACTCATCCAGGCTATCCTCCACAAGTAAGTGATGGTAAAACTTATTGTTATTGATACAAATGTATAAAACTTTTAAGGGAGAGCTTATTACTGAAGCTGTGAGTATTTGTAAGAAGTGCATTTCGCCAAAACCTCCGCGGACGCATCATTGTTCAGTGTGCAATAGGTGTATACTCAAGATGGATCATCATTGTCGTATCCTTTCGGAAAAACTTACTTTTACATTGTATTTGTTAAATAGTTTTATTCATAATTATGATTAGTAGGTCTTCCTTAACTTAAAAATATCAGCTTGGTTGAATAATTGTGTAGGGTACCGCAATCACCGCTACTTCTACCTGTACATGGCGTATATGATAGCTGGTGTGTCATTTATCATCATTTTTGGCGCAGAACTTGCGTATCAAGAAATATGGCTCACTCCAGAACTTCCAGACCCAGTCTTGGAAGGACACCCAGTTAAATTAAACAAAACCGGAGCGATAATAATGATGGTACTCGAAATAGGTCCATCCAGTTGAATAAAAATTTATAATTTTTATTTTTATTGTCTTCAGACTGAAGCTTATTATCAATCCGGAGTTACTGCAGAACCTGAAGTGGAACACGAAGTATCCCCCATGGAGATGTGGCGAAGACGCGCTATAATCTATATGGCTTTAATTAATACCGGTGTATTATTCGCGTTAGGCGGTTTGTTAGCGTGGCACAGCCGTCTTGCGTCAAAAGGTGAGACCAGTATAGAAGCTAACATTAACAAAGCCGAAACAACAAGACTAGCCGAACGCGGACGCATTTATATAAATCCGTACAATTTTGGCAGTCGCAAAAACTGGCGACTCTTCTTAGGCCTTGTAAAAGGTCGAACATGGTGGAGGCATGTCTTGCTTCCATCTGCTCATGACCCCATCGGGGACGGCCTTACATGGCACACAGTTAACGACGATGTCTTTCCGGACGAATGGCCCTAAATCTAGGCGCAGTACTTTAAAACATTCCAAAAATTATACCCAAGCAACTAGATTCTATGTTACCACCTGTTTCCATGTGGGACATGAGAAGGTGGGTACAATTTCAGGTCTTAACGAGTTTAAAATGAAAATCAAATGCTAGTGATACATACTCTTATATATTCGATATATTCAGGAACTTATATTTGAAGAGAGTTAAATTGAAGCGAATTGAATAAATGCACATCGGGTAGATTACCAGATGTTCTCCACAATCCAATCTGTATAAGATGACACCCTCGTATAAATACTGCTCTGCCCACCACATCCGATACCAATGGATGTTACTCCAATGACGTAGTAGATGCATTGGTTATACTGTTGGGACACCATGAGAGGACCACCTGAATCACCCTGTGAAAAACAACAGAGAATTTTATAAAAGGTAGGTTGATGTTTTTATAATATTTACTTGGCAAGTATCGCGTCCACCCGGTTGATAACCAGCGCATAACATTTCCTTCCTAACTCCATCTTTCAAAGTGTTTCTGAATCGGAAGTCACATACCTCATTGGAGTAGATATGAAGTCCTACCTTCAACAGTTTATCACTGGTGGGTCCCACTAAAATAATCACATAGATATGCGGTGTTTATGATATATGATTATTATAAACTTACTTGCTTCCATGGTGCCCCACCCTGCAGCGATAACATTTGATGAGTCATTCGTGTCATCAGTGTATAAACACGCAGGACGTACGTCCTTGCTGATGCGTACGTTTCTATCAAGTTTAAACAGACCTATATCATGATATTTCCTGAGGTGTTTATAACCTGGATGCCTGATTACTTCTACAATATCGAATTCTTGAAGGTGTCGGCTGTTTCCTTCCAGGTAGATTGAACCCAGTCGCACTTTCAAAGCAGTACCGCTGTGAACATATTTAGGGGTGAAAATGAACCCCGAAATTAATCTATATGATATTCTTACAATGAACGGTGATATAAACAATGCGCCGCGGTGAGGACATAACGTTCACTTATCAAAGACCCACCACATAACCAGCTGTACCCTCCTTCGGTATTATTATACCCGATGGCGGCCTTTGAATAAACACAAATATTAGATTTAATGGAATTGGATGTATTTGCATATTTTGGTCATACCATGTGTGGAAATTCTCCATCGCGTGCAGGTTGACCACCAACAATGAGTTGTTCACCGCCTTGGTCACAAACAGGCAGTTTTAGTATCTGGGGTTTCCCACCAGCGACCAATGGCAATAATTCAAAGTTTTTATTTAGCGGAGCTGTGTATTCCTTGCATTCTTAAAGAAAATCTTAAATATATTTTGAAATAATAACTTGCAATAACTTACTTGATGCCGCCAATTGTTTATTTCGCAGACTCTTAGTATTTTCTGATTCCATGATTCATAAAACAAAAAGTTTAATTGTTTGAAGGTCAAATCGTTTATAATTATTAATTTCATCTAAAAATCTCATTTTTACCGGTTTTAAAACCTACCTTGAGCCCTTATTTCATTCAGAATTAATACCAATAGAAATATAAACAAAGTGGTTGATAGTTTACACATTGTCACGATATTTGAATGTTTGTGGTGGTAATTAAATACTTTTTTAAGCGGAACGCGATGTTTTTCCCGCAACGTTGTTTGAAACACTGATTTTATTATTCTGATGTATGTAATGGGACCGCAAAAGTTTCTCTTGCAATTACCAGTTTGCGGTTTTACATAAATAGACATGATTAATGAATATTCGTGAGGTCAGTTACAGACACGACAATTATTATCGGCATGATTATATTTTGTTTTAGTAAAAAAATAACAGATTCATATCTACAATACGTATTAAGTTATAGATCTAAGTCGAACATTAAACATTTGCGTATATTTCCGTGTGATGTCTACCAAATTGTGTTGGATATCCAGTCGATAAAAGAAGACACCCTTGTGTAAATAGCGGGAGTGTTGGGTGCAGCGCAATGTCTACCAAATGAGGTTATACCTACAAGATAGAAAACGCATTGATTGTTGTTCTTTGTAATCAAAAGAGGTCCTCCAGAGTCACCCTGAAATGATAATATTGTAATAGTCTTTATTTTGGTTTGACTTTTGGTGTCTTACACTGCAGGTATCCTTTCCTCCCTGCAAATCACCCGCGCATACCATGGAATCAATGATTCCACGTGGTAATCCTTTCGTTCCCATGCGATATGTGTTCTGACAACGTTGATTCGAGAAGATCTTGAGGGTTACCTTCAGTAGTTTATCACTTGCATTCCCACCTTCATATAATTTCAAAGTTAATTTGAGCCGAATTTAATTATTTTGGTTAAATTACCGAATTCAATACGTCCCCAACCTGTTGCAATTGCCGTTGTTGAGGTAATGTCCCTCTCGGCCCATAAACACGCTGGTCTTACACTCGTGGTATACCTTACTGGTCTATCCAGCTTAAACAGTACGATATCGTAGTATTTTTGTGTATGTGTATATTGAGGATGTTTTATAATCCTCTGGATGTCGAAATCTTGTCTGGAGTCGAAGTTTTTAGTGATATCGGTAACACCAAGTCGGATTTTTACTGGTGGTCCACTTAAACATTCAAGGTTATTTATTTATTTATTTATAGAACTGGATTTTTTTGTAAAATAATTACTTACTCTCGTGAACTAGCACAATGTGCTGCAGACAATACGAATTTGTCACTAATCAGGGTACCTCCGCAATTCCAATGGATCTCACCTTCAACGTTTCTAAATCCAATCGCAGCCTATGAGTTTTTCATTATAAATGCGTTTTTCATGCTTCAAAAGCACGTTTTCACTTAGATATCTTTAACGTTTGTTATCAATTGTCTTACCATGTGTGGAAACTCTCCATCGTCGGCGGGTTTACCACCAACTATAAGTGGAACACCCGCGTGATCACATTTCGTAATGTTTATACTCGTTGGTTCAGCGTGGGCGGTCAACGAAATCACTTGGACTTGCTTATTGAGGGAACTACTATATTCTTTACATTCTACAAGAATACCATCAGTATTATGTTGTTTAATAGTATAAGTACAAATATTATTACTTTCAGCGATTAAATCCGCGGTTGATCCTGATCCACCATTATCATCGGGGAAACTAAACACATCCGCGCCATTAGCAAGGTCAACATCAGGAAGGAATTTTCGTTTACTTGAACTTCTCCGCTTTCTAAAAATGCAAATTTACCTGTTAAGTTTGGCATACCTGCAAAATTTCACAGAGATATTTTAGAAACACTAATTGTTTTGTTTTAGATTTTACTAGGATTTGCCCTTAATTACCCCCACCACAATTCACAGGTTCCCATAGCTCGCAACCATGTAATTCTACCGTCGCAACCCTCACCACTTTTTGCGGGTCACCTTTTACTTCTGTCGTTGATCTTTAAATTCATCTCTTCTCTCTTTCGGTTTTTGTTTTTCTTCAGGTATCGTTCAAGAGAGTTTTATTAAAGTTTTACCAACAATAACAGAAAGCAAAACATTTATATATAATTGTTAGGTGTGGCACTTGTGAGGGCAGGTGATAAAAGATAAGCATGAAACAATGAGCACTTGTAATTGTAAAAGAATGTTGAATAGCGTTTATTGAATAAGGCGTCTCTTAATCTGCGTCTGCTGCGCTCTGCTTGTACTTAGCTACTGCACCGGGCGCACGCAGTGCGCCGGTGTTGCGCGGGAAAAATAATGTAATGTATGTTGTGTTGTTGGTTGCCTACGTTACGCATTTCGCTAACACTCGACCGTCCTGACTCTCACTCGTCCTCGAGTGTGTATGCTGCGAAGCGGGCTGGAACCTTTGTGACTCGTGAGCTCTTCCTTACGTTTTTCACCTCGGCAGTGGCGCTTCCACTTGCCGGAACTTCTTCTCCTGCAACGTCGTAATTTGTTCAAAATGGCGGCCCTGGAACCAAAATTGGCTATAAAACGGCGAAAGAAACTAGCCATTCCCAGGAAACGCCGTAGCTGGTGGATATCTGTAGGCGCAGGATACTCCGAGATCGCTCGTAGTTTTGCGGGGCCAGGCTCTATGCCATCGGCACTCAGAATGAACCCCAAATACTCCACACGCTCCTGCATGAAGTAGCATTTTTCGATCCTCAGCGTTAATCCGGCACCTCTCAACGCCATCAGGGTCTTGGTTAACCTGACTCGCATGTCCTTCCAATCACGCGCAGGTATGAGGATGTCGTCAAGGTAGTACATCACCGTGTCATTACGGAGAGGTCCCAAAACCTTTGCATTAGTTTTGAGAAGTACGAGGGGCATTGGTCAAGCCAAATACCATTCTGGTAAACTCACCCGTTTGGTCCGGAGTAATAAAAGCTGTCTTTCTGCGTGCTTCTTCCGACAATGGTACCTGGAGGTAACCATGAGCCAAATCAAGTGTCGTGAAGTACCTTGCATCGCGAATCTGTGTCAGATGTTCATCCATGTCGGGCAGCGGAAATGGCAATGGTTCGGTCTGGTTGTTCAACCGTCGATAGTCGACAACCATTCGGTACTCCCCAGTCTTCTTCTTCACCAGCAGTACAGGGCTGGCGTATGGTGAGGTCGTGTCGGTGACTAGACCTGCATCTCTGTATTCGTTGATGATGGTGTTGAGCGCCTCGCGCTCATCGGCACTACATCTGTAAGGCTTCTGGCGCACGGGTTGACTGCCCGGCACCTCGGTGATGTCCATTTGTAGGACCGTTGTGCATCCTAACTCGGAGGAATCGATCGCAATGGTATCGCGGAACTCGTTGAGGAGGCCATGCAGCTCGTTCACTGTGTCCGTATCCAAATTGTCGTCCACGTTGATGACCTCGAGTGGAATGGGTTGCTGGCGGGGCTCAGCTTGCTCCAAATTCAGTACCTCGCCCCGAAACAGACTCGTGTTCTGAGATACATGAGTGGGCTCAACCGCCCAATTGATCAGTGGAAAAGCATGCGTTTCCGTACCTGAGACAACCTCTACCAGGTTTACGGAACGTGGTGGAATGTTCGCTTCCGTCGTCACTCGATTTGACGCGCGCTTCTTCGCCTCGACTTCCAAAGCAGAGAACGGATCATCACTACGGTACGTAAATATCAGGTCATCATCAATGCGCATGTAGACGATAGACGGGTTCTCGGTGAATGGTCGACCGATGATGGCGTCCACGCTCTGAACGTCGTCCGGAACGATGCTAAAGACTATTTCTGAGAGAACCACACCATCGATGGCAACATCCGCCGTGACAAATCCGGGAGATTTGACAACATGGTTTGCGGGACCAAATGCCTTCAGCAAGGTCTCCTTGCGCTGAATGGTAAAGCCTGCGGCGATGGCTTGCGACGCCTTCAGGGTGCACTCCGAACTTCCTGGATCAATCAAGCTCTGGAACGCCATTCCGTTGCATGTGATTGGCTTCAAGTATTTGAGCACACCATCATTGTCTTGCGAAGTAATGATCTTTACTTGTCCATTACTCTTTGCGGCTGTCTCCGCTGGACGGGTTTCGGGCTTGGATAGTCCGCGTGGTTTTGGTGGGATAGGGCAATCTCTGGCGAGGTGTCCCTCCTTGTTGCAGTTGAAGCATTTCATGACTCGACTTGTAGTCGGCTGTGGCGGTGCTGGGGTTGCGGACCGCCCTACTTCTGATGGTTTCTTCATGGGCGCACCATAGAAATCCATCACACGTGGTGCATGGGTTGATTGACTCCTGGGAGAAGGAAACAAGCGCTCCTCACGAGCCTTGTGCACACGCAAATAATTCAGCAAGTCATGGTACAGGCTGTTGGTGTCGGCGTGACGTTGTGCCATCATGGCTGTGCACAGCTGCTTATCATACAACCCAATAAGCAGTTGTTCCTTCTTCTCCTCCAGGCTCAATTCCAACCCTGCACATAAATGAAGTTTGTTGTAAAAGTAATCAGTAATATCAAGGTCTTTGGATTGTACATAACTTTCCATCCGCTTCCAACGAGTAGCAAAACTGTCTTGTTGGATGAAGGTGTTGGTGAAGGCGGCTTCAAAATCGACTAACGTGTGCACGCCCTGCAGATCCTGGAACCATACGGCGGGTCCTCCAGCGAGATGCGTTCGCACAACCTCTAGCGCGTACGCGTCGTTCCACTGATGTAGTTGGCATTGGCGGCGTAGCGATGCCAACCACTCTGAGGCACTCGTCTTCGCGTCGAACGTCGTAAGTCCGGACTGTGCACCCGGTGCACTATGGTAGGTGGTGGCCGGTGGCGATGGGCGCTGCGCCATTGCCATCGACTGCATTAACGTATTGAACATTTGCATCACGCCGGCCAGGGTGGCGGCGTCCGTGCCAGGTTGTGGTGGCGTCGGTTGTTGCGACGCACCAGCTTCGTTTCCATCATCGCCCATCGTGGATGTAGAACGTCTTTCGGCTTCTCGGGGATACTCGCGCGAATCGTCGTTGGCCGGGACGTTGGCCGTTACTCGTGCGTTCCGTTGTGCCCCCTTCGGCACGTGTTCTAACCTCCAAGATTTCCGTTGGCGCGGAAAAAAAACTAGGCTGCCTCGCGCAGGATGCTCTCAATACTGCTCAAGTCTCACGTCTTACCTGTTCATCCCACTTCTGAGATGTTAGGTGTGGCACTTGTGAGGGCAGGTGATAAAAGATAAGCATGAAACAATGAGCACTTGTAATTGTAAAAGAATGTTGAATAGCGTTTATTGAATAAGGCGTCTCTTAATCTGCGTCTGCTGCGCTCTGCTTGTACTTAGCTACTGCACCGGGCGCACGCAGTGCGCCGGTGTTGCGCGGGAAAAATAATGTAATGTATGTTGTGTTGTTGGTTGCCTACGTTACGCATTTCGCTAACATAATTATAAATTATTTTGATGGTACCTTCACAACAAACAATAGGTGTCCTTCCTTGAAATCCACAAATAGTAGGCTTAATACCAACTTCTGCTTGTTTCTTAGCCTGTGGACACACCGTTGACAATTTGCACACACCCGGCGCACCAGTGTATTGAAACGTGCAGAAATTTCCAACTGTGAATTCCGATTAACAATTTACAATTGAAATGAGTACTTAAGAGACAATTGAATGCCAAACACATAATTTACATACCTTGTGTTTGTACTTTCCCAAGTTGTAAAATTACTAAGAAAGTAATAAATATTCTCCAGGGTACCTTCAGTGCCATTTTGAATGTCAACAAATTTGGCACAGTTCCAGATTAAATATCACACGCTTAAAGCACTGCGGTTTTGAAAGTTACTAACATTGAAACAACCTTTTGACCGCACTTTACTTGTGTTTTTTTTTCTGCTGAATTGCACTGGTTTCTATTGCGTCGTGTTTGCTACCTTGGTCGGCGATTTAATGATTACTCGTAAGTTGCGACCACAAGAACAAAACTGGACGTACCTTCAATTCGTGGAAATCCGCATCACAAATTGTAGTCTACGAGTATACTTAATGTCTATTTATGACTGACTAGCTTTCGTGTATTTATTGATTATATCGAGGTGGTAATTGCTTTAATCACTTGTTGATGGTATTTACTCGTGTAATTTGATGGTGGGGCAAATTTCGGAAGTGTCCATCCACGCGTACACCCGCTCACGTAAACTTGCACTGATTGATTGTTTAGCGGCCAGCGACGCAGTGCGTTCGGAGTGTTTGTCATTTCCCCTGACGCCGATCGCAACAGGTGAACACCTATGAACTCAATTACTTAAGTACAATTCGCATTTATCGATCGTGCGACGCGCGACCAAAACCGGTCGGCCGTCAAAGTTGCGCGCACGACAACATCAACAATGCGGTTGTCTCTGTGCCGGCAATTAATCGTAATTAATTGGTCTATGAATAAGGTACCAATATGTAAACGATTATCCTTTAATGCGCAGCATGATTGGTTTTATTCCAAAGTGAGAATTCTCGAGCGCTTCGAACAATTTCTGTGGTCGCTTAGCTGTCGATATTAAAATCATTTAGATAAACAAACTTGTGGTTTGTGGATACTTGGAAATTCCGAATGACATGTCAAATAAATGTGTAATACACATATTACTCACTTAAAATGTTAAGGAGACAAATAAAATGGATTTTAATTTATTTGTGTACTTTAAATTTACAATAAATTTTAAGCCAACAATAAAAGACGAGTTCATTTGCATAATCTGCGATTTTATGAATAAATATTAGCATGTTATGGTTATGGTAATGGGATAAATGTGTTGTGAGTTATGGCGTTGAGACGAATGTCAAAGACAAGGACCTTTTGTGCGCATCAGGCGCAAAATGCAAGTCGTGCAAAACCCACGTAAATTTATTAGGTTGTGATTCATACAGAACAGAAAAAAAACTCTTTGTCACCAGAACAACATCCATAAACTATAAGTAAATATTATAATAAGAAATCTATATCCGGTATCGATAAATATTTTAACACAACGGTGTTTTAAATTTCCCCTAATTAAGTCTGGAATATTCATGATAACTTCGCCTCTGTCAATCTACAAGCATACTGATCGGTTTATGGTTTTCCCATTGAGGAAGTTCTGAACCTACGTACTCGTACGTACGTAAGTGACTTAAGTGTGTTTATACTGATGAATATCGCGCTCGTGGAATTTTGACTTGTAGTACAAGTTTTTGCCCACACCAATGAATAAGCGGCCAGTGGAGGCTCATCCAAAGGCTAGTCTGACCAATCTCGACGACAATAGTGTATAAATATTTCGTTGAAGCATCGCGCGCTCAGAAACTCACAACACTCGACGCGCAAACACCGCAAACAAACAACGCATATATTCTGTATCGTGTTCTCTTGTTTTTCCACTGTATTTGTTTACGAGTCGACTTTGAAAGTGAACGGAAATAATTACCAGGAACTAATTATTCATTAATTTAAAAATATACACAATGCTGGTAAGTTTCATAGCTTAAAATATAAATGAACATCATAGTAAATATAATAACATTTTAACCATTGTAAATTACAATATTGTGACTTTGAAGAAATTATTTATTTATTGCTATCTGCTGAGGTTAAAATGTTATCGAGGTCGTCACCATTTTGTGGGAATTACTTTATGTTTTGTATGTAGTTGTTGGTATTGACGATAACAGTGGCGTGCGCAATGGCACAGCGTCCCATGTACGCCGGCAGTGGCCCAATCGGTCGCCCTGAATTAGCCAATCGTTTTCGTGATCCTGCCGCAGAGACATCCACCACAGCTCCTGGTTTAAGTAATCGTCTTGGTGAGGATTCCACCCCCCACCTAACTTACCAGTTGATGCTTTGGGTGATGAAGAGTTGGTAAACCGACTTAATCAATGGCCCAGGGAACATAGACCATTCTGGTTGCTCAATTCTGCTGCCATCGAAGAACAGAGGAATCAAAATGTGAACAGATTAGTACAACAAGCTCAAGCCCAACAGAATCAACAAAATCAACAAGCTCAAGGTCAACAACCCTTAGAATCCAGGGAAGTAACTTTGATCAACAATCCACCGATGATCAAGTTGCTTCCCTACCTATTAGGCCCACTGGTCAAAGACCAACTTTTTGGTCCCGTGGTAATTGATTCCTGTTGATTTGGAAGAAATAAAGACTTTGTGTTAGCGTATGTTTTTATAATACGCTATTTTCTATTGGTGGAATAAACGCTTCTTTTGGGTGTTATTTTTAAAATTAAATTTATTTATTTTACATAATATGATACAGAGTATGTGTGGCTTTGCGCAAGCGACAATGCAATATGAAAACGTAAATACATCGTAGTATATGTCGTAAATAAACGAATAAATAAACAAAACCAACGCGACGATACATAATCGTATGGCCGATAATAAACAATGAAAAGATGGCTCAAGCACTTTCACACTAAAAATTAAATCTATCTTTTCATACCGATAGCGGTTTCGATAATTTAGAATTACATATAATTTATAAATTACAAATATACGCTCCTATTATTTCCGTCAACCCACACGTTTGGTATCAATTGTTGTGAAATTAGAGTACAACATGCAAACGAATATCTAGAATCCTAAAGATGGTAAATTGTTGAGGATGCTGGCAGGATTCTGTATATTCATCGTCATGGGCTTTAGTCTCCTAACAATTGATGCAGTTTTTACATAAAATGGTAAAATTTAGGAGCGATGCGTTGAACGTGCGGTGTTTGCGTAACAAATATAAGAATTTAGTTAGATTAGAAGTTCCTTATCTACTGCTCGCCTTGCGGGACGACATTGAGCGAGAAGGCGGCGAGTGTTTCGCTCTTTTTGCCAATCGCCTTCGCTTGATACTGGCCGATGTCGTTCGAGTCGCATTTGATGATCTTGAGCGTGTATCGTTTACCCTCTTGTGTGAATCCGTACTTGGAGACACTCTCGCGGATGGGTTTGCCGTCCTTCAGCCAGTTGATCTGCAATGGTTCATCTTCGGTCTCGGCGATGAACGTGCCGGTCTCGCCCTCGGCGAGCGTGGCGGAGATCGGGAATGTTTTGAACACGGGCGACTTGGGCTGCTCGTCGGGCACCAGCACGTTGAGGGTGCAACTGCTGAACGTCTCGCCGGCGTCGTTGAACGCCTCGCAGGTGTACGCGCCGGAGTCCTCCGGGAAGATCTCGGCGATGCGCAGTTTGTAAATGTTCGCCTCGTTGGTGTACTCGAAGTCTTTGCTGGGTTTGATCTCTTTGTTGTTGTGCAGCCAGATTACGTCGAATTTGTCACTGCCGATGATTCTGCAGGAGAGCTCTACCGGTTCACCGTCCTTCACGAATGCTGATTGCAAATGGCTGACGATTCTGGGAGGCTTGTCGTCTGATTTCTTCTTACCATTTACAATACTACCCATGGCTACATTAAAAAATTTAAACAAAAACATCAACTTCTACTTAAAAAAATAAATAAAATAAAACTTACGTTTGACTGTGAGCTTGCAGAAGGTCTCTGTTGATCCAATTGAATTAGTAGCTTTGCATACATATTCACCTTCATCTTCAGGATATACTTCATTAATAGTCAGGGTGCAAATGCCATTTTTGTATTTCAAGTCCATGACCTCAGAGGAACTCAAGGGTTTCTTATTTTTAGACCATGTTACTTGTGGTTCTGGGTCACCCTTAACATGACAGATCAATGTCAGTTGTTCGCCATCACCTACAGTGGTATTTTTCAGTTCCTTGGAAAATCTAGGTGTGCACATGGACGCATCATCAGGAGGTAATGCTAATTCTTTAGTTGAGTTTCTTGATCTATTTGGACTACCTGTGCCTGTGGAGTCTAATCTACCTCCGTATCTCTTCGGTGACCTATCATTAATATTTAAACTGGAGGATGATGATGATAGATTCAAACTAGTTGGTCTCGCTGTGGGTTGTGGTGCGGGTGTGATATTTTTCCTAATGGTGACTGGAATTGGTGCTGGTTTAATGGGTTGTTCAATATATTTACGATCGCCGGAATGCAAGATCTTCTGTGCGATTTGGCTTTGTTCCGCTGTACCAGATTCACCTTCAACGATCACCATGCAACTTGTCTCATCCTGGCCATGTTTGTTGGATGCTACGCAGCTATATCTTCCGGAATCTGATGGACGACAACCAACGATTTCCATTGTGATGACACCATCAGAGGTTGACATCGAATATTCATATTTGCTGAGTTCGCGTTTGTCTTTGTACCATTTGACTGTCGGGAAGGGTTTACCAGCCAGACAGCAGAGGAGTTTGCAGGTGTCTTTCTCTTGCATAACACGAGGACGTAACAGGAAGGTGAAGCTAGGTGCGCATTCTTGTTCTTCTTGCCAGTAGGTGTATGGTAGTGGTTCACGACGGCGGACAGGTTGTGCTTCGGGTTTGTATTCAGCTGTGACAGTTGGAAGTGGTTGGACATTGAGGAAGACTACCTCCTCCTTAGAACCATAGTGGTTATCGGCTCTGATGATGTATTCTCCACGGTCTTCCAACTTGGCGCGATTGATAATAAAGTAGTAATCATCTCCAACGTAGCGTTTCATGTATTTCACGCTCTGCCTAAGTTCACAACTGTTGTGGTACCAGCTAAGGGTAGGTGTAGCAATACCCACAACTCTGCAATAGAACGTGACACTTTGTCCTTCATAACAGAATGCGCTTTGAGGTCTAATAACAAATCTAGGTGCTGCTTGTCGTCGATCAAACATTGAATCATATATCTTGTACTTCTCCATGAGTAATTTACGTAGCGAGGAATAGTTCGACAGTCTTCCAATTGGCAGCGAGAAATCGTTCCAGTTTTCATACCTGGCGCGGATCTTATCACGCAGTTTCAAGTAGCGGTTCTGTTCGATCACCTTTGTTCTATGGCTGTGATCTCCAGTCAACCAGGCGTGCATTAGGCATTCTTCCGCGGTCATGCGCTTCTCCTTGCTCTTGATAAGAAGTTTACGGATGAAGTCTTTACCTTCTTCAGAGACATTTGCGAAAGATTCTTCATCAAAGTCCCAGTCGCATGCCTTTACATTCTTAAGGGTCTCAATGTCATTTTCACCTGCGAAAGGTGAGAGACCACTGAGGAGGACATAGGAAAGAACACCCACGGCCCACATGTCAGTGAAGAAACCAACTGGTTCACGCTCAACGATCTCAGGAGCAGCAAACTCAGCGGTACCAGTGGAAATTTTAACCACCTCATTAGGATCTAGTTTAGTGGCAAGACCAAAGTCAATTACCTTGATATTAGTGCCCTTGCGTGTCTGGCACATAATGTTCTCTGGTTTGATGTCCAAGTGGATAATGTTCTTCTCGTGCATGTGTTTGATGGCTTCGCAGATTTGGCGCATGTAGGCAATGACTTCCGCCTCGGACATTTGGTAACCTTCAGCTGTGATGCGTTCGAAAAGTTCACCTCCGCTCAAGAATTCGTAAATTAAGACCATTTCATCATCGTCTTCAAAAGCGTCATGAAGATTGATCAATTTGTTGTGGTGTAATTGATTCATGATGTCAATTTCTTTACGAATGAGTTCTTTCTCCATGGCGTGGGTAACAGGGATAAATTTGGCAGCGAAAATGTTACCAGTCTTGCGTTCTCTGCACCTGTGCACGACCCCGAAGGCACCTGTGCCGATTTCTTCCAGAATATCATAATCTTCATATACGCTTCTGGTCTTGATCTCAACAGGTTGAGGAACGTATTTGGAATAGATGTCAAAGACATATTGGTCGTAATCCTTGACAGGTTCCTTGTGAGATTCACGGATCTTCTTACCATTGGCATCTACTTCGACCTTCCTCTTCTCAACCTTCTTCTTGCCAGAGTCCTTCATGGTTACTAGGGTACTGATGTCTGATGGCGCAGAACGGCCGTAGATGTTTTCAGCGTATACTCTGAATTCGTACTGGTGACCAGGTGACAATCCACTGATAGCCATTGAATTGATGCGGGTGTTGCCCACTCTCAACCACGTTTGCAGTTGATGTTCACGTTTCTCAACCAGGTAGTTGGTGATATTGCTACCGCCATCCCAAAGTGGTGGCTTCCAGTTGAGTGCAAGGGAATCAAATCCAACGTTATCGCAAGTTGGGAATCGTGGTGGGTCTGGCCTATCGCTGATCTGGATCTTGATAATGGCAGAGTCTTGACCCATATCATTCTCAGCTGTGATTCTGTATGGACCGCTGTCGAGTTTACTGCCATCGCGAATGGTAAGAATAGCATGACGGTCCTTGACCTCCACGTGGTAATGACCACCAGATTCAATAGTCTCACCCTCGCGGATCCAGCTGATGCGTGGACGTGGATGACCAGTGAATGGAATCTTGATGACGACATTTTCACCTTTGTCGAAGTAGGCAGTGTCACGGAATCTGGGTGGAACGTTGAGTTTCGGTGGAGTCATGATGATCAATTCAGCGCGGGTAGATTTCACACCACCCTTATTAATAGCTCTGCAAACGTATTCATCGGCATCTTCACCAAAGACATCGTTGATGGTGAGGTGATAATTGTCACCTTCAGAGTAGATGTTGTATCTGGAACCACTGGTAATTTCACGGGCGCCTTTGTACCATGTGATGGTTGGTTTTGGGCTACCGGTAATGGTGCATTCGAATTTGGCATTATGGTTCTGAATGCAATTAGCGTTCTTAAGAGGCTTGACAATTTCTGGTGGAGTAGCACCCATTGGGTCAACGATTTTAACAGACAATGAGTTGGTGGATGGTTCAGAAAGACCAGCGATATTTTGAGCAAACACGCGGAATTCATACTGGCGACCTTCAATGAGGTTGGAGATGTTGAGAATGGTCGGCAAGCAAATAGCAACATTGACGCGTTGCCAAGTGTTGCTGCCCACCTCACGTTTGTCGATCCAGTATCCTTGGATGCGAGCACCACCGTCAGATTCTGGTCGGGTCCATTCCAAGTTGACGAAGTCACCACCGATTTGAGTGACGTTTGGAATGCCGGGTGGTGATGGTGGGTCGAATGGTGCTTTAGCCTTGATCGGGTTAGTACCCTCGCATGCTGGTCCCATACCGTTATCATTTACAGCCATAACTCTGAAGAGATATTCTTGTCCTTCAGTCAAACCTTGCACCATGAATGAAGTGTCCTTGCAAGAGGACGAAATTGTGATCCAGTGGGTCAAAGAAACATCTTTACGTTCCACGACATAGTGGGTAATGCGAAGACCACCATCGTAAGTAGGTGGTTTCCATGTGAGAGTGCAAGTGTGTTTAGTGATATCAGCAACGTCCAAATTGATTGGTGGACCAGGAAGACCAGTAATGTATACAGTGAAGTTACCAGAAACAGAACCACTGTCATTCTTGATGGTTGCGGTGTAATTTCCAGCGTCATCTTTGCGGATACCACGAATGTAAACAATGATGTATTCATCAAAGATGGTAAATTTAATGTGTTCAGATTCATCAATCTTCTTGCCGCCCTTCGTAAGAGTAAACTCAATGGGTTGGTCACCAGAGTAGTAAATCTTGATCTTGGTGTTATCATTCTCAGGCAGGTACAACTCGGTAGGAATGCGGTTGATAACAGGTGGAGCTAAACAGAAATTTAAATTAAGAACCTAATAAAATACGAAAAAGGTCAAAATACTTACATCCAATCTTGACACGGGCGTTAGTTGTGACTGAGCCCATAGCATTGCTGGCCTCACAGGTGTAATCTCCTTCATCAAGAGCCAAAGCATCGATAATATGCAATAGGGCAACACTACCCTTGGTTTCGTATCTGTATCTTCCTGATAAGGTCAATTCACGTCCATTGCGCAACCACCTGTAGGTCGCTGGTGGTTTGCCGCTTGCTTCGCATTCCAAGGTAACAGTCCTGCCAAGTGGCACGACGGTGTTACCCAATGGACGAATCCATTCTGGTTTCTCACCTCCAAGTACTTCGCATACTTTGACTGGGGTAGAGCATGCGCTAGGTTCACTCTTACCAGCTGCGTTGACAGCAAAGATGCGGAATTCATAATCGTTGCGTTCAATGAGATTGATAGCAGTGTAGTTAGTATCGGTGACATTGTACTCATTACACTTGTTCCAAATTGGACTACCGATTTCTCTCTTTTCGATGATGTACCCGGTAATTCTGGAACCACCATCGTTTGCGGGTATTTCCCAGGTGAGGTCAACGTAGCTCTTGCCAACCTTGACCACTTTAGGTGCACCTGGTGGAGATGGCACGTTGAATTTACCCTTGAGCTTGAATCTGGTGGAGGATGAAGATGGTTTGCTAAAACCAGCAGCGTTCTTAGCCTTTACACGGAATTCGTATTCGTGACCAGTGATCATGTTGTACAGATCGAAGTGTGTTTGAGGAATGAGATAATCAGCAGCTGGAGTCCAGTTGGTCTCAGCCACATCGCGGTATTCCAGACGATAACCTTGAATTCGGGAGCCACCATCGTTTCCGGGGCGTTCCCAGATAAGATGGATAGTGCTTGAATCCCAGTCGCTGACACGTGGCGCACCTGGTGCGTCTGGCACAGTGAATGGATATTTGGCAGTGATAGGTTCATCCAGTTCGAGGGGTTCACTGATACCATATTGATTTTCAGCACGGATACGGAAGCTGTAGCGTTTGTTGGGTTCCAGTCCCATAACGTCATAGTGGGTGTTGCGGACAAAGCTACTAGCCTTAACCCAGATTCCAGAAGGTTCATATTTCTCAACAATATAGTTGGTAATCGGGGAGCCGCCATCGTCCAATGGTGGCCTCCAGGCAAGAGAACAGTTATCTGGTGTGATATCTGAGACATCCAATGGTCCTTGAGGTTTGCCAGGTTTGTCGACAACAAGAACTCTGCAAGAGCCAGAATCGTATCCAACACTGTTGGTAAGCTTGATAGTATAGCTTCCACTGTCGGAACGCTTGGCTTTGTTGTTAATGAACACAGATTGGATATCAGTAGTTTCGAATTTGATACGATGGTCCTGAATAACTTCATCGTTGTTGATGGTCCAGTTTTCTCTGGGTCTTGGAGAAGCAGTGAATGGTACAGTGATTTTAAATTCTTCACCGGCAATGACAACCATGTCTCTGATACTAAGATCAGAAGTGATCTTAGGAGCAGATGGTGGAGCTCTGCAGACAATGATATCAGAAGGTGGACTCCATGGACCTTGTCCAGCAGCATTCATAGCAGCGACACGGAATTCATACTCGTGGTTCTCAATCAAGTTGATCACCTTATGAGTAGTATCAGGGACCAATGCGTGAGAGGCCTTGGTCCATTTATCTTCAGTGGTCAACCTCTTTTCAATGACGTATCCAGTAATTGGAGAACCGCCATCATGTCGTGGTTTGTTCCATGTGATCGTAATGGAATCTTCGGTGGTTTCCACACCACGAGGAGAGCCTGGAGCTCCGGGAACATCGAATGGATGTCTGGCCCTGATGGGTTCGGCAGTGACAGCTGGATCGGATTGACCATACTTGTTTTCAGCAATGACACGGAATTCGTATTCTTTGCCGATGGTCAAGTTGCGCACGCGAATGAAGGGTACAGTAACATAACTGCTGATCTTGGTCCATGTTTGAGACCTAGCTTCCTTCCTCTCAACAATGTAGTTGGTGATTGGAGATCCACCATTGTCCTTTGGTGGCTGCCAGTATAACGTCAATTGGTCACCGGCGAATTCATCAGCACGCAGGTTCTCAGGTTTACCAGGACGGTCCAATACACGTACATTAAGGGTAGCGGTGTCGAAACCTGAGGGGTTCTTCAACTGCAACCTGTACTGACCAGCATCGTTTCTGTTGGCGTTCTTTACAATGATGCTAGCATAATCGTCGGTAAGTGTAGGATGTACACGGGTATCAGTTTCATCCAGAATCTTATCATTGGCAAACCAGGAAGCAACTGGTTTGGGGAAACCAACATATGGTACGTGAATGTTGAAATCTTCACCGGCTCTGACAGTAATGTCACGAATACCGCTCAAATCGATGCATGGTTTGTTTGCTTGTTCCTCAATAAGGATCATTGGTGTTGGTTTGCTTGGCTCAGATGGGCCTACGTCGTTAACAGCAATAACACGGAATTGGTATTCATCTCCTTCCTTAAGCTTAGGCACAGTGTAGACCAGTTCCTTAATAGGTACAGAATTGCAGTCAGACCAGTCAGCAGCATCCTTCTTGCGTTGTTGAAGAATGTATCCCTTGATTTTAGATCCGCCATCGTTACGTGGTGGACGCCAAGATAGTGTGACACTGTCCTTGGTGATGCGGTCCGGTTTGGGTGGTTCCGGAGCATCGGGCTTGACTGTGGTAAAAGTGTTAGCACATGCGAATCAATTAAAATAAAATGGTACTTACATCTTTGGTGACCGGCGATGATGGGTTCAGTTGGTCTGCTCGGCTCACCAGGTCCAGCTTCATTGACGGCAACCACCCTAAATTCGTATTTGTTACCTTCGCGCAGGTCCTGCACGGTGTAGCTGGTATTAGGTGTTGGGTAATGGTTGACCCTGACCCATTCACCACCACGCTCACGCTTCTCGATGTAGTAACCGGAGATAGGCTTGCCACCGGTGGAGGTTGGTGGGTTCCACTTGAGCGAGCAGCTGGACGGCGTGTAGCCGACGACTTGCGGCTGGCTTGGTGGACCTGGTGGATCAAACGGACTCTTAGCAACAACGGGTTTACCTTCGAGTGGTTCCGAAACTCCGTAGATGTTTTCAGCGCGCACGCGCACGACATATTTTTTGCCCTCGGTAAGACCGCGAACGGTGAAGTTGGTCTTTGGACAGAAACCGGGGCACGGGCGCCAGCAGTCCATTCCGAACTCGCTGACCTCGATGATGTAGTTGGTGATTTCACCACCGCCATCATCATCTGGAGGATTCCACGAGACGGACACAGTTTCCTGGGTTGTTTCGGTGTATTGTAGTGGACCCTTGGGCATGCCAGGTTTATCCACAACAATGACCTCGATATCGGCAGAGTCTTTGCCATATTCATTGCTAGCAGTGACGGTGTATTTGCCAGAATCATCCCTGTTGGATGATTCTACGCGGAGGCAGGTGTGTTCGCTGTTGGTTTGCGTCTAACAAAAACATAAAATATAGTAATGGGTTTTTCAATAATTGAAGAATAGGTAAACTTACAGATACTCTGTTTGATTCGGGAATAACAATGTTGTTCTTTTTCCATTCGACCTTCGGGATTGGAGCACCTGAAAGTGGAATGTCGACGCGAATGGGTTCACCGGCGCGCACCTTAATCTTGCGGCCGATGATGCCATCCAGCCAAAGCTTGGGTTTCTCTTTCATCGGTTTGGCAATCATTGCGTTCGATGTGTCGCTTGGTTTGCCTGGGCCTGCGGCATTAACCGCAGTTACTCTGTATTCGTATTCGTGTCCTTCTTGCACCCTATCGTCATAGTATTCCTGGTGGCGGCTGGGTTCTTTGTTAAGTTTCACCCAGCGTCCGGTAGCACGATCACGTCTCTCGATATCGTAGCCAATGATGGGAGATCCACCATTGCTGATTGGTGAAGACCATTTGATTTTGATATGGTCTTTGTCACTATCGACCAATTCTGGTTTGCCAGGTTTACCGGGAACGTCGTATTGGTTCTTGGCAACGACGGGTTTGTCAGTTTGCAATGGATCTGAACGACCTTGCAAGTTCTCAGCAAGTACGCGGAATTCATATTTGGTGCCTTCAAGGAGACGTGGTACCACAGAGTGGGTGTTCTTAGGGTTAACATAGTTAACAGCTGGTACCCAACCACCACCATGAGTCAAATCACGTTTCTCAATAACATATCCACTGTAAAATAATAAAACATGTCAAACATGAAGAAAACAGAACATTTTCAGATAACATACGTAATTTCACTTCCACCGTTATCCTTTGGTGGTTTCCACGACAGGGTGACACTTTGAGCTGTAATTTCTTCGTATTCCAATGGTCCTTCGGGAGGCGCAGGGCGATCTATAACCACAATCATTATAAAACCAATTTTCTACTTTGTTATTCTAAATATACCTAATACGATAACTTGGAAGGATCCTTCATCAGTTCCTGAAGAATTCTTCAGCATTAAATGATATAATCCGCTGTCAGAGCGCTTGGCATTGACAGCGTGAATGACAGTATGATGACCAATGGCCGTGACGGTGGTACGTTCATCGGCGGTCAATGGTTTATGATTAGATGACCATGTGACTTCAGGTGTTGGTTCACCAATGAAGTCAATGTCAATGTGCAGGATAAGACCAGCCTTGATACGAATATCATTAAGAGGTGTTTTAATCTTTGGTGCCACTGTAAAAAGGAAGCAATTAATATAATTTTTGGGATTAGAGTAAAGAATAACATACAGTATCTGGCCTTGCACAAGACCATATCGCTTGGTTCGGATGGTTCGCTGTTACCAGCGTTGTTCGTTGCGATAACACGGAATTCATATTCTTGTCCTTCGATAAGATCAGGTACTCTGGCATCAGTTTTGCCAGCTGGGACGGTTGCAGCCTGGTTCCAGTATGGGCTGCCCTTTTCTTTCTTCTGGATGATGTAGCCAGTAATCGGGGAACCGCCATCGTTCTTTGGCGCGGCCCATTCCAGATCCACGTGGTTTTTGTCCCAGTCGACAACATTGGGTTTACCAGGCGCATCGGGTTCATCACTTTCGTTTTTAGCGATAAAGCTGCGTGGCAATTCAAGAGGCAAAGATTCGCCAACGGCATTCACAGCCTTGACGCGGACATAATATTCTTTGCGGTGTACCAATCTGGTGATGTCATGATGAGTGATAGTAGACATACCAGCATCGGACCAGATACCACGTGACACGTCCATTTTTTCAACAACATAGTGCAAAATTGGAGAGCCACCATCGTCCAATGGGACCTTCCAGCTGGCTCTGCATCCTTCTTTGGTGATTCTGCTGATTTCCAATGGTGGTTGTGGTGGACTAGGTTTGTCAATAACGAGAACCTGAGCAGATGCGCTGAAGGAGCCAAGGTTATTGGTGAGGGTTAACGTGTAAGTACCAGTGTCAGTTCTGGCAGAGAATGGAATCTCGAAGGTGCATTTAGATGTTGATACATACATATCAACACGTTCACTAGCTTGAATTTCTTTACCGTTGCATACCCATTGGGCTTTAGGTTTAGGTGAGGCTTCAATAGGCAGATCCCATGCAATGCGGTTACCCGCCTTGACAACAAGATCTTCCAAGAGCGATTTGTTGAAGGTAGGCGCTTGGAATCTAGGCTTAGCAATAACAGGAAGTGAGCATTCACTTGGTTCACTAGGACCACCTTTGTTGACGGCAATAATTCTGAATTCATATTCTTCTCCCTCAGTGAGATTGGGAGCTGTACCTTTAGTTTGATTTCCGGGTACTTCAGCAGCCTTTTCCCAGCTGCCATGTTTAGGACGTTTTTCAATGATGTATTTATCAATAGGAGCACCACCGTCTCTCTTTGGTGCGGTCCACTCCAGGTCAACATGATCCTTATCCCAGTCAGTAGCGACGGGTTGACCTGGTTTGTCTGGTCTTGTATACGGATCCTTAACAGTAATACTCTCACTGGTGGTCAGTGGCAATGATTCACCTTGCTTGTTAACAGCTACAACACGGAATTTGTAGTCGTGACCTTCAGCAAGGTTATCAACACGCATGTAAGGACTGACAGATTCGCCAGCTGGTAACCAACGACCTGTCTCCAGATCTTGCTTTTCAACAGCATAATGAGTGATTTCTGAGCCACCATCGTCCTTTGGTGGACGCCATTTGAGTGTAACAGAGGACTTAGTGACCTCATCACCTCTCAACGGGCCTTCTGGTGGTGAAGGAATATCAAGGACAGTAACTTTGACAGTGTGAGTGTCTTTGCCATTAATGTTCTTTGCAGTGAGTTGGTATGGACCACTGTCGATACGTTTGGCATCAGTAATGCGCAAATGCGCCATGTAATCTTCATTGGTGACCTTGATACGATCGGATGGGACAAGAACGGTGCCCTTAACTTCCCATTCTTTGGTTGGTGGTGGTTCACCGATGACAGGTACGTTGAATTCGAAGGTTTGACCAGCGCGAATCTTGATATCCACGAAGACATTCCTGTCAATCTTGGGTGCAACTGTAAAAATTTTAAATATTGGTAATTGGTAATTATTGAACAAATTTTCATTGACTTACGATTCTTGGGACGAGCAACATGGACCTTGGACGCGTCGCTAGGCTCACTTGGTCCTCCCTTGTTCACGGCACGAATACGGAATTCGTATGGTGTACCCTCAATCAAATCATTAACCTTTCCAGTGGTAACATCACCTTCAACATCAGCGCACTTCTCCCAGTTGGGATTGAATTTGTCACGCTTCTCAATAACGTATCCCGTAATGGGAGATCCACCATCAGATTCTGGTCTGTCCCATTTAAGTTCCACGAAATCTCTATCGTAATCAATGATATCAGGCGTGCCTGGTTTGCTTGGCTGGTCGTAGGGGTTCTTAGCAAGGATTGCTTGAGCGGTGGTCAGTGGTTCAGATTTACCTTGTCTATTCACGGCACATACTCTAAACTTGTATTTCTTTCCAGGTTGTAAACCATCGACTTCCAAGTTGGTAACTGGGCCGTCAGTTTCACCAGCTGGTACCCATCTACCGGTAGCTTCATCCATCTTTTCAACCACGTATTTCTCAACGGGTTGACCACCATCGTCAGAAGGTGGACGCCAAGCAAGTTTGCAACCCTTGGCATGAACATCGGATACTTGTAGAGGACCATTTGGTGGGCTAGGTTTATCCAAAACGGTAACAGTAACATCAGCAATATCTTTGCCGTTAACGTTCTCAGCAGTAATGGTGTAGGTGCCCGATTCGGACCTTCTTGCGTTGGTAACCTTCAATTTTGTGATGTACTCGCCATGTTGCACTTTGGTGCGGCTGTCGTTCTTAACTTCTCTGCCACTTAGAATCCATTTAGTTGTAGGCATGGGTTCACCAGAAACCTTAACGTCAAAGTTAAAGTTTTGACCGGCCTTGATGCGGATTTCGATAAGGTTGGTTCTATCGATCTTTGGTGCCAAGTTACGGGGCTTAGCAATGATGGTTGGTGTTTCATTGCTAGCATCACCAGGTCCGGCAGCATTTACAGCACGAACTCGGAATTGATAACCTTGACCCTCGATTAAATCAGGTACAGTGGCTTTGCATTGATCTCCAGGCACTTCAAGCGCTTTTTCCCATTCTCCAAATTTGTCCTTCTTTTCAACAATGTAGGCAGTGATTGGAGAACCACCATCTGTTGCAGGTGGGGTCCAGGCAAGGTCAACATGATCTTTGTCCCAGTCGGTGGCCTTGAGATGTCCAGGCGCTCCGGGTTCATCGAATGGATTCTTGGCGATGATAGATTCCGCTGCCTCGAGGGGTTTAGATTCACCTTCGGCGTTAACAGCAGCGACACGGAATTTATATTCATGACCAGGGGTAAGTCCGGTAACTTCCATGCCAGGTTCAGTTGATCTACCGGCAGGTACCCAGGTACCAGTTTCTGGGTCCATCTTCTCTACCTGGTAATATTCGATCGGAGTGCCACCATCGTCCTTTGGACGCTTCCACTTCAACTTGCAACCATTCTTATTAACGTCAGAAATGGCAAGTGGACCTTCTGGTGGTGTAGGCTTGTCGGTAACAGTGACTGTGACAGTATGCGTGTCCTTTCCAGAGGAGTTAGAAGCAGTAACATTGTATTCGCCAGAATCTTCACGTCTTGCTGGACGAATAACCAACTTAGTGTTGTAGTCTACGTTGGTGATATCAATACGTTTATCATTGCTCATCTTAGATCCTTGGAATCTCCATTCCACATTAGGTGCAGGTTCACCAATAATATTGGCGTCGTATTTCAATGCGGAACCAGCAGAAATGGTAATATCATGCAAGTAACGCCTATCAATGCGTGGAGCCAAGAATCTTGGTTTAGCAATGAAGTTCTTGCTGGGTTCTGATGCTTCGCTGGGGCCAGCTTTGTTCAACGCAATGACCCTGAATTGATATTCGTTTCCTTCAATTAGGCCATTGACAATACCAGTTGGGTTGGGGCCAGTGGTTTCCACTGCCTTCTCCCACATCGGGCTGTATTTGTCTTTCTTTTCGATGATGTAACCAGTAATTGGTGATCCTCCATCGGATGGAGGTTCGGTCCACTTAAGTTCGCAATGCTGGGCTGACCAGTCAACTGGTTCAGGTGCTCCGGGTTTGCTTGGAACACTGAATGGATCTCTGGCAATAATGCTACCCAAGGTTTCAAGAGGTTCAGATTCTCCTTCTTTGTTAACAGCTTTCACACGGAACTTATATTCATGACCAGGAATTAATCCATCAACCTTCAACTCGGGATTATTACCCAAAGTCTTACCAGCTGGCAACCACATTCCAGATTCTGGATCGAACTTCTCAACGATGTAACCTTCAATTGGTTCACCTCCATCGTCTTTGGGTTTCTTCCATTTGAGAGTGCAGCCATCCTTGTGGATGTCTGAAACTTCCAATGGGCCTTCTGGTTTGCCTGGTTTGGAGATAATGTTGATTTCCACTTCAGCGGTATCTGAACCATATTTATTGGTGGCCTGAATTTTATAAACTCCAGTATCTTTCCTTTCGGGTGTGTCGTTGAAGAATTTGGAGTTATAAGGTTTGTCTTCGATGCGCACCCGCGGGGACGCAATAGATTTGTTTTCTAAAGTCCACGCGACCATCGGAGCGGGCTCGCCGGTAATCTTGACATCGATGTAAATGGGTTCGCCTTCTTTCACATGAATAGTGCGCAAGTTCTTTCTATCAATCTTAGGAGCCACTGTAAATTAAATACGTAAAATAGTAGTATTTGTTTTTAAAATGGGTATAGAATTAAACTTACGTCTTCTTGGCTTCGTAATAACGGATTTAGATGCGCCACTAGGTTCACCTGGACCGGCAGCATTGACTGCACGTACACGGAATTCATATTCAACTCCTTCGTCCAGGTTTTCAGCGGTACCCTTGGTGTCGTTAGGGCCGGTTTCACCAGCCTTTTGCCATTTGGTCGAGCCTTTCTCGCGCTTCTCGATGATATAACCAGTGATTGGAGACCCACCATCGCTTGCTGGTGGGGTCCATCTAAGGTCAACGTGGTCTTTGTCCCAGTCGGTGACTTCGGGTACGCCAGGTGCACCAGGTTCATCTGAAATTCAAATAAATAATAACAAAATTATCTTCATCGCAATTTAAGGACTTTTAACGTACCAAATGGATTCTTAGCAATTATGCTCTTGTCAGCTTCAAGTGGTTCAGACTCGCCTTCAGAGTTAACAGCAGCCACTCTGAATTTATACTCCTTGCCAGGTTCGAGATTGTTAAGTTCAAGCTTGGGTTCTTTAGCCCTGCCAGCAGATACCCATCGTCCAGTTTCTGGATCCAACTTTTCGACTTGATAGTATTCAACTGGAACACCACCATCGTCTAGTGGTGGGTTCCATTTGAGAGTGCAACCCTCCTTGTGAATGTCGCTGATCTTAAGAGGGCCTTCTGGTTTGCTTGGTTTGTCAAGGACCTTTAATTCAATGGTGGCTTCATCTTTACCACACTGGTTTTCAGCCTTCAGCAACAAAGTACCACTGTGGGCACGTGTTGCAGCTGCAATGACAAACTTGGTCTTATAGTCTTCGATATCAATTGTGATGTCGTCACGTTTCTCAATACGTGCTTTGTTAATAAACCAAGTCTTGCTTGGCACTGGTTCACCAGAAACCTTGACATCCAGACGTACTTGTTGACCAGCCTTAACAGTAAGATCTCTCATTGTGCTACGGTCAATCTTTGGAGCAACGTATCTGTCCTTGGCAGTGATGGTATCAGAAGCAGCTGATGGTTTAGATTCTCCACCTTTATTAACAGCCTTCACACGGAATTGATACTTTTGTCCTTCAATTAAATCAGGTACTTTGGCTTCGGTCTTGTTTCCGGGTACTTCCAACACCTTGATCCATTTGTTACCAGCCGGATCCTTCTTTTCAACGATGTATCCAGTAATTGGAGCACCACCATCTTCTTTAGGTGGAGCCCATTTAAGATCAGCGTGGTTACGGCTCCAATCTTTGACGTCAGGTTTACCAGGAGCTTCGGGAGCTTTGAATGGATTCTTGGCAGTGGTGGGTACATCAGTAACCAGAGGTTCTGATTCTCCCTCAGAGTTGATTGCTTTTACACGGAATTGGTAGTCTTTACCTTCAGTCAAACCAGAAACATCAGCCTCGGGTGTTTTGGTGGTGGTAACTGGTACCCAGCGACCGGTCTCAACATCTTGACGTTCAACGACATATCCTTGAATTGGTTCACCACCATCATCTTCTGGTGGTTCCCATTTGAGTTTGCAACCTTCAGCGGTAACGTCAGATACTTTAAGTGGACCTTTAGGTTTGGACGGTTTGCTCAAGACTTGGATCTCCACTTCGACAGTATCAACACCACTGTCGTTCTTAGCAGTAACAATGTACATGCCAGTATCGGCACGTTTACATTTTTGAAGAATGAAGCAAGTGTGGTAATCTTCATTTTCAATCTTAAGACGATCGTTACTCCTAAGGGTTTGTTCTTTCAAAGTCCAAGTGACGACAGGGGCGGGTTCACCAGTAACGTCAGCCTCCATCCGCAGCATTTGACCAACGCGGACAACCTTCTTTTGGAGATTCTTGCGGTCGATTCTTGGAGCCACTATAGAATTCAAATAAATAATGAGTACCACAAATATTTTGTTAAAAATGGCTCCAGGAAAACATGAAACATAAAAAGACAAAACACTTACAGAATCTGGGTTTAGCAATAACAGGTTTAGACGGATCACTAGGTTCACTAGGGCCTGCTTTATTAACAGCAACAATACGGAACTCGTATTCGTGTCCCTCTTCAACAGTTTCGACACGACCGGTATTCCTGTCACCGGAAACGACAGCGGCATCAACCCAGCCACGACCAGCTTTGTCGTGCATTTGAATAATGTATTTTTCAATGGGTGCGCCGCCATCGCTAGATGGTGGTTTCCAGGCCAATTCGACAAAGTCCTTGTCCCAATCTTTAAGATCAGGCCTTCCAGGTTTACCAGGTTCGTCGAATGGATTCTTAGCAATGATGGATTTTTCGGTTTCTAATGGTTCAGATTCTCCTTCTTTGTTAACAGCCTTTACGCGGAACTTGTATGGTTTGCCTTCTTGAAGACCTGTGATATTAGCCTCTGGTTCTGAACTCTTTCCGCAAGGAATCCAAGCACCTGTATTGGGATCTAACTTTTCGATTTCATAATAATCGATTGGAGTGCCACCATCGTCTTCCGGCTTCTTCCACTTCAACTTGCAGCCGTGTTTGGTTACATCAGACACGTCCAATGGACCCTTAGGTTTACCAGGTTTACCGAGGACAGAGATATCAATTTCGGCGGTGTCTTCACCTACTTCGTTCTTTGCGACAATTGTGTATTTGCCGCTTTGGGCACGTTTGGCCTTCATGACAAAGAATTTAGTGTTGTAATCAACGTTGTCAATACGAATGATTTCATCGCTGACCATTTCTTTGCCGTCCTTAAACCAAGTGACCTTTGGTGGAGGTTCACCAGCAATATTAACGTCCAAGTGAATAGAAAGACCGCTCTTGATGGTCAGTGCATTGAGGTTGGTACGATCGATCAATGGTTTCACTGAAATAAACATTAAGTTAAACCAAAGTTAATTAGAAAAGTAAATTAAACCTACGGTATCTGGCCTTGGCTGTATGCCAGTTGGTCTGTTCAGATGGTTCAGAAGGACCTGCTTTGTTAACTGCCCTTACGCGGAATTTATATTGATTGCCTTCTTCCAAACGTGGTACACTACCAGTGCATGTGGGACCAACTTCAGCGACTTTAACAAACTGTCCCACGAATTTATCCATGGCTTCAATGATGTATCCGGTGATTGGTGCACCACCATCGCGCACGGGTTTCTCCCACTTGAGCTTAACGGAATGCTCATCCCAGTCGATAATTTCGGGAAGACCAGGTGGAGCTGGTATATCGAAGGGATTCTTGGCAGTAATAGCGCTGTCAGTTTCAAGAGGTTCAGATTCACCCTCTTCGTTAACAGCCTTGACTCTGAAATGGTACTTTTTGTTGGGTTCTAGACCAGTAATTTCATGATCGAGTTTATCGGCATCAACAAAACCAGCAGGGATCCAGCGACCACTTCCGGCTTCCTGTTTTTCAATAGTGTAGCCTGTGATGGGCAAACCACCATCGTCTTTGGGTTTGTTCCATTTGACCCTGCAACCTTCCTTGTGGACATCGTATACGTCCAAAGGACCTTCTGGTTTGCCAGGTTTGTCGAGGATGATCACTTCAACTGGAGCTTCATCAAAACCGGAATCGTTTTCGGCTTTGATGGTGTAGGTACCAGTATCTTTACGAGTGGTATCACTAAGAGTGAATTTGGTGTTATAATCCTCATTTTCGATCTTGGTACGTGGGGTGTTTTCCAAGACCTTATTAGCAAAGCTCCAGGTGATGGTTGGTGGAGGTTCACCCTTGACATCGACGTCGTACTTGACCAATTGGCCAGCGCGGACTTTGATGGTGTGCAGTTTCTCGCGATTGATCATTGGTCTCAAGTGGCGAGCCTTAGCAACATGTTGCTTGGTTGGTTCAGAAGGTTCACCATTACCTGCTTTGTTCATGGCACGTACACGGAATTGATAGGTATTACCTTCCTTCAAACCAGGTACTGTGCAATCACAATCAGTACTGAAGGAAGTATGGATCTCATCCCAGGAGGAAGAGAACTTTTCTTTCTTTTCTATAACATAACCAGTGATAGGGGCACCGCCATTGCTCTTGGGTGCGGTCCATTTAAGATCCACACGGTCGGCATCCCAATCGACAATTTCCGGAGTTCCGGGTTTGCCAGGGACATCGAAGGGATTCTTGGCAATGATGGGTTTGTCAGTGACCAAAGGTTCAGATTCTCCCTCGTCGTTTACAGCCTTGACGCGGAATTCGTACTCGTGTCCTTCAGACAGACCCTTGACGTCCATTTCGGTGTCATTGGTTCGACCAACTGGAACCCATCGGTTGGTAGATTTGTCAAGTTTTTCAACAACATAGCCGGTGACGGGTTTGCCACCATCGTCCTCTGGTTTCTCCCATTTGAGTTTACAGCCTTGTTTGGTGACATCGGCAACTTTAAGTGGACCCTTAGGTTTACCAGGCGCAGCTATAATTTAATACATAAATTAATTACGATCTTAACTCCTGAAAATTAAAACTTACAAAGAATGGTGACTTCTACTTCAGCTTCATCAGAACCATGTTCATTGACAGCCTTAATTTTGTAGGTACCGGTGTTTTTCCTGATTGAGTTAGTAATTGTGATTTTAGTGTTATAGTCAACGTTAACAATCTCAACATTTCCCTCAGACAGAACTTCTTTGTCGTTTTGGAACCATGTGATGGTTGGTGGTGGTTCACCTCGGACATCCACGTCGTATTTGACAACCTTACCAGCGCGTACGATAATTGGTTTAAGATTGGTGCGGTCAATCCTTGGTTTAACTGCAAGCAAATAAATATTATTTTTACGTTACTTTCAATGAAGTTAAAATATCTTACGAGATCTGTGCTTGATGATCTGCATGTTGGAAGCATCTGATGGTGTACCAAGACCAGCTTTGTTGACAGGAATAATCCTGAATTGATATTCACCCCTTTCTTTGAGGTCTTCAATTCTAGCATCCAGCTGGTCTCCGGGTACTTCACCAGCCTTCTCCCAATCTGGCTTATATTTATCTTTCTTTTCAATGATGTACTTCTCAATTGGTGCTCCGCCATCGCTCTTTGGTTTGGTCCACTTAAGATTAACACCTTTGTTATCGTAATCGGTGATTTCTGGTGTTCCAGGTTTACCAGCTGTTTCGAATGGATTCTTTGCTACTGTGCTCAGATCAGTCACCAGTGGTTCAGAGTCTCCTTCATCATTGACGGCGGTTACCCTGAATTTGTATTCTGATCCTTCATTAAGACCTGTCACTTCAAATTCAAGTTTTTCAGGAGAAAGTCCAGTTTTGTCGATGGGGACACGTCCACAGCGTACCCACTTGCCAGTTGCCAAATCCATCTTTTCGATTTCATATTCTTTGATTGGTACACCACCATCATCATCTGGTTTCTTCCAGCCGACCTTGCATTTGGTTGCGGTGACATCACTCACCTCCAACGGGCCTTTAGGTTTACCAGGTTTACCCAGGACTGTCAACTCTACAGTAACTTCGTCCTTTCCGTTCTTGTTCTCAGCAATCAAAGTATATTTGCCAGTATCCTTACGAAGGGCATTGGTCAAGATATAGTCGGTATGATAATCGACGTTTTCGATCTTGATACGATCACTATTTGAAAGGGGAATATCATCGCGCCACACCCACCTGACAGTCGGTGGAGGTTCACCGGAAATGTCAACAGACCACTTGTGTGTGCGACCCGCTTTGATGGTAACAGACTTGAACATTTCACGATCGATACGGGGTTTGACTGTAACACAAAAACAACACAAACATTTAACAAACAAACATTGGTCAACAATGGACAATACAACATACGGTTCTTGTGTTTGCAGACGTGATTATCGGTAGGTTCTGATGGTTGACCAGGTCCGGCTTTGTTATGTGCACGCACCCTGAACTGGTAAATCATTTTCTCCTTAAGTTCTTCTACCTTTCCTTCTGGTTCTGGTCCAGGAGTAGTTGCAACCTCAATCCAGTCTGGGCTGAATTTATCTTTCATTTCAATGGTGTAATGAGTAATTGCACGACCACCATCACTCTCGGGTTTGGCCCACTTGAGCGTGACACTCTTGTTGTCATAATCGATAATTTCTGGTTTGCCAGGCATTCCAGGTTCATCGTAGGGGTTCTTGGCAGTGATGGCTTCATCAGTTTCGAGTGGTTCAGACTCGCCTTCCTTGTTTTTGGCCCTGACACGGAACTTGTACTTCTTTTTGGGTGTCAATCCCTTGAAGGTGAATTTATCTTCGTTGGGTCCGACCTCACCGGCTGGAATCCAACGACCCGTATCCATATCTAATCTTTCCAGCACATAACCAGTCAACTCAGTACCACCACAGTCTTCAGGTCGTTGCCATTTGACTGTGACATGGTCAGCACGAACCTCTTCAACTTTGAGTGGACCTTTAGGTGGTGATGGTTTGTCAAGGACAATAACATCAGCACTGCCTTCAACAGTGCCAGAACTATTGTGCAATCTGAGGATATATTTTCCACTGTCGGCCCGGGTTACCCTCCTAACAGTAATGACAGTATTACGTTCATATTTATCGATGGTAATTCTTTCCTCAGCGTCCTGTTTGAGTTCTTTCTTCTCCAACAACCATGTGACTTCTGGTTCTGGTTCGCCGCCATATTTGATGTCGTATTTAATAACTTGACCCTTCTTAACAATAATAGGTTTAAGATCATCTCCAATGATGAAGGGTTTGACAAAGCGGCTCTTAGCGATGATAGGTTTAGTCGCGTCACTGGGTTCACCAGGACCTGCTTTGTTTACTGCACGAACACGGAATTCATACTGTTGACCTTCCTTCAAACCAGGAACGGTACCAGTAAATTGATCTCCAGGTACCTCAATACCTTTACTCCACTCTTGGCCGAATTTCTCTTTAAATTCAATGATGTAAGATGTAATGGGAGCACCACCATCATTGTCTGGTTTGTCCCATTTGAGATCTGCATGATCTTTGTCCCAATCAGTAAGATCAACGTTCTTAGGTTTGCTGGGTTCATCCCAGGGATCTTTAGCAAGTACATTCTTGCCGAAGGTCGCAGGTTCACCAGCGCCCAGTTTGTTGACCGCGCGGATTCTGAATTTGTATGTTTTCTTGGGAATGAGACCTTCCACTTTGTGGACGAGCTCACTTCCAGCTTTTACTTCACCCACATTGTCCCAACCAGCTACAGACACAGACAAAAACACAGGTGAAGACAAAACAAGACATTACAAGACCGACAAGACTACAAAAGGTCTTGACATAATTGACAAAATAATACCTTTAAGGCTGATATCTTGACGTTCTACGATGTAATGAGCAATTGGAGAACCACCATCGTCTTTGGGCTTCTTCCATTTAACTGTGCAGTTATCTTGGAATACCTCGACAACATCAACGTCCTCAGCTGGTCCAGGTGTTTCTTGCATGATGATGTTGACATCCTTGATGTCATCACCTTGCAAGTTGGACAATTTGATTTGGTACTTGCCAGATTGGTCCCTGGAAGGTTTCTTGAACTTGTAGGTCACCTTGTTCTCTCCGATGACAACATCCACTTCTTTGAGGGGCAAGATTTTGCCGTCTTTAATAATCTTGGCTTCGACTGGTGATACTCTGGTACCCTCAACTACAAAATTATTTTTACTAGTTAAAAATCTTAAAAATAGAAAATTTAGATGACATACTTGTGTAAGGTACATCCATGAGGATAACAGAAGCAGCTGGTGCTTCAAATGTAGATGGGAAGTCGATGATCGGCTTGCTTTCGCCCTTTTTGACGGTCAGTTTCATAGATGACTGTAACTTACCAGATTCGCACATGATCTCACCATCATCTTCCATCTCCAATTTATTGAAGAGCAGTTGATGTCTACCACCGCCCAAGTTCTTGATCTCAACTCTTTCGGATGGTACGATTGGTTTGCCATTGAAGGTCCAATCAGCAGGCGCGGTTTTATCTTGAAGTTCAATTTCAAGGATGAGTTTATCACGCTCAATTGCTTCAGTATCCTTAAGTTTCTTGTTGAATCTATTCAGGTAGTTAACAACTATCTCAGCCTCGGTCTTATCGGCGTTACTGACACATGAGTACATGCCTGCGTCAGTGATCTTAGCATCTTTGATGACCAGTTTCCTCTTACGGCCATCTTTAGAGATTACCTTCAGTTTATCTCCGGTAATCTCCTGGTCACCCTTGAACCATTTTACATCACCACCATCATCATCCAACTCACAAAGAAGGGTGATATTTTCTTTTTCGAGGAGTTGTTGAGATTTGAGCACCTTGACGAATTTGTATGGATATTCTGTGATGGTAACCTTTGTAGATGTGATGTTGTTTTCTGTCTGCTTCTCCAATTTACAGTGGTAGTCATCTGTATCTTCGATAAGACTGTTTTTGATTACCAAGGTACATTTACCAGCAAGATCTTTGGAGATGGAATAACGGTCACCATCTTCCAATTTAGTTTCACCCTTGTACCAGCCAATGATGGCCATGTTTGAACTGACATTACATTCCAGAATAGTTTCGTGCTTTGTGTAACCTTCAATCTTCTTTTTCAGATGTTTAGTGAAAGTGTAGATTGGATCTGGTTCAGCTACTTCAAGAAAACCTGTGCTGGAAATACCACCAATTTCGATGGTGTATTTGCCGGTATCCTCCACTTTGGGATTCATGATAACCAGAATGTAGGAATCGTTTTCGTTCTTGAACTTGTACTTGGAACCAGGGAATAATTCCTAAAATATTAGATCGTTTTGTCAAATGTTTTTGAAATGATTTAATGATGAGGTCTTACGTCCTTCCTGAAAAGCCATTTTGGTTTAGCATTAGCCTTGGAGAAGTTGGCCTCGAAGACAACCTTCTTATCCTTGCCTTCCTTTGCGAATTGATCGATAAGCGGTTTCAAGAAAGTTTCCTTTTTCTGTAAACATCGAACACACCTCAATGAGCATCTCTCTGTAAACTATCATGCGTTCAACAACCAAACAACAACAAAATATAATACATGTTCGTATAAAAAATGTTTGTGGTTCTGTATAAGAAAATCAAAAATATCGAAAAAAATATCCAGATGACTGATGAGTGCATCCGAAAAATCTGTAAAAAAATCCAAGAAAAAATCTTTGGTCAAAAAAGTGTATTTGTCGTGGACGACTCCACGTCATGCGAATCCATCGATGCAGACAACATCTATTTCAGGAGTATCACGATCAAGATATTAGCGAGTGCGAGAAGTAAATAAAGCAGGGGAGCATATGCTACAGCGGGGCACATTGACTTTGATTTTTGGGGGGGCCAGGGGACTAAAACAACGTGCAATCATATTTATGGACACATCATTCTCGACACAATGTGTGCGTATGCGACGCAGCGCCCAACCTCCTTTCTTTCGAAATGGTGCAGGACGGGCCAGTCTGGTATTAGTTCAGCTAGTGATGGCCGTCGGGAGGAAACCGGTGTCAACTACAAACAAAAACTACAACTTCAGAGAAGGGGATTTGGGTGGAGAATGAGAAAATGAAATTAACTTGTATCAAAATATTCGTCGTACATTCATTCGTGTTTTGGCATTCACGCAAAATTGTGGCGATTAAGATGTGGTTAGTAATGCGTTTTTGAAACATATAGAAATGTTTAATTAAGTGCCAACTGCAAAATACCGGAAGTCGTCGTTTTTAGAGGATTTCTTCTTCGTTTGTGAATAATTTTAGAAGCGTTTAATTTGCGCGTGCCAAAAATTCACATTGCATCAAAAGAAATTTGAAAAAGAAGCTAAATCTGCAAATAATAAGTGGTGCATATTTATTTATAGCCAAGAAACGAATCGCCCGTGCGTTAGACTTGGTTGATTCTTAGCAAAAAGCTGTTTGTTGCAAGTCAGATTGCCAACCTTTGGATGTTCGGTTATCATCAGGCTCGGCCAATCGTCGCCGTATATTTCGTCCAGAGACAGGCGCCGCTGAATGTTAAAAACGTCCTAGAAAGCAGGACAACCTAAGCGTACTGTACAGAGATTAATCACCATATGAGCGGTGAATGAAAGAAGACGTTAATGAAACGGAGTGATTAGTCAGAAATTTTGTGCTTCTAAATACTTTTTTACGTTTTTAATGTTTTTTCTTTGTTAATATTTATTAATATGGAATGAAGAAATTGAATTGAAAGATGGTTATAATAGAATAGAATAGAATAGAATAGAATAGTATAGAAAAGAGAATGGCGGTGTCAGAGGGCGCGCGCATCGTAAGATGGCGGCTATGACACCAAAGATATAAGGATGAGTCTCCAGGCAGACAGATAAGACACATACGAGTGTAAAGGCGGTAGCAAGCACAAACACGCAAGCGTACATGTATATTTTGGTGGGTTGGGGGGAAGACACTTCTAGATCAAAGATAAAATCACGTCTAAAAGACATCGACGCATGCGACTTTAACCTCGCGTCGTTTGAGTCGCGGCCAATCGGGAATTGCACCGGCCAGGCTGAAATTACGTCGGGCTGAGCCGCACATCTGTGAAATTTCCATTACTTAGTGTCTGGTATTGTGACAAGAGGACTTAGTTAGTCGCGCACGCTCGACTCTCACCTCTCTCAGTTACACCACAATTGTACGGTTCACAACTTCACAAGAAAATAAAAGACGCAACAAGTACAAGTCGAATTATTAATTCGTGGCAACACAAAAAATTAGGACAAAACAAAGTGTTGACAAGGGACAAATTGTGTGCTTCTCTCGCTCGCGCTCGTGCCAGCCCTAAAAAGTTGCTTCAAATAAACCATAAAAAAATCATAGAGGAAATTAAAACAGAAAAAAACACAAGTGTTTAATTCAACACGGAACAAAAATGGCCACAGAGATTAATGAATCATTTGGAGACGCATCATTATATTATTTACGATTTGTTTTTAATTTAATTTAATGATTGCTTTTGGTTTTTAAGTTGCTTTCTTTTTAAATGTGATCTTTTATGAATGGCAAAGTGATATTAATTAGACAAGTCCAATTTGAGGGATGACATGAGGGAGGAGGATTGATTTCTCGTGTCCGGCTTTCGGTTGTCCAACCTTCATCCACGACCAGTGCTCGTTGCCTCCCTTGTCAGCTTTCACCTCAGTGACAATTTTGCCATCCACCATCACACATATATTCTCGCCATCGACGAACCATCCGGACAAGACCATGTGATGGCCTTTTCCTGGCTATAACGGCAAAACTTATGTCAACATTTAACCTTCAACCTGTTTATGTACCGCACCCGCTTGGGGGCAGCTTGGTTTAGAGATTATTTTTAAAATGGCCAGCAATGGGGGTCAAATATCAAAGTGGGTTGTGGGGGCATCAAAAATTGTGCACGGGCAGAGAAATATTGCGATAAACATACTGATGGTGTGAATGTGAGTGTGAATCGGTGTGCAAACCTGACCTGTTCAACTTTCTTCAGAGCTGGTAGGGGCTTCTCGGTCTCCTTGAGATTAACATCAATTTCTTCCTTTTTCTCGGCCCATTTGGCATACTTCCTCTTCTTCAACATGGCACGGAAGTCCATACCACTAGCATCTACACCAAAATTCATAGAATTTAGTTAGGCCCCTAAAAATGGGTCTTGGTAACTTACCGGAAACGAAGAGTACAGTCTCCGCTGAATCTTCACCGTGCACATTAGTAACAACCACTCGGTATTGTCCTTCATCATTAGGTTTAACTTTACGAATACACAAAGTGATAAGATTCTGGTCGCCTTCGGTAATAACCTTGAAGCGACCACCTTCAATGAGCTCAGTGATGCCCTTGTAGAATTTGTAAGTAGGTGCCGGATTGCCCTCAACCTGGACAGTGATGTAGCCGTTCGAATCTAGAGCAGATCCATTAATTAATAGACGTGAAATAGACATTAAAATTAAAAACCGTTCTAATTTGGCGCACCTCCAATGATTTCTACTATGAGGTGGCATATTTATTGACCAATTTGGCCCAAAACGTAATCTTGGTCTAAATTTAACTCTCCCTCGGCTATTTTCTGCATTTCTCGTAATCTAGACCTACCTTCAACGGCCGAATAATTCTCCTCAACGTGTACAATACTAGGAGGTGTGCCAGCAGCACCAGTTGGCTGCAATGGGGTCGAAGCTTTATTGATGAAGTCTTCCATGTCTGCGATACTTGGTCTACGAATGTCGGTACTCTTGCGGCGCTGTTTAAACCAGTCGAATTAGCACACCATCAATTTAGAAAGCGTTTCTCAAATAGTAAACAGTAAATCGACACATATTTTTTTGGTAAGTGTTTTATGTTTCTTTAATTTTTTTTAAATTCTCAGTTGTGGTTAGTGTTTCAAACGGCAGTAGTGAGTACATTTGTCAACATCATCAGCAACCATCTTTGCTGCGGTGCGCTGCAAGCCTGCGTTTTTAATGTTGCGAAGCGAAATTTGTTATGCTGCGTTTTCGGCATCGATGCGTATCGAGTGCGAGATCGCAATTTGTCTTGGCAATGGGTCGGATCTCTGTCAACGCAAAAAATACCACAAGAAAAACACGAAAAACTCGTTTAATTACAAAAATAACGCCCAAAATATACGAGTTATCTAAGTTTCTACGTCAAAAAAACCTGGTTTATTTACTCTTTTCGTAACTAAACTAAACATAAATTGTTGTAAAATTATATTAATCACATTTTTCGCAAGTATGGCACATGTATAATTTTAATCACGTTGCTCTAAAGTAAAAATACTGAAAATCTAGAAAAATAGTTAATCACAGACATATAGAAACGCGCCATTTTGAAATATGGCGACGTTGGAATTTTTACTAGGCTACTATTTTCTGTTTTGTGCCAAATTTGATCTCTAACCTGTTTGTCCGTGCCAGGAACTTGCAATACTCCAGGTCTCTTGATTTTGTTCTTTAACGCAAAGAAATATCACAATATTAAATCGGTTCTAATGCGTTTTCTGATCTAAATCTACACCTATTTTCATCATTATCATCATTAATATTGGTTAATGTATAATCTCGTTTATACGATATATGCTCGATAAAAAAAAACTCCAAAAAATAAAAACGAAGGCCGAATTTGTGTCGCCCACCAACACAAATCTCACCTTGGTATCGAGCATCTCACCCGGACGCAATTTGCCACCCTGCCAAACAGATAAAGAGAAAGATTTAAGTCGCCTCTTCGCTACACGACCGAATCGACCCAATTCGAATTTGTTTTACGCTTCTCTTTCGCCGCTGTGCGCTTTCAGCCAGACGAGCAGCAGTTAAATCGTGTCTTGTCAGCGAGTGTCATTCAAGTGTAAATATGTCGTGCTCATGCGAGAACTGTCATCGTCCAGAATTTCAGGTGTTTATGTTTGTTTGAGTAGTTTAGCGTGTTATGTTTATTGTTTGTTTGGTTCACAAGACAAGCACAATTATTCTCGGACTGAAACACAAAAGTTGTGGAGGCGAGAAAAAGAAGAGACACGATGCTAAGGCAAACGTATCACGAGATGCCAAAGAGACAAGACAGACTGCGACAAATGGTTACCTTTTTCTCATCGACCACCTCTCCGGGACGCAGCTTTCTATTCTCCTATCGGACATACATATCACATCATATGATTAAAAATGCAAAAGAATGATGACTTAAAATACGAGAAAAAGTGCGACCTCCTTGATGGTGATGGTGTAGTTGGTGATGGTAGAGTCTCTGTGCCGGATAGACCTGTGGAAAAGGGTAGGATAAATGGTTACCTCGTCTGTGATGATGATGGAGGCCCGACGGCCCATCTCCTCGGGCGGGATCAGGGAGCCACGGCGGCTGGGTGGTCCGGCCGGCGCGAGCGAAGACTTTCTTGGTTCTGGAGTCTTCTCCTTAACAACAGCGATCTTAGGTGCTTCCGGTGCCTTCACCTGTGGCTTCTTAATTTCCGGCACCGTTGGTTTATCCTAGCACATCACAAACACACAATGAATTTATGATTTCCGACCCTGGTGGTCGAATGTTCAAAGTCCAGTGGAGCAGCGCGCCGATCAAAGGAAAGTCGCCGACTGAGCGAGCGTTTTTTGACGATTTTCAAAGTGCAGTTCAAAGATATGCGCTCGCACCACAAAGTTGGCAAATACCGCATCGCATTAACGTCCGGCTGTCCGGCAATTATAAAATGTTGATTACGATCCGAGTCTAAGAATACTCGACGCGCGACGTTAATTATTGCATTGCGGCATCGCGCGCTTAACTTTTTGGACCAGACTCTCACCTTGACGAGCTTAGTCCTCTCGCGGCCGCCATATTCGTAATCCGCGCCTTTCTCGTACTTTTCAAGCACGGGCCGCTCGTAATCCTCGATCTCTGGCAGTTCATAGCTCTTATCTTTGTCGCTCTTCTTTACGACCTTCTTCTTTTCGACGGTTTCCTTCTTCTCGGTAGTTTTCTAAACATTCACATCACAAATTACATCACTGCCAACCTCAGAGCTTCAGAAACAGAATAGATCCAAGAATATTTACAAAATTAGAAATATTTATAAACTTAGTCCAAGATTACAGATCACAGAGAAGTATCAATAGAAGAAATAAGTCATTTCAAGAAGACAAGTGGAGAAAATGAAGAATTTTAGAGAAGTTTGTAGATTGTAGACATTTTAAGAACGTTTTATGGAAATAAACACGTTGAGAGACTGAGAGAAGATGGAGACGTTGAGAGTTGAGACTTGAGGTTAGGTTACCTTCAGGTCGGGCGAATCGAGCGTAGCCTGTTCGGCTTGCTTCCCGTCTCGCACGACAGGCTTTAATTGTACGTTTAGGAACGAATCAAGTTTGGTCGCTTTTGGCGTTATACGATTCAGCGAATTTCGTTTCTCCGTCGGCTGTGATTGATAATAATGACTTCAGCAACAAGTTATTTAACAAGATACAAGTCCTCTGGCTGTCAAAAAACTACCAAAACAATGCAATCTAGCCGAGAGATAGAAAAAAATTGGGGCACAACTAAGGTACCATAAAAATTGGTCAAGACAAAAAGAGTTTTGATCAAAAAAAGTAAAAAAGTCTCAAAAATATCAAAAAATCACAAAAAGTTTCCGCAAAAATGTGTAATAATGAACATATAAATATTTATAACTTACCAATTTCACTTTCTCGGCAGCCTTCTCCTCGCTCTGCGATTAGATTGATAGACATTGATTGTAGACGCATACAAATGGAATGTACACATTGGTGGATCGCATGTAAATGAAACAAAAATAGATTAGAACACGAAAACGTCTCGCAATAACAGCCTGTAAGTGATCTACAAATAGTTTTACACGTGTTAAACGGCTACGAATATGTTAAAACAGAAACGTGTTCCCATTAGAGAGTAAGTAAGTGCTTTGAGAGTTTTTCGAAGAGCTTTTCAGAAAGTCTTCAATACGAATAAGTGATATATTAGTGCAGAAAAGAAGTGCGTGATATTAAAAGTGTCTACGTCAACGATCAAAGTTGCACATTGATTTTGTTTACCACTGTTAATTCGGGCACGTTGATGGTAGGCACTTCGAGGTCCGGTGTCACCGAGACCTCGACCTCTGGAACCTCTAGTTCCTCAGGATCGGGTACGTACGCCATCGGGTCGTATCGGGCCTTTCGTGGCGTACATTTTGGTTTAAAGAGTGTAAGAGTGGCAGAGAGATAGTAGAAGAGTAGATAGAGTAATATAGAATGGTAGTGAGCGACGATTGCCAATTGGGTTCCCACAATGATTATAGAAAATAGAGAAAATATGTGAGTATGATGTTGGTGATGAGTGCCTGAAAGAGTATGATAATAGATTGTGAACAGTGTATACCTTGGCCAGACTGCCACGTTTTTTCGCGGCAGTCGGTTCCGGTTCTGGTACGATAATTTCTGGTGTTTTAGGCTCTGGTTTTTTCAGCCCCGGCTTGGTCTCGGCTGGTTTGAGTGTTTCCGGTTCTTTTTTTCCTGCCTCGACCTTTGTGGTGGCGAATGTTTTGGCTGGGTCAATGTCATTTGTTGGTGTGGTTGGTGTTTTCTAAATTATCACAAATATTTGTTAATTGTGGATTGAAACCAACAAAAAAGTGGGGTTTGAAAAAAAATTCTACATATATTCCTAAAATGAGTATTTACCGCTTCTGGGGTAGGTTCAAGTTTACCCTTGACCAACTTCTTCTTGTCCTCGACGACCAATTTGCTTTCAGTCTTTGTTTCTTTCTTTTCTTCCTGTTAGACAAGAAATAACACACCACAACGTACAATACAGTAACACCATAACCCTCAAATTTGAATACGACATGACAATGGTTAATGATTTGGTGATGATTTTCAGGTACCTGTTGAACGGAAGATCTACGACTAGCGGTCTTCACTTCGCCATCTTGGATCACCGTCTCCTCGACCTTGATGACTGAACTGCGTCTGGACTCAACCTTGGTTTCGACCTAATTTAGTTTCGCACACGGTTAAAACATATATTTAGTTTGTCGTGGTAGGACAAAACTCACTTTCTGGACAGAACTACGTCTGCTTTCCACCTTCTTCTCGACAGTTTCCTATAATTACAATTACAGACATTTTACAGGACGTCACAATTTCACAGCAGATTATAATCACCTCTTTCTTCTCGACCTTCTTCTTAGCCACTTCTAAGGCTTTCTTTTCTTCTACCTTCTTCAAACAAAACCACAAAATCAGACAAACCAGACGCTACAGTAACAAATACAAGTAAATTTAACGAATAACAAACCTTTTCCTCTTCGATCTTTTTCTTTTCTTCGACCTTCTTGACCTCGGCCTTCTTTTCTTCCACCTTCTTTTCTTCTTCTACCTTTTTCTTCTCCTCTACCTTCTTTTTCTCTTCCTCGACCTTTTTCTTTTCCTCCTCCTTTTTCTTTTCCTCCTCCTTCTTCTTTTCTTCTTCCTTCTTCTTTTCAACCTTCTGTGTTAGTAAGTTGGACAAAACAAGACGTTTACTAAACAGCACATGGACATTACAAAGTTGGTACTAACCTTTTCTTCTTCTTTCTTTTCTTCTTCCTTCTTCTTTTCTTCCTTCTTCTCGGTGACAGTCAAGGTGGCACTAGACTCGTCCTCTCCGAAATCATTCCTGGCAATTACCTTGTAGGTACCCGATTGTGAAATTTTACACTTGCTAATGCTCAATCTCGCTACGGATCCATCAAAAGTGATCTTCACATCAGATGTTTCTCTGATCACCGTAGAATTATGATACCAGATAATCATTACTGAAGTATCCGATACCTTCAGGCTGGAGATGAAATCAGCCGATTTGTTTTCTTCAATTGAAACGTTGGTGAGTTTCGTAAGTTTGGGTTTTCGCCCTTGGGCTTCTCCTCTGGAGGTAGATCTGTCACCTCAACAGTCTGTGAGGTCGCCTCACCCTTCTCATTACGCGCGACCAATTTATATGAGCCTTTGTCTTTTGTCTCCACTTCACAGATCTCCAACTTGACAGCAAACTCACCATCCTTGACCTGCTCAATGAGCACCTTATGTCTGCTGCTTTCCTTTACCGCAGTGGTTTCCTTGAACCACGTGCAGTCGGGCGCAAACTTGCTGAGAACCTTGCACTCCACAATAATGGTCCTCTTCTTTACGATCTTGATTACCTTGGGCTTCTCCTTGATCACCGGGATGATTTCGATGTTCAGAGTGAGATTGGCATTGAGTTCGCCCAAGTTGTTCTTGATGTTACACTTGTACAGACCGGAATCATCCGGATCTGGGTTGTTCAACTCCAGCTTGATGTAATACACGTCCTCGCTGACCTTTTCGAAGGACATCTTGATCTTGCTGGACTCTTTCACTTCCTTACCCTCGCGGTACCAGACGATAGTTGGTTTTGGGTTGGCACGTACCTTGCAGTCCATAACGACCAATTTGCCGTTTTGGTGCGAGGTAATGCGGGGCTTTTCCACAAAGGTGGGACCATCGCCTTCCGGCTCAGGTTCGTTTTCGATGTTCAAATTGAGGTTAGCGTTGGATTCCCCAAATTCGTTTTGTACGTGGCATCTATAAGTGCCACCATCGGGACCTGTAGGATCCTGGAGGAACAAAATTAAAGGTTTAGGGATAACTGTTCATAAAGAAGCTTTGAATTGAAGGTACCTTAATTTCGAGCGATAATTCGTAAACATCTTCTTCCGCGTCCACCATGGTCATCTTAATTCTGGACGATTCTTTCACTACGGTGGTACCTCTGAACCAGGTGACTTCTGGTTTGGGCTTGGCCTTGCACCTGCACTTCATCGTGATCAGCGTGCCCGTTTCGTTTGGAATAATTTTCGGCTTTTCGATGAAGGACGGCGGGAAGCCTGCCGCATTGTCGCCACCTGTAAGAGACCTAAATTAAGCACCAAAGGAAAGGGCTGGTGAAATGGTTAAGGCCATGCTCATGCATTTTCTCTTCACATCGAGACGAGAACGGGCCGTGGGACCTGTGATAATAAACTTGGGGACAACACGAACGACGTTGACGTTGGCGGACTGGGGCACTGTGGGTTGAGCATACCTTGGAAGTTAAGCGATATGTTTGCATTGCTTTCGCCGAAGCTATTGAACGCGTTACAGCGGTAATTTCCACCGTCCTCGCGCGTCGGATTCGAGATTTCGAGCGTGAGCATGTAGTTGTCTTTGCCGACGGCTTTGCGCGACATGCGCACGCGCGAATTATCCGTGATGGCCTTGGCACCCTGGAACCAGGTGATATCCGGCGCAGGGTTTGCCTCCAAGAGGCATTCCATTATCAGGATGTCACCATCCTGTCGAATTGTGGGTTTCTTGGGGAATCTCGGGGCTTTCCCGTCGGGAATTCTATGAACACCATTTAATAATTAATAACCTCCTATAATCATGAAAATTTGAGGTACTTACTTGGGTTTACCATCTCCTTCGAAATTTAGATTGATAGTAGAGGTGCCCGTTCCGCTTTTATTAGTCGCTACAGCACGATATTCGCCCTTATCAGCATTCTCCACTCCATTAATCTCCAACCGTGCGATGTAATACAATGTCTGGTCTTGTTCCAATGTCATGGTGAGACGTCCACCAGCCTTGAGCTCCTTTTTACCGTGGAACCTTTAATCCAACAGTAAATTATAACATTTTGGGAGATTCTTCAAGTTTTCCATATTGCTTACCATTGAATCGTTGGTTTAGGATCTCCGACACACCTGCACTCAAAGGTGATCTTGTTACCATCATCGCTTTGCCTGATGACTGGCCGCTCAGTGAAGGTAGGCTTGATATGATCATCTTCTGGAACTGGTGCCTCATCGCCTGTGCACAAGACGCGAAAATTGCAAACGCCCTTGACGACCATCAGTCGCCACTCGCGCACAAATACAACACACGGATCCGACCGACAACAACCCAACAAAAAAGCTCAGCTTTTAATCAACCCGCGCGCATCGCTCAACGCTATTCTCTATCCGCAAAATAGGGGGTTAAACAAAAGGACACAAAATACAATAGTGCTGAAATAGAACAACGTGTCAACAAAATGCAAGAACATGGCCTTTCTCGTACGTCAATCAGTAAACAAAATGTTTCAAAAGTCAATATGGCTACAATGATGGCTACTACAATGTCGTGATGATGAAAAATATGATGAGTATGATGAAATCTCACAAGTGCACTACTAAATTCTTGCGTGTGTCGTTTTCTTTGTCATTTAGTTGCTGGAGTGTGAATGTGTGTGGTTTGTAAAAGGCTTCACGCGTCACACAAGATTCTCATCTATTTGGCGCAGGGAGGACATGTTTCAGAATTAAGTGGGTTAACCAGAACAGCAACAAATCGCAAAATTAAAAGCTGAGCTAAATTATTAGGCGACGGTTAGTCCATTGTACTGTGCACGAGTGCCGGCCGCCATCTTTCTTAAACACTACCCGGAGGTCGATCACCACCAACCATTAACATCGGTTAAAGAAGCTCCAACTCACAAAGCTTCCGATTAAGGAAAGTCAACAAAAACAACGAACAAAAACAGTGAAAAGAAGAGAAACAAAACAAATAGTTGGATATATGTACAGTTCGTAAAAAGAAAGCGAAGTTTGTACATTACAAAAATACAACTCGTGTCTTTCTGTCGAGGTGAGTGTGACTTAAGTCGGTGTAAAGGGCAGCACTTACTGTCGAAATTCAAGCTGATGGTTGCGTTGCTTTCACCCAACTCGTTCTTTGCCGTAACCTTGTATTTGCCAGCATCCTCAACTGTGACATTTTGAATTTCAAGGGTTGCAAAGTACGAGTGGCCATCTTTGTCTATCCTCAACTGGAATACAAACAAAACGACATCAAATGTTGGGCCTTGACAACTCCAGTAAATCTGGAGTAAACCGGGTCAAGCATAACTCGAATCATGACCTAGTTCTTTCAATCCAGCTGGGTCCCAAAATGGGTCAGCGTAAGTTGTAGGTGGACAAGTGGTCACCCACTTTGTCATCTAATTCAAGAACAAGCTCTGCTACATACTAGATCAAACATTTGTTTATTTGCAAATATTTCCAAGAATTGAGTCATGATTTAAGTCCTGAAACCCATTTCTGGCCACATGTGCGACAAACATACTCTCGAAATACACAAAACGCTTAAATTTCGATATTATATAACGCGGTATTTATAAACCAAAGTGCGCTGCGTTTGCGAGCGCGCGATTTTCGCGAGTTATTGTAATTTCAGCACTCGGGCGATTCAACTCGAGCGAGATGCCATACAGGCGCTAGTCGAGTTGATAAAATAACGGATTACATTACGAGCGCGCCTGGGGCGAGCAGGTGTCGCGTGTGTGCCGCTGATAAAAATAGAAAACGCGCGCGCGCTCGCCACTTGCCAGAATTTAGAATTTCGTGAAAATAGATTTCGATAAATATTTTTTCCAACGCTACTCATCTCCGTGCGTGAAAGCATTACAAAGTTGGCCCAAATTCGTCAACGCATCAATTGTTTTGGCATGTACCTTATGACGTGGCGACTCTTTCACTGGGTTGGCATTGTGGAACCAGTTGACCACCGGTTTCGGATCCGCCTGAATCCGGCATTCGAAGAGCAGGCGCTTGCCGTCCTCCTCCTGCCTGATTGCGGGTTTCTTGGAGAACGTTGGTGCGAGCCCATCGATTTGTCTGAGTGAATAATCCATATTGCAGAATTCGTCATAATTTTACAAGTGGAATGACAGCAGCGTGACATAATTTTTGAAAATTTTCTAAGAATGACTCATGTAACGTGTTTGGGATAAAAAATAATTCAGAGAGAATGCGAAACATGACCCGTGACGCAGGCGTGTTACGTGCATCAACGGATGCCAAAATTTGGCCGTCGGCGTAGGCCGAATTTCGTTTTCCCGCGGGTCACCAGCTTAGCACGCCGCTGTCATTCGCCACCTGTGTGACTAATGCCACTTACTTTTCTCTTGGTTCATCCATTGCTAAAGAAAAACAACAAGAAATCAGAAATTTTACAAAAAAAACGTTGAAAACTTGGATCACAGAATTCAACTTCTAAATGCATATGGAGATATAAATAGGAGACCTACTTTTACAGATTGCAAAACTACGATTTCTGTGACACAAATTTTTGGTGGATGCGCCTGGTTGTAGATACTCACGGCTGAAATTAAGATTGATGGAGGCGGACACCTCGCCCATCTTGTTCTTCGCTTTGACCTTGTACAGGCCAGCATCGCTCTCGATGACGTCGTCCAGCTCGAGCACGACCAGAAACTTGTTCGTGCCCACGGACTGAATCTTGAACGTGGTGCGCGCATCCTCGGCGAGCAGCGTATCGCTGCGGTACCATTGTATCTCGGGTTTGGGGGCGCTGTCCAGCTGACACTCAAAGATCAGCCGGTTGCCATCGTCCTCCTGCCGCAGTTGCGGCTTTTGCGTGAAGCTGGGAGCGAAATCGTCGGCCACTCCCATGCTTTGTGTGCGCGCCTCGTTATACCGCTAACATGGACGTTCCAAACGTCACCTACAGAATCACCATTGTATTATAAATCAGTCCCCAATGGACTGCTCGAAGGATAAAGCCAAGAGAGAAAAAAATCAAAACCACCAGATCACTTGGATTTTAAATATTAGAGATATTAAGCTTAAACCGATTCCAAATTTGGACACATGGCAATTTTAAAAATCACATAGGTATAGAACCTGACGCGATTTGGATGGATTATCCTTCGAGCAGTAGCCAGTAGCACCTCGCGGAGAAAAAGCACTTCGCGCACTTCTTAGATTTACGGCAACTTACTTCGTGTTACACTCGGTGTCGCACAGCACTCACTTCCCGGTTCGCGTTTAGTTTAGCGCTGGATAATTTGCGTGTGTCCCGTTTGCGTGTCGCACAGACGCGTCGTCGAGTCGTTCGTCGTATCCTAGAGATTGCTTTGTAGCCTCCCAAAGCACTGACTAGCGCGGAGCCCGGCGCGGCACCCCGAATCTAAACCAGAGCGTGACGACGCCGCCGACGACGCCGGTCCGTTTCCCCCCACCAATTCCTACTTAGCTTGGGAAAAGGCGCCGCGACGCGACGCGTACTTTCGCTATACTCATATCTACATTCACACATACGCCTCCACAAATTCACGAAATCATTAGAAATCAACAAGCTCATTCAATTCAATGACTAATTGTTTTTATAGAAACTCAAAAGTCATAACCTCAATTATAAATGTCTAATTTTAGGTTAGATGTTGATATTTTTTAGTGTTTTCGTAAATTGCGAAGCAAATTACATATTGCTCAATGTGTAAGCGCTTGAAAAACAAATGGATCGAGTTTCCACTCGAAGAAAAACGTTGTGAATCCCGCATTCCAACATGACCTCAGGCGCTGCGCTAAATTTGGCTGCGCCATTAAACTACCTGAGTTTGCGTTTGCGCGTTTTCTCACGTGTGTGCATGGTGATTACTCATCGCGAGCGCGCAAATATTAATGAAAACATCAATGTCGTCGGCGGTGCGCCACGTGACGAACGTACGTTCGAAGACAAGATGGCGGCGGGCCGGAATGAACTAGTGGAAGTCGATTTCGTGGGAATACGGCGCGCGGCGCGGTTTCCGCTCGAAATAACCGGCGTGCGGGCGCCCAAGGTATTTTTAGAAGAGGGACCAGAGAAAAAGAGATGTAATCTTATACACGCCGGGCCATATAGGGCGGCGCGATGCGCCTGCGGGCGATAGTAAGCATAGCGTCTGTGCTGCCAGTGCGCATGCGCAGCTTACTCAGCCTGCCGCAACACGACTGAGCGCCGGCGATGCGTCTCTCCTACTGACGAGCGAAAACTCCACTCATTTCAGGATGCACACACATCCCCACCAATTTTACTTGGATCGCCTTTTGTTTACTTAAGATTATCATCAAAGCTTTCAAATCTCTGGAAATTGGAACAAAAGCGTACAAAATACTTAAGACACTAATGTGACTTAGCGGATTTGAGGCGAGAAATTAAAACTTCTAAGTTGGACTAAAAATAAAACTTAACTATTTTTTGTTTTTTAGATTTTCAGAGAGAATTCTAAGCGTAATAAAAATTTTACACACGTTTGATGAGTGAAACGAGGATTTGAATATGTCAGTCGTCATGAATGCAACCGCGTGCATTTTATGAGGCCACTGTGTTCCAAATCTGCGCAAAAAAGTGCGAAACTGTGTCTAGATCTCTCCGCCAGGAACGAAGTCGGGTTTGAGTAATATCGAGGAAAGTGGAGCAGAATGCAACTAGGGCAGCACGGAACGGCGCAGGTTCATCGCGGTATTTTCGTTCTTCGCGGCGCCGTCGCAGTCCGAATTGCAAAATGCCCGCTCATTAAATATACGTTTTGAGGACTTGAACTATTCTACGCTGTACAAAAATATCGCTACATTTTTATTAAACACAAGTATTATTATTTTGCGCTTGATGCGCTTGATTTAAGTGAGATTTGTATACTTTAATGATACGCGAGAATTTTGTTTTTCACTTTTCGGTTATTTTTAGCCGGCCGCTAAATTCGATCGATTGCGGTCTTTCATATGATATTATGATAGATTTACTGCGATACTGCGAATGTGTGTAAATAAAGTTGGGTAAAACTTGGATAAATAATTTCGCGGAGAATCCTTAGATGAGAGTTTTTGATGTGTGCAAATAAATTGCAATCAAACGTGCATATTGACATCAATAAATTTATTGGTAATTAATCAAAACATAAATTTGGACAGGAAAATGTAGAAATTTGGGAAAAATCATTAAAATTATATATTTTTGGCAATTGTAGAGTTGTTTTATCTATAATCGTGTCTAAAAGTATCATTTTACACACTTAACACCCAAATATCTACTAGGAAAGTAAAATTTTTGTAAAATTCTGTTTTTCGCAATTTTAATGTTTGATTTGACGTGATGATAAGCCACCCGATGGTGTCCGATATCCCGCAGGAAGTCGTGCCAAGAAAAGCGTCCGAACGACTCCGAAATACGCGAGAATCGTGCAAATTGTGAAAATCACGCGCGATAAATATTTATAATTTACACGCGCGTTTTCACACGAGCGCAACGCGTAAAAATTTGTTGCGGCTTTTAATTGAGCGCTGACAATGCGAAAATCAATGTCCAAACTCCGCATTTTTATTATGCCTAGACCAATATACTGCGAATCGTTTATTTTCTATCGGAAAACAATTTTAATTCCTAATAAATACTCGCTTGACTGAAACCGATGCCAATAAAAGTCACATTTTATTGTGACAAACAAGCCATCTGCAAACATTCAACTAGAATTCGCATGATTTTCGGAAATTCGGGCCGGAATTGAGAAATCAGCTGCTATTTTCAAAACAAGAACGTTTTACATTTGCGACGACACTTGATGTGCATTATCGTAAATTATATGCAACATTTACGAGTGCAGTTTGCTCAGAAATTAGTGAATATAAAGTAGATTTTGTAGTTGTGACCTGTTGAACCGTAAAAAGATTTCAAATTTTACAATTTTACGAAGCGTACATCTGAGAAAAACGCCCGATTGACGTTGAATGGGCGCATTAAAATCGACGTAAAGTTTTATTGTTGCATTCGAGCGTCTCGAAAATAGCTCATAATATCCGTGGATTTCCAAGGCTATTTTTTCATTTCTTCCAGTCGTTCTCGCCTGTTTCTTGCAGGTCCGAGCTAGACGATTAGACGATGCATGGATGGACGCGCGACGTGCATCGCTGCAACGGATTATTATTAGAATCGTGGGGAGATTCGTGTTCGGATAATTATAGGAAGTGTTTCATACATCAGTGTCGGATGAAAACGCCTCGGAGAATAATACAACCCAATTGTGCATATAAATAACCTCAAACAAATCTTTTTTGTCATTTTAGTAGTGATTATTTAAGGTTATGTATGTTTTACTATAATTAACGCCATCTACGTGATAAAAACTTAAATATTTCTTGATTTCATGATATTATTTGATGAGAGATTGATATCAATGAATCACAGCGTGTAATTAATTTGAAATGAGTTGTCAGGCATTGCACGCATTGTAAATTGATGCTGGCATTGTGTGGCGGCCAACAAAAGCCTAATTACTCAACATTCTCGACGATTTTCGAAGCATAGTCGGTGTTGGCTTCTTATCAAACTAAACACAGATGTATCATCATGATCACATCATGACTTAATTAGTTTTAATTAATTGCGCACTAAAATAATTAAATTTCAGTGTTACTCAGCGTAAATCACTATAATTATAGTCATAAAATTAATTTTAAACTAAAACTAATTAGAAATCTAGATTTCAGTAAAGATTTGTTTATTTTTTCTGGTTTCAAGGATGAAATACATTTTTACCTGTGTTACCTTGCACTCATTTTAAGCTTTTTATTTTATGTTTGAGTTATATAATCGTGGGATTAGCGAATTGTCGAAAAAATCGCGAATAATGTGTCGTGGCGGTTGTTTGGAAAGTAAAACGGTAACAATGTTTTGGCATTCGATGCGTTGTGCCGTTTGTGCGCGGCGTATTTTTAAAAGAATCTTTCTAGACGATGCCATTCGTGTTGGCGGTTTTTGTTTTAAAAATACCGCCGACAAACGTATCATAACGCACGCATTATTTTCGTCTTAATTATAGACGGCGGATTACGGCACGTATGCGAAAAGAAAAACTCAAAGAAAACAAAAGCTATTTTATTTTATTTTTAGCTGAGGTGATTTTTCACCCAACGCGCAAAGCGTGGATTTATTTGACTTCTAATAATTTGCAAATTACTCAAACGGAAAAAATACGGTTCGAATGATTATCTTTGATGTTTAAATTGTCATTTTGTAATGGGTTATAAATGAGGTTATGTTGTAGTTTGACAGTGATGTCATCTATCATCGAGGAACTTAATTTAAGAAAATGTTTTAAGTTTTTTGCATGAAATTGCTTTATTTAATGGAATTATCAATAAAATGTTGATATCTGATCGTAATTGGCAATATTTTAATAATTTTTATATAAAACTAGCTTCGCTCGCGAATATCTAAAATAATGAAGCTGTTTCCGTACGCGTCTGTAATCACAGAAGAAGTAACAATGAAGTAGAATGGCGGGAAGTTTAAAATGGCTGAAAGTATAGTCTATGGAAGTATAGTGTACAGTCTCCATAGTGTAGTCAATTGGATTTGATGTTGACGTGGCTGTCGGTAATACAGTGTGATAATACAGTGTGATGGTACTATAGTACTTAGGTTTGAGCTTCATTGCTGGAATGCTAGAAGGCGTTAAAGTAGTCAAATAGCCAGATGCAGAGGTATTATTGGCTAAACAATTTCTTTATTTTATTTTAAAAATAATTTTTTATTAAATAAAAAGTAGCCTATAACCATTCGGAGACCACTAAGAACATGTGTACAAATTTTCATGATGATCAGTTAAGTAGTTTTTGCGTGAAAGTGTAACAAACATCACGACTTTCGCATTTATAATATTAGTAGGGATATGGAAGAATGAGTGTATTTAATAAAAATGTAGTATGGTTATGTTGTAGATGTACAGTGCTACCACCTACAATAATTTTTCTGAGGTTTCTAACCGTTTTTATTCACATAACCACAAAATACAAGAAAATAAATCAAAAAAACTAATTTTAAAGTTAATTTTGAACTCATTTGACTCAAAATACTTCTACACGTAGGTAAATCATTAAAATGATGTAAAATCTTTCAAGTTTTTGCAGATATTTCGAAATTCCTCGACGTTTTGATATGAAACGCGATGGAATTTAATGTATTCTCGGATCGGTGCCACAGTCACAGCGTGTTACTTAATTTTTTGACTTGACGCGCGTTTTATTCGTGCAATTTTTATATTTAAACGACATGCACGTTGGGACTTTCGAGATTTTGAAACCTATTTACTCTGGCAACATACGTTCTTTCGCTTCTCTCTAAAAAATAATGCGCAGAACAACACGCCACTCATAAACATTCCGCTAATTAAATTATAAAATTCCAATCAACTTTGGCATCGTTATTTTGCCAACAATTTTATTTCAAGTCAATTATGGCTGCTTAAGTGAATTAGAATACTTTTATTTCATGAGATAAATATCCGAAAAGTTTTTCTCGAGTATTTATTTGAGTTTGTAACGAACTGTGGTGATTTTAAAAGCGTGCTCGTTTGATTGATACATTTGAAATAAATAAAAACCCAGCCGGTTGCTTTCAATGCGTTCGTGAGGCGGATTTCGGCCGCCACCCACATCTATATTCGATATTCTATAAAATAAATTGTTTATTTAATGGCTCGCGGTTTTCGCCGGCGAATTCCGAACGGACATCATGTGTTCGCGTCGTGCTCGCCTAAATACTTCGTCCGCACGGCTGGGAAAACTGAGAAAATTCGCAACAAAAATATATTTCTTCTAGAATCTCGCATCTCCGCAAAGCAACTTGTGTTTCCAAACGCTAGTTGAACGAAAAAACAAGAAAAACAAATTGCTTCAACAACCCACGATCTAGTCTCGAGACTGGTTGTTTTTCTCGCGTTGCTTCAATCGTAAAGGTGGTATTTAACGCTCGTCAGATGTTTTCGCCTAAACTAAAGAAGCGATCGGATAAACAAACACGTCGCGCAAGGATTTTACGCGTTAACAACACGCGAATTATTGAGCAATCCGCTTGCGATATTCACGACTCCTGATGACGTTGAATTAATTAAAAACGCGAGCATTGCGCAAGCCTCGCTGATTTATAGCGGATCGCGCCGGGGCGCAGCTTGTGTGATTCAGTCGGAAAATATGATTATTTACAATTGCCGGTGCGGCCGCCGCCACAGCCACTGCCAAACGTCTTTTGCAAACTGCTAACATACTGGCGGATGGTTAAATATAGTGCCTGCGCTAATTCGAGTACCACGTCGACCCACTGAAATAGCCGGACGCACGCCCCCTTAAATCTACTGTTACCGCGAGCGAAGACGCGCTCGTAATTTATAACTTGGATGGATAATCGTGGATCGTGTTACGGTGTAAGCCCAGAGTAAGCTCGTTGATAAGAATAATCATGCGATGTGCACGCCCGGCCGCTTTCGGAGCCAGCGCGTTGCAAACCAGGGTGTGATTAATGTCCGACTGCATGAATTCGTTGCAATATTTCGTAATTTCATTGAGTAATACGTAATTTCAATAGTTTGCTAACTTTTGAAACATTGAGCGACATCTAGTGGCAATTTTTTATTACTACAAAATTTAGTATTTACATTAAAATTATATATTAGAGCTTGAATTGAAGTAAAATATTTAATAAAATAATATTTTCTATATAAATAAGTTTAGAACTTTGTTTATAATGGGAAATTTAACGATTTATGATTATTCTTATTCCGTTTTGATACTGGTCGCGCCATCTATATACCACATAGGGTACTATGCATTAAAATAATTTCAGTCAAATTATTACTTTTCAAATTTCTCAAAATCTACAATTTGGATAAAATTGAAACTTTCAGAATTTTATCATTATTAAATTATCTATTATCAAATATCATGATATTCACAGCTAAATTAAAGCGCATAGTTGCAAAAGTACGAACAGAAACAGCTTTAAATGAAATTAATTATAATTTCTTTTGTTCTGGCTGTTTACTTGTAATAGTTTCTCTAAATTATTATGGAATTTACATCCTGGTTCATTGGCCCAGTTTATTTTTACCTGTGATTCAGTCTGTTGTGTAATTCACTGATCCTATTGATGTCTGCAATGCCTACAGATAAATTCTTAGCATTGCTTGGTGCTAAACAGAATCAAGCATCAAATATATCAACACTTGGCAGCTCATTCCCCTCATACCAATGCCCCACCGTCCTCGCATCAATAACACAGCTAAATATTGGTCTCTAAAACATTTTATTCATATTTATTTATATAATAAATGCAATGCGTCGTCTGCACTCACAAACGCACATTTGTATAATATTTCTGTACCAGAAAACTTATAATGTAAACAAAACAGTCGTAATAATGTTTGACATAATATGGTTGAAAGGTACAATAATCAGTTTTGATGTGTTATGATTAAAAGGCAAAAGAGAGGAAAAAACAGATAAAACAGCAAACCAAGTTAATCATAAGTGTGATAGTTCTAGTTTAAATAAATAAATATCAATTATTTGCCGAACCATCATTTCCTGGTGCTCCGGGAGCAGGTGCACCACCAGGCGGGATATTATCATCGCCTAGGTTGTCTGCTGGTGGTGCATCTCCACCTGCATGTTGACGAACTCTTCCTATTGACTGGCGGATGTTTTCCAGCACTGCTGGATTACTCTGTTGCATATGTTCAGCTAATTGTTGTCCTCTAAACAAAAATCATTGAAATTTTTACTTCATTTTCAGATGTTTAACTTACACTTCAACAAAAGACTCCATTGGATCACCACCGCCTTCACCTGTATTGGAAATGATACCAGAAACCCTACAACAAGTCATTTACGCAATAAATATAAACAACCGGCACACAGACATTTAATGTTGAATGTTTTTATAGTAAATTTACATGTTGCGAAAAGATGGGTCGTTTAACATCTGCGAGGCCATGTTCAGAAGCGCTGGATTGTTCATTAGACCACCGAAATCAAAGTTTCCTAGAACAGGAGCAGCGCCTGTGGGAGCGATTTTATCCTCGGCAAGTCGAAGATTCGACTCGTAGGAAGCATTGTTAGGATCTAACTCCAAAGCTTTTCGGTAGGCATTGGCTGCATCTCTATACATATTCATATTTGCATAAGCAATACTGAAAAAGACAAGATTTAAAGTTTAATTCATGAAATTTCCCATAAAACTTATGTTTAAACAAATATTCATTGCTTTTTTATGTAGAAACCCGAAATACTGACCCTAAACGTCCATAAGCCTTGCCATAACTCGGATCTAGTTTGATTGCTTCCTTACAATCAGCAACAGCATCTCTATGACGTTCCATGCGACTGAAAGCCGCCGCCCGATTGCAATAATAAATCGCCTTCTTATTAAACAACTTAATTGCCCTGAGATAAAAGATTACAGATAAATTAAAGCACCCAGATTAATGAAGAGTGTGAAAATGTATACTTTGAGTAATGCTCAATTGCAGCAGTGTAATTATTTTCCTTCATTGCATCATTTCCCTTAACTTTGTATTCTTCAGCTTCTGCTTCCAATTCAGAAGCATTTGCATCAGGCAAAGGAAGATTATTACTATAAAATAAATCTATTAAATCGCTGGCATTGTCCGCCGACGTCTCCTCGATCTCATAAGTTGTTTCCAGGCATTGTTTAGCGACCAAAAGTGATTCTTTCTGATCTGAGTCAAGTCCATCTGAATTCAGCTCATTGGAGCAGAATTTAATCACACTACTCAAGACAGCCTTGCGAATCTCTTCATATCGATCCGGTGTAATATCTACAGACATAATTTAGAGTAAAAATTGGGTTTTTAGCATAATTTGTTTAAAATTATAAGATTTTCTGATTGTGACGTGCGCCTGTTAGGTTAGGATACGCAAATAAAAACGGCAATAATTTGTTAAATTGAATTATTTTAATGAATATAGCTACAGGATTTTATCTATGAATATTCAACGATTACTTACTTGGATAATTTGACATTGTTATTAAATGTTTATTGTGATTTGCAGTCGGAAATTTAATTTAAACGTTGCACTGTGAACATAACCAGTAGTTATCAAAATGTTCCAGTCATTCCGTACAGCAGCGAGTGGGAAATTAAACAGTCATCATTCATATTTAATCAGAGATTGAACAAAGTAGGTAATTATTTCATTTCTGACAATGTCTCAAGCAAATATTATCAGCAACAATCCTTGCAATTTCGCTTTGCAAATAATTTTACGTACAGAAGTGACAACAGGACGAAAACAGACTTTTATAACAAAGAAATTATTTATTTATTAATTTTTATTCAGCTATTTTTTTATAGTTTATGTACAAATATAAATAATAATTGATTTGTCGTAAAATTGCATTTGTAATTATAGTATTTTAAATCAGACACAGAGGGCGCATCAAACTTTTATTTTACGTTCTGTTAAGTTGGTACCACGTGAGTGCTTTACCGGCATTCCGCAAAAGTATAATGTGCGCGTCGTGAACGTGTAGTGCTCCGGGCGATTTCGAAATTTGGAGAGAAATCCGATAGAACAGCAGGTAGGACATTCATTAATTGGTAGATCTTATCATTAACTACCTATTGCAAGTTCAATCAAACTTGTAGCTTACTTATTTCGTTTGTAATCTTGTATGAAAGATTGGATGCCCATAAGCATCGATTATCGGTACGGGTACATAAAATAAATTTGTGTTTGAATGGGCAAACAGTTACATAGAACAGTTCAAATAGGATTGTTTCATTGGCATAGAACAAGAGAAGGATAATTCAAAGGCCATAAGCAGGGATTTCTTTCTTTTAATTAGTTTTTTTTAGTAAATTTTTATGCGTTATTAGTGATTGAGGGTTAGACACCTACCGACGCGCGAAAGTATTGCCAACTTAATCTTTGCTTTTTGGCGTCAATAATGAAGTCAAACAATGTCATTCTTATCAAGCACCCCACAAAATATCTGCGCAATTGATAGCATCATAAGTTGTCCTTCATCTAATTGGGTTTTAAAGAAATAACACATTTCAGAGATTTAAATCGTGGTTTACTGTATAAATCATCAAATAAACTAACAACTTAAGTAATTAGTGGCTGTTTTTAGTCATTTTACAATCATTACCGTATAAATTATTAGAATAATGTTTATCGGCTAGAATTCGTAAATGCAATTACGTCTTTCATAAGTCTCATCATTTTCGCCATCTACCTGCACATCTCATCTCTCCACAAATCAAATGGATTAGATAATTAATAAATAAAAAGATAAACAAAAAAGAACATCATAAGATGATTAACAAAACGGTTAGGGTGAAAAACAAAAATAATACTATACAAGTAATCAACAGTTCCGCATAGGTGACAATCACTTCGCTACTATAGACGAACTTCGGCTTGCATCTTTGCGAACGCACCTTGAATCTTTGTCTAATCTGCAAACCTGCCTGAAATCAGAATCACACATTATCATTACTTCGTCACGCAGGACGAACACAGCTCGTACGATACACGGGACAAAACGACCAATAGAGTACATAAAACGCAACTTTTAGGTTATATTAACCTTACATAACCTCAAAAGTCGCATTTTGTGCACTTTACATACATTTATAAAACATCGGAAGCGATTCTAGACACATTTTCTAGCATGTAGTAGATTAGACTCTAGAATAAACAGATAATGAAAGCACAACTCAAAAATTCAACAAAAAAAAACTCAATTGAATGTAAGTGAATAACAAAATAACAAAGAAAAAGTAAAATATTTTAAGATTAATAAGCAATTAATCGTCCCGGTGTATAATAGTCAGCTTATTCGAAGTATTGTCATGTTTCCAATGAATTTTAAAACGAAAATTGTTAAACAAAGTGAGATTTCTGCGTGGTTGATATCTGTATGTGGTTGTAAATTATTCGGTGGTGTTGTTGGTCGCGACTCCGAACAAAAGCTCGTCCGGTTTCGCCGTGCGGCGCCGAATCTTTGCCGCTTTGTTATTGTTATTGTTGTTATTGAGCACTTCCAGAGAGTTTGATCTAAAAATGACACTTGCGTTACTCATCATCGACAACCTGCTGTTATTCTGCGTTAATGCGTACTGCGAATCGATCGGTGATCCAGACCGGCTTGAATACGTCGAGGAAGTATCATTCGCATTACTGGACACACTCGTGACCAAATCCTTCGGGAATATTGAGTGTTCCAGATGCAAAACATGGTCTAACAGTTGTGCTTTGACCGTATTTTCATGTTGCAGCTGAAATTTTCGTTAAAACATGAATTTACATTTAAAAAGTAAATTTTTAAATTTTTTGCTTACTTGTGTTACAATTGTATCACTTTCCTTTAACTTAGCATCTCTTTGTGCAACAGCATGACTCTGACTCAAAGTCATACTGAATAACTTCTGTAGAAGATACTTGGCTTCATCAATATCGTAAACAGAATCAACGATTTGTTGAATATCCGCGGCTTCGTTGTTATCCTGGGTTTCTTCGATCTCAATCACATTGCGCTGCGTCTCATTGATGGCATCTTGAACATAATTAATGTTCTCCTGAATGTCCTCGACATAGTTATCTAGTTGTGCCGTTTCGTGCCCGCGTGCAATAGACATACGTCGCCGCTCCTGCAGCATTTCGAGTTCCTTACCTAAGCTTTCCCTTTTCGCTAAAAAGTGCTCCATGCGCACCTCCTGCTGAACAATGCCTCGCTTACTGATTGTGATATTATTAATGGACTTCTCCACTTTTAACCACTTTTGTTTCGCATGGCGTTCGGTAAACGCTTTATTAATCATTCTACCTGAAGCTTTGACACTTAATCTACTCCGTTGACTTTTACGAAGATTAGAAACCTCTTCCTGTTTTCTTTTTAGCACTTGATCTTTGATTTTACGCTCGGATTCCATCGCTCTGATAACATTTGCGTTTTTTCGTGTTTCTTTACGTAACTGTGCGATTTCTCTAAGTCTACGTAATTCTGATTCTTTATGCCGTGCTGATTCATCTTTCATTTTATTGATTAACTTCACCTTTGCGCGTTTCATCTCGCTTAATTCATTTTTATACGACTTGAGTTGATTCTCTTGATTACTCTGGTTACGCATCAACCGCGCATGTTCTTTTTGTGTCGCTTGCAAACGTTTTAATTCACGCTGCATGTCATTCAACTTCTTCGTGTATTCTTCTTTAATCTTCTTTGCTTTATCTGAAGAAGGTTCTGTATTACCTGAATACGAATGCAAAACCTTTATCACGTTCTTCCTGTGTGTTTTTAATTCGAGCTTGCAGTTGCATTAGTTTATCTTCGTAGTGTTTGCGCATTGTCTGCATACGCATTTGTGATTGTTCCAACTCATCAATGAGTTTCTGCTTCATATCAATATCATTAGTCAATGAAAACAGTTCATCTTTAAGGTCTAGTGATTCTTTTTCTTCGGAATCTGAATCGTAGTCAGTGGAATCTGTCATTCCCTCCTCCATTTCGGAGTTTTTCCTCGTGCGTTCTAAAATTGCTCGATCACGTTCCAAAACTCTCTTTGCTTCTTCTATAAACGATGGTGTTTCATCCATGGACATATCCATCTGACTTCCGAGGCTATTCAAAATGGCCGCTGCACCATATGTATTGTTATTGTTCCTTGTCATTTGTTTCCGGAGCTGTTCACATGTGTTATTCGCTTCGAGAAGTTTCGCGCGTAATTCTTCGATTTGTTTTATATAATCCTGGACCATATCAGTGACGTGGTTATCACCACCGGCTGAAATCCATCCCCCCACAGCTTGTTCAGCTAATAATCTTGTATTTTTTGAGTTAATGCATCAATTGTGTCCTGCATAGCTTTGACTCTTGTTCTGAGATTGTTCACTTCTCCTTGTAACATGTTATTCTCATAAAACATGTCGTTCACTGTCTCGGTACCATCGTTAGCTACAATTCTCTTCCCTTGTTTGTACTCTACTAATTCCAGCTGTAACTGTGCGATTTGTGCACGTAATTGTCCAATTGTTCTCGAGCTCTTATCTTGATTAATAGTCAGTTTATTCTTGATATTCCGCGCTCTATTCGCGTATTTTAACGTATTTAAAGTCTCCATGAAGTCACTATCACTTGGACTTACACAAGCGATCATGACAGTTTGACTGTTACCACCTAAACTGTCCTGTAACAGTCTGGTGAGCTTTGAATCTCGATAGGGAATGTGCATGGCTTTCTTGCTCTTGTCTCCCAAAGCGGATATCACATTCCCGAGGGCTAGTAAGCCACAATTGATGGATATACCTTCCTTGGCACGGTCACCGGTCGCACCAGTGCGCTTCAGTCTTTCGGAACCGGCTAAATCCACAAAGTGGAATTTCGCGGTGAGTGTTTCGAATTCACTGTCGTTTTCACCACCGTCTGCTTCATCAGCCGGTACAACACGTTGTTGTTTTATATGTAGCGTGAAAATAGCATGTGATCTACTGGATTGCGTGTTCATTTGAGTCGAGGCTGTTGTCCGCGAGAGGGCGCCTTCACGCAAACACCGCAGGGCTTCTTTTGTTGAGGTTACGGTTTTTAGTGTTACACCTTTCACTTGTATACCACCATAGGGATCTTCGTGAATTTTATAAGATTTTTCCTAGAATGATTAACATAATAAATTTATACAAGGTGTTGCGTAGGTGATTGTTGATGATTCTAGAACGTTTTCTTTTTGACACCAACGCAATATGATTTATTAATCATGCACACATTCCAATGGACAAATTTGGTTATGATGATCGATATTTATGTGAATGAACATAACCTCACTGTGATTTTACAATTGTTACGCTTTGGCAATTGTCTGCACCGGCGTCACGAGCAATTACTCACTTTATTATAGGCCGGATTGAATAGATCTATCACTTCCTCATTGTACAGCTCCATGAACTGCGCCATTACTTTGAACTTTGGCGGTTCTGCACCTGTCACGCGCGCATCATCCATGCGTGATTGAATACCTCGGAAAAGGTGCTCGATTGCGCGCGGGATTATACCCATTTGTTCTTCGGACACTTCCACGTCGAATCCAGAGCCCATTGTGTAGGTTTTGCCGGAGCCTGTTTGGCCGTAAGCCAGAATAGTTGCATTGTAACTAAAAGTTTCAAAACATTCATAAAATTGGTAAGATTAGATTTAAGATTAATAAATTTTTACCCGTCTAAAGATGAATCTATCAGAGGTGCAACACAATTATTGTACACATTCAGTTGATCTTCCTCAGTATCGAATACATAGTCGTACGTGAAGGATTTATCTGTGCCCAGGACAACTTGAGGTTCACCCGGTGTGACCGTCGTGCAAATTTGGCACATGTCGATGATTTCGCGTGGAATTTGCGGTCGAATCCTAGAAATAAATGTAGAGAATACAATTTTTAGGTGTTTACAGAAGTATTGGAGTGGAAAATGCATCAATATTTTATTTGTAGAAATGTTAGTATGTCACGAGTTTGGGTACTATACGCGTAATCTATATTTATTAGAGCGTGAACACCACGAAAGTAAATCACGTGCAAGTGGCTCAAAGAGCCGAATAATCGATTCGGGCCATCGGTGAGCTAAAAAATGCAATAGAATAATAATAGATAAATTTCCAACGGTTTTATAAAGAAATATTCAAACAGATATAATAATTATTGGTCTTATGACGTTGAATAAATTATAGAGATTTAATTACAAGGTGTAATTTATGAATGAATAATTTTTTACATGTAAATATGTCCAGATGTTTCTTAATTTGTTGATTTCTCTCACCTAGAATGCGATTTTTAAATTTTTATTTTGTTTCTATTGTTTTTCTTTTTTACTAAACCCACGTCCGAAAAGGTTCGCTGATTACGTGATCGCCAAGTGGAAATCAAGTTAGTCGCGGTCTTGCGGTGCTAAATGGAACGCACGAGGTGTCGTAATGTTTATTTTTAAACGGGACAGAAAGAAGCCTTCGGCGCATTTGCATCCGTATTATCTTCGCGTTGTGATTATTTCGTTTTACGATCACTTTAATTTTCGCTCAATTGCTTATTTACTTTTCTATGCAAAGTAAAGTTTCATACTCGTACAAATTCATGGTTGTTTTAATAATATTTCAAGGTAAACTCAAAGAGTTAATTTTAGTGCTAAATGGTTTGAAAAGTGGAAGGAAATCCTGTCTAGTCGACTATTTGTGGATAGATTAATAGATCAAAGATGTTTCAACTAGAAACTTTTCTCTCTGCTTTTCTTCTTTTTATGTGTTTGTTTTTGACTTTAGATTCGACGAATCTAATATTTTAGTTGGTAACGTAGGGTTTAAGTTTATATATATTTCAAATTCTGATGTATTTACGTCTCTCGCGCGTGTTTTGCCCTTGTCTCTTGCTCGGACGTGCCTTGCATCATTTTATTTTCCATATATTTTCGTAACGCGCCTCCAGCGCACTGATTTTAGACTGCGAGGTGCTAGGTTATTAGTCTGTCGTAACGCAGACGCAACGCAAGGTAAATTTTTGTGTTTCTTCTTCTTCTTCTTCTTCTTCTTTTGTAGGCATATTGCCTGTTCCTACTTCAGACAGGGTTTAGGTGGTCGCTCCATCTCTTTCGGGGTCTTCCCAGGGATCGCTTTCCCCTTGGCGATTTGTCCCTGGCTATTCGGACTATTCTGGTTTCGTCCATCCGTTCTATGTGTTCGTTCCACTCGATTTTGCGTCTTTTGCACCATTGTGTTATGTCTTCTATGTTGTTGCACGCTCTTCTGATGTCTTCGTTCTTTATCCGGTCGAGCAGTGTTTTGCCATCTATGTTTCTTAGTGTCCTCATTTCCGCGGTGGTGAGCAATCTCTGTGTGGTTGTCGTCTCTGCACGCGTTTCTGCCGAGTATGTAAATATGGGCCTGACTACTGCCTTGTAGATGGAAACTTTCGTCTCTGTTCTTAGATGTTTGTTGTCCCAAATCGTGTTCCTTAGGCATCCTGCTATTCTCAGGCCCTTTTCAACTTGCTCTGCTACTTCTTTTTCCACTCCTCCACTGCTGGATATGTTTATACCAAGATATCGGAACTCGCTCACTTGTTGTACGATTTGTCCATCGACTTCAAGTTTGCATCTTATTGGATGTGGTGCGATGACCATGCATTTGGTTTTTTCTGTTGCTATCTCCATGTTGAGGGCTTTGCTGGCAATGTTAAACTGGTGAATCATGCGTTGTAGGTTGTCTTCGCTATCGGAAATTAGCACGGCATCGTCCGCGTAGCACACAACTTTCAGCTCTTTCCCCCCCATCTGGTATCCTTTACAGCGTCGGACTCTTGCAATTATCTCTTCCATGATGAAGTTGAATAGCAGGGGGCTTAGGAATCGCCTTGTCTTACCCCTGTTCCTACTTTTATGGGGTCTGTGCGTTGTTCGGCTATTGCTAGTTGCAGTTCGTTGTTGTTGTAGATGTCCCTTATAGTATTGATGATATCAGATGCGATGTTTCTTTTCGGAGTATGCTGGTTATGTCTTGGAGCTGCACTCTGTCAAACGCTTTCCTTAGGTCCACGAAGGAAAGAAAAGCCGGTTTGTTCCACTCCACGGCTTTTTCCTTCACCTGTCTTATTATGAATATTGCGTCGTTACAGGACCTTCCTTTCCTGAAGCCCTGTTGTTCGTCTGATAGTGTGGTGTGTGCTAATATCTTGTTCGCTAGTAATCGAGTTGTTAGTTTCAGGGTGGTGTTTAGCAGAGCTATTCCTCGATAGTTGGATGGTTCTTGCTTATCTCCTTTCTTAAACATCATTATTAGTGTGCTCAATTTCCATTCAGTTGGTACTCTCTGATGCTTCAGGATGATGTTGATAAGTTTCGTAATTTCGGCCGCGAGCACTTCTTCGCCGTATTTCAGGAGGTCATTGGGTATTCCGTCCGGGCCACTGGCTTTTCTGTTTCTGAGTTTAGCGAGTTCTGTTTCCACCTCAGATATGCTTACTATGGTTGGTTCATCAGGTTGTATGTTGACTGAGATATTAGGTTTCTCCTGGTTTGTGTCCCGGTATAGATGTTTGATGTAGTTTATCCAGGTCTCTTTGTCTATTCCCTTTGCTTGTACCAGTTCTGTGAGCTCTTTTCTCTGGTTTCTTATGGTCTTCCATACTGTCTTTTGGGTTCCATAGAAGTCATGTTCTAGTTGTTTTGAGAAGATCCTCCAGTGTTCGGATTTCGTCTTCCGTACTAACTCGTGCGTTTCTCTGCGGATTTGTTTGTAACTTTCGTATGATTCTTGCGTTCTTTGCGTGAGGTGTTGAATGTGTGCCTGCTTTTTTTCCTTGCATTTCATTTTGATTTCCTCGGTGAACCATGGAGTTCTCTTAGCAAAAGGATTCGGTTTCTTGATGATCTTCCTGCCTAGCGCTTCTTCGGCAGCCTGTTGTATGTTGCTTTTCAGCCTTTCCCATGCCGTATCAACGTTATCTCCTTCTTGTATGTTGTTGTTTGTAACTTTCTCCTTCAGTCTGTTAGCATATAGTTCTCTGGTTGTTTGGTCAGCTAGTCCTTCTGTTTTTATTTTTGTGCGCTCTTCGCATGTTTTTGCTTGTTTCTTTTGGAGGGATATTAGTCTCAGCTTCCCAATCACGAGGGCATGATCGCTTCCTATGTCTGCCGAGGTTAAGCTTCTTACATCTAATATGCTGGTTGGTGGAATTACTCGGTTTGTCACAATGAAGTCGATTGTTGATGTGTGTCCCCTTGAGTTACAATACGTGTGTTTGTGTTGTTGTTTGTGTTCGTAATATGTGTTATTTATTCGTAGTTCGTTGATTGTGCATAGGTTAGTCATCAGCGTTCCATTTTCGTTTTCTGTTTCCTCGTTGAATCTCTGCTTAACTCCGGGTATGATTCTGTTGCCAATCCTTGAGTTAAAGTCTCCTAGGATGATAGTCGCTTCGTTCTTATGGCTGTCTAAAACATGTTGCAGTGAGTTAAAGAATTCTTCTCTTACGTCTTGGGGTCTGCAGTTTTCTGGAGCGTAAATACTTATAATGTTGGTGCGTTTCCTGTCTAGCAGCAGTTTTGCGTGTATTATTCTGGCTGAAACGTACGTGATGTCTATAATCTCTTTTTTGTGTTTTAGCTATTTTATTTGAGCTTCTAAAGTCTTTGAGTAGTTTGTTGTGTTGTTGAAGTAGCGGATCTATAACCTTGAAACATGTACCGCGTCGTTAGAGATATAAAAAAGAAAGTAATTTTCGATGCGTGTAACGTGATATAATGTAATCTGAGATTTAATGTGGCGGAACCGACTTAAGAGAAGATAATATGGGGCATAACATCGCAAGTCAATTAATATAGTTCTTTATCTACGAGAACATTCCTCGTGGATTGGGCAAGTAGGTACATTTTAAATAGTTTATTTAAGACTGGATTAGGAACACATTGTGCTTATGACGTACAACACACGCGTGCACATCTCCCCCCACCACTTTTTGCGGGTAGTCCGCAGATACAAGAGTAGCGAGCAGTGCGCTACACGCTCAGTAGTGGAGATCTCTAGATTCTAACCCCCACTCCCTTCGGGTCAGAGGTTTCACTTGGGTCGCCCTCTGGTGTCACAAATATCTTCAATTTCGTTTTATAATTGATTGGTTATCATTTATCACTCTGAATACATTTTCTTAGAATTTAAATGTTTATAAAACACCAATGTCGCTTAACACAAACTATTTTAAAATTAAAATGTGGGTGGGTGCGGAATTTGCGAGCATTTTCGGCGAAACTCCCACGCTGTTTGCGTATGTCCCGAATTTATTTACATTATCCATTCATAAAACAAAGCTCAGTCTTGAATATTTCCGAAACGCATAAAAAACGTAGTAAACAAACTCAAAAAAAAACCTATAAACATTGCCATAAACTTCCTCTGCGATGAATAATATTCAAATCCAACCTTCATCTTAAAATTTCAAGCGAAAAAAAATGAGTAGAAGGTGGAAGGTGTCAAGGCCAAATCGGTTTGTCTCTTGTCTCTTTTACGCAATGCAATGTAATGCAATCAGACACCTGGTCACAACTGATTCACATCAATGAACAGATCACAACATAAAGAAACTCGATTCGATTCAACTCGCCGACATCGATATAATTCAAGCCACGATACAAACTCAAACTCGAAAACTAAATTGCATTTGCTTGGAGTATTCTTAAGGCCGAGCAATTTGTGTAAAATTGGTTCAATTTACGAGTAATTTTATCGCCGCTGTTAAAATTCCACCATTCCACATCAGGCCACGCGTCAAACACGTCTTCTTTTATTATTATTCGTTTTGATTCATGTTTGGAGCGAAGAATTTTTCAATTATTTTTATGTCTCAAGCAAACATTTGGCATCGGCCATATTTAACTAGGTACTCAGAGGTGAACATTGAACAGCTAAATAGGTTTAGAGATTGAGCATTCATTAGTGTGAGCTCACCGAGAGTTATTAACTCGTTTTACTGCGAAATTGCAAATATAGTATAATTGTTTGCGGTGAAACGCAGTAATATTTAATTACTGCTTGTGCTAAGCTTAAAGTTTAAGTTAACATCTGCTGTCATTTTTTTAGAAATTCAGTAATTCCATCAACGTATTGTATTTTGTACTGTAATTGAATTACCTGATCGGTACAGGTGTGTTCTAAAAGTGTTCATGAACAGCATGGCAAACAATCGAACACGCAATGTTTATTTTTCATTAGGTCATGTTATTTTAACGAGTTATGAATTTATTTTCATCAAAAAAACTACGAAAAAATATAAAATACTTAATTTCTCGGTTGTCAGCGTGGGCGGAACGAAAATCAATCATTTTGAAGCATTCTACACGTCAATTAAAGCATTCCTTCGATTTATTTCATTTTTAACGTCTAAATTTATATCCTGCGAGTAGTAATTACGACAATTTGTGACTGCAAGACGTTTAGCACTCATTTTAGAAATTTTTCTTCTTGATAGATTAGATCTTCTTTTACTCTATGCTACTTTGTGTATGTGTGTGTATTTTTAAGCCGAAATTATCCACGAAGTGCAAGTTCAAAGACGCATCGCGAGTGTAATGCGAGAGTTGGAAAAAGACGCAACAGGAAAGAGTTAAGACTCGCCGGCGAGTTTCCGACGAATTAAAAATACTTAAATAATGCACGGTGCAATTAGTGTCTACCTCAACTTACATTTGCTACATTTGTAAAATATGAAGAGGGGAAAATACATAAAAAGTGTGTTTATTTTCGTTTTGCTTTGATATTTATTCCGAAAATAAAAAATTTTAATTTATGAACACATGTTCAATTAGTTACATGTTACAACACCGAAAAATCTACGTGCGTAATAAGTAAAAATTAATTCAATATTTACTTTGGTGTGATTTCACCGCTGCTTTTATTCGTTTGTTTGTTGGCAATAATAGAAACTATTACGCAAAGCGTGTGTAAATTGGCTTTCGACCGTCCGATGCACACAAATTGCACAATTCGCATGCGGCTTTGAGCAGAACAAACAAATTGCTGATCGTTGAATACACAGAGAAAGAAACGTGACAGGTTGGCGGCACGGCGCGACACACAGAGAGGACGTCGCTAATTAGCGACAAGCTACACCAGTCCAGGACTTAATTTGATGATAATCAGTTGGAAAATAAAATAAAATATGTTTTTACACGCGCGGCAGATAAATCCAATCAAAGAAATACAAACAAAGAAACAGTAGTGATTTGTCCTCTAAAATTTAAAAGCAATGCAAATGTCGTCATTTTAGTTTAATTTATTCCCGATGCATTTGTGGGTGGCCTTTAGTAACCTTGAAGGTAAATTTTGCAACACTTTGTAGATATTTATTATACATGTGTAAATTTTACCTGAGAATATGGAAAATCGAAAATTTTATTCTCATGCTAAATGTTGGCGCAAACAATGATCGCATGCCATCACGTGGCGTCTGTCTATCTATGAGAAGAAAAAAGCGTTTTCTCTACGGTTGCTTCCACTATCCCAACATCTCTCAGCGTGTGACGTCTTTAAGGCATTAAGGCATTTTACAGTTTGTACCTGTGAGAAACAACCTGCTTTCAACCTGCCTGCGCTTCTATTCTTACTACTTTTGTACTTCTTTGTTTGATTTGCTCACAAAAGCTCGAACTTAACCTTAGTTTAAAGTTTAAACGGGAAACAGTCAATAAAACGATGTATTTAACTGTTAAAGGTCAATATTCTAACAGAAATTATGTAGAAACATAATTTTTACTTCCGTTATACGATGCAGAACTTTTTGTTTTGTTTAAAAAATGCTAAACAGTCAAGTTTAAAACTTTATGAGCATTTATTTTTGTTTTCTTAATTTTTTTCTGTCTTCTTTTTGATTTTTGTATAACTTTTTAAATACTTATAAATTTTGATAATTTTTCGATTAAATTGATAGTGGATTTTATTCTGAATTAATTTAAGAAGAAATTATTGTAATTTCTTGTTATAAATTAATCAATCATTAACTATGAGAAAACATGTTGTTTTTTGAATTAGTCACCAGATAGTTATCTAGTTATTGATGGATTATTCCTGAGCACAACATGTTGCAACAATTATTCTCATATCATTTCGTTCAGCATAAAATCAGTTTTTGCCATAAATGTACAGTTTTAACCAAACCGCGAAACTAACCAATAAAATATATCAATAAAACGCTGTATTTAACTGTAAAGGGTTAATATTCAAACAAAAATTATGTTTGTACATAATTTTTACTTCCGTTGTATGATGCAGAACATATTTTTTGCTATAAATTGAAGTTTAAAAATTGATGAGCAGGTTTTTTTCTTGTTTTATCTACACAGCCAGCATTTTTGCATATAAATATAAATTAATATGAACCGGTGCGCGTGTAATAATTTTATGTAACCAAAATCGCCGACGTTAACAATAATTTATGCTTGAATTTGCGCAACACGTGGACTTTTTGTCGCCCATATTGAATTATCAATAATAACTATAATTTTACGGTTGGATATTCACGAAAATTTCGAAACAAGTTTTTACACTCCAAAAAACTTATTAAATAATAAAGATTTATGTTAAACACCGAAAAATTTAATAGTTTCTCAAAATTACAGGAAATAATTAATGTTTATGTATTTTTAAACATTAAACACTTAAAATTTTATTAATTAGAACCTAATTTTAACGTTTTCACTTCACACTTGCTAATTAATTCATTATTTAACGCGCTGTTTATAATTTATGATTCACAAACGCTTTGTATATATTTAACATAAATTCAGACGCAGACAGCAGACGTAAGCACTGATAACCTGAAACCAAATCTGTTTGTACGAATAATATAATTATCAACACGCCTAGGTAATGAATGACCTGCAAAGTATAGCATTTTCTCTTATCTTTTATCATTTGCATTTGCGAATTATGTTCCATGCTTATGTTCTTTCATTCTTATCTAAATTGCTTTGTTGAATGTGTGCCGAAACCCATTACCACATTACCAGCATAGCGACGTTAAATTTTCTTTTGATACCAACATGTTTATAAGTCATGAACAATGAACAATGTTAAATTTTTATCAACAAAAAATAGTTGTTGAATCTAACTTTAGACATAACCTAATATAATCTATGTAAAAATGCGTATTGTGTTGCATAACTTTACTAAACATCTGTGATTGACTTCATATTAATATTTAACCTTTAAAAATACCAATATGGCTGCTGGTCTTTGTTTTATTTGGTCGTAAACTATAAGATTTAATTGCACAATGCGTGTTTTCTATATTTAGCTAAAAACATGAAACAAACGGCTTTGTTAAGCTCATAAAAGTTAATCTTTTCTTTGTTTGGACAATTTTGGAAATAAAAACGTGTGTTTTTGTGCTTTTTGGTCATGTTTTTGTACTTTTTGTATGAATTAACAACAAAGTGCTGCTTATTTATATCAGATTCGGATGCGACACGCGTGTATAAATAAATTCCACGCGCAATGCGCGTCGCAGGGCCTCGACAAGTCGTTCGGAAATAGGATTAGAAATAAGATTTATAAATAAATTAATAGGCGCACGAAAAGGACGCGTCTCAAGACGCATTCATTGTTTTCTATATACAAAACTCAATATAAAAACATTTTACGATAAGTTTTCATACATTTTTCGCAATAAAATGAAAATATTTTGATTTTATTTGAAGTTAAATTAAGTTTTTATTTTTAATTGTTTCTGATTTTACTTGAGAACACTTTGTGTTACCTAACGACACCTACGTTCCCCCACAAAACGTATGTCATCTGTTAGCCATTCTTGTTTTATTTTCCGTCGTCGTGTTCGGTTTGTTTGTCTCATCGGTGGCCCGCGTTCTTGTTTTGTTTGACGTTATATTTATTCCGAGCGTCATCGGCATCTCTTTGTAGTCCAATTTAATTCATTATGTCATCGAGTGATCGATTTATAATTAGATATAAAAAGATGTCTTACCTGACCGCAACACGCACTGTCACATCATCGTCGTCCATTTTGGAGTTGATCAGCTTGTAATTTTGGTTTCTTCTTTGTTATCACCTGAAAAATTAATGTTTTTAATGTTTTATTATGACAGGTGTTGCTTGTGCATTGGAATTTAGTATTTTTTGTGAAATTAATTCAATCTTGGTCAACTCGAGTGAATTTCGATGGCGAAATCGACCGCGATTATTACGGGCGTGCAACAATATGTTGTCTTGGATTGCTTGGTTTATTGCGTTATGTTATGTATTAATACACTAACTAAACCCACATGGTACTCTCGACGCGTGCAACCCCCGCAAAAACAGTTTAAATTTCGAGTTGAGGCTGAATTTGCTTTTAAATCAGGTTAAAAATTCTGACAATGTAGTAGTTTTTATTAATTACACTAAAACTCGAAATAGTTGAATAATCATTCACAATGCATTCAATTCTACATTAAATTTCCCTTTTATTTTGGTAAATAGGTTGGTGAAATTTTTCTTATTTATATCGTTATTTTCGAAAATAAATGCATTTTCTATGAAATTGTTGCAAATTTTGACTTTATATGCGTGTAACTTTTTAACTAATTATAAATTTTGATCATCTTTTGATTAAATAGATAAAGAATTTCACTGCGAATCAATATTAGAAGGAATTATCATGGTAACACTTTCTGGTATTAATTAATTAATCAATAACTGCGGAAAACATGTTATTTTCTGAATTACTCGCCAAATTGTTATCTAGTTATTGATTGATTATTCCTGAACGCAACATGTTGCAACAATTATTTCTATAACATTTCATTCAGCATAAAATTTCACAACTAACTACACTTAAAAATATCTCAAAAGATTTCTATAATTACTTTTGCACTCAAAAATATACTATATCTTAATTTTTTTTGTTTATTTTACTCTAGCCATTTCTAAAATCATTTTATCTTCCAAATATTACCATTTTTACATGTAGAATTTATTACAGAATCAACATTAAAAAGAATTATCACTGTATGTTTACGCGTTTTAAAACCACATAAGTCAACAAAAACACATTTTAAGGTTAAGATAGGTTATGTTCGGGAATAATTTACCTGAAATGCTTCTTTCTCATCCAAAAATCACACATTAGCTCATTCTCGTCCACCTGCATCGAATAACACATCTCATCAGGTGTGAATCCTCACTATCGCTGGCTAACGTTGAGAATCGCGCACATGTGCACCACACTTTGCGAATTGCGACGAGCGTCGCTTCGTCTGCATTGGATTATTACGTCGCGCGACGATTACGCGCACGCAGTTGAAGTGAAGTGGTGGTAGATATTATGTGTTGCACAGTATATTCTGCAACTGACGACGAGTGAAAGTGAATGAAAACGGCCCACACTCGATTCACAAGCCACAAGCTACACGGTTGTTGGATAACAATAGTTCTACACTTGAGACACTTGATGTTTAAGTATATGTTAGTAAAAAGTAAATATTGCAAAAATTTCGCTAAAAATGTTTGGTAAATATGTTTTACTAGTAATTCTAGTTTGTTATTTACGTGAATATTATTTTTAATGTTCTACTACGTATTTTAACGTGTTTTTAACGCGTTTATTTTTATGCTATAATTTCCGTTGTACGTTGAATATTATATTATGTTTGTCCTCGTGTAAGTTGTAATTAAGGATGCGCCGGTAGGTTGAACGTGCGTTCGACTTTGATCGCGACTCCTCGCCTCTCGGTAGCGTAGTAGCTTTCTGATGTTTTTCGGTTTTGTGCGGCGCAGCGCACTTCGGCCGCCCTCGACGAACACTCAAACACAAACTAAAACTAAACTCGCGGCTGTGCGCACGCTGTGCACAACTTCGACGACTTCGACTCCTGACTTCAACCGCACTCACTCACGGCGCAGCATGTTGTGCTGGTAGCTGTGCTCCTGCGCTATTCTCTTCGCTGGTTGGTTGTCCGCTCGTGCAGCAGCCACAGGTCGTGCTTTTCCTCACTCACTCATACACATATTAAGTTTAGTGATGAAAAAAGGTGGAATCGCCGGTAGAATGGGTAGAATTCACGACTAGAGTAGAGACACTGGTCATCACATCTCAGCGTTGCACAGAAAACAATACACGAGGTTTAAAGTCGTTTTGAAACTATTACTCAATCAACTCAAACAATAGAATTTAAAATTACATATCTCTAAATATTAGAAGAGATATGATACACTTTTTTGATTTACAATGTGAAGTTTAGAATTTAATACTTATTGTGTAACTATTTTTTTTGTTTATTTATCAAGTACCGTTAGTGGAGTTAGGATTTCGTAGGTTGTTTCTATTTCGTTGTTTCAGTTCAGTGTTCGGAGATACAATAGTTTAGATAAAGCGTGATTTGCGAAGTTGTTTCGTATTCCCTCATGGCATCTAAAAAATTTAATCATAGATGCATTTTTTAATCATTGTGTTATCTTGTTACATTGTTTACTTAGGGTTCATGTTTTGATTAGATTAGTTTCTATCTGATATGATACATTTCGTAGCTATTTGCTGTTTTTTTCAAATTTTTATATATATTTATCGGTGACTAAAGTTTATTGGCCGCCTGAAATGAAACAAAGAGTTGTTCGTCACGGTTCGATAAGTCTGCAACCTGTCGTGCGTGTATGGGTATAACCTGTTGGGAAAAACGAAAAAATAGGGCCGGATGAACAATATATATATTATAAATTTTATACTTTTATAACTTTAGTACAAAATATGGCAGAGATTTCAATAATTTTCATGAACTTTCTCATTTAAACGTCTAAAAATGCGATATTTTAGTAATATAACCTTAAATATTAATGATATGCGCCACCTAGCGGAGGTTTATAATACTAACAGTGCTCTTTCTGCCATTATAGCTTGTTTTTCGATTGTAACTACATAAATTCCATAAAAGTTCTCTAAACAACGACTTAAATGACTAATTTTGCACTGATATCAACAATAATATACGCTTTTGTTATTTAAAGCTTTTGAGTTAAAATCTAATCTATATTCGGGTTCAAAATTGTTTTTAGATAATTTTATACTCATTTATTTCTTAAAAGCTGTGATAACATGCACACGTGGTGAAATCTTCGGTTCAAATCTCTGTGTCACGTGACAATATGAAGAATCTAAAAATATAATCAAAAAGCATTTATTTATAATATAAATTATTAATAACTCGATATTACCTTCTTTTAAATATAAAAGTCTGTCCAATAAAACAATACTCTCCAATAATGGAGCAAACATATGCCTTAGAGCAGTAAACGCGAGGATTTTTTGAAAATCTTCTTCTTCTTTCACATTCTCCAAAGCTTTTACAACTTTTTCATCCATTTCATCAATTAGTATCTCTGGAATAGACTGTTTAATATACTCCCTGAAGTTTTGCACACCTCCAGGTCCTATGGTCTTCACATTTTTTCTTCTTTTGTCTTTGAATTCAGGTGCTACGTCCTCAATGAACTTCTCAACTAACGCACGATAAAAATCAGCTTTAAAGCTTTCTATGTCTGTCCTATAACGTTCTTGGTAGTTTTCAAGAGCATGAAGGGCAAGACCAAGTTGATTTTTGCCCATGTGGTCGCCATTTTGATTATTTTCATTGTGATTTAGTGGAAAGCCGATGAATTTTGGGTTTGGATAGTATGGATCATTATTTATTGACATTTTATTATAGCAACATGATGCTATGTTAATAAACTGACAATTTTGACAGTTTTAAAGAGATTTAACATGGTTGGTGCTAAATTTCCACAGGGATGCAGACCAACAAGTCCAAATTTAAATTTTGTGGTTTTAATTCGCTAAAATCTTCGTTTTGTGCTAGTTGTGCGTCAATTATCAACTTTTCAAATTGATTTGAGGTTATGTTAGGTGTGATCTCTGTGGTAATGCGTAAAATAGTAGATTTTATATTGAAAGTATATTTTGGGTCTCTTCTAGCGAGAGATTTTAATAATTTTAGGAATTTTTCATCTAAACGCCTGAAAATACAATGATTTTATTAATTTAACCTTAAATTTTAAGGAAGTACGCCACCTAACGTTTGTTTATATGTACTTACAGTGCTTCTTCAGTCATTTTTGCTTCCTTTTCGATTGTAACAACATTAATTCCATAAAAATACGCTAGACAACGACTTAAATGTCCTAATCCTGCGCCGATATCAACAATAAAATCAACTTTTCGCTGTAAATACGCTTTGAAACACAAGTCGCCCATTACGACAATCTCCGCAAGCTTTTTATCCTTACATTTGTACTTTAAAAAACTCAGCGGCGGTTTCCTGCGATCGTAATTTATTAAATTCTCATAAAACGGAAACTGATCGGTTTCTTTCACATAAATCTGCCTATAATCCTCTAATTCTTCTTTATTTCCAGGATGAATCACTGTCAATCGATGATATTTCTCGCGCTTTCGACTCAAGGATAACGTTTTTATATCCTCGCGGATCTTCGACAGCGAATCGGGTAAGTTATGATTCAGATTTACGTTATCAGCGTCCATGAGATCGGCAAGTTCATTGGCACTCATTTGGATTAAACACTCACGCCAATCGAGTGGCACTAGATGCCAATAATTGCAATTAAAAAATTGCACAATTTCACAGTCTAGAAGCGAGGAAAATGGTCTTATCACATCCAACGCGTGATTCATACGCGTTGTGATTTGTTCCGGTGTGAAATTTGTTGTGTCATCTTCCAGGTAATTGTATTTTTGGGGATTACATTCGATTGGAGAAGTATCCATTGTTTTATTATTGGTTTTTCAAAGCAAATACTTGGAAGTTGTTTTGCGGTTTTTAAAAATGGCGCCGTTGTTATACGCATGTGCGAAGAAATACTGTTCAGAGTCGTAGTAGTATTTTTTAATGGACGCAAACATGTGGCGGCTGTTTAACAAGTAAGCACGTTTTAATTATCACTGCATTTGCATGCAATACCGGCAATTATTTGATTAGCGCAGTGTATGCTGATCGCCTGACGATACTGGAATAATCCACCAATTCACGCCCGTTATAAATACACGACTTGTACGGTTTCTCGCGCCAGTCGTCCACCCACTGCCTCGAATTTCGTGGCGCGCACACGACTACTACACCAGCGGTGGTACAATTTCACATTCATTCGTTGCCAAGCTGCGCGCCAGTATTATTCGTGTCAGCTGTACAACTCATTCGGCTTGGTTGGTATTATTCAGTGAGTAGTGTAACGAACCCACGATGACGAAGTGCAAACGTGCACTTCACTCCGCCGGCCAGTGGTTGGATCTCGGTCAGTGAAACAATAGAAAAACGACGAGAAACAACGCGCGATGAATTCGATCATGTCGCTGTCGAATACGAGCGAACGCACGAACATCTTCGCTTCGTTGAATATGTTCGGCGGTGTGCCTTCAACGACAGCGAGTAATAATCGTCTGGAAGAGGCTGATGCGAATGCCGAGGGTGAAGGCAAAGTGAAGAATAGACTGCTCTCAATGTGGAACAATGTCAAATATGGTTTGTTTTCTTACTGCTTGGCTGTAGAATAGCGAGTAATTCAGTTTACTTAACAGTTGTCATTCCAGGCATGAAACTGAAAACGAATTTCTCCAAAGAATCTCCAGTGTGGCTGCTTGGCAAGTGCTATCATCGCAAAGAGAGTCCTGATGTTACAGAAATGGGCACAGATGTTGCTGCATTTACAAGTCAAGCAAATGTAATTATATTATGTGTTATTATTGTTGTTTGTTGCAAAAAGGTGAATAGGTGTGAACAGACTGTCAGCAAACATTCTGTTTGTTGAAATTAAAAGTGTTAACATCACTTTGAATGACCACAAGATGCGCGTAATTAGTATTTTTAGCATTCTAGCCTTCAGATATAAATTTAGATGGAAATTTTTGTCATATTATTGACTCATGTCGAAAATTTTGTAATCTAAGTTTTATTTGATTTAAACTTAGATACTTGCAACAAACAAACACTGTTTATAATTAGAACATAAACTTGGCACGCGCACTGATTGCATCACGTTTGCAGTTATCAGCTGATGAAGACGAAGGTCTCGAGGGCTTCAAAGCGGACTTTGTCAGCCGGGTGTGGATGACGTATCGGCGTGAATTTCCGTTTTTGAACGGATCGAATTTCACCAGCGATTGCGGATGGGGATGTATGATTCGCAGTGGGCAAATGCTCCTGGCACAAGCATTAGTCAATCACTTTTTAGGCAGAGGTAAAAATAACATATCTACTCTATAAAAATGCGGAATTTTAAAAAATATATAAATTTTTAAGGCTGGCGATGGAACTCTGATGGATTATTTGAATCCAGTGAAGAAGCAGGCAAAGAACTGACACATCGCAAAATCATTAAATGGTTTGGCGATAAACAAAGCCGCGTGAGCCCGTTTTCACTGCATTCCTTAGTGGGACTCGGTGAGAGTTCCGGAAAAAAAGCTGGAGATTGGTATGGGCCTGGAGCTGTCGCTCATATTCTGAAACAAGCTGTCAAAGTCGCCACCGAACTCAATCAAGAGTTTGAAAGTTTTACCGTTTGTGTGGCGCAGGATTGCGCGGTGTATACACAGGATATTTTCGATGAGTGCGACTTGCCTGATAAATGGAAGGCGTTGATATTATTAGTGCCTATGCGGCTGGGCGCTGAAAAGTTTAATCCGATCTACGCGCCTGCATTGACAGCACTTTTGACTCTGGAGCAGTGTATTGGTATTATTGGCGGGCGACCAAAACATTCGCTGTATTTCGTCGGTTATCAGGACGATAAACTGATACATCTCGATCCACATTATTGCCAGGAAGTGGTGCCCGTCTGGAGCGACAATTTCTCTCTGAATAGTTTCCATTGTCGATCACCACGCAAGTTACACATTAGCAAATTGGACCCGTCGTGTTGTGTGGGGTTTTATTGTGCGACAAAAGCAGACTTTTTATCTCTCATTGAACTCGTGAAGACTACAATTAATGCCGCCACGCGGTCGACTGCAAATGGCATGGAGTATCCAATGTTTGTGTTTTGTGACGGGCATTCGAAGGATTCAAGGATGTCGCCGCGAAGGTATTCGATACCGCCGGATATGGAGTATAGCACTGATAGTCTTGACAATGACTATGTCGAAACGGAAGAGTTTGAGGTGTTATAACCTTCAATCTCGTGCACGTGCACATTTGTGTGGGGTTTGTTAGCTCTAGAAAGACACTTGGCCATTGTTATTTATTTATTGTCCTTTATTGACACATTTCGATGGTTGCGAACAACCATCTCTTCTCATTGTGATCATCTGCATCAAAATTGATTTCGGGCATGTTTCATACGTGCTGCTGCTCATCAAATGGGCTGTTTCCTAGTAAAAACTCTCTTATTTATTCAACGTTGTACAATGTAATTAAAAAAGACTTTAAAATATTAATGTGCGCTTAAGTGATGTGAGGTTGTCAGTCTTTGACCTATTTTCATTGATATTTGGAGAATTACACGTTTTGTTGACTTGTCAACTGGATCGGTATGTGTCTAATGAGGCATTCTAGAACTTTCGGCCAGATTTCGTCAGAGGTGCGACCTTCGAAATCTTCTAGAATGCCTTTCTCACGGAAGAAATCAATAACAGGTTGGGTTTTCATTTGGTAGTCTTCTAGGCGTCTTTGGACCACTTCCGGCTTATCATCTTCACGTTGCGTTAAGGCTTCGCCTGTCACATCGTCTTTGCCCTTCGAAAATATTAATTTTTAGTGATACGTTTCATCAAAATGTTATTTTTTACTTACTGCAACTTTTGGTGCGTTAAAATCAATATTATAGACTCTGCCGCTTGGTAAATGCACCCAACGGTTCTTCACGCGGTCAATGATGACCTCGAAGGGTACCACAAGGTTGATAGCAAGGTCTAAGGGTTGCTGCGTCCATAAGGCTTCGCATTGTGATCGTGTGCGTGGGAAACCGTCGAGTAACCATGGACCACGCGCGTTGTTTATCTCGTTCATGATGAATTTAATCATAATATCATCTGGTACGAATTTTCCGGTTGATGTGTATTTACTTACTTCGTTACCGATAGCTATAAAACAAATCAAAAAACACGAAACAATTACACTTGACGATGCAATTTATTGTTGAAAGTGTAGTCAAGTACCTGTTTTGTTTTTTATTTGTAATCGTAACTTATCTCCGCTAGAAATATGATCCAATTGGAATTTATTCACAATTCTAGACGAAATTGTACCTTTCCCGGAGGCGGGAGCACCTAATATCACAGATCGGAACATGTTCATCGCCATTTTAAGTTTGTGCAATACGCGCGATGTACACTACTGTAGTAATTAAACAGAAATGTGGAGAACTAGTCGGCGCACGCGATGTTTATACACTAGTATTTGTTGAAGTGAACATTGCATCGAGTGTATGAACTTTGGATGTCGCGCGCGCATCGATTCGAAACCAATCGATGAGCGCAAATCGCAAAACAACTCGTTTATCGACTCACAAATTGAAATGCGTGTGTCGATTTGTTTCTATTTATTCTATTTCCGCAAATGTTAAATGTTAAACCACGTGGCAAGCAGAGAGAAACCAGGAGAACTTGCAACAGTTGGTCGCGTCTAGACCACTCGCGCACCAAAATCAATAAACGGTACCGAAGTCAACAGCCGAGCGCAACGCACTTTCTCGTTTTGTATGTTTCGCAAGTCCAAAACGTTTTGGCTATTGTAAAGTAATCCGCGCGTGCCGCTTTGTAAGTGTATTAAGTACGAATAACGATTGAGCATGAGCTATTGTTAAAATAGAACATGGATAAAATATAGGACTTAGTTTTATATTTCGTACTGCAAATTTCACACAGATGGCGCTAGCGGTACTAAAATGATGGAAATAAAAGTTGCCTGACGTCATACCCCCACGACGAGTTGAGTAGCCTACGAGGACACATGCTAACCATTTTGAAACTCGTTTATTTACATTCACATGTGATAAAAAAGCAACTTGGTAATAAGAGACAGCAATATCTGACTTATCAGCTCGATGTTACTATGTTCCGAGTCGAAATTCAAATCGCGCAGAGTTAAGTAACATAAGCATGCGTAAGCGAAAACTTGTTTGATTGATAATAGGAGCGTATTAAAGTGGAGAGGTAGCAGAGTAGGAGAAGTTATTATGCGACAGATTGGCGTTGATTAAATATTACTCTAGTGCTCCAACTCGTACTTGAATCAAATCAGCGCAAAAGTTTGTTTCGTGTGCTGGTTGCGAAGCGGTAAAACTCGTACGATACGTTGTCGGTCAGTCGGTGCGCAACCGCCGTGAAATCTACAACTTTCAGTGCCATACACACACGCACACACTGCCATAGTTTATAGTTAAGTGCGCTTAAGTTAAGTTAAGCACAGAAAATGTCGCGATGCGGCCGATTGCTCGGTGGTTTACTGCACAATAAAATCGTAAGTCGTGAAATGTTTCTGCGCACACACACACGGAGAGATCGCTAACGAAAGTCATTTCAGCAGCCCAAGTCGGCTTTACGTAAAAATAACTACGTCGGCGGCGTCACGGCGGTCGAAAACAAGTTTCAATTCTCAAGGACACGTGGGTTGTATACGTCGCCGGCGCTCGCCGGCAATGTGGCGTTCAAATTGTCGGATATCGGTGAGGGTATTCGAGAGGTAGCTGTGAAGGAATGGTTCGTTAAGGTTGGCGATAAAGTCAAGCAGTTTGATAACATCTGCGAGGTGCAAAGTGACAAGGCCTCGGTGACGATTACGAGCCGGTATGATGGTGTTGTCACTAAGTTGCACTATAAAGTTGATGATACCGCGTTGGTTGGGCAACCGCTATTAGATATTGATGCTGAGGGTGAAGAGGGAGATGTCCCTGAAGTGGCAAAGACTCCTGAAGAACCTGTTAAACCTAAAATTATTGAGGAGGCTATCAAATCACCACAGGTACCTTCAGGTCCAGCGTCTTATAAAAGGGATATATGCATACCTTCGGTTCGACGGCTTGCAAAAGAACATAATATTGATTTGACTCAGGTGGAAGGTACCGGAAAGATGGTAGAATATTAAAGGAGGATGTTTTGAGCTTATATGAAAGATCCCAGTACCTCACGGGTACCAATTATACAAGCCCCAATCTTAGCCCTTCATGATAAAACTGAAGCCATCAAAGGCTTCCGTAAAGCCATGGTCAAAACAATGACAGAAGCGAATAAAATTCCTACTTTTGTTTATTCCGACGAAATGGCAGTCACAAAACTCTCAAAATTACGTCTGGAAGTAAAGGAGGAGTTTCTTGCCCAAGGAATTAAAATTTCCTACATGCCATTCTTCATTAAAGCCATTAGTAATGCTCTGGTCAAGTATCCTATCCTCAACGCCACCGTAGACGCCAATTGTGAGAATGTCACTTACAAAGCATCACATAATATTGGTATAGCCATGGATACCAAGGTGGGACTAGCTGTGCCAGTTATCAGCAACTGCCAATCTTTAACCATTGTCGAAATAGCAAAAGAATTAAACCGTTTAATGACCGCTGGTAAAACAGGAAGCTTTGATCCCAAAGATTTAGCTGGAGGTACCTTCACCCTTTCGAATATTGGAGCAATTGGTGGTACCTACACCAAACCGGTGATTTTACCACCACAGGTTGCTTTACTCGCTCTGGGAGCTGCTAAATTACTGCCTAGATTTGATAAGGATATGAATGTCATCCCAGAGGAGATTGTTAGCCTTAGCGGGGCTGCTGATCATCGGGTGGTTGATGGTGCGACGATGGCGAACTTCTCGAATGCGTTCAAGCGACAAATTGAAAATCCTAGTTTATTGTTTTTGAATTTGTAGAGGTTTATTAAAGACTTGGTTTATTTTGGACATTAGTTGATAAATGATAACATAATAACAAACGCATGTAAATTGATAACAAAATATCCCTCGCTACCATGTAAGACTTAAAGTTAAAAAAAAAATAGTACGACACTTTTAGATCTATAAGACCAGTGATGTTCATTCACTTAAAATGAAAACAACCGTGATGATTATGATAGCACACTGCTCCGCTTTGACTTAAGTCACTTCTCGTAAGGCAAACTTGTTTCTTTCTCATTTTACTACTTCTCACGACCGTGTAAATACTCCTAATCTAATTTTAAGGCCTCTCACTCTTCTCCTTTCACGTTTTTCTAAGAAAATCTTATTCTGAATGACTGGGAAGACCAGAACAAAACAAAACGTCGTAAATCAGCCGCTTCGTCAACCGTCAACGTGTAAATATTTCGTTAAAAGTTAAAAATCTATGCATTAATATAAATAATATAAAGTATTATCTCTTCAATCTGTAGCGCGATAAATCTCGCTTGTGATATATTTTTTTTCGATCATCGTTATCGTTGATATACTCCATAGATATTTGTTGGATCACAGAAACGTTTACGATGATGCGTCACTCGTCGTTAAAATAATAAACAAAACATCCAAATATTCCACGATAGCATAGCGCAAAGCACATCTTCTTGATTCTTCGTTTACGTAAACATTATATGTTAGTCACTAACCATCGTTGCTTTCTAGCCACTGGAATAAAACGAATGGCTTTCGATTAATATGACGTGGTGTCGCTTGTGCTTACGTTACTTTTTTATGCGCCAGCTTGCAATTTACGTAGGGATTTTGGAGGATCTTCGGCTGTGTCTCCATCACTCGCAGGAGGAGTTCGTCAAGATAGTCTTCTAGGTCTTTGAGCTTCTTTTTATTGTGTTCCAGGTCAGAATGGGTGTCGTTTAGTAATAATATCAGATCCTATAAAGGAAAAATTTAATTATTATTGGGTTATGTGTGTGTGTGAGTTGTTTTTTGTTTACCTCGCGTGTTTTTCCTTCGTATTTCAATAAAAGTTCATTAGAAATGCGATTGTTCGAGCTGGTCGAGTTGATAAGTTCGCTTTCGCCGCCGATGATGACTCTTTCGTGCTTATCGTGCTTGTCCTCGTGCTTATCTACGGTTGAAAATCGTTAATTAGTCATTTCGTACGATGAGTGTGTTTGTGAATTTTATATGCCTCGCACCTTTACGCAAATTCCGCAGTTTTGTAAACATGCTCTCCTTTAACTTCTCCTTTTCTTTCTCCTTGTGTGGAAGCTCTGGAGTTTTGTTCGGAGTTTTACTCGTTAGAATATTCTCCTCGATTGGAATCTCTTGTAGACTTTGTGATAGGTCATGCGGGTCTTCTTCCTCCTCGATTCTGTCAGATAATTTTGGTGACTCCCATGATCTTCGATTTATGTTTTCAGCGGCTGCGCTGGGTTTTAATGAGTTTTTGTTCTTGTTTAGCTTCATTTCCCACTCGTCTTGTTTGGGTTCCATGCGTGGGGGTTTGCTGGGAGGTAAGGTTGGTTTGTCCATAAACTCTTCGGTGATTTTTGGGACTTGGGAAGTGTTCAGGGAACTGCCAGATGATTTATGTGAGAGGTCATCGAACAAGAAATCTTCGTCTTCGTCACTAACTACTCCTGGGTCTGCATCTTCATAGGTCTGTCTACTGTGGCTTGTATTATCTAATAGCACGCCATGTCGTCGAAGGTTTGAAAGACTACCGCTGCCTATAGAGTTGGCATCTTCGTCTTTGTGGCCCTTTTTTCCTCTGAGATGCATTTTAGACCCGATTGATTTGGCGATCTTTTTGATACCTTTGCGTTTATCTGCGCTTCCAATACTCAGGAGACTTCCACCAACTGTCTGGGCCATATGGGAGAGTGACCCAATTGAAGATTTATGTTTTTCTTTCTTTGAAAGGTCAGTGAGACTTCCGGATTTTACTGTGAATGCTATTTTAGCCTCCAGGCGACCTCGGGGTTTTTCCGATTTACCTACAATCATATTTTAAACTCACCTGGAAGACTGTTATTGCAATATTTCATACCTGGTTTACCCTGCAATGGAAACCATTTGTTTTTAGGCCTTTCATAGGTGTCCAAACCATTCAGGGGGATGATGGCCCTGCCTAGAAACTCATCCACATTCATAAAGTTTTGATGGAGTACCGTGAGTACTATCTCGGCGGTGTTGCCTTGCTCCGGGATCGGACTGTTAATGAAAATAAAGAAATAAAAAAGTGTAAATTTAAATTAGCATACAATATATTTCTCGAGAGTCTAATTAGACTGTTAATATATTCGTGCACGCAATGGTATTGTTCATGAAGTTATTATTAAATGAATTCCATTTCGTGTACATACCTGTACCTACATGCATGAATAATATTTATTAATGTGTACTCACAGTTCGCATTCTTCGTGCCATTCTACACTCGGTTCGGACTTCTTCTTCACCGATGTCTGATACTTGGTTTTGCCGAGCGCGATCGTCACAAAGCAATCGTTGGTGTTGTTTTTGCCTTTCGTGATGAGATCGACGGCCTTTTGAACTGCGAAACGAATTTAAATTGGATATAATCTAATCGTTTAAAAGAGGTCAGCTGTCGTCTCTATGTACCTGTGACCTGCACATGAGTGGGCATCCACATATTGGCCAACACAAAATTTCACTTTGTTAAAATTTTCAACTTGTTTCTCTAGTAGAGAAAATTTCGCACTTATCACGTATTGTGATGATGATTGTGATGTTTGATGACGTCGATTGTTGGCTTCTTTCGGCGAGATTTGTTTTCGTTTTGCGCTTTTTTTGTTTTCAGCGACGAGCACGAATCGCGCCAACACGTCACGGCGTCCGCGGCCTGTGGCCTGTAACTACCGACTAATTACCAATGCACGTATGCGATGAGAACGCACACCCAACGATACCCAAAGAATGCGCGATGCGTGTGTTGCGCCAGCGACGGAACGCACGTTTCACTGCCAATATATTTTTGCAATCGCGAGATCGCCGCGCTATAAATACGCACTGCACATTGTGTTTCACTTGACGTCTGTCACCACACTCGCGGGAGCTGTAATGTTTTAACAGCTTTAAACATGCGGATGTCTATCGCGTATGCTAATAATCCACCTTTACCGTTTTGGTCTAACGTCACTCTCTGCGAAAGTCTTCTTTTGACTTGTGTTGGTAGCACCTATAAAGTCCAAACTAGTGCACAGGTGGAGGAGCACGGCTTTAAACACGCAGAAGGTACAGGTAAAACTGATGTTTAGTGTTCACTCACTCGGCAGTGTTCCGAGCCGTGGTGCCGTTACGCGATAATGATGAGAAGTGTTTTCGCTGGGATCTGCGTTTCTCTCCTACCTGGGCCGACCACTAGACCAACTCGCGCTAGATTTACTCTGTGGGTGCTTATTAGTACCTGGCACATGCGACGACTACTAGAATTTGATAGGAAATTAAAACCAGAAATGCCACCGCAAAGGTTACGCACGCAATAGCTATTTACGACGAGATAAGGACATTCTAAAACTTAAACAAATCCAACAAGTCACACAATAGTCATATTTGATTCATATCGAGAAACTAGTTGAAAAAAATGACGAATCAGCTGTAATCTAATCACGTGGGTTCTAATCCTCGCCACTGTGATGAGATAACCGATAAAAGTCCTTGAAAATTGGTTCTATTGTAAAATAAATGATATTTTTCCTTAGCGTGTATTTATGCGGTTTTGTTCGCTTGGTTGCATACAGTTGAACTATGTTTTCGAAAATATATATTAACAAAACTTTTGTGGGATGTTTTCAAAGAAAAAAAAATATTTTGAGGTCAATGTTTTATTGATTTTTGCAGACAATATAAAGTCTGAGTCTTTTTCACTGCCCTAGTAATGAGTCAATCAGCGATTGCATCATTTCTATTGATCTGCGTGAATAATCATTGTATACATGCAAAATTACTTCATTCTCAGAGTTGGGCGAGTCATAGCCAACTAGTCACCGAAGGTAAAAACTCCTGAAAGTAGTGTAAGCACTAAAAATTTAATAGAAAAGACTTTCTCTGTTTATGAAATTTTTTGATTTTATTATTCATGATTTTTTTCATACAAGTTCATGACTTGCTCAAATACTAATCAGATCATTCGTCAACATCAACATTACAAATCTTTGCTTGTCACATATACAAAATAAAAATATAATAAATAGAACACACACGTTTCACGAACGATTTGCTTTTACACTATTCGTTTCAGTACAATTTCTTTTTTCCGCATCGCCAACAAAAGAACAACTTAACCGTTTTCTTTGACAGATAATTAGTTAGAAAATATTTACAAGTACGTACATCGATGATGAATAGTAAAGTTTTGTTTATATCTCTCGTGCGTTTATAAAAAATGCATCAGTGCTGTGGTCGCTACGTCGATTTTGAGTCGCTTTCAAAATGTGTCTTTAATCGCGGCTTTCAAAAAAGAATTAAATAATTACAAATTAATGACTATATTCTCTTGAAAATTTGCGTCTAGCTAAATAAATAACAACTAATACTAAGCCATATTTGCGGCTTTGTCGCTAACAATATAAAGATAATATCACAGAAATGTTCGAGTATCTATAATACAAAATTGCATTGTGTGTTTATTCGCAAAACATGAGAACGTGAGAACTGAATTTCTAAAACTTAAAAAAAAGTGCATTTCCTATTATTTCTTTTCTATAGTTAATTTTTTTAGTTTGTAATATTTATAGACTTTATAATGTCATGATATGCAGTCAGTTCTCTTTGTTTTTCGACCTATGAAAGTCTTGTCATGATTAGACCCGTCCAGAGGGTCTGATTCTTAAATTTTTCATCTTTGGCAATGACAGGCTAGGAACACGCGCATTCGACAACAATCATGTTGTCCCACCGATGCACCGTCAGCTTGCTGGCGTCGTTCGGATCAACCATGAGCATCTCCAGCGGTTTTAACTTGGAAGGTGCACAACACGTCCGCGGCGTCGATCGCTTATCCAACCGATGGACCATATTCTGTATTCGTGAATGATTCGTCGCATAGTTGAAGTTGTGCGGACACCGACCCTTGCAGTATCCCGCCTCGTACTCTTTGGGTTGTACAATTGAGTTCCAGTTGAGCTTTTCGAACTTTACAGTCATCTGATGCCGACAGCACTTTGGCTTGCGTTCAGTGCCAGATGATTCTGGATTGACTACATCGCAATCGGTGTTACCATCTTTATCGGTGTCGGAATAACTGCGTTTTACTCGTCCGGGAAGTATGGGTTTTGCAAGGATGTTGAGAGATGCGTGGAGGGGTCGCAGTGCTTCGATTTTACAATGGTCGCACTCGAGGAAGAGGCCCAGATTGCGAGTGGTGCCTGATAGCCAGTCTTCAGCCGCGCTGGTCACGTCGAAATCGGACCATTTCGGTTGCGTATGCGAGAGATATACTGTTTTCTTTGTGAGCAGGCGGCGGCGGCGCGCCCCCAATACTTGATAAACACGCACATGTGTGGTGTTTCTTCGCGGGTGCGCTGGGAAGAGTAGGCGGACTTCAGCGCTCTGGACTTCGACGTCCGGTGTCGGCTTCACGTGGAAGTGAAGTCTGATGGACTCGTCTCGTCTTCGTCTCCAGGATTTATTTTCTGTAACAAAACAAAAATGATTGGTTTAAAATGTATTTTTACCGCATGATTCACAAATATGGCGTGGGTTTGAACGGCGCCATTTTGTGCTAACCGCAAATTGTGTTCCATTACAAGCAGCATCACCAGCGCACGTGATGCGTATTTATTTGTATTCCGGTTTTGTTTGAAAGAATGTTGTGCGTCGAATTTGTTGAAAAGTCATAATTTTCCTTCGCGGCCGGCCGTTTGGCCTACTCTTTGAAAACCCACTCGAGTTTCGGGTGCGAAACGTGCGCAAAACTCATATACGCAAAGCAAACGCACGTAAATACTACAAACAATAACATGGCCGACATTGCGACTAGAAAATTCTCTACACTGTTACAACACAATCGAAACATGATATTTTTTAAAATGCAGTTTGACATGACATATAATAACTTATTAAAGTTTATTATTATTATCTTCGTGCGGTTGGAGTATCTCTTGATAATTAACGTAAAGGTGCACGGCTTTTAAAGCGGTTTTATGAGTTATTGTTCGGTTTTTTACCGATACGAACCCTGGTGGACTAATTTCACGTCTCTCGAATGGAAAATAAATTTTGTGCGTATGTGTAGGTGCACTGTAAATCTTAATTTAATGAGTTGTTACATTTTCATGAATTATTTGACTTTCTCTCCCAGCGAAATCGACGCATAAATCTTGATTGATTTCGATTCGACGTTTTATTGATTTGCGAATTAATTTGATCGCGACCGGAAATTCCAGTGTAAGTAAAAATCTCAATAAATATCGCAATCAAAGTGATTTTTTTTATGATGCAAGAAAAACAAAACAATTGATTATTACGTTTGTTTGGTCTGCGTCTTGATGTCGTTGAGATTAAAATTAATATTACTTAACCGATTTGAATAAATTACCAATCTGGCGAAATAATAGTGTATGACTTGGGAAAATTTATTGAAAACAGCATTTTACGACGCATAAAAGTTGCACAAACAAAGATAAATTGTAAAAGCACCTTTAAGGTTTAAGATTTGCGTAGAAAGTGATTAAAATTGTGATTTGTTTGTGAGTTGTTGTGTTTGTCCCCTTTGCTGCGATCGTAAAAAGATGAGAAAAAGTGCGCGGTATTTGAAATATTTGCATTTTATTTGGATGTTAGCGCGTGTGTGACTTGTAAGTCGGTGATTTGCGCAATTTGCGATCGCAAGGTGCAACGACCACAATGTTTACATAACCCGCTGCAGTTTGCGAACGCGATTAAATCGTGATTTGCGTTACGTATAAAATCACTAATTAATTCTTCATTAAATGCCATCAGAAAATTTAAAATTATAGTGTATGACTGGGTTTTTGTGAATGTAATGTAAGAAAAATGATATGTGATGCTGTAATTTTCGTTGGAGGGGTATTTTTAGGCGTCTATAAAATAATTGAGACAAATGTGTTGACTGTTAGGATAATTCGCGCGCGCGTCGCGCGAAAAACTATGCGAAAAATGCGACGCGTCATATTTTTAGGCGCCATGTAGCGCCGCGCGTCGCGACACACGACAAACGCTCACCATTGCCATTTCGAGACGCAAGAATCTCTCTCGCGCAGACTTTGTACATGCTCAAGTTTATCCCCTAAAGAATGTCGACGCGCAAAAAATTATTAGATATCGTAAACTGGCGGCGGCGCAACATTTGCGAACAGATTGCAGCGAGATGACGGCGGCCAAGAGCCACGACATGCATCCGGCAATAGTGCCAAATGTTTCGTTCTTTTGCAACATATGCACACGCAAAAAAAAAACTGGCATGCCGACTAAGTATCATGCTTGTTTTTCGTATTTAATGTGATACATTATGAAAATATTTTAATTCTCCTCGCATTAAGCGCGTGCGGCGCGCACACATCATGGATGCGATTCAGGAATTTCGTATTTTTGTAATGCGCTGCGCGACTGGCATTGAGCTCTCGGCGCGCGCGCGCGCGTCTGAATTTCTCGGCCGATTATGCGCCGCCGCCGATCGCTTAATGACACGGCACGCACACGAACCGCACTTAATTAGCTCGTTATGCATCGCAAAAGAAACGGCGAGGCTTTGACTTAAGTCAAGTCAACTCATATGCAGAGAACTTAAGTCAAAACCGCACCTCAACTTGACTTAAGCTGGAAAACAATAAGTCAAAAAAGGTTAAAAAGGCTTTAAGCAAATTAGTTCAACGTGAGTGCTGTTTTGGTTTTTGCTCGTAAAAATTTATTATTTTTTGATTCTAGTGACTTAAAGATGAGTCTACCTGACAGGTGCGATTTAAGTGACTTAATAGCGTGTAACCCACCGCAGGGAATGAGACATTACGTGTGTTACACATTGCGTGGGCTAATTTTAAACGGCGGCTATTAAAAAATTTCGAGATATTTATGTGAAAATAGTTTTAGTCGGTTTTGTCTGGCCCCAGAGTAGACCGAAGCTAATAAATACGTTAAAAATGAGTATTGTGCAACAAAAAATGTGACAAGCTCTCAAAAATTAGCCGGAATTGAGACTCCACCGCTTTTTTCTTACCCAATTTGATAATTTATTGCTACTTTTATTCAATGAGTTATTTTCAGTCGGAATCGTGCTATTTTCACGTGTTCACAAGGAAAACGTGTGCAAAGTGCTAATTTTATAGTCTAGAGTTAATTTAATTTGAGATTAGGCAATCTTTTTTTAATTTGATTTAAATTTAAATTTAGAACAAAATCAATTGTTGTTTGTTTTTCCCGTAAATTACATAGGTGATTCCAATTATCATAATAATGATGCAATGTCGTTTTTATGACGAATTCCGCCGTCCAAAGTTTATCTATCTCTCTGGAAACATGTCATTTTCGCACACGTGAGCGATAAACACCAGAATCGCGGGCACGCAATGCCTCAATGATACGAAAAATTATGCAATACTTGTGCAAGATTGCTCGTAGGAGCAACATCCTCAACTTGACAACAACCGAAATCTCGTACCGTTGAATGAACGCCGAACGTAAACATTCTATAAAATTCAACAAAAACGCGTATTGTAAACGGCGCACGTTTCATTCATGCGTGTATAACTCGACCGCAAATCCTGATCAATAATATTCTAATAATGTTATTACGAACGCACGCGTTGTTTAACACTTAAATTTGTTTGCGATCTGAATCATCGATGAAAAATCTTTGCACACGACGAGTGATGGTGTAGAGCTACGAGAGTAAGATTAGGACAAGGACGTGTTTGTATGACTTAACACGAGACCAAGCCTGATGAGAATTCGACAGTGCGTGTTTCTTCCGGCCGTTCCACGCCGTTTGCTTCCAAGGTGTATTTTTAGTCGTAGCGAGCTTTACTTTCATTCATTTTCGGAACGTTGAAAATGTTGCTGTGTTTAACGTGATACTTGTCGTCACCGATAGGACACGCACGGATTAATTGCTAATTAAACGTAATTGCCTACGTGATGCACCGAAAATATCATCAGAAGGACTATAAAGTGACGCAATGATTTTTTTGCTCAATTTTCAGTTAAGTAAGTGACTTGAAGTTTGATTTAATTTAATGCAAACCAGAAACAGATGTTTCCAAAACTCAACATGAGAATAAAACGACAAACGACTTATTTTAGTTTCAACTGGCTTTAGTTTTATGTCTTAACTTAAGACAACTTCATTTATTTTCTTTCTAATGATGTTTCTTTTAATTTCTTTCTTCTGCACGCGATGTTTATTTAAGTTTAAGGCTTAAGACTGCGCGCTTGTAGCAATGAAAAATAATCAGGGAATATTTAAATAGACAAGATTATTAGTACTAACCTGAATTGTACGTTAAAAGCTGTGGAATATCTTGTGGCTGATGCGGCGCATCGCGCAGTGCGGTGAGATACAGGCTCATCTTGGCCGTGTATTCTTCTTGACTAATGTTCGCCTGTAAAGAAAACAAAACAACGCGTTGATTAATACAAACATTCACACATCATTTTTCACTTGCTGTCGCATCATTTATTTATAGATTGGTAAAATTCTTTCCGGAAAATCATTAATCATTATGTATTTTTATTTTAATATGAGAAAAAAAGTGTTTAGTAGATATATCGGAACTCAAAGCATTGGCATTGAGGGTTAGTTTGAGTAGAATGTTTCTTTGGAGGTTAAGTAATTTAAAGATTATTTAAAGAATTTAAAAAGAAATTAAAAGATTTATTAAACATTGTGTTCAGTACTTGTACCGCTAATCAAAGCATTGGCAATTATTTTAGAGGTTAAGATTTATGAGTGTCAATATTAAGTATTTTTAAAGATTATTCGAACATTTTAAAGTGAATCATTTTAATCAATCACTATTTTTATTCTGAATTCTAAAAAAATTAAGTTCGATAGTTATACCGCAACTCAAAGCATTGGCATTTTTTGAGGGAAAGATTTATGAGTGACCATCTTTGGCAAAAATGTACGATTTGATGTTGAAATGTGCGCGGTGATGAGTGCGAATGTTATGCGAAAAATGTTGGCAGCCGGATGAATGGGAAATTCGTGTGGGTTAGAGTCGCTTTTCGCATTCTTGGGCCGATGTACACGCCATAAAATCCCCCAATGTTACCATGTTACCATGTTTTGTTTTGACTGTAACACAGACTCGTCTTCAGTATTTTTAAAAATCAGGAATTTGCGCGCGCGCGCGAGTGCTGCCGGCGGCCGTAAAATCAAATATGCACTCGCACTCGGTTACACAAATAATTTAATTGACTCTGCCAGCATTTTATGGCATTCCGATTGGTGGTAAACTTCTAGAATCTTCAATCTTATTATATATCTTGTTTTCATAGATTACTCACTCGTGAAAATCACTTGTAACACTTCAAAATAGTAAAAATAACTTTTTTTTAACTTTATTTTATTGGTGATAAACTATTTTTAGAACGCGGAAGAAGCGTGGAATTTAAATTGTTGCTTCCGAATAATTTATTATGCTGCAGTAGTGCGTTTGTAAGATGACAGACCGTGACTTGGGTGGTTAACGACATGAGCACTTGTCGCAAATGTGTAAATTGTTGGAAATCCGCGTCGAGCGCGCTTGACAATGCGATATATCAACAGGTTGAATGTTGAATTTTTCAACTTTATTTGTATGCGTTTTGCAAGCTAGAAACAAGCTTTGGAACATGTTGGGAGAGCTTGAGCGCAGCTTAAAGTTCGATCCGATTCAACAAACATCGTTGGCCAATTGGCCTAATTTCTATTTCCATCTGATGCACTGCTACCACATCAGATACACTCCTGAATATTATACTTTCTTATTCAATATCCACCAACCAGTAAGTAATTTTTTTTCATTTTTTTTATTTTTTACTGCATGTCGTAATTATATGAGCGTGAGAGTCGCGAATAAATAAAAAAAACTCTTCGTGTCCGCTACGCGAGCGCTAGAGCGGGTCTTAATTAGCAAAAGTAACCAATTTGGGAATCCCCAGTTGGAATTACCTTATTCTTGGTTCCGGCATGATCTCTCAGTGACTCAACTTAAGTCAAGTGAGACTTGTCCGCCGAACAACTTTCGTGCATTTACAACTTTCCATTGAGATTACTGGCAGAAATTTTTGCAACTTACCTTAACTAAATTTGGTGCGGGTAAACCTAGTTCGTCTAGGAACTGTTGCGCTTCGTCCTGCGCCGCCGCCATGCTGGTGGTGGTGCAGACAACGAGCGTGAACACGAAAAACGTCTTTTGCGTGCGTGTTGTTTTCGCCGCCGTCCAGAAACCGCCCATAGCCGGCTGATTACCACCGATACGTGGACATTCAGGATGACACTTTTTGTTTCCGGTTTCGGTCCACAGCAAACAAAATTTGCGCACTTTTTTTTAATAAATCAACAAAACTTGACGCGAAAGTTTCGGCAAATTATTTTGTTGGTTTTTAAACACTGTTGGTAATAAAATAATAATCCATTATTTGGTATTGTTACTTGTGTTTAGTTAGTTTATTAACTTGGTAACATGCGCGTATAATGTTTGGGAGTTCTCGTCGGGTGAGAGGAGAACTCGTCGCGTGCGCTCGAATGGTGAACTCGCGAGTCGCGCACACAGCGCGCTACTTTTATACACCGCGACTCATTCATGCCGACGGCCGCCAGCGTATACTATCCGCCGGCGGGTGGGGGCGTGTGTGCGACGTTTTTCCGGAAGCGCGGGCGTCGAGACGCTTATCCACCCCCGCGATACCACTGCGTGCGCCTCCACCAATTCAACGGAATGGTATCTAGCGCAAAACTATCAAATTTCTAGTATTTCTCTTCTGGAAAAAATTACTTGCACAATTTTTATTGTTTAAAGTAGAGCGCAAAAGGCAACGACCTTGCCTGAGACAAAATCCGGTTAAGAATCGATCGCAGCGTTTGATTCCTCTTATGTTCTAGGATGTGGTTGAGTTGAGGTTGTGTAATTACTAATTTTGAAGCAATCGAAAGCGATCAAAATCGATTTTGAACGCTACAATGCGTAACCTAAACTTCAACTTCAACTTGGGTTAAACCAAGTTACGCTTTGGCTGTGAATTTTTTGTTTTCGCCTTGAGTGAGGTTATGATTCACTCCGCCATCAAGATAACGGCAACCATCAGCAGCCCCCTTGCGCGTCGATGTGCTGTTTGCCCTCAATCAATATCTTAGTAGTCATTTCGCGGAACAAGGCTTGGTTCACTCTGTTATTCGTCTACCGCAGGCGACGAGTCCATTGCTGCGCTCTTCCGATCCTTTTCTCTTTTTTTGTGTGTTTTACTTCATATTATCATGATATAGCCGAGGGCGTGTGTGCACATTTTACACCCCCGCATTCATAAACCAACTCGTAATGCATCGCGGGTGTCATCCCAGCGAGATGAAGTCCTCGAAAGTTTCGCAATGCGAAAACAAACTGGTTCATTACTTGATTCATTCACTCATCTGTCAGATGGTAGCGGTTGAGGTTGGTTGTGTATACCGGGGTAAATATTATTCTCTCGCACATGTCCAGGGTGCTGTTTACGCCCACGCACGCTGGCAAATCATCATCAAATTTATTTGCCTACCTGCCCGCCGTGAGCAACTTGATCCGCTTGTTTTCTACGCTTCATCTCCCCGCTGAAAACATTCATTCATAAAGCGCTTTATTATGAAATTAGTGCACTTTTTTTGCTGTGTGTCTGTGTGTACCTAAAAAGTTTTTCTAGAAAAATCGTGAATGATAATCACGTTCCGATGAAAACGGGTCACGAGTGATTTGCCTCCAACCACCCCTCGTGGGACATTACTCATTTATTAGCCACTCCTGGTATGTAGTCGCTAGCAACATTTTGTTATACCGGTGTTTTGTGGTTTCTACTGGCGAAAAGTGGTGGAACATTCCATAATTCATTGAAATCCACCCTTGACATGGCGGGTAACCTGTTGCTTCACATGGATTGCAATAGAATTACCCTACAGGGTGAAATTTATAATAAAAAAATCAATTTTGTGAGAAAAACAGTTTAAAAAAGTTTTTATGCTGCAATTTTTTTTAGCATTTTTAATTTTTTTAATTGATTATATTAATCCACCCCTGGTTTTGCTTGACAAACGAATCGATCGGTCGATTCACGGAAACGCTCCGCATTCTGAATTCAATTATACTTTCAAATATTGTTGCATGACATAATGAGGGCGGCAGGTAGTAGGCATACCTCAACTCAATCAACTCGAAATGAACCACAAACTCATGAGCCTCTCTCCCATACTTGACGTATCGTAGGAGTTAATGTAATTTAGATGAGCGTCAGGAGTCTAGAACGCATTGTCTAGCTATATTCACAGGCATACATCAAGGTTTTTTCTATGTGGTACAAAACGTTTGCGTGCAGGAGGCTAGCAACGGCATATTTTCCACTTTTCGAGCGCATTAGTGCCGCGAAAAACGTTCTAGACGATTCGTGATTCATTCACAATTATTCCTCGTGTATAGTGCAATGATTTTGTCGGTGTTAACGGAAAGGAAAGTGTTAAATGATGGCAGAAATCGACGTGAAACGAAAAAGAATCAAAGAGTTGAAAGGGAAAGTTCATTTGTTTGGATGTTTCTTTTTTTCTTTTCTGGGTTACTTTGAATGTCAGGGTGTTGACTCTTATGAGTCACTTTGAAACTTGTCGAAGTTAATATTACACAATGTGATATAAAGTTCAATTAGTGTTTTTTTTGTTTTAGAAGTCTAGAAGTTTGATGAAGAAGTTTTTTAACTTTGGTTGCAACGATGCAAATTTTCTGTGTAAGTAACCTTTTTATTGATTTTTCCTTAAATTTTCTGCTATTTCATGCGCTAAATTTTATTTATAATTATCAAGAAGTTTGTTTTCTAATGGGATTAAATGCATGAGAATCAATATACACGAGGATTACTCATTGCTCAACATCCCGCGCGAAAAACATGGGCAATTGCGAACTTGTAAGCCAATGATCCCCAATTTTTTTAAAGTTTTCACTTTAATGTTTTCTCACGTTCACACTAACCAAGCAAATTTATCAGCGCATAAACAGATGAGTATAGCAGCTTGTGGGATGTTTATATCAAAACCACAATTTAAGTGCCCCAATCTACCTACTGCGCATTTTAAAACAAGAGTTTTGAGTGGCAGCACTGCCACTGCGCGACAATCTTTTCAATTGTCGCTTAATACCAGCTTGTTGGTGCTGAAACCGCAACTTAATTTTTTCGGTCTGAATTTCATGCCTCTGTGTATAATAAAATGTATTTAAAAAAATATTTACCATTTACAGCTAGTAGATTCGTAATTGTAATAATATGCAAACGCCGAAATACATTTTCGGAGTCATGTCTCGACTGAAATACTAGTGCATCAGAAGTAAGGTGTGAATCATCATATTGAATATCTGAAATTAAATTGTCACAATTTTTGCTTCAGCGAACTCATAAAATACTCATGAATCAAACAAATTGCATTACGTTTTAAACATGTGCAAATAAACGTTATTTTATTGATGTTATGATAATGTAATTTACAAATTTCTAAATATTCTGTAATTATACCTTAATTTCGTCAATTGCCGGAATAAAACACTCCAAATTTCAAGTCAGAAGCGATAATTAAATTGAAATTATGATATTATTTCTTATCGTAAATAAACGTGCGTTTTATTATCATTTTAGTACACATTGTGCAGGTATAAATCATTCCGCGTGCTCAGCTCGCGCGAATTGTTGTTAAAATACCAATTGTTCGGTTGAGTCATGCTCAATTGGTACTGCTTGTCGTACACTCTCATTAAATGCGTTTCGCTATAAATACTTATTTTAAAATTGTAATTAATTAAATTTACGTGATGTTACGAAGTCTATTTGCGAGTTTTTCGAAATATATTAGTTGCATTTTAATATAATATAATTATAGTATGCTATTTTTGTACGCCAGTTGCTGTTAATCATAATTAAAACTTATTTGTTTGTTTGTGAGCGCCGCGCGCGCCTTGGTGGATTAATAGTTTTTGCCCAGCGCGCGCTGTAAAAGTGGAGTAGGGCAATTCTCGGGAGGGCACCCGCGACGCGCTTCTCGGTACGGGGGTGTAACTCGTCGTTTATGTTATTTGCTTACGTTTGCGCGATAACACACGCATGCGTTGTATGCGACATGTGCGGTTTTTCAGGGGTGGAATACGGCGAAACAATAAACGCAAAGATAAACTGCGAAAATGAGTTTGTCGCGCGCGATTTCTCCGAAATTCGCCTCGGGCGTAATCAATTTGCACCCGCACCCACGTTTGCGCGCCGAGTCAAGTTCTGGTCCTGTCGTCCTGCTGAGCTAACAAGCAAGACAACACCGGTGTACCGCAAGACAACTGCGTCGCTTTTTGAGACCGTCTTGGAAAACAAAACATGAGCGCGCTAAATGCGGACGATGTGGGCGCCTCCGCCATCGCAGCCCTCTGCGATACGTAGGTGTGAACATAAAACAGCGAAACGCTCGTATATCATACTGATCGCGCGTTAATTATAATTCATTGCGTTTCATAAAAGCTGAAAACTATAGCCACTATCAGATATCACTAGTTCTTAGAAAATTGAATTGAGTGCTAATTCGCAGAATTTAATTTCATTTGAAATCAACTATTCTTAGTTTATTTCGAATTCTTTTAAGTAATAGACAAAAAATTACTATTGTATTGTTTTTTGTTGTGGCCAAATAGTTTTTTGATCACGTCATGTCTAAAAAATCTTCTTACTAAAGTGTCTACGGCGCAAATACGAAGATTTCACCTGATGGCGAGTGAAAGATGCGCGCACGCTTCGTGTCTCATTGAAAAATTATCATCGTTACGCTTGTAATTAACGTGCAGTTTTTTCGGTATTTTTAAACCGCGGCTAAGTGAGTGGTGCCATTAGCACTTTGCGCACGCAACCAAAATAATTCTATTAGACCCAGAACGACGCGTGTTGAAATAAACGATGGATTATTAAAATATGATCTTGTTAATTTTTTACGCTAGGTTTTTATAAACATTTCAAGCAGTTATTTTAATTTTCTGTAGTTGCAAGGAGCCATTTTGATATTCAGCTGGTTTTTCAGCTTACAGCGCCCCCATTGGCAGTTTTTGGAATTTAATTTTACTTTTGAAAGTTTTTTTATGTTATAACACGTTTGTGAGATTAGAAACACAATAGATTATATAATTTTCAAGTGATAATTACAAACACTTTATATAGTAATTAATTGTGTTCGGTGCGGTTATGCATAACGGCTAGGACACTAGAAAACGTATTGTTCCTCGGCCTTACTCATTCGATTGTAAAAAGTATCGCATTAAATGCAATTTATTTTCTATGTTTGAGAAATAAAAAAATTGATCGAAACAATCGACGTAACGCTTGTGTATTCCTGTACTTGGGGATTTTCATTTACCTCACTCAGAATGTCATAATTATCAACAATTACATTTATCGCACAAAAGTATGTTACTATCCTACGATAGTTTGCTATTATTGTAAATACCGAAAAATCCAGGACAAAATTCGAAAATTGTCGCGACGGTGACGTCTGTAGTGAAATTTTTTCCGCGTGCGTAAAATGTAGGCTTATTTGCAGTTCTAGTTATGATTATGTCGTCATGTCATCTCTTCGCGCGTCCACGCACGGTGACGGTAAATCCCCGGCATGCGATAAACAACAAATCAAGTGTCGTGACGAAGGGACTGCGACAGCGACAGCCGACAATAAAATATCTACTCGGTATCCAAACAGCACACATTCAAGCACTTTGTATGTTAATAATGTTGATGTACTGATGTGATATAATAATGTATTTGTACTCTGGTTGAGTCACCGCGACGGGGGCCACCATTTCACGCCGTACGCGGAATCAATCAGGCACTGAGCGCTGAATTAATGAATTAATTCGCTTGACGTGTACGAGCTGCATGCAAGGCGATTTGGGAAAATCTCCCTTGATTTTCAGAAGCGGTTGGAAACATGAATTATATCCTTCCTTTCATTTTATTTCATTCAGAAAAACACGCATTACTCACTACAGTATACTGATATATAAGTATTAATATTCATTATATTATCATTATTTATTTAAATTATGATTAGTTTTGAATAATTTTTCGATAAAAATTGAGATTTGCATTGTTTTACGCAAGTAAGCGGATTAACACTGGGCGCCGGTTTGGAGCGGATTGAATTAAACGCTGGTTTTTCCAAATTTAGCAAAAACTATATAGCAATTTTGCAATAATATTGTCGTGTTGAACGTTGTGAGCATTCGTCTTACTTAGTTTCACTTAATTTCGCTGCTTTAGACCGGATTTTGTCGTTGAATGTTTAAAGGTATCTGTGTAAAGTGTCAAACGATCAAGAACATAATCGTTAATGTTGGTTATTTCCAAAATATTTAGCATTGACAACGTAAAAATGAGTTTTAAATTTAAAAAATTGCGACAAAAATGTTAAATCCCGTTATATTTTTGGAAATTCCGAGTGTTTTTGTTATAATTATTTTGACACTGATTTTTTTTAAATTTTACGCATCTTTTTTCAGCATGCACGGTACAATACCACCGTGCTTGACCAATGAGCGCTTTCTATTTTGAATTAGCGCATGTGCAGACACGTGTCACGTGTTTGCAGCGCGCGAAATTCAAAAGTTTTAAAGTTGTTTTTATTTATCTCTGGTTTCACAACATCAATGAAGTGTAAAATGTATAAATCTTAATTGTTATGTAAATAATTAATTATTATTGTTAATTTTCGTGTGATTTTTCGTATCGTGCGCATTGAAAACATATGCGCGAAATTAATCATCCGACACAACACACACACTCGATCAAAATTCTCGGTGCGAATGTTTATAAACACTACACTGTGATCGGCTGGCTTATTTGCAATTAAACGTGTATTTGCACGACGCGAGAGGTGTGTGTGCCAAATTTTTTTCATTCCACCGCGCTCGAATCACGTTTTTCTATATAAAGCGGAATTTCCAAAACACGTAAATTTACAAAAAAACTAACTATTTACGATTTATTTATGCTAAAAACATGCAAATATAAACAGAAGACAATAAAATAAATAATAACAAACACAAATCAAAACAAAAACACAAAAGTTTAATAAAATATTATTAAAATTAAGACACAACATTTTTAGCATCTAAATTCTATAATTAACATGGGAATTAACTGTGATTTTATTAAACGGTGACACTTTTAAGTTTCCCATTCGTTTTCATATGTAATATTTCAAACGCGTAATTTAAAATGATGATGTGTCAAACATAATAATTCTATTTAAAGATAATTTTTGATTCTTTGTTTATTTTATTTGTTTTGTAATGCAAATTAACTATTAAATCACAAATATTTCAATCTTATGACTTCACAATGTGCTCATCATCAATTTATAAGGATTATTTAAACTTGTCGTATTTATTTACTTTTATATATTGAAGATTTAACTTTAATTTTCTTACATTTCTCGTCGATTGTGATTCGGACGATAGATTGACCACAATCAAACGCCTTATGTAGTATTCAAAACCTCGGTACACCAGGCAGGAGATTGCAATCAAGCCATCATTATAATAATCAATATACATTGTATTACATTGACTCCTGGCGTGCTTGAAGGCTTCGCGGTCCATCGATGACTTTCAGAATACTTGAAAAGCCAGATGTAAGCCATTAAACGATCTGCATTCACGCATCAAGAGTGCGAACACGTTTAATAATCTTACGTCCAACTATTTCACATATTCTGATATTTATTCAATAAAAATGGAAGTTGTTTTGAAGAAAAATCATTCTGAAACTATATAGTTTTAAAGATATTTTAAAATCATGTGACTCTGAAAGCTATCCGACATGCAAATTGTAAATTTCAACAATTAACATTAACGTAGAGTTATTACCAGATGTATCCCGGGCGTAACTAGACTTATTACGTCTTGATTGGCTGATTCACACCTGAAACACATAAATAAAATACAAAATACACCGAACAAAAGAAGATCCAATCATAAACAAATCATTGCAATCTGTTTATGGAATTTTGTTTATCATATTTGCATTCTTTGCAACGTTATACCAGTGACCGGTGACATCCACGAATGCAATTCGAGTCCTGAATAAACATCATGACCGATTGTCGCCGGGCTCCTCGTGTTTTGTTTACTGAAACTCGATTGCCTGCTGTAATTTAACTTCTTGTTTAGATTTGAATTCCGGTGAAGGTGTATTTAAAAATAGCATCAACTTAACTCTACGCGACGTTTTGTTGAATGTTTTGAGCTCCTTTTAGGATGAAATTTTAATTGTTTTAACGCAGGAAATAGTAATTCGCTTCAACTAATGAATATCTGTATGACAAACATTGCAAAACATCTTCGTAATACAGAATATGCATTGGTCGAGCACGAATAATTGCAATTATTGATATTTTTTACTTTACTTGTACTTGTAGCGGTTTCCTAGTTGGGTCATTCGACAAAAACCGGTATGACAAATTCTTCAATCATATTGTTATACCTGGCTGTCGTCGAACAAAACAACTAACAATTTATTGCTGCTTACATTGGCGAAATGCAGTTTTTCTCCTTTTTTTACTTTTAACGGGAGTATTGAATGATTGAAGAGGTTGTTTCAGAGTACAAGCTGTGGATGTTTAGTATGTACAAAGAAACCACCTTATCAAACACCCAAATATTAAAAGTAGACAATTGCACTTTCTTTTCACTATTTAATTGAACTATTCTTTTCTTTTGGACACGCACGATTAAACTGTGCAAGCGATTAGGTGCGAATTAAATCGTTAACTACGCATGATAATTAATTAGAGCGGGAGTCAAGTCGGTAGAAGGAGTTTTGTTTATAAATATTTTCATTGGAGACATTATATCAACAATAAATACATGTACAGTAGAAATTCTTCATACTTTTATTGGTATATTGATGAATTGGTGATTTTTTTATTGAATAATCGAGTAAGAAGTACAAACAACGTAAATTTTAATTAAAAACATGTTATATGCTCATGTGTGACGGGTACGAGTTTTTGAATTTTTAAATTCACCCTCGTTGTTTCCGCTTTGCATATTTTTACTTAAGTGATTGGTCAACGTGTTATTTGAATAAAACTCGCCGTTGTCATGGTTACAACCCATGTATTCTTATGGAGGTCGGCCATCATGAAAATCTCCGGATATAAAGCTCGCGACCAATCAGAGCAAGCTGTCAAACTGTCAAATTATTCGACCTATTATATATTATGTTATTGTTTCGCAATAAATCGATTTCTATTGATTGTAAATGATTTGAGGTGGTTGTGATCAATAAGATTTTTATTAAATAACGTCGTCGAATGTTTCGAATGCGGGTTTAATTGGTGTGAATGGAAGTGCAGCGCTGGCGTCGATCGAATTTTATCGAATTGTGATGCATTGTGATGTTTGTCGCTAGACAACCCAGAGCGCATTCACGTGCGGCTCGGCCGGAGCGTGTCGCAGGTTTCGCACGTCGCCGCGACGGGCTGTCGGGCATTCGGCAATCCGTTTTAAGCGTTATTTGATGAGGTAATCAGTCAGATAATAGCGCGCTGACTGGCGACTCCGCACAGTCTGCACCCGCTTGTTTGGTTATGTAGCGCGCCCGCTGCCAGCCCTCAGAACGCAGAAGGTGTCGCGCCGTCAGCTGAGCAGCGAGAGCGTCGTCTGTGTCGCTCTTCTTCCTGCTCCTTGTTCGTTGTGCTGCCCCACCGATTGGGGGTGGTCGTCGCGGTCGGTCGCCTTTGTGTGCATGTGCGCCGCGCGCACGGCATTCGTCCATGTTGAATTTTTGATTGTGTTTCCACCAGCGACCAGCCGCACTTGCGTTTTTCAATGCGAGCGTCCGCTACGTGGGTTACGAGCGCGTAGACATGCTTTGTCTGCGCGCCACCGATCGTGTACAATGACTATTTGTGAATTGCGGGCATGACGCAGGAGGTCGACTGCATGCTCATTGAGATGGAGATGGCCCCAGCTGATGAGGAGCCTGATCCACCATTGCTTACTGACAGTGGCACTGAAAGCTTCAATGACAGCCCTACTGCTGATGACTCCTCTACCAGTGCAACTTCCACTGGCCATTGGGAACTCAGTGAGTATCAGCACTTGATTCACATCTATTGCTTTATAACACTGTGTTTATCATTGAAGACTCCCAACAACAAATACACATCAGTGTGAAAAACATCTTGGACAAGTCAATATCTATTGATGAAGAGATCCTCATACATCCTCTGGTGCCAGAGGTCATCAGTTTGCACAGTCTGAGTATGGGTGCACCCAATGGCAAGCAGCACCCGCCTCCTTTGATATCAATATTGAGAAGGACTTCATTCTATGACACATTAGGCATGGATGAATTAATGCAGAACAGGCATTTGCGGCGTGTGTCCTTTCCAGAAAACGCGCACGTTCTGGCTACTTACAGAGAGTCTGATCTGCAGTCTCCTACTTTGCCTGATCAACCTTGGGATGCTGAACAACTTCTGCAAGAGTATCAGGCTTCTTGCACTAGGCACAAAACTATTCAACTTGATGCCATCAAAAATCAACTTGCTGTAAGCTCAATAAACACAATACTCGTTTGTAATATTCTTTAATTCTTATAACAAATTTGTAGACATTCAAAAATAATATTAACTCTTCTGAGACGTTGAGTTTGGCGACGATCACAGTCACAATGGAAGTGTGTGAGACTTTGGAAGACATCTTCAAAGTAGCAAATTTCCACAAGCTTATCATCAAAGATTGCACGTTTACAAATCACAGCGTACGCGAGTTTATAGATCTTTTGGATTATTACAACTGTACGACCGAAATTGTGACCACCGATTACTACACGCAGGAAAATGAGATATGGGCGGCGTTCTCTTCGATGCTTTCGAAGTGTAATCACTTAGAGGCACTCACTTTTGAGACGTTTACATTCTCCGACAGCCATTTTCGCACGCTTTTGAACAATTTAAGAAACCATCACGATATTAGAGTGCTCAAGTTTCAAGGGTGCATGCTAGGTCATCATGCCATCACGCAATTAGGTAAAATATTTTGATCAAATTTTTTTCGATTCTTTTGCAATCTGACTTTTATAAATGCTTCAGTAAATGCTTTGGAGACAAACATGGTGCTGCAGGAGTTATACCTGCCTCAAACAGGTTTGTACACCAAGGAGACTGAGGTATTGTCTCGTCTCTTGACGAAGAATCATAACATCAGAGTATTGGACATTAGCAATAATCCGATCGGTGATCGTGGTTTGGAAGCGCTAGCGCGTGGTCTTTGCACGCATACTGACGCCAATAATGGGCTGTCGGTGCTTGTCATCTACAACACGCAGATCTCGGAAAAGAGTGGTCAAGCTTTATCTAATATTATCGTAAGTACAGAGGTGTTTCATTTCGATTCTTGGAAATAAATTGAAGTTGTTTACTATGGGATATTTTTAGTTTTTTTTTTTCAATCTTTTGCATCGTAAAAGTTTCGAATTGTTAGCTATTTGCTCGTAAAGTCATAAAATGGAATTTATTGATGGTTTTATGTTATATTTTGCAGTCCGGTTGTAAAAGCCTACATACTCTGAACGTCGGTTGTAATAACCTGACGGATGAGGTGATAAGCAAACTCATCGAAAGTCTTGCCGTCACCGCGACCGTTGAAGGGCTGGGTTTGCAAACTACGTTGTTGACGGATCGGGGAGCATCACAACTCGCTGATGCAGTGAGAAACAATCGCTCGCTGCAGAAAATCAACATCAAGGGCAACAAAGGCATTCAGAGTCAAGGGCTTGAGAGTTTGTGCAAGGCTTTGACTAATTCGAAGATTATCAAAGTAGAAATTGATGAAACAAACCGCAATTGCGACGTGAGTAAAATGTTTTTAGTAAAGTAGGAGATTTTAACTTTAATATCCTTTAGAATCCTGAAGAATATTCGGCGATGGTTGCACAGATCAATGCAATCTGTACAGTGAACAAATCCCGGCTGGAAACGACAAATGGCGACGAAGAGGAGATGAACAATTTGTCAATGTACTTCCTTCGTAAGATTTCGCTTAATTGCGAGCCAACTTATCATCTGCCAGCGGTGGAACTCCCTGAGCACAAAGCAAAGTCCTCGCGAAAAAAGTCGCCTGCTTTGTCGCCGATGCAATCGCCCGGCTGCAGTCCTACGCCGCATAGTCGTTTTTCGGTTTCTCGAGTGCCGGATCCTCTTACACGCAGTCGTTTTACGGTAATGCCAGTTAAACTACCGCGAGATTTCGGTTCTGGCGATACGCTTGCAAACTCGCCACCGCCTGACGACGACCTCTGTGTGCATAATCAATTTAGCAATATCCGCAGCAGTGTTTCGTCCATCGAAAGTGTCGATTCGATCTCAACTAAGGACAGCGTTTACGATTCTACCACGCCCAGTGGCGAAAGCGATTAATTTTGGGACATTGCGTGCGTTTTCTTTTTCTGTTACTTAACGTGTTTTCGTATGTTATCATTTTATTTGTTCTGTGATACAGATTTGTTTTAGGCGCGGGCGCATCGGGCTTGCGAATTCCTTTTCTTTGCGAGCTTTCTGCTAAACGTCCGGTTCCAAAGATGTTTTACGGGTGCTCACAGAAAGCTAAGCGAAGTTTGTGGCGAGTTGATTCGAAATGTGCGGTTAATATTCATTTTCAACATTGAATCGGGCCTAATTTATAAAATTTTAAGCTACTGCCACAATGATTACCCACATTCAAACATAGATTTTGTTTTGCACCTTGTTAATTACATATCAAAGTACATATTTCAAAACGAAACGAATTGCTTGGAGCAAACGGCAGACGAAGGGAAGAAAGGAATCACTTGTATATCAATCGGTGTGTATATTGTTTTTATCTGTGATTATCTGTGAGAATTGAATGCAATCAAATTGCATTCACGTCCGGCGTGAGGATGCGATCGGGAAGGGATATATTTTTTTATGATTTCAAGCGCGTTCAGGGCGTTGTTTTATCCGCACGAGATGAATCAAGTTTCGAATTGTACCTTACGTGTAAACGAGTATCAGGGATTTGCAAAAAGTTTATTTTATATTATCGTCGTCCACGTATTGGCACGTGGAAAATCGCCACCTTCATTAATTTTATTGCATTATACTTTACACAGTTTTGTTATGTTGTATACGTATCGTTAGGAAGACCGAACAAAGGTGCTGAATGTACATGAAACTAATCCACAAGTTACAAAACTGTATCACATTGATACACCGGCAGCAGCACTTTGCTTTAAATTGTACATAGAAATTACCTAGAGACGGTGTCTAAAGCATAACATCAATATCCACATGACTTAGGCGTTAATCTTGATTAGAAACTAGGGTTTAAGGCTAGAATATGAACACTTTGGGCACACGCGTGCAACAACAAACATTGAATTGTGAAGTTATATTTTTATATTGATGTTAATTCATAAATACTATATTTGAGTTGATCAGTTGCGACAACATGGTTTTGTAAATATCAATATTCTAAATGTATCTAACTAGACACGGTGGGAAATAATCGCCGAGCGTCGGCAAAGCGGTCGCTTGTTTAGATATATATTTGTGCATAATTTACAAAATAAGGTGCATTTTTATACTTTTATATATTGTATATCGATAACAATGATGTTACAGACAAATTGTGAGTTTTATATTGATGTAATGAAATTGATAAGAATTCGACGCTTTGCCGACGCCCTGGTGGTTTTTGCACATTGTTCTTCGCCGGCAACTTAAATATAAGCGCATTATAAACAAATAGGTAGTTATCGAGAAAATCGAGCATTCTTAAGCGAACCGGAGCGCAGATGTTAACATCGTTACGTTACTTTTAACCGATTATGATTATATATCTATTACAGCGTAGGATGGACAGAGTAAAGGGACGCGTTCGCTTTTAAAAGACGACGAGCGCCGCAAATGATTACCATTTAACTGTTTTGTACAGATTTGTAATATATATTCTTACATGCACTAATATAACATTAGCATTTTGTTAAAATTGTCTAAATACTAAAGATATATAAGATATACATATATTATATTAATACTCTATAGTTCAAAATATTTAATATATTTTATTATTACGTGTATGTGATACAATGCATGTGATATGTAATTGTAAATAATCTCGTAGTATTACAAAAACAACAATAAATTAAGAGATACAAAGAGGAAAGCAAATTAATAGCTTAAAAAGTAGTGTAGTATCGTAGTAAAATAGAGTACAAACAATATTTAAGTGGTGCCAGTTTCATTTTATCTAATAAACGTGAAATTGGGAAAATATTCACTAACAATATGATGAGATATTTTTTCTATGAACTATAACATACTTATGCTATCCAGGATGATTTTATGATTGAAAATTGCACGATAATAATTTTTGTTACCATTTATACGTCAATTAATGTTTCTTTTTTTATCGAATAACTGCACCAATTCGGTAAAAACTTAGTAATGCTATACTATAAATCAAATTTATAAGCGCCATCTTGAAAGTAATGTTAAAGTTGTGTTTAAAAATACTATTCATTTAGTTTGAGTGATGCGCGCATGTGATTGCCGTTTGATTTGGCAGGCACACACCGGCATGGACTTTCCAGCATTTAAATAAGTGTTTACTCGCTGATGCAAGTACTCGCTTTACAGACACAAATACAATGTATATTTTGCACTCAAACAATTTTATTGGAACACTCTTTTTCGGCATTTCAAATCGCTATAAGATGTCGCTTGGATACACTTTCCAACGAAGTATATTTTAATCTCGCGATAAGATATTATTACAACAAGATTCCGTCGCTACATACAATAAATTGTTGATGATTTGTAACATTGAATATGCATTTCAGCGCGCGTAGCATTTTTATTACTCACATGTAATAGCCACTTAAAGATTAAAAAAATCAAAATGATTAAAAATTGAGATATGTTTATTCAGTATAAATAAGATTTGGTGTATGAATTTTATAAAAATCAAGATATATAGTAATATATGTTTCCTGTAGGATTATTGGCTCGTCACAACAAAAGGTTCATCGTCATTAGTCGTTAAAAAGAAGTCTCCATTTGCTACTTTGTCTACTTTAAAGCAACCCAGCAATGAAGCCGGGTTGTTATCGCACATGCCGTCTTCAAAGTCATGATAACTTGAGCAAGCAACAGCCTTGAAGGCGCAGTGTCGCAAAGATTCTGCGTAGTATTTATACGAACGACTGTGCGCGCACGTCCCAATGATATCTAAGCCGCATCCGGGCTGTCGGGAACCACCATTCGGGAAGAAGTCACTGTGACCCAGTGACGATTTGAAAGACAAGAATCCGCCACATGTATGAATAACATGAACGTGTTCTGCGTCGGTTTCATCCAGACGTAGTTCAGGCTTCTTCAAACTGAACAATGGTCCTGCAGGGTCTAAACCAACGATAAGATGTGGTTTGTGCATCATGGCGGCACCAGCAGCGCCTGCCACGTGAGCACCAAGACTGTGACCGATGAGCATCACGTCTTTGGGAGACAATTTGAAGTGGTTCATCATGTCGTCGATGTAGAAACCGAGGTCCATTCCAATTCCGGGAATAGCTGCTTTGGCAGTGGTATAGAATTTGTTGGCGATTTCACCCCAGTGGACTACGAAGACGTTGACGTCCTGCGTTTCCAACATGGCGGTGAGTATAATTTGATTTATCGGGCTAGACCATTCGTTGTTCCAACCGTGGATGATAAATACGCTAGGGCGGCTGCTTTTGAAATATTTTGATGAGACTATGTCGTTGAGATTGATAGGGTCCAATAATTCGTATTCATCTGGGTTGGATCGGGTGTAAAGAAGTAGTTTCACGTCAGTGATATCGCCTTTGCGGATCGGGGCACGTGGATTCATAAGAGTTTCGTTATGAATGACGCCATTTTTGTCTTCGTAGAGGAACCATTTTACTCGCATAGGATCATTTTCACTGGGGTCAATTATTCTTGCTGAGGCTAAACAAATGAAAAAAATAGTAAATAATTTAACTCATTTTTCGAGAAAAAGTAAAGTTATAACTTACTTGTTTGAATCGTTATTAAACCCAAGAGGGTGACGAATAATACAAATTGGTATTTCATTTTGTGCGGATGAGTACTGCTGATGAGAAAATAGCAAGACTCGTTCAAATTACAACTTGTAAAGACCTTTATATACCGTTTGATCACTATGTGATAAAAGTGATAAAACTAAGTAAGGATTACTACTGATTTTAACAATACAATTAGTTTTGATAAAAATAAAATGCCATTTGTTTCCGATAACACTTGAAGTGAATGTATTTTTATCAGATAATCAAAGTCGACAGATAATTTTAAACGCAATTTCCTTTAATTTTGCTTAAATAAATACTACGTACAGGATGCACGTGTGAATCAAAAAACTAATGACTTGGTTATCAGTTAATCGTTCATAATAGGATGTATTGTTTCTAATTTATAAGCTAGGCGTTTAAATTGTAGAAAACATAAACAGTTAGCAACAAAATACTGCACACAAATATTTATTCAATCAATTATGTGGAATTAAGCTTTGACAAGTTTAAGCTTGCCATCAGTTTTTTCTAAGCATGGCAGTTTAGTCTTTCCATACTCGCGTTGCGTTATCATTGATTTGATATACACTGTTCCGCAGAATCTGCCGTTTTTCTTTGAGACAGTGATTTCATCAGCGACGAAACATATTCCATAGGGTGCAGGACCTACTGGTACACAAATTGGCTGGCCCTCCGGAGCTTAAATTATTTTTATTAATATAATTGCCACGAATACATTGAAAAACTTACTTAATACTTTGTCTACGATTTTTTTATCATTCCATATGAATTGAGTCTTGACTGCAAACTTGTTTGGCACGGCTTTCATTATTAAACATGCTTAAACATGAATTTAAAAAATAATAATTTATTTTATTTAGAATCTCATTTGGGTATTATTGAGTTACCCGATTGACTTTTCAATTCTTGAAGATCAATTCCCAAGCAACATTTTGCTTCGTCCTCCTCAACATTGCAAATTCTTCCTGCTGCAAATGTATTTGTAACAGTCGCGACAATAATACAAACAATGTACAAACTACGAATCATGTTTTGTTTATTTATTGATTTGATATCTGCAAAAGTCACCTAACGTGGTGATAAAATATGTTCGCACCACAGCAAACATTTTTATACTCGACTGAGTAATTATTTGCAATTAGTGTTAAGCATATGTCATTTATAATAAAAGAAGAGCTAAACATGATTAATTATATCTGATTAAATTAAAAATAAAATTTTCTATGATGTGATAATCCCAATGATTCCAAAATCAGGAAGTGAGCAATTATTATTTAGTGTTTCATTGACAGCATAATAAATAAACATGATTTTTACTCTATTGGCAAGGCATTCCAACAAATACACGAGTCGGAAATTATTTTTTTAGCACAAACTTTGATTAAAAACAGGAAATGTTCAAATATATTGATTTTTTGGTGGGAATTATTTATTTTTACATAGCATTCTCTAAAGAAAACGAATTGTTATTGTGCTTTTCATAGGTTTGTAAATAATTTAATCTTTATCGAAGTTTTTAACGTGTAGTGATGGTTACATACGTTGAACACCATCAATCCATAAAATATCGCGAGTAGAATGAAACCAACCTACAAAACTTGTTATCGCTGACAAATTGTCCAAGTCATCTGTTTGTAAAATAAATTTTTGTTTACGTCGTTCTTTCATGCCTTCAGCTAATTGAAGATGGTGCATACGATTCAAATTACTACAATATCATGAAATCCTAAACTGAAAAATGATTAGAATAATACAGAAGGTAAAATATTTATTTGAGAATCTCTGAACTTTCACTTTATTAATGTTTATTTACTTACTTCAGATGATATCAAATGATAACAACTACAGCTAATTCAACAATATGTCTATGAAAACCCTGGTTGGTTTCACTTCCATTTTTGTTACCATATAAGTATTCATATATACATTTAAATTAAGAAATACAAGCCAAAAATTGATTATACAAGATGGAAAATTCTTCAAAATCAAGTGCCACCTCAAATGGGGATCAGGCATACAATGAGTATTTTACACAACTCAAAGCCTGGGTTACACAGTTCAAAGAACAGGAGAAACAAGCATTTATCTTTGCTCAATCAATGAACAACTTTGGAATGCCCACAGTACAAAATGCTTCAAATGTCACATCATTGGAGGTGTATGAGTGCAAACTGGCACCACTATGGAAAAGATTCTGTGCTGAAGTTATTGATCAAGTTATTCTTACCATTATTCAATTCTATATCATTAATATCTTACATTATGGATTTGACATGTAAGTTAAAGCATAATTTTTGCATTTATTTATATGTTCTAATTATATTTATTTGCATTTTTAGATCATTTGTAGATTATCAGAATTTCCTGCTCTTGACCAGTTTCAGTGCTGAGTTAGCTATAGTAGAATTCGCCTCGCGCATTATGCTGTTCTTTTATGAATCGTATTTCCTGAGCGTGGATTACGCCACGCCGGGTAAAAAGATTCTCGGATTGAAAGTCGTGCGAATTGAGGTGATATTGGAAGTTCCCGGCCGAGAAACGATTTATGCAATGCCATGTCACAGGCTGGGGTGGTGGCACGCATTCTTTCGTAGCATATTGAAAAACGTGGGTGTGTTGATGTTCCCAATATGCTATGGGTTTATGTTGACTCGTTATGGCCGGTCTGGATATGATTATATCACGAAAACTCTCGTAATTGATACTGCGAGACAACCTATGAGATTGGTTACGCCTGAGGAGCGTGCTGCTACATTTTTGGGCGGCGTGCGATTTTAGATCATTTAAGTATTTATTCTATCTATGTTTATGATATAGGTATCTATACATATTGCTAAAATTAGAGATAATATTTTAATTGTTTAAAAGTTCTATATTATATCACTGTTGAAAGATTTTGTTAACAATGTGTAACATAATATTTTCGGTTGTTTTTAAATCCTAGAATGTTACCAGGTTTTATTATGAATAAATGAGTCGAAGGTATCTTCATCGTTATCAATCAATCCCTTGAGTAAAGTCCACGTTTAGCCACTTGATACTTAACACTATTGTTATCGTGTTTGATCGCCGCTCAGAACGCGTACTGATGCGTTCAGAGATTGCACGTTTGGTGATTAGGTCGTTTTGAAACAACATTTATATATTCATGTTAGAATTACGAAATGTTGTTTCGGTTTTACTACTTTTATTCAATAATACAGAGCGATCGGATTCTGAACAGTTTACAACGAATGATAGAACACGAGTCCGTGTTATTTCTTAGAAAGCGCATGCCCAGCGACGCAAGTCGCTGACATAAACAGAAAAACCCCCATCGGTGATGTGACTCCATGTCCACAGGGTGTTCTGCATGTTGTTGGTGCATGGTCATATACGCAACCTTACATTCATAATTTTATTTTTTTAAATAATTTTCAATGTGTTTTCCTCCACAATATTTAATTGAACCGGCAAAGTGCTTGCATATCTCGAATTATTTCAGAGAGTTGAATGATTTTTAAAATTAAATTTGCGCGAGACTTCATTTATATCAGTGGTTTTCAATCTGTGAGTCGCAACCCCCCTAGAGACCCAGGGGTCTTGGGCTGAAATTCAGAGGCAAAGTTTTAACACTACAATAAACTATTTCTTTGTCTTCGTATGACACAAGAGGTCGGCAACATTTTTCGACTGACCTATGTGATACAATTTTGACAACTTCGGGTGACTCGAATTCCGGAGCACATTACGAAGGAAGAGTGGCTCTTATTTAAGGCACCGTACAAGGGTGACTGCATAGCTGACTCTCATTTGCACGGGTAACTCTTTTAATATTTTCATAAACTTACTGCGAAAATTGTGCGTCATCTTGGATATCATTTGTGTTATTTCGATGCTGTTTGTTTATTTAGATAGCACGAGAGCTGTTCTAAAAGATGGGCACCTGTCGGCCCCGGAATTCACTCGCGAACTGCTTTAAAATCGCCCCCGGAAGTTGGTAATTTATAATTTTCCGGAGAAATTGCTCATTATCTCGGCAAACGTTTGAGTTAGCTCAGTGGTGTTTGCGTATTTAGATAGCGCGAGAGTTGGTCAAGAAATCGCAGAAACCGAATCGGGTTAAAACTACCTCCAAAATCAGACATTATTAACATTTTCGTAAACTTACTTACTTTGTTTAAATTTTTATTTCTTTTTGCATTAGGTAATTTTGGATACACTACTCGGGTCTGCCAAAAGTTAGTTTTATAAGTTTCCCCTTCGATGGACCCTGAAGAAACCTGCAATGTCTCCAGGCGTACGAAGAAATAACTACTGATTCCTTTACAACATGTTCTCGGAAATTTATCGGAGTTGCTCCAAACATAATTGGTTTAATTATTTTCCTGAGATATTAATACTACAAATTTGCACATTGCTTTTTAACAATCGTTTTTTTTAGATATAAATTGTCATCATCTCTCAAAAAATGAACTGACAGACGAATGAAGACGAAAATGATAAATGAAAAAATTGTACAAATAAGAACTTCTTGACGGGACCTCTAAAGATGTAGAATCAGCCCTAAAAGACGGACAGATTGAATATGCATTGAAGAATTCCTACGCGCGCAATTTAATAATAATTATTGTCATTAATTGTGTTAAATGTCAGAGCAACACTTGCATTTAAAATTAGGAATATGGTCGTAGAATGAAAAGATATACTAAGGGTTTCACAAAAACTTTTAACACTCTGCGACATGTTTCGCCACACTGTGGCCAACTTCTTTCTTCTTTTCTTTCTGAAATTAATTTTGTGCATAACTGCATTAAATTCATCCTCGAAATTGAAATCAACAACTCAATTAACTTCCTCGACTTTACTATTACAACACGAGTTCAAAATTTATCACAAACCTACCTACAATACAGATACAACCATTAATTTTTCTTCTTTTCATCCTATAGGCCATAAATTAGCAGCATTTAGATCAATGATTCATAGGTTATTACACACTCCTCTCTCAATTAATCTAACTAAAAGCCGTCACCAAGCTTGTATTTAATTGAATCTCGAACTGACAATGTATTGTATTTAAGTGTACCTAAATGAATCAATGCAAGTGCAGGCAGAAACCAAAACAATGGAAAAACCTCCTGCAATGTCGAAAATTTTCAAATTTATTTTTTTATATCTATTTGAAGTTATAATAATATTTATTATTGTTTGAATCTGTATTACCGCGGTGCAGTTAATATTAAATGATACTTGTTATGTATGAAGGCCCGTTCATTGCAGTGCATAACGACCAGATAAATTTATTAATCAAGTGTAAATGTTATTTTGCATTCATTCTACATTGTTAAGTACAGTGTCAAAGAATTGCAATATAAATAGTTAATGCAAAATAATATTTTACATTTTGAAATTGAATTGAATCTATGCTATTTACGACCATAAAGATCATATCAGAATAATAGCATACCAATCTGTCCATTTCTAAGGATCTTATTTTTAAGTCAAATTAATTTTAAAATACATATTGCCACATTACACGACTTGTGCAGAATTGTAACTCGATTTAACGGAAATCAAATATATTTTCAAGTATTTAATACAAATAAACAATAATGAAAGGTTTGAGCAAAAATTTCAACAGTTAAAATGTAAGCGATTGACAAGTTTTTGACACAATTAACAATAAATACAAGACACACTGCTTTATTTTCCAAATAAAATTAGCAATTATCAAGTTAATTGTTAAAAATGCAACTTTAAATACTACAAAGTATGCGTTTAATTGTAACCTAATTTCTTTATCTCTCAATTTTTTTCCATTGCCTATCGATTCATCTTCTATGGTCCATCCTATCCCTCCATCTTTCTTGGGCTAAACCTCAAAATATAAATTGTTAAATTTGTAAATTTCCGATCATTTCGTGTAAAAATCATCAGAAAATAATGGAAACCAAATATTAAATTATTTATTTACCGTTTGATGGAGTTTCGAACTGAAATAGACTTTTACGAATCCGTGAATATGACGAACCACATCTACAGCATAGGTAGTTATCTAAAAAAATTAAAGAAATACAATACAAGTAAAATTAATAATGCACATTTGCATCTTGTAAATCCTTGTATCCTTGCGCAAACCTAAATAAACTAAACATAATTGATGTACCTATAACCGTTCGTGAGCTGGAAGCCCAATTTCCTCAGTGAGTTTTTGAAAAACGAGAAAAATGTCAATTTTCAAGACAGGATTTAAGGCACTTCCCGTGCGATTTTTGGGGGCAGCCAATGTGCATAATATAAAATAACTCTTGCGCTAACGAAATAATAAACAGCAATCGTCTAACTATAACCGTTTGTAAGCTAGAACCCAATTTCCACACCATGAATTTAAAAAAAAACGGGACAAATAATTTTCAAGGTCGGTTTTAAGGCACTTCCCGCGCGATTTTCGGAGGCGGCAAACTTGTATCATATAAAATAACTCTTGCGCTAACGAGGTGAAACAAGCAACATTCATGCATCTATAACCGGTTGTGAACTACAGGTCAATTTCAACAGCATTTTTTTGAAAAACGTAAAAAATGGTAATTTAAACGACCGGTTTTAAGACACTTCTAAACTATGAAAAAATGATTTCAAAAATGTGAAATTCGAGCGATATAGGCCACGTTTCCACGTCCAATGCATACATTTTTGAGTGAAAACAAAGTGAAAACTACTTTAAAATAATAAATGTCATTTGAAAATACGCACAACAAACGCAGAAACAAGTCTCAACGAGAACGTGATAAAAAAATTGTTTTCCTACTTCCACCTTTAAAGGGCCAAATTTTCCACGGGTTTGAGACATAAAAAGTGGTACTTTATACCCAGACAGGCAAGGCCGTGACTAAAGTAAAGGCGGAGCTTGACTCTGCGCATTAGCCTACAACGCAGCACAAGACAATATGAAATGCCATGCGCCGCCAGTCAAACAAATCGAAGCAGGCGCTGGTGCTGCTCGTGTGAGGGCGGCACGGAATTTATAACCTTCCACTTTCTAGTAGTGTGTTGTGAAGATATTAAGAATATTTTACGAGAAATTAAGCAGTAACGAGACACATCTGATTATCATCACAACGTGCAATAGATACGTGCAGACTAGCACCGACCATTGCCGAGAACGCACTACTTAGCTATATTGAATGCGCTGAAATCGCGACTCGTCGAGAGATAAATATATAGACCAAAAGATCAAAAGCATGTAACGTTGTTACAAATTAAAATATTTCCTTTGAATCAAAACATCTACAATAAAACGCAAAAAGTCAATCTAGAAAATGGAAAAATAATACATACTACTGCCTTGAATATTATTTTACCTAAACACATAAATATTATTTATGAACATTTAACGTTTTCATGTTTTCTACTCATTTGTCCTTATTAGAGGCGTAAAACAAGTACAATGACCTAAAGTTTTCCACTTTCCTTGAATGTTATACTATACGGCACCGTTTTTCATATGCAAATGAAGCGCCAAGAACAATTTTTCACTTTTTTACACGCAAATTGTTTACTGTAACGTACCTACTCCGTTGACGAGTGTGTACCTAGGGCAAACACTGGCATGACTACGTTGACCACTTACTAAATCGATGGCGACGCTGAAAAAACACTGCACGCTAAAATTCAACGCTGATAGATGAAATGTGTGCGCCATAGAGCGTTATAAGAAACATTTTACTGACCTACATTATATTTTACTGCTTTGTCGGACCTCGCCCCTTAGAATTTAATTAAATATAGTGGCGTAAAAGTATAAATCAAGAATTATTCGTGAGTTTATAAACGTCCGAACGAAAAAAAGACTTTCCGAACCAATACGGCAATAAATATAAATTAATATATAATGTGACAATCAGTATTTTCAATTTTCTTTATTACACCTTAATAATAGTTTCTAATATTGGTAAAAGTAGTTTCAGAGTAGTTTAACGTTAAACAATAAAAGGCACACTCCACTATATTGGCTAAATTATTTAGATTGGGGAATATTTAAATTAATAAAACATCCTCGCGATGATCCGGACCATCGGGCAAATTTTGTTTGCGCATTTTCATCGATGACAAACAATAACCCAAACTTTCACAGATCGGCACAATGACGGCTTCACAAAACGCACGGATAAAACCGCGTGTAACACTACAGGTGATTTTGAAACATCTCAGACATGGAGTCCAACACCAAATGTGCTAGAATATAAACATAATTTTGTTTGTTTTAAGTGTGAAATTTAAGTGCATAGTATTACCTTGAATGCAAGGCATGCAAAAGAACACCCCATACATAACGCTGCCAAAGGTGCAATCACAACGCTGAGGAAAATGTAGCAACAATTTTTTGATAAATTGAAGCACTGATTACTGACGCGCCAAGCGCATTCAGGACTCCGGAAGGACTCAGGCTCTCCAACAACATCAGCCCACACAACCTATTCATACAAATTTTAAAATTAAACTGTTTAAATTCACTAAATATATTTTATTTAATAATAATACCTGAAGATGTTGACTTAATGTGTTTGGATCTCGGTCTTCCAGATCCATTATTACCGTACTTGGCTTTTGTGACATTTTTAATATTATTTATTTAGTTTTACTCGAAATAAATTTGAAAAAGAAAACTACTTTTTTATTTAGTCAGTAGTCTATGTTTTCCGCAAACTGACCTTTCTGACCGACTATCACGAAGGGAATAAACGTTTACCTTTAAAAGGGGGTGACCTATGCATGGATATGCAATCAACAAGTCTCGTTTAAACTACGCCGGCGTGTGAAAAGGTGTGGAAATTATTCCTGGCGCGCAAAAACAGAAAATAATCGATTGGAAATAGATTTTCCAAGAATCCACCATTCATATATTAACAACCAAAATAAATAAATTAATAAAAATAATTTACGCAAAATGAAACTATTGAGTTTATAAATATTCAAAGTAAGTAAACAAACTTATCAATCGCCTTTTTATAATAATTTTATAAGAAAATGTGCATGGTAGCCCCATCTATGAGCCAAGTTGTAAACATAGCCAGATAAATCTATGAAGTACTCTGTGTCCACGCAACTGAATTAAACAGTTTTCTATATCAAAACTTTTACACTTTTGTAACTTGGTAATATGCTCGTTAGAAGTAGTTACAAGATATTAGAAATGATAAAGCGCACGATTTTCAATCGGTAAATGATGAAATTTAATTGAAACATATATAACTGATTTGGCACACGGCACGGCACATATGACACTCATTCATCATTCCTCATTAATACATCCGCCATTTCGATCAAAAATAACTCGCGGAACGTATGTGCTAAACGCGCTGAAAATCAGTTTTACATGGCAAATTTGCGTCATGCTGCTGAGTGTCACCCAAATAACACAAATACGGCAGCCGTTACAAGTTACAATCTCATCCCGTTACATCCACAGCATCAAACTGATTCAAATTCTTCCCAACCAAATAACATTCGATTTGCCAAAATCGATTTGACATTAAAAATCGATTAAACCAATCAAAAACAGCAAATTCCGCATGTTTACTTTTTTAAGCGCTTTAAAATGTGTTAATGTTATGTTTAGTGTTATGCTTCGAAACGGTCTGTTTGTGATAGATGATAAAACAACAAATCGCCGCGTTACGTAATGTTTTAACGCGAGTATCTAACGTTTAACAACATTCAAAGTACCGCGCGACGCGCCGCACGTGCTGCATTTCGACTGTGAAAAATCCCAGCGCGGAATCGCCTCCGCATCGGGCAAAGTTTCCGATTCATAATAACAAATTTAAATTTCAACCCAAAGTGTGTTAGTACAACTTTGCGATAAACTAAATTATATTATTCCGCAGCTAATTCATAAACAATAACAGAGTGATGTTTTGCATAACATAAATTTAGCATTTTCGAATGTTAGCAGGTCGCAGAAATCAAAAATGACATGAAAGAAAATGTAGAAACGTGTGGGATTTCTTCAGATTTTATTGCACGAATGTTTGCAAGCGACGAAATCGCCGGCAAAACGCGAAATTATTCGTAATGCGTCGAAATGAATATTATAACATCATGTCATAATTGCGATTCGTCGTATTTCGCATAGTTACATCATCTGCGCACTGCGCTTTTAAAATAAATACGTTCGTAGAAAAATTAAGACGCACTTAAAACTATTGAAATCAATTGGTTTCCAATTAACCGTAATGCGTTTTTTAAATGTCAAAGCAAGCACAATAAAAGTATAAACTTATCACCTAAATTATCTTTTAACTTAATTACAATTTAATGACGTAAATATTGACAAACATTAGTGTTTCACACATTGCAAGTTAGTGCGCGATGTGTTAATTAATTACTTTTATGAGTAATCGCCGGTAATAATGTTTAATTATTCCGCATTTCGATGCATTTCTACACTACAATTGAAAACTGATACGTGTAACCAACGTCTAATGAACTTGTACAGCTCGAATTCCAATTTTCTAGTTGGCTAGACGCTTAGTTAACAAAAGCGCGCCTGTTCGTGCAAGTATGCGTAAGCAACAATGCGCGTAAACAATATCGGCAAATGATTAATTTTCGGTCGTAAAGGTTGCGCAATGATAACGCGATTAACAATGCGAAAATTACAAAAAAAAAACGCGCGCACGTTGATTTTCTAATGGAGCGCACATTTACGCTGACAAATTGTTGATCTTTAGACGCGGTGTGGGCAAACAAAATGCAAACGCATTCTGGGCAAGCCCAGCTTACATATTTTAAAGTGAAACAAATGCATTTAATGCAACAAATGCAAATTAAAGAATACGAAGCGAAGTGAATTAACCGGCGGTTCATGTGTGTTCGTGTGTTTTACAACATGCCTGCCTAAATAAACGCACATTTAAACATTTGTTTAATTATTATTTTCTGTAAATCCGCCCACGATTAAGCTAGCAAAGTGAGTTTGCCCGGTCGGCAATGAAGTAACATTTATCTAGAGCACGTACATAACATGTGATGCAAGCGTATCGGATCGAATTAAAATCGCGCATAATGCACTTGGTACAAGCGACCTCGTTATCATAGCATTTCACTAAGTATGCAGATCGCTGCACTCACACACCAACAGAAATATTCCTCGGAATAAAATGCTAAAACTTATTCTCCCGCATGCTAACCAACCAACTAAATCTAACTAAGATGCTTACAATTTTAATTCGCCAGATATAGCGACGAATATGAATGAATTTACGTCATTCACCCAAATTATACGGGTTAGAAATGCAATAAATTACAAATTATTGCTGCGTCCCCTCGATTATATCATCTTTTATTTGACATTGCGAGATTTTCGCCGTTTCCGTACGATATGTAAATGGTGTAAATCTTAGCAAATATTTGCAAGCCAGCGCGTATGGAACCGGCACGTGCCCAGCGCGAAACCAAAACGCAAAAACAGCAGCCGCTCATATTAGACTTTTTACTCATTCATAAATTTCGACGAGTACTTTATTCAAATCCGGTTAGTTCCCGGTATTTCGTCATCGTAATAAGTATTTTTATTCTCAAGTAGAAAACATGCTTATGCCAGTTAATCATGGAATAACTAAGTAAGAAAGTATATTGATAACAACTTTATATAATTAATAATCAAGCGGAAGTGAATACTACGCAGCAAATCAAAAACTTTTCCCAAATACTGCGCAAAAAGTGCGAATTTTACAACAACAAAAATGAATACCTTGGTACATAAATAACTATTTTCTCCTCACGTGGAAATCATACTTCTTTTTATATATTTAGACTTCGGCTTACCTCTTCACCTTTAGTGATAATGATTCACGTGGCAGCCCGTTTTTTTCTACGACACGTGGTGGATCAGCGTGAGCTACTCACATGAAAGCATATGTGGTTGCATAAGCATCGTCTAGCAGTCATTAGACAGAACTATAAACCTAATCAAAGCAAATAAACGCGCATCAAATGAACAAAAACCGATTGGAAAAACATTTTATGCCCATTTTGGCATTGAATATAACCGTTCATATGTAAACGAAGCATGTATGTTTATGGTATTATATCATCGATGATTAAACGCGTGTTTGATGATGACGTGTGCGATGCTGTAAACCTGTAAACGCAAAGCAAAGATTTGCTCATCTCGATAATTACAGCGTGCAACTCGTGAGATTACGTACTATTAACTTATGGCATTGTTTAATAATTAATACTATAAAACAACTTACCGCATTTGTCATGTTATACGATTAATTTCCGCTTAATTTATCACTGCATTTTGTTATTACTTATTACTTTGAACCCTATTGTAATACACATTGCGCCGCATTGTATTGCACATTGCATTATGCAGTTATTAACTCGTTTTCCATTAGTTGAACTTAATGCCTCGTGTTTACAAATAGTGCACTAGTAAAGTTGAAAAGTTGCCATTATTATGCAACATTGCGCAAAATCACCAATGCAGTGTGCTCGCTTGACTTTTGTTTTTAATCATTGTAAAGACACAATTCGAAAGATCTACCGAGTGTCACCAATTAAAGAAAGAAGAAGCTGATGTGCATTGTTTGTTATAATAAAGCATAAAATCAACAAATAAACGTTACATCATCATAAAATTAGTCATCTGTAGCCAGAGTGTGTACGTTTACAATAATAATGTCGATGTCGAACGAAAATGGCAAAATCGCGCTGAGAAGTATATTGACCTTAACATATCGAGAGAGAATTCGAAGTGTGCTAATGTTAAACGTTAAACAAAAGTTAAATGTTGTAATAGGTTTAATAGTTTTCTAATTATAATCATAAAAGCAATTTATTTTTTTCTTCAGGCGCCTCCACCAAAAAAAAATTTCATAAAAAACTGCTTATTCATGATTTAATTAGTAAAAGCTTATTGTTATTACTTTATAGTTTAAAATATATTTTTTTAAATAAAATTTTCTATTTATATTGAGGTGATTTTCAATGACTTAAGTTAAGTAACTAGATAATACCAATGTGAAGTTAAATATCAATTACGATGCAATGAATAATATTATCGCGATTATGGCATTTTAATTGCGAGCAAACGCTCAGCAGCACTCTGATGTAGCACATTATGCACTACATACCCAACACATGTGCCGCATGAGCTACATGCAAATATGATATCTAAATAAAATCGACAATCGGCTAACTCTGCGCATGCACACCACACGTTGCATTGAAGCTGGCAGTGCGTAACGAGAGCCATGCCGAACCAATCATGCCTGAATGACATTAACCCCATTTCTTTCACTGGTGCAAAAGTCGACGCAAAGCCAACTCATTAAAATGCAGCGGGGATTATGTAACATCGGAATTACATTTTTCATAATACCTATAGAGAATGCAGCAATACAATGCTGCAGAGTTAATCAACTCGAGAAATGCATACAAACTGCAATAAAACTTTTATTCGAGTTTTAAATGTGTTTTACTTGTTTGCGCGCCGAGTGTTAGAAAAATAGGTAAATAATAGCTATACAGATTGAAATCAACCTCCATTGGACTAGTAGTGTGCTGCCTCAAGAGTAGAAATATAGGTTATTGAAATTAATATTGCATAGAAATGCATTCGAAGCGTTTGCCATTTGCGCGCGTATTGTTTACTGACCACAAGAGACAACATTGCAAATTTTGTAATAGAAATGTGTGTTGTAAGAGGTGATTAATTATGATTTAATTAAACGCCTTGCTATGCAATTAATACAATGCGTTAATAAATTCATTCTAAGCTTTATTAGAGTTTTGTAGATCATTTTAGATGCATTTTTAGATTTTCTACTTAAAAAATTCATCTAAAATTATTTAACCTTGATATTTTAATTGCCGATTAATAAGAAATTGTGATCAAAATCACGTGCAGTGTCTGTAGCGTTCGCCGCGTGCTGTTGTTACTTGCCACGATTATCCAATCCGACAATTACGTTGCACGCCGATTTTTACACGCCCTCGCCGCAAATATGCCGACTATTCCAGCGGCGCACACATTTCCACCGTCATAGAAAACGCCGGTCTCGTTGGTGTGCGTAATTCAGTCACGTTTGGCGGCAGCGCGCCGCACATGTCCAAGACGCACGTTAAACCGCCACATGCCACGCGGACGCCCGCGCCCGCTGAATTAGTAATTGATTGCATAACACACGCGGCACTACACTGTACGCCGACCAAGGTTGGCGGTTGTTTCGGTTTCAAGTTCGCGCCCCGCGTATATCATTCTTCTCGTAACAATATACGGGTGGTGGTTAATGCGCACGGCGCACGTGGGTCGTGCCTCGTTGGCGAATTATTGAAACTCGCGCACGATTGCCACGTGACAAACGTAGGGTTGTAGAGTTTGCGTGCATTGGGCCACGTTTTTCATTGGGGTTATTGTGTAACCAATGCAGAACAATATTTTCATAAAAAAATTATTATTTCTCAACTTGTAAGAGTAATTGGTTAAAATTTTATGATAAAATCATAGAAAGAATTGATACGATTAGCAAATGCGATTCGCGGTTGGCAATCGTGCACGCAACCTCGATTCGACAAGGCCGAATTACGCACGTCGATGTAATAAGGAACTGAACAATACACACGCACACAAATGCACATTACACAATTGTGGCTGTGCGTTGTTGTCGACATTGCCACTGTCTTATTGTTTATTCCCTATTTCTTTATTACAATCAATTATTGCATTTCTTTGTTGGCGCATGCGCCTGCAGCACAAGACATTTCATTTTATAAAATCAGCTCTACACTAAAATAAATTTTTGTTCTATTCTCAATCAAACATGAAACAAAATCAAGTAATTGAATTCAACCTCGAGGCGTATGTGTGTTATCGCGTCTCGCTCGCATTAGGTGCATGCATAAATTTACCTTGATCGTTCTGCTTCCTCCATCTTCGCAGTGTTTGCACAATCAAACAAAAGTTGTAACTTTACTACTCTATGAGTAATGTTAGCTAGTAGTAGGTAGTATTAGTTGCAGTCGTAGTGCGGTAATTAATCGTATGCACTTCCTTGCCGTGCTCGTTTTGTTAATATACAGGCGATAAGCGCACTCAGTGCTAACCGGTGCTACGTGAATTCGTTTGAATGTCAGTCGGTCGGTGCAGCGCGTCGCATTTCCTTATTACGTCACACACGCTCATAAACGGAAGGTAATTGCGATTTTTCTTTATAGGCATGCAGCAATTGAATTAACCATTGATAGACCATAATATTATAGCAGAATCGACGTGTACAATAAATATTTCACGTACAAAGGCAAAAATTTGTTCTTTTGAACTGTAAAATTGTTGGTATTATAGTTCAATTTGCGTAAAATCACGTTATTTCCACTTAATCCAAGCCAGAATTCAAGGAAAAGATGAAAATCTGAATTTATTATGTTGGCTAAAATTAAATACAACATTTTTCAGTAATTATGTGACGTTACTACGGCAAAAAAATTTGATTAATTCTTAGAAACTCGAATATATAAATTATTCTCATTTTTCCCTAGAAAATTCTTTCTATTTATACTAAATAATTAATAACTATTGAAATAATTTCCGAACCGCGCCTTGACAAGCCACCACGCTAATTATATTATAACACCTAGTTGTAGCGACTCAAATTAGAAATATTGACTAAGGTTATGAACAATCTAGTTACGGATAATTATCGCCCGGTCTAGGTCTGTCTGGCTGCGTAATTGGCCGAGAAATGCAGCAAGAAAAAGAAAAGCGTACGCACGGCGCCGTGTAGCGTGTAAGCGACACGGAAACGTCAAGAAAAATGCACTTAATCATTGAAATTAAACCGATACCGGCGATTAAACGCGTGTTGAAACTCGCCACTTTTGCGTTTTAACAATTTTGTAATTTACCTGTGATCGGCGATTAGTCCTTGTCGGGCTCGCAAACCTTGATAGTGTTCTTGCATTACGTCAGGCGGGATAACACTGAAACAAAACAAATAAGAAATTGTTAACAAAAAATAATACAACCTCAATTTATAAATATTATAAATTGTTGTACTGTTATGTTGTGACTAATTTTAAATCCGTTATTGATCATCTGTGCAGGCTCCAAACTTTCAAATCGGATTAAATGCATCATCACACCTTTTTTATTTGTGAAGTGTATTTATTTCGTTGCGCATTGTATTAGATAAATTATTACCGCCCGACGAAGATAGATCGGAACGCCGGAATTGTGTTAATAATAATAAATCTACATAATGGCGCGTCGGGGCGTATTGCGCGGGCCTAAAAATATTCGTGACATACTTTTTGCGCGTTTACCGCGTTTACCGTTTTGTTTTCGGCGCGTCGAAAGCGATGCAATACACACAACACCGGCGCGCAACACACATAAAACACATTTTAAAAAACTTCGTTTTTATCGATTAATCACATTATGATGTAACAAGAGAAGCGCTTGAAGGAAACTTAATATTTAAACAAGATGGTGTTGTGATGATAATTTGTATTTTGTGCGCGTTATATTTTTAACGCTATTGATCGGAAAATGAGCGAAATATTTAGTTTAATGTTGAAATATTGTAGTTTATCGGTTGACACACATTTTGTGAGTAACCGTTATGTTGACGTAACATATTTGAACTTGATTCATTGTCTCATGCGACACGTTAGATCATTTCGACGATTGTGTACGCGACAAATATTATTGTGATCAATAACATGATAATGGACTTGTAAAAAACTAGCACAAAGCACAAAACAAAAAAATGTACACGTAAATCACACTAATTTACCTAGAATTAGTTTAAAAATATACGAATTTTAAACGCAAAATAACTTTTAACAAAAAATTTTACAAAAAAAAATCGAAAACGTATTTGTTCAGCTTGCTACCGTCATATTCAACATCAAACACCAATTTTACAATCAAGTATTACATGATTATATACTAGATTTAATTAAAATTAATAATAAGCAATGTCTTTGTCCGATAGCACGAGCTATTTATGCAAGAGGGAGGTAAATATGGAAAATTACAACGCAGTTGGATGATTAATCGTCGCCAGTGTCGCCCGTTTCAAGCCATTAATGCGTTTAATATTAATACGAATACGAATAGTAATAATTCCCTGCTTGAGATGTGTCTGCAGTGTTGTAATTGCGAGCCATAAACACGCAGCAACAGTAGTTAGTGTAACAGCGCAAGTTTATTACAAGTTGACTTGAATAAATATTATAAATGTTGCGCATTTCATGCGGCCTGCTATTGTTACAATCCCAGCACACAAGCACAATGAATCAGAGAAGTATTGAGAAATTTCGAAAATTATTACCTTTTTGCGTTGAAATTAAAGTTGTTAAAGTAATTTGCTCATTGGATAATTGAATGGTGCAATATTGATCTTATAAATCATAAAGATATAGATAAATTTATTAATTTAGCGCATTTCTACTTCCCTTCTGACAAAAGAAACCTGTCATCGTGTAATGTGGGTTGTCTACGCGGCAATTTGAAATTTGTAACAAATGCACGCTCCAAATCAACGAAAAATTGCTAATTTCTCGCGTAAAACACACATATCGCAACAAAGAACCAGATTACCACAATCGCGTACATTACACGCGGCCATAATAAGTTTAATTGAGCAACGCGTCGTACAAACCGGCGACAAAACGCATTGTATTGTACACACATTGTCTGCACCAGCGCAATATCGGCAATCGCGAATAAATTTCTACACAATACGCGATATAATATGCGCACATGCACATAAACAAATATTACCCGCGCTATACAACACACAGCGCAATATACCACGACGTCAATGTTTCAATGATTCAATGATCGAGAGCAAAAAATTATATCACATTTTATTGGGACAAGGTTGGCAATGGTGTGTGCGTTATATGTTAATGTTTATATTTTTGCATGGCGCGCGCGAGCGAGCGCCGCGTTGAGTGGCGTAATCTCGCAGCGGATGCAAAATACACAGATATCAAGAGATCAAGAGACCAAGAGACTGCATACAGGCTCAAATTAGCAACATTAGCGCCATTAGTAGTCGCATCAGATGTCAGACCAACACATTCATCAGCACCTAAATAGTTTTTTTTTTTGGTTGGGTTAATCGTCAATTAAAATGCTATTAATGCTGTGAATCGTGTCACTTGTAAATTTTATTAAGTGTTGAATTCTTCTTATACTCATTAGTAGGTAGTGGCAATTTTTTGAGCCAATTTAGAAAAGTCAAAGATGATTTCAAAAGATTTAAAATTATAACGATGATAAACTAGTTTAGCATCTGTTTAAAGACATTTTAGACAACTTTTCATGCAAAACCTATAATAATATTATAAAAGAATAACTTTATCTTTCAATTGATGAAAAGAATATTAAAATTGATCGATTTTGTCAAAAGTTATTATGATTTTTCTGAAATTGATGTCTAAAATGGTAAAAATAATTATTAGCGATCATTCCAATGCTACTAACTAGACGCCATATTTGTAACATAACCTAAATAACACTTAAATGTTCAATTAAAGCATCTGCACGAAACCAAATGGTCATAAATATAAATCGCAAAATTTGCGTTGTGAGTCTAAAATTCTCATTTTCCGCATTTGAAAAAAGTTATTCTTGGCTCTCATTATCCAACATTTTTAAAACTTGACCCATATTACAAAATAAACATCTTTAGACTTATTTTAGCTTTTATATCTGGTTAGTTTAATATATAATATTTTTAAACTTTGGAAACATAATAAAGAATTGTAATTCAAATCGCTGCTTTCGAAATAAACCAAAAAAGCGCATTTTAAAGTAGTCTCAGGTTTAACGCCGTCGACGGACTTGACCTAGACCTCCGCACGGTCTGGTTCCGCGAGTGATTAAATAACCGAAAGCCGAAAAAGAAACGTGTCGAAATATTGCGCCACATCGGTAACGCAAAAACTATCCGCACGAAACTTTTAACTAAATTACAACAAAACTCACGCACCAAAACCACAAAATACAAACAAAGATCTAAAATTCTAAGCTTGAATGTGATTCATTGTCATTATTATGAAAATAAAATATAATTTCCACGATTGAGTTATTTGAAACTCGAAAGTCAGGCACACGACTTTATTGATGCTCTAAAAATGGTGATTCAAGCAAGTGTTACAACTTGCTCGAATCTTAAATTTAGTCCTCGCACCGATTGTACACTACGTGTGCATCTGGTGGGCCATTGGGCACACGCGAAGTGAAATTTCCTGCGCTGTCCCATTAGCCTAGATTCGCGCGCTCGCGCTCCGCGTCCGGCCCAAGACGAAGACACCAGGAGTGTTTCCTCAACGATTCCTCCGCAGAAGAAACAAAACAGCGCCAAAACTGCTCGTGAAACCAGCGCGTTTTGTTTGCTTTTACATTTTACTTTTTTTTCGCTCCGTAATCGCGTTACACAAATTCGTATACACGGCTGATGTGCAGATGTGTGTGCGGGCCGTAATGAATTCTAAAAATAAATTACACCGACACTTTCTTTGTTAGCTATGCTAAATACAAACAAATTGAAGTTTTCACATGAGAATTACATTTGAATTAGACAAATAAATATATATTTTACAAATAGAAAGTCTTAAAAAAGATTTTTAATTTTAATTTTTCATAACTACAAAACGTTGACCCCAATTATTTAATAATTAATATCGATAAAAAATGTAACACTTAAAAACCCAAATTTAAAATCCACAAACAATAAAATATTGATTTACAACAATCGAAATTTATACAATCAAAGTTCAAAATTCATAAGTACGGTACTCGAGAAGCGTTAAGTAACTTTTCCGCGCATCGTAATAATTGCGTAACGATGTTATATTTATATGTGTCGAAAATCATCCGATAAAAATAAAATTAAGTCAAGGGCGCGACAAAACACTCTCTGCTATCATCGAAACGATTCAAACTTCGTAAATCTTCACACCAGCACAAACTGCGTAAACTTTGAGATCTAAAGTGTACACTTGCGGAAAGTCCACTTCGTAGTAATTCTATAATTAAATTATGAAATCGTGTTTACACCACTCCACACACTCAGCACCAGTGGAGCACAAATGCGACGATAAACATCTTTACACGAGGGAACTAAACCCACAACATTAGAAAACATAAATTTTGTATTTTAAGTTGCCTATGTGTTTAAAACTTAGTAACTGTGTAAAAATTAGCAAAAATATAATAATGTTCAAAGAAAACTAGTTAATATACGTGGTTAAAGGTAAAATGAAGCATAAGGCCTGATTTTCTTAAAATAGAGCGCGTTAATCGGCGTCGCTAGTTTTTGCGCGCTTGTACGAAACAATTAAATTTGGGTTACGCGATTTTGCGCGGCGCGCCGCCTTCGTTACATAACGCGCTAACCTTGGACTATTTCATTTTATTTCGATCGCTAATTTTAGATTAAAATATTTCCAACCTCAATACTAGTCAACTTCTACTATACTTCTACTGTTTATTGATTTAAAAAGTGAATACAAATTATTTTTACCACCTTGATAAAACTCGTAATAAAATCTTGAATGTAAAATGTCACTCGCCGATCGTAAATGTGATGTGTTTAGCCAGCGCAACGTCTGTTTGATCGTTCGTCGTCGCAAGTCATTGCAAGCGAGCAAATATCTACAATTAGACGTAGAAAGTTCGCATCGCGCGAGACTTTCGTGCGTTTTGAGCTTGTTTTCATTTTTGCTATACAGCGCGCATTCACGTTTCACACTGCAGCGTGCACATTGCACGTTGACATTGCACATCCACGTCGAACGTGAAGGCATTGAATGTGATAGAATCGACGGATTTCACCATTATCACTGATTGTGTCTCGCAGTCGAGAGTCGAGAGTTTGACGCTGGACGAATGCATGTGTATCGGCATGATTTACGGCCGAAGCGCACATCCGATGTGGTGTAAAACGTAAAACTAATCGCGTTACAACTTACAGCCATTGAGTGGAGAGACATACATTGGTGCCTTTCTCTTTTTGATATAAATTCACATTTTATTTAAATTTTTTATTGCAACTTACGACTATTTTTGTTTATTTCTTTTCATAGAAAGTAAAAGACAAATATTTTCATGATTTATTATAGGTGATGTTAAAGTTCATTGTACAGAATAGTATTTAAAATTTATTTGTTTAAAATTGGTCGTATAGTTTAAAAATTATAGCGTTTCAAAACTAAAATAATTTCTTTGTCGCTTTTGTCATCTAGCGGTGATAGTAATGAATTAATCCTATTGCAAGATTCGTCATACTCTCAACTATAAATTAGGAAAATTTTGTTTGTCTGCGGCTTTATAATTATTTGATGATTGAAAGACAAATATAATACAAATAAATTATAATTTAGATGTTTTGCCCTCTAGCGGCCAAAATAAGAAAGTAATCCTAACCTAACTTGACCGAAATACTTGTTTAAAATGAATGTTAAGTTACAAAACTTAAACTTATGTTGCTTTAAATTGTTTAAATTCTTCACGACACTTAAATAAATTTGGTCGTGTTTGCATTTGCTGACAATAATTACCTAATTACTTGGCGAGTTGTTGCGCACGTTGGGAAATTGGGCCGCGCTCTACAAAACGCGCGCGCGAGCGTTTGCTATTATTTTTTTTTTGTTTCTTTCCGCGGTCGCGATTTGCGCTTTCGTTGGTCGCGTTCGTTTTTGGCGGTTTCGACGCCGTTAGAAATTACGCACGTTTTGTAATCTGGTCGGGCGAGAAAGCACGCGGTTCGCGTTCAGCGCAGAGAAATGCCAGCAGCCTGCTGCCGCCGCGGTCGAATTCAGGTCATTACAAGCGGCCGCAAAACGCACGCGGTGCGCTATTGTATAATATTTATTCATCGCGCTCGTTATGAAAGTTTCGGGCTAAAAGTCAGGGTTAATGCGCGTTTTTAGCGGTCATGCTTTCTTCCATTACGAACAACCATTACGTGTATTTTTTATTCGTCAAGTCTTCCTTAAATGACACCATTTCAAACTAACAAAGTAAAAATTGAATAAATCAATAATAAATAATTAATTTTTAAGCAATTAAAGAATAAAACCAACAAAAAATTAATTTTATAATATAAATTAACTCATTTTATGTTTGATACAAGTTGTTTAATTGTAAATTCATCGATTTAAATGAGTATTACTTAAATTCTGTTTGTTTTGTTAGAAATGCCTAGTTTGGAAAAGAAATGAAAAGAGTGCGCGCCACACAGAGTGGGCCGGAAAGATTTGCGAGAAAGTGTGACCGCAATAACTGACATCGTTTCGCAGGCTCGCGTCTCTCACTCCCACAATTTCTCTCAGCAGGGTCTCTTTCTTTGACCTCGATCGCGGAGAAATTAAACAATCGCGCCCGGCTAATGCGTACTGAGCGCACTGTGCGCGCTTTTCTATGCAACGCTAGAGAAGGTAACACGCGCATAATTTATGTTCGGAACAAACCGCATGCGGCTGAAAATGCATTTTCATGTTCGATTAATTGGCATACATGCGCATGTGCTGCGAGATAAATCTTTTATTGCGACATAGGCAACCCATTAATGCCTACAAACATAACCAAATTTATAAAACAAATAAATCTACGACAAATTTTCTAAAATTTTTATAAAACGAAGAAATAAATGTAAAAAAATAAACAATAATTTAATCTATTCTGGCTAAAATGATTTTTTTTAAATATTACTAACTTGCTGCTTGAAAAATATAAATATTTGTTTGCTGTCTATGAAAACCCAACTCGTGATCGTGAAAACCACATGTTATGCAACACACCAACAAAAAACACAGTCAAACAGCCAGAAAACGATAAATATTTAACCAAATCATGTATAAATAGTTCAAGTATTTGTCACAGCACTCATAATACCTCATGTGATGTTTGCACAGTGTATCAATGAATCATTATTTTCCGCATTTCGGAATTATATTATGACATAGTACATTTATTTTGACGCACAGTTCATTTTAAATTAAATCATAAGTTTACTTAATGTTATCTTTAATTTATACCTAATAAAAGATGCAAACTTTCGAAACGAATGTTTAATTTGGCGTTAGAAAACTTTAGCTTTGGTTGTTAGATTAAAATTTTATTGCTTTTTTTGTACAAACATTCTACGTAGTATTTTATTGTTAGATATTTTGGAGCATCATGCTTTTGGTGGGTTGGCCTGAATTTTGAGTGGTGACACACATATGATTACTATAGTTAGAGAAGTTTTATAACAAAAATCAATAAAATTACTAATCGTAATAATAGAAAGGTAAAAAGTAAGTTTATTACTTTTCCTGGCTATAAAATCATTGATTAATCAACAACAAATCGATTTAAATTAATAATTTCCTCAAATTTATATTTTTTTATTAAATGTTTAATTAAATTATGTAAAAATATTATTGATTCCATGTTTTTACTAATAGTTACAAGTTATTTTAAGTCAATTTTATAATTTTTATAAAATTTAACTTGAATTGTACATAACATCTGATACAAGAATCTAACCAACAAACTCTATACTTGTACGTTTACAAACGTAGAATTTAAAGCGCAACCAAATTCTGAAACAATTATAAACATATCACAAATATTTTTAAAGTTACTTATTAAAAAAACTAAAAATTTACCATGTAAAGATGCCGCGACTATAGTTTTTCGTAGGAAATATGATTGATTTCGTGTGTGAGAAGAAATAGACGGCTGTTGGTAAACGAGCGACCGAGGGAAAGTTTAATAATATTGCATTCATTACAGCGCGACCGTGCGTCGTAACCTTGTTACGCTGCGCGATATTAGCAAAAGAGAAATTTCCTCGCCTAGCCGGCAGCGCGCAAAAAGTTGTTCCATCCGGAGCGCGCGATTCACGGGCAATGCCGCGACGCGCGTCTTGAACACGCAAATCGCCGACTAAACTATCTAATACGACCGCAGAAGAGATTACTCTAAGCAAAAATAAACACAATTAACCTGTTCATACTCCTCATTAACAAAATTCATTAATTTTTTGTGTTTATTTTAATTTCTCGGGATGGTAAACTAAATTAACAAAATTTAAAACTTTTCTCACAGAATTTTCACTAAAAAAACGCAAATTTTCATCAAAATATCCCAAAATTTTCTTAAATTTTAATCTGGGTTCTATATAATCATGACGTCACGATTTATAACACATTTTTCAAGTTTTACAGTTGTGCACATTCAATGGCAAGGTCGAAAGCCAATGCGGAACCACCTGGACGCGTTTCTCTTTTTTCGCCCGCGTCCGAAAATGATTCAACCATTTACCATACAACATTGCGCTTCTTCGCCGGCAAACCGTGCGCATGCATTACGCGCATGTTCTACATTCACGTAAAAGTATTATACGCACACGCGCAACGGTAATATTTTTGTCGAAAAGGCGCGTTACGTCATGCATAATATTTTCATTACCAATTGAAATATGCATGCGCACACCTTGACTCTTAATTCTTCGTAATTTATTTTTTCAACACCACACAACAACTTAAAAAGAAAGTTGCTAAGAATAACAAGTTATTAATTATTCCAATTTATCACACAAATGGTTTATTTGTTAATAAACTAAGTGAGTGAGTGCTTTTTATGTCATTGCGAGTGTTTGTGGGTAGAAATTTATTACGGTACACCAACGTGGAAATTAGAAAACACGTTAATTACACTGATTACACAGATATACTTGTATAGTGGCGTAACTATGGACATCTTAGAGAGAATTTCCCGTAGATTAATAATTTTCAATCCGTCCCTTTCTATGTCTCTTAATTTGCGAGATAATCACAACAACACGCCAAGCGCCAATCACGAACGCCAAATGTGCGCGGATAGACGTTATTGTTAAACAAAGAACGTTTTCACCTAGTCTACGTGCACTTGAATTACAATTGTCTTCTAGTAATGCAGTATTGCAGTATAATGTAATAGAAATTAAGTAAAGAAAATGTTATCACATGTTTTTGAAGGATCTAGAGTGCAAAATATTTTAAAATTAATATTTTAAGCTTGATTTTATAATAAATCAAAGTTTCAAATGAAAATAACGCAAATTTTAAAATAATTTCTATGCCTTTACTTGTAAATCTATAATTTTTTCAATCTGTAAGGATAAAACGCACTGTATGTCATTCTCGGAAATACATACTTAGTTACACGCGTGATTCGTATGTGCACGCCGTTTAACAATGTAATTTACGCACAGTATCTTAGGTCAGGAGCGCGCGGCGGATTTCTCTCGCCGCTCGACATTGAAGTCGACTTCAACTTCAAGTTGAAGTTACACACACACTCAACTCGACTCGCCGCACTCGTAATGCCTTCAATCTACGTCAATGCGTATCGTGTAACAACACAATCGTCCAGAGAGAAATGCAAATTTCTCTCGAAAATGCAACCAAATAAAGCAATCCATAAATTAACTTTAATAGTAAACAAATCAAATCATTTTATTAGCTACGCATTCTGTTGTTGAATTAACAATAAAATTTAAGCACCACTCAAAAAGAAAATGCAAAATTTCTCGTGTGAAACGCGCGGAAAAAGTTCGAAAAGAAATTCACGCAAATTACGCTTCTCGCCGCGTCAAGAGCACGTCATTAAATCAATCGATTCGGAAACGCGGAAAGCAAATTGCGCATTTCACGGAAATTGACTGCTCTTGTAATTGCATCGTAAGTGCTTTTAATTCTTAGTATCGCCTGGGCGCCTCCACCAATTGCAAAATCCGATGAAATTATCGCAAAGCGAAAAAAGATGATTACTTTATTATTAATTTGTAACAATCTAACGCTTTCGACTGCTCGATGCTCGTTAGCAGTTGTGCGGCGTGTGTTCACAGTTTGATTCAGATGTGTGACTGTGACCCAGTTTGCAATCAGGTCGCGGCGCGCAGAGAGCCGCAGCACCGTCGGCTTCGTCCCAGAAAACTTCGCGTTGAATTATTCGCTAATTTTAAATGGCCGTAATTGCCTCGACATGGCGGAAGCAAAATTTACACAAAAAAAAATAAAGACAAAAATCTTCACAAAACATTTCTCTCATGAGAAATATATTGATTAACCGCATGAATCATTGTTGGAAATGCAAGGTTTTCGCCGCGCCGAGATTTATTTCGTTTTTGTGCTATATATAGTCACGCGCAGGACACGACTTGCACAACAAGTGCCTCAAGGATGTATCCTTAACACTCGCTTCCTGGTTGTCGCATTCTTCTTTTTTGTACGTTTTAATTTATAATTTACAAACGCACAATGCAATACGATAAAAAAACTACTCTTAATCCATTTATTATTACATTTATAAAATAAATTGTTTTCTTCGCAAGTTAATTTTAATTTTTCTGTTGAAACGCCAGCAATTAAATATGTTACAACGCCACAAATGACAATAACAGCGTTATTATTAAACTGAATAATCTTATCAAACGGGTTATTTCATAATGCGTCCTTTACAGCGCGTGTTATCACTACAATAAGTAGAAAAAGAATTTATTTAACCAATCGTATTACAGTAGATAATTTTCTAGATCAAATTATGTTTGCCGTTGCAATATCAGCGGAGGTGAAAGAAAGAAAAAAAGATTACACTGACACAATGCACATTGTATGCATAACACGCGACTCTCTCCAGCTGTGGATGCGATCGTGTTCGTGAAAATGAACAGCCACACAACATAGCTTTCTAATATAAGTTGATCCGCGCACAAAGCAAAACGAATGCCACGACCACCACGGCGCCATTTTGCGTTTTCTCTTTTATCTCTTCAGCGGCCGGCGAGAGAGATTATGTGTTAGTTACACGCGCCGGTGAGAGGCTTGGCCTACTAATGGCGCATCGAGTTATCGTAATAAATACAATAATAACGCCGGAGCAGGACGCTGGCGGAGAAAGACATTGTGTGTGCAATTACAAGCGGCAAATTACTAGCGGCAGTCGCGAGGAGATGCAAGGAACTGGAACTAGTCTTTAGGCTTAGTTAAGTGTATTAAAAAGAGAGTTTGCCACAAGCATCAACGTGTGTTATTCAAAGAAACAGCAAATAAGCACATTGAATGATAATTAATTAATGTGTGTTATCGATGGGTTTAGTAATTTTTAATTTATTAAATGAAATATTTCATAAATTACATGTTTGTCATCATTTTTAGTAAATTATGACAAAACCATTAAAAATTTATGAACTGTACTTTGTACACTTTCTAGAGAATGTTTTGATCTATCAAACCTAACAAACAAAATTAATTTATCTCTATTAATTTCAGAGTTATAAACAAATTTTTAACAAAAATAATTTTTTCGAAAATAATTCTTTCAACCCTAATAATTTTATTAAGGGTGTATGTGTGCAATTGAATGTAATAAATAATATTCTCCTTTACATTTTCTTACAAATGATGTATAACTCAATAAGTTAGCATTTTTACATCTGAAGTTACAAGGCATTAAACTTGAAAATCCAAATTTAACTCATTTTTCTTCCGCAAGATGTCAGTATATGCATGTATAACCTTCATATTAAACGCAAATTCTTCGATAATTGACTCGACAAGGTTTCGTTTTCAAGGCGCTGCAAATCAGGCGATGCGACCATGAAACTTGTATGCACATATTATCAACGCGCAACTGCAGACTAATAAATAACGCGGTGCGGGCATGAAGTATGACGCGAAATTTATCGACGTGTACTTAAAGTAGCCTATATTCATTTTAATAAGACGCCATTGTCTTTTTGCGCGTGCGCAAACGCAGCATCAATGTATCACTTGTATTGCTTTCAATTAGCCTACGATTTGTTTGATGTGTTTTTGTCATGTCACGTTTACGATCGCAGAAAACGTGCGCCCGCACGCATAACGTTGATCCGCAATCAGCCGGCCGCGGTGATCATAACAAAGTTGTTTGCGTCTGCGAGTTTCGGCTGGGTCGTCGTTCGCGCTTGTTTTCGCGATAGATTCACGATTGCAATACATTGCATGCCGGGCGCGCTATAGAATGGACACACAGTGCGACGACACCGACGACTTGTTTTCGTCGCTGCGCTCGCCCTGCGCTATTTTTATTTTATTTACCGCGGCATTATTTAACGTGTTAACAGCGTCTCGATGCAATTAACAAAAAGCGAGGCGCGCGCGCGTCACACAAACAAGTTATTATACTACTAATTGATAATCTCCTGCAAGTTGTGTGCAGTGTTTCATTCAGCTGCGAAAACAACTCACAATATTTATTCAGCGGCACAAATTTCATCATTAAGAGAATAAATGTATCAATCACTCACCTTGTTTTACTTCTTTTGTTGTTTAGAATAATGATGATCGCAGAAAAACACACGCGGATAACGAACAGTAGGAACACTCCTGCAGGTTTGACGCCATCTGGCGGTGGTGTAATGTAACTCTATGCAAAATAAGCATATTATGTTATATTCAGCTGCAAAAACATAATATTTAGCATTAATACGTGTAAATCTTATCAAAATGAATAAAGCATGTATCAATGACTTACATCATGTTAATGCTTCTACCTTTTAAGGAGAAGATATGATTATCGAAAAATACCAACTGACTCTACAAAAACACGTCCTTTAGGTTATGCCTGTTGCGTAATTTTCGTTTAGTTGAACATTTACGATCATCCACGATGAGCATTTCAATTTGATTTCATTCACCGCCATGTTGCAGATGCAGATGCAATAACAACGATAACAACTTGTAAATTGCATTTCATTCAGCTGCAAAAACACAAGATTAATTAATCAGCAGTTATTATTCTTCATTTGTTTTAAGAGAAAACACTACGCACGTGCGCGTAATCAACTTACATTATAATAACCGTCAATTTTGTTATTTGCTTAATAACATTAAACACTGGATGCTGCGGCTGATGCCTTGATATTTTGTTTATCTCGGCGCCAGAATAAAAAAGTAACCGGGCCGTTAAACCGAGACAAAGAAATCGACGTGGCGGCGTGATTATTTTTAGATATTTATGCACTTTAATGAAAAACATCGGGGCCCGCAACGTGCGAACGCGATCGCGCGAGAGATGAATGCACCAGATGCAAAAAACAAGCGATGAAACATCAACGACCGATCTCGGGGGCACCAACAACACCAAAACGAAACCGAAAGTCGAAAAAAACACCAATAAAATTACACATTCCAAACAAATTCATTAAATTAAATAAGTATTATTAAATTATGCGAATTTGAGGTTATGTTTGGTTATGTGGCGATTATAAACTAAATATTTAGTGATTTTTTCTGAAAATCTGACATTTTGTTATGTCTACAGCTGCAAACCAACAGAAATTGAGCAATTTACGCAACGCGCATGCAAAATCCACAATATTACTTAAGTCAAATCAAAAGAAGCGTTCAAAATCGCTTTTTTATCTTGTACTAAAGTAACTTAAGTCAGTTGCTGTTAAAATGACTCAAGTTACAGTTTCCTGTAAACGTGCGGTTGGGCGGTTGCGCAATTGCCGAAAAAAACCCTCATCCTTTGTTCACTTTGTGACTTAAGTCATATCGCCGACTACATGAGTCTTGATGCTCGCTTATTATTCGTGCCTTTTTTATTTCGTGCACATATATGCACATGTTGTGTGGGTGTGCGGCCTGTGCGTGCAGCCGGCGACGACTGGCGCATTAATTTTACGTCCACGAAGGGGGATGCCAGATAATTGCAGGCGGCCATTATGTGCAAATGATCGGGCGGCGCAGCCGCTGACGTCATCGCGCCGACCTTGGGTCGGACAACTATTCGTCAATCAGACGTTGACCCTGTTATTGCACGCCTGCGGTCTTCATTCTCCGGCGCACCGCAAAACAAAAAAGCTCGACTGCAACTGCCAGTGCATATTGTGCGCATGCGCGGATGACTTAACAACTTACTTATCATATATCGTATTGAAACAAATAATATTACTTAAGTTAAGTATACTTTAGTGTTTTTTTTTTTTAGTTTACTTGGAAAAGAAAACGCTGTGACTAGATAAGTCGGCATGCAACGAATGAAACGTCATAATTGCAGCGCGGCCGTGGAAAGTAAGCGTGGAAAGTAAGCTGCATCGCGTTGCATCGTTATCACGGCGATTCGGCGTGCTCCAGTTCCAGGGAAAGTTGCGCGCTCTCGCGCGTGCAGGAGGCCAGCAGGAGCAAAACGATAGAACGCGCAACTGTTGCACGAGCGCGAGCATTCTACGCTAGATACAGTTATGGCGGCACACAACCGCAAAAAGCAACAAGTTGTGATCCTCTATGCAATAAAACTCAACTTTGAGCCATTAAAGCACACAAGATTAAACAACAAAATATATAAAACTGTAAATTCAAGTGTTTTTGTACCCTTTTAAGCCTCAATTTTACTAATTAACATGATTAGATAAAATAAATGCTCAAAATAAATCCGCGTGCAACACAAAAATAAAGAAAAGCACATGACTTGCAATGTCTTAAAATATTTTCTCGGCTTTTCAACTTCTCAAAGTATCAAAATTGGCGTCAAGGTTTCCGCCAAACCCAAAGGAATCCTCATAATGCGCACACGCATGCGCAGTTTGCAAAAAATTTAATTGCGCCAGCTCGTCGTAATTGGGTTGTTGCGTTGTCGGTCGCAAGAGATGCAGATGCAAGTCACCTTGGAGTTATTTTAGGCAGCGCGCGACTGGGCGATAATTTCAAATCTGTCTCCGCGCATAAACTCACACGCGTGCAGAAACACAATGACCCCTAAGCTGCGCTTTTATTCGCTACGCTCCACACTCAACAATGGCCACTCAAGCAGGCTGCAATCGACAACCAAGTGTCTAGCTGCTGAACTACTACTATAACACCACATATAGGCAACACACTATACACACAATTGTATAGTGTTCAATTAAAAAGGTTTTATGAGCACCGGCGGCGTGCAAATACCACCAGACACATTAATTTTATTTCAGGACTTCACAGGACCTTCACCAGGCAAACGAAATAATAAAATAATTGACAGGCGCACGTTATAATCCGACCTAAATTGTGAGTCGACCTAATTTTCGTTTCGTTTGTGTTATTGTAATATCGTGATTTAATCCAGCGTCACGCCAATGAAGGTCCAAGAAGTGCATCCTTAAAATGGGTCAAGTATCTGATAGGATAGGTCATCAGCGCATTGTGTGATTGCGCATTACTTCGTTAACTACAACTTGGAGGTCAGTAAGCTGTGCGACAAGTACAACGCGGTTAATATCATTATCAACATTTCCACCATTTTTAATTATTAAGTGCATTATTATTGTGGTGATACCGGTGCGGTAATCTATGTAATATTGAATAATACACCAACACATGCATGGCTTATGCAATGTCATCAACTATTTCTATTGTAAAACGTTATAAACGCCACAAAGAGTCATAAAACTAGTTATCATTAAACATTAAACTTTAAACACAAAAAACGATAGGAAATTTACATCGAATAGTATTGTATGTGGTATCATTATAAAGAGAATTTAAAGGAGATGATTACATGTAAAATTCATAAATGTGTTGGTATTATTTTAAAAGTTATGAAGAAAAAATGTGCAATTTGTATTTCTTTAGACAAAAAAATGGTGTGTTAGTTTTGTTCTTTTTTCTTTGGTGATTTTACTGCAGGTGCAGATCGTTAGGCGGGTTTATAAGGCCAAACACCCGAATTTCAAGCGGGGTCAGAGACATTAGGAGCGCTCGCAGACGGGACACGCGCCGCGGGCGGCGGCGGCCGGAGGAAGAGGCCATCGAAAGCGAACGCGATCGTGTGTGTTATGTGTGTTTACGGGTTCGCGAACGCGCGCGCCGCTGCAAAACCGCTCGCAAGGGCCAATGGACTATTCAAGGCAGTCGGCCGCTCAAACACACACCACACAAGTATATAATAATACTGAAACTGAAAGAAAATCAACCACAAAGTGCATAAAACACACAAAAAAGCACAAAACTCGAAAAAAAATATTCATTGAATAAAACTGTTGGATTCCAGATTTATTAAAATGTAACGCACATAGACGGCGTAGATATGCGCAAAGAGAGTTTAAAAATAAGTCTCAAGGAGGTGTGTGCGCGCGCCGATGCAATTTAATTCATTTCCGAATGCGTGCTCGACGCGACGCTGAACTTGCGCCGGTTGCCCATGAACCAACCGAACCGGCTGCGAAAAACCAAACCAAACTCCCGCCGACTTCTTGTTCAATGATCAACGATATAACTTGCACATATTGCTCTTCACATGTTACATACAAAGTGTTTCAATGACAAAAAACACAAAACACACTAAAATTTTGAGGTTATTTCATCTTCCCGTCAACTGTCAAATGTAAACGTCAAAATTTAAGGTTATGTTATTAAATAATATCATTATGAGTAATTTTTAGCCAGTTTTTATTAAGTAACCGTCGAGTAATGTACTGCAAAGTGTAGAAAAAGAAATATCAGACAGGACCTCAGCTAGTTAACCTTGGTGGGCGCTAACTCGTTGCATCGCTCGAAGGGCAAGTGCATTTTATTCGCAATGCAACAATCGACAATGGATACGACGATTGGGTATTTATCATTCGCGTGACCATGAAAATTTCATTCATTTCTTTTAATAAACATAATAAACTTAAATTTATTATTGAAATATATATATCATATTATCACAATGTAAACAATTACAGGATGTGTATTGTATTAGGACGTTAGGTTATTGCCACGCGTCTGAATAATATTTTCGCGGATTCCTGTGCTTTTATGCATGATATCAGCGCGCACGAGCGGCGTAAACAACAATTGCGTTCGCGTTGCGTTGCGCAAACAATCGACCCAATTATTTCAATTACGTGCTTATTATAAGCGCTATTAATAGTCGATTAAGCTTCTAGTAATTTCCGATCATCCGCTTATCAGGAATCAATCATAACAATCATCCGAAAAACAAATATTATCGGAGGCACATCAGGGGGATGATTTCATTAAATGTTAATCAGTCGTAAATTCAACGTAACTTAAAAAATAAAAAAAATTCAACTTGCAACATTGTAATGTGATATGATAATATATTATTCGGTAAACATCAACATCAATAATATTCGACGTGTTATCAATGGTTTTCGTGTTTTGTAACGCCGTGTGTGTCACAATACAAAATGCAAATGTGAATGTAATGTAAAATGGGCGATAATCGCCCGCGAAAAAATAATAATTACGGCCGCAACGCGTCTCTTTGGAAAGAGAGACAAGCGTAACGCAATTAACACCAGACTGTTTGCTCAATAAAAATATCATTGTGTATGTCATGGTTTTTTTTGGTGAGCAGCGCGCAACGCAACAGCGGTTGCACGTTGTGGCGCGCTGAAAATTCGGCTGAAAGGCAGACGTAATTTAAATATTTCAGAATGCGATCGTAAAATTATGCAGTAAATTAGTTAATTAAACTTGTAAACTAAGAAATAACATGTGTTAACGTAGTTATATTTAGGTTTTTTTGTTGTTTTGTAAGCAGGTTTTATGAAAATAATATTTTTTAAGTAAGTATATTATAGATATTGATAAAATTTATCGATAGTAAAAAAAGTGTTAATTTATCTCTATTTGTTTCGAAGTTATAACAGATAATTGTTTTTATTCAGTTTTTGTCTTCTAATTTCGTTAATGATGGGGGTACATATTTGAATTTCACTCTGAATATTCTCAATTAAATTCTCTTTCTTATGATACTTCATTCAATATTCTACAATATTTATCTCACGAGTTATTATAAAATAAATTTTGTTAATAAAATTCCTTTACCTACAGAAAAACTCGATTCCTGCACAGATTCCTTTAAAAAATAATAAAATTATGTGACTTAAGTAACTTAACATAACTAAAACTACAAAAAATACTAATTTTACCCAATTGTCTGCTACTTCAACTAACTTTTCACGTATTTGTGCTGTTTCAACATGAATTGACTTGAATTTACCCGTTTGAATCGCGTCCGATGCCCGATGAAAACGAAATAGAGCGGTTTCGGAAGCGCGAAAGAGGGCAAAAGCTTTGCGCGCGCTTTGCCGCGGCGCGTCAGATGGTGATAGGTCAGTTAAAACGAGACAAAAGTCCCTGGGCCCGTGCGATGCACTTTCGCGAAGGTCGAATCCGAACAAACACGTCGCGAGCGAACGCACGCCTCGCGCTACGTAGCGTCTGGCCGCGCGGTCGGATCAGGTCGGATGTGCGCCCGTGAGGCCCGCGAGGCACTCATAGCACATAGCGCATAACATAACATAACCAAATTCAAACAGAAGAAGAAAAACATTTCCAAATTTACTACATGATCAAACATATGCACCCAATCAAACAATCGAAAGAACCATTATTGACATTATTTTCCCGTTTTTCGTCTATGTTTACTTAAGCTCAGCAATTGTTGTAAAATAAAATCCCAAACATTGCGCTCGCGGATTTTTTAAGTGGCTCGCGCCGCCGCCGCCTAGACACATTACGTTTTCCCAGCCAAATAAACAAAAATTGCCAAACATCGACGAGGCGCTCATTATCTGTCTCCCGGCGAGTGCATATCGTTGTTGTAATACGCAGTAATGCGCGCCTCGCGGCCGAAAATAAAAAAAATCATACGAGAACCACATTGATGTGTATGTAGAAGGCAGCCAGACAAAAAATACATAAACGCGGCGTGATGATGTGCGTGCGTTACTCAAAAAAAAAAAACGCTCCGTGTTCCTAACCTTGCTTAACATTTTATTTTTGTCCTTTAACCGTTTTTTTTCAACATTGCGCATAGTGGCTTTGCGCAAGCAATTTTTCCACGCGTATATACACAGATACGCAGACTATTTATCAAAAAAAATTAAAAATACATATTACACCAGAAAATTCAGACAAAAGACTGCAGATAAACATTGGGTGCCTAGACATTTGCTAATATTTATGCAGATTATTGTTAATCTAGTGTGTGGTAGTTACGTGGAGACGAAAAGTTTAGTTTTTTGTTAATGGCATGCAAAATAATTAACATATTTCAATGATTTTTTTGGTTATTTAGAGAATAATACATTCTGTATTTAAATTTGGCATATCATATTTATAAGAATTAATTATAAAGAGTTACAAGCTCTTTTTGGAAAAAAATTTAAAAATTACAAAAGCAATTATATTTGTTAATAACTTTTTATATAGGTAATAAAATTACAAACAAAATATTTTGTACATAAATGTAGAATTTAATTAGGAAACAAGAAAAGATTATAATGATAGCTTGAATAGTTTTTAAGTTATTCGGTAATTATTGCAATAATTGAAGCAGAGTTTACGTGCTTTTACAAGACTGAAAAATTCCCGTTGAATACCTTCAGTTTTTTATGAATTACGAGAAAACTAATTAACTTACATTGATGATTCTTACACAATATTATTCAGCATTAAATTCTGATTCTAAGAACACAATATTTTATACATTGTAATATTTTATCAAAAGTTATTAATAAGTATTTGTGTATAATTAAAATTTCACAAAAACAAATTTTAATTGTTAATATCTTTGTTTTCAACAATCTGATAAACAAATATTTGGCATATTTCAACGTAAAATTTAATCATAATATACTGCTGAAAAAATGATATCATTATCATAAATAGTTTACAAGTAATTAATAAAAAACTAAACAAAAATTGGCGCGCAGTTTTGAAAACACTTCTCCACGTCTCCATTGGCCCACTTGACGCGCAATTTTTATAACAACAAACAAACGAAACGATGAGACAAATGCAACACATCCGACCGTGACATTGAAACGTTTCACGACCGCCGAAACCGTATAATCACGCTTGAAACAAAAATATTTACGCCGCGCATTGCATTCATTAACTCAACAGATAGCGCACAATAATTAAAAATTCAAAAAAAAAATTATCGTGTTGCTATACTAGCCGCGACAAGACGATACGTGTCACCGCAATGATATAACGCTATTTTTTCGCACATCGCGCATGTAACACAAAAAATGTTGTGCAAGTCACACACAGCGAGAGCACAAACATTTCGAGTTTGTTTGCGTGTGATATTTTTACGTTTTTACATACATTTCAATGATAAAAAGTACGCGCGACGTCTGCGCTCGAAAAACAATTTTTCCAACGACGCAATTATATTGTATGAATACTGATAAACACCAAACATAAACACCAAAATTCACCGACGATTTAAATTATTTCAAATATTCAATTTGGCCAAAAATTCAACAAAAAAAGCGGTAAAAAAAGAAAAAATAAAGGGATATAAGTGATGAAGCATGTTGAGAAGCTGGTGTGCGTATATTTTTAGCCGGTGGATTCGTCGGGGCCGTCGGGTCTGAGCAATCCTGCGAAAACAAGTGCATCGTCCTCGTCCTGTGGCGGGTGAGGCCCGCGCTGGGATCCGGCGAGACGGCCCCGCGACTGACTCACCGGCTCTGGTGCGCGCGCCCAGCGCGTTAACGTTTTGTGCATGTGTGTGATAACGGCATTGCTGATAATTTGCGCGAGCGCTAGACATAATCGTTGCAGTGTCTAACCGATTACACCAAGTTACACAATTTGCGATTGTATGTGTGTCATAATATTCAATTTTTATTGGGCAAATACTCATAATAAAATTTTACTGCGCATGCGCGCATTACTTTGTTCCTAAATTAATTTTATGTTGATTTAATTTTTCTTTCTTTTTTTTTAACTGAGAGCATATTGTATATGTTTTTTGTGATTTGGTGGCAATGATCTTTGCCCCGACGCATAAAAAGCCGCCTTGGGGGCGACTACCCTACATGAATCGTTGAACAATGACAAGAGTTGCGTGTATTGTGTTATTTCATTATATTACGACCTTTATACAATCGCGGTTATAAATTACGTGGCAAGAAAATTTTACTGCGATAATGTTAATTATTTATTAATTACTCGAAAACTACCAGAGCTAAATTAATAATTCTTTTAATAATAAAGTAAGAATTTAATTCTTTATCCTCCTGAAGAAAAATTATGTTAAAAAATTTATTACATAAAAAGTTATAAACAATTAATGTTGAATTTTTTTAAAAATCATAAAAAATTTCAACAATTTTCTCTATATCTTTTGATAAAACCTTTTTATCAATATAAATTATACATAAGTATATTCATAATTTAATATTTAATATACCCTAAAAGAATTACTCAAATATCTCAAATAGTTTTTGAGTAATTATCAAAAAACTAAACAAAAAATAATTTTTATCCAATTGCAGATCAAATTACATTGATTTATGACACCGATCAAAGTATGACCCAAACATAGACGGCAGACGTGTGGTACTCATATGTCAGCGACCTGCGTGTACCATGTTTACACGTCATGGTAATAACAGTAAGTAAAATAAAAAAATTGACACGTCTCGCGCACTGCAATCGCTAGAAGTGCGCACGTAAAAATACACATATTGGTAATCACTGCTGAGGCGTGAGGCAACTTTCTCATTTCGCGAGGTTTTTAGTTTTGAACTTCAACTGCGTACTTACTACATACACACATACATGCGGCATGTAAGTATGATGTCTTTGGCGTTATGACTTCAGTTGCGTTCGGGGTCGATGGTTGAGTTTATTTATCGAAAGCGCACGTTTGCGAGCGCTATTCTTGACTGAGAGCTTGTATTAGCATCATATGCGTGCAAATATAAAAGAAACATTTCAAAAACGTAATTTTTATTTGGTTTTTGTTTAATGCCAATAAATAATGGCAATAAAGTGATTACTCACTGCCTAGGTATTAAAATAACAAGTTAATGTTGATTTTGGTAGATTAAAATTATAAAAATTTGAATTTTGAGGCATTAAAGTGCTAATTTACTGCCTAGGTAAAAAATACTAATTTAATGTTGATTTTACTAAATATTTTTATAAATTTCTTAATTAAAGAGGTAAAAATATAATTTCTATGGTTTTAATTAGAAATTTACTGCGTAGGCACTAAAATACTATTTAATACAAATTTTTGTTTATTTCTTTGTGATTTTTCTTGAAAAAAATTCTGGAAGCTAATTAAAAACGATGAAATCACATTTTTTCCATGATTTCTTTTTCTTTGTCCAAAACACCTTTGTTAGTCGCGCGTTCAATAACCGAAAAACGAAAAATGCAAAAGGAACTTGGATCGAATTTGGAACAAACAAGTTCGTTGTGCTGTTTTTGTTCTTAGTCGCGTCGAAATAATTATCCACCGCAATTATGACACCCCGAAGAGGTCGCTGCACTCGGATGCAAAGCGCACACCATTGTGCACCGCAATTGTTCCGGATGCAATTTTCGGGCGCGTCACAAATGTCGCGCGGACACAGCACAACTTCAAAGTCGCCGAATTTCAGACGATTCCATTCATTGTCTCGCCGACGTGTAATCGCCCAACACACACAGAGGATTAAATTGAATCATTGAATCATCGCGTTTTGGGGTTTTCTTTGTTCTTGAGCGACATTCCGCTTAAAGTACAAATCATCATGTTGAACATGTAAATATGTTTCATGGGGCATGTTATACATTGTTTTGCAAATTGCGGAATGAAACCCACCAAACCAACGAAATAAAATCAGGACCGTAGGAATTTTCGGACAGTCTTAATAATATTAATGATATTTTATAGTTTTGAATGTGTTAAATAAGTACGAGTCTGTGAGAGATGAAATTTTTGAACGTTTATCATTGAAGGGCGTGTGGGTGGTGATGCAGAAGGTTGAGTGCAAATTGCACAGTGCAAAACGCGGACGGTTCGCGAGCCAGACGATTTATCAAAACATCCGCTGCGTCAACGGCCGCGAAAATTGCGCAAACGTCAAACGCCACCGCCGGAGTCAACAACATTAAGCGCTAATTACATGGCAATGCAATTTGATACTTTTGCCTGTGTGCAGAAAATTGTGCTGGCTAGTGATTTGATTTATCAGACCATTAATTAGATTTCAAAATTTATAAAAAATTAATGAGTTCAACAATGACGTCACTGTTAGCAACGAGAAACTCGATGGTATTTTGATAAATTGATTTTCTTTTTGTGAATTTGGATTAATATACCTTTTCCATTTTTTTAACTCAACAATGACGTCACAAGCAAAGTCAAGCGTAAAAAGTACCTACTTATTTTAACAATTAAACTAATAATTACGGCCGCAATGTTGGTTTACTATTTTGATGCAATATTTTTTTCGTTCATCTTCATGTTTTTACCAACCAATGTTTTTTCATGTTGCTACGTATTACCCTACATGTCTTTATCAAGGTTAAAAATGCACTTCCACGGAATTATTAAACGCTCACCACATCTACATTGTGTACATTGTCGTTTGGGTCAGTGAAATATCCAGGGTCGACCTTGCTCTTCGTCATGATCACGCCATCAGACCACAAATCGCCGTCGCAAATTCCCAGCGACCCAAGCTTATACCTATATAATACTCCACGAGTCGTCATCGATTAATTATGACTTATTAATATGCGCCACTTATCAATTACTTCAGTGACTTCACCGCAGTTATAACATGCAACATGTAGAAATCGATAAATACAAGGAAAAGGTAAAAAATAGAATTCTCAAGTACATGCGGCATGTATACCGTACTTATTTTGATCCTAAGTGCACATTAAACATTACTGTACGAGGATGAAATAAAAATAAGGATGCGTACGGCTGCGTGAGAGCGAGTGCATCGACTCGAAGGAACAATCGTCCTTGCAGCGAGCGTCTGAGTGCTGTTTACGAATTCGCAGGAAGGAAAATAAAAAAAAAAGAGTAAAAACAAGATTGCAAGGTGAAATTACCAAGTCACATATGGAAATATGGAGAACTTAAATAATGTAAGAAATTCGTATTTGTATCCAAACTAAACAAAAAGTTTTGTTTAGTTGTTCAGTTCAGGTTTATAAAAATCAAAAAATAGACATAAATTACTCGATAACTTATGTTAAAATCATCAAATCATTAATATCATATTATGATTAGATAAAGGAACTAAAATTAAATTAAACTAAATAAAAAACAACTTAAAACACAGTAAAATTGCAACAAAATTAAAAAAGAAAATTTTTATTGATATATTTAAGTATAACACTTAAAATAATAATAATTCAGATGTTAATGTTATACATTTCGTGGGTCAAAAACACGATAATTAAGTCTGCCCATTGTTGACTGGCCATTGCGACATATTAGTCAGTATGCATGACATCAAATGACGCAAAACTCTTTGTTATGAGACTACAAGAACAAAAAAGAAACTGAGTCATCAACATTACAGAAATTCATACCAATAAAATAAACTATTTTAATTAAAATTGAAGTTAATATTAAGTTAATTACGCATTAAAAACAATTTTATTACCTACTTCTTGTAAATCTTTCATCTTTTGTCTTAAGATTCTATAAATTAAAACGATAATCAAAGACTCGAAAGTATTACAATGGCGCGGTACGAAATGATTTGGTAATTTATGTAATGTTGAGTTGAGTTAAGTCGACCTAGAAAGTTATAAATTAAATGCCTTTGTTTTGGCTTTAGCCTAGATATTCGGCGGCAGCAATTTCCAATTCTTAACTCAATTTTTTTCAAAACAAAATTTTCTTTAAATTTATAAAATATTGACCTACATGTTATTATCATGCTTTTCTGAGTGAAATTGAAACAAATCACATGGCCACAGAAGATATTAGCATTAGCATTGCACATTAGTAGAGCAAAAAGCAATTACGGTCAGCCAAGATGCGTTAATCACTACTCTCTCCAATCCTAACCTAATCTAAGCGCGCGTATGAGCTTAAGTCCGCGATTTCATTTTTATCCGAGCAATGCAGCCGTACCACCAGAGACTTGGTGGAGAGAAGAACGAGGCCGCTGATTATGCGCGGTGGTAATCTTCACGTAACTACACATCACACGCCGACCGCATTTCCTTTTGGCGGTCCCTTTCTCCGCTTTCATCGCGGTTTTGCTTTTGCCCACACCGCGCAACACGGCTAGAACTGGGTCACTACCGCCGCGGACTTTTACCGGCCTAGCAAAAGAGTGGTCCCACCTTCGGCGGTGCGCCGTGTTCTTGCACTTGGTGGCGTAGCGTTCACCGCTACGCTCGCAGAGCGACATTCGGCGGCAATCGTCGGTCGGCGCAAGTTGCAAACGGGACAAACACGCAGAGATACTCATCTGTCAATCATCCAAATAACAACACTCATCAGTATAAAATTTAAAAATTGTAAAATTAAACATTTAAGTGATTTGTGTGCGTATAGTGACTTTATATTAGATTAAGTGACTTAAGTGACTTGACTTAGCGCGCCAAAGTTGTGAGTGCGCGCGCAACCCGCCTCATCATTGCGTCGCTTCAAGGATTCGCGCGGCCTCCGGGTGCGCTGCATTTGCCAATGCATCCTGATAACGGATTATTATTTCAAGCACCAGGTAAGTAAAAAGAAATCACCAACATTTTTTTATACTTAAGTATATAAAAGTTAACATTGACATTCAGTTGTTAGCTATTTAGTAGTTTCGCACACGTAAAATGTTTTTACATTTTAAATGTTCGCGTAACATTTTTGGGGGTCATTGTCAATTCTTGTATTGCGACATTGAAGCTTGGCCGCCAGTGTGTGTTGTGTGTGGGACCAACATGTGAGCCACTGAGCAAACGAGGCGTGCGCACTCGAAACTATCTAACTACTAACCTACTAACGCTACTAGAAAACTGCTACAACAGTTGGTAGTCAGTTAACTGGCTTAAATCACGGCGAGAAAAGATTGAATGTCAAAAAAGCGTTTAATTTGATAGTTTTTTTTTAATAACTCGCAAACCAATCAAGTTATCATAATAATTTCTTCAAATATTTATTACCTATTAAATTCTTTATTTAATTTTAATAAGATGTTAATGATTAGAATGGTGTAGCAAAAGATATTTAGTATTTTGTTTAAATTTTTTGATTTTTGCAAAAGTTGATTTTAATTGTTTATATTTTCTTGAGTATAAATGGGAATTGTTTATATTAAATGCTATTTGATGTAGAATTAAATACCGAATCAATTTCTGAAACAATTTTGAGATTAGTGACAATAGTTTCTAAATAATTCAGAAATAACTAAACTATTGAACTGTAATCACGCAAATCTTACGTGGCGCAATTATAGTGGTTCCATTGTTATAGTTATTAATTAATTACTCAAAAACAAATAAAGCTACATTTAAGATTTGTTCAGAAATTTATACACTATTAAATTCTACATCGATGTGCACTATTATTTGATTAATAAATTAAATTTATCAAAAGTTATAAATGAATTTGTAAATAACTATTTTTTCCAACAAAATCAAAGTTTATTAACTTTTTATTTAACAATCTCATATTCATCATTTTTAATCAGAAAACGTAGAATTTCATGTAAAGGAAATATCTGAAACCATTACAACAATATCTCAAATAGTTTACGAGTAATTAATTAATAATTTAAATTATTACTGTCTAATTATCGGGCTTCATAAGGATATTCCAACTAAAACAACAAAGTAAGCTAATTTTTAGTGTTCATGACCCCTAAGCTAATTTTTCGTTAAGTGTACTTAAAATATCAGACATGTAATTTGAGCTTTGCATTTATCGCATTTCTGAATTACATTTATTAATTAAAAGCATACACATTAATATTTATAAGTGATATAGTTGTCAGGCAATGCGTGGCGTATGTATTAAATAATATTCTAATTAATCACTCCATTCAACATGTCGATATATGAATAATAAATCCATTTCGCACGTTGGGCGTTTGCAGATCTTGGCCCAGTTAAAGCACTTTATTATTATCGCAATTTACAAGTCAACGAAGAAAAAGAATTCAAAATAAAAGGTTACCAGTAATAGTTTTGTAATGTTATCTTTGTTTGTTTGTTAGTTATTTATTTATCATTGGAAACACGTGGCAAATAAATAGATTTTCGAGTAATCGTTCGTAATCGATCTGGGAATTTATTGATTTCCACACGTCCACACGTACTTTAGTGAGGCGCGACGCTGGGTGAATCAAGGAGGTTCATAAGTACATAATAACCACGTAATGCATTGTTTAAACAAAGCGAACAAAAGCCGAAATATCTGCTCTTTGCCCCACTAACCCCGATCCACATATTATCCAAGTTTAAAACACAAAAAACACTAAAAACACACTGCGGCCATATTTAAACCGAAAACAAGATGGCGTCGTGTGTAAACCTGTACAATTAAATCGAAAATGGAACAAACACAGAATCTAAACGAAGCGATCGAAGGTGAAACAGATAAAACAAGCGCATGCGGCGACGATTTCCTCGTCCGTTTCTTTCTTCCATTTTAATCATACCCAAACAAATAAAGAAAAACATGCGCGTCGATAACGCGGCGATTTAAATTTATCGCACACAGGTAAAAACCGGTGTGTCTCGTACACTCACGCGCGTAAATAATGAAGTCATGCGCGGACTACCGGAAAGAAGGAACAAGAGGTCATCGAAAACGATATTGATATGGATATATCACTACGCATATTACACACGTTTTGTTTTCGTACGCAAACAACTTGATCGTAATGTCGCGAAGTTAATGTTGTTGGCAAGTGTTGTAAACGACGCTGGCGGCCTTGTCGTGGCCTTAAATGCTTTCCTCCAAGTTTAAACTTTTGATATTTTTATTTTTTTTATATCAAAAAGTTTATAAAAAATAAAACTTAAGTAATATTTTAATTTCGGTACAAGTGGATAAATAATACTTGGACTTCCTCGACACCTGATTGTCTGTTGATTGCGCTACAAATGTGATAATATAGGGGCTCATCAAGGAAGCTAATCGTCAAGAGGCAAACAAACATGTATTAAATATAGATGGCGTTATTTTTTTCAAAACTACTTTTTATCTTGATAAAAATCTAATCGATATCTAAATTTCTCGGAATTGATTTGAAGTATCGTGAGAGTATTTTGCTGATAAGAACCCTCGTTTCCAGCCAGCCAGCCAGCCAGCCAGCCAGCTCGTCTCCAATAAATGCCGATTAGACATTTTGGCCGAAAAATATGCGCGTGTTGCATTTATTTTTTCCTTGCTTCATTCTAATCGCTTATGACGTGCGTTGAGAGTTTTTGTAACAAATGCATGCGAATTGTTCTGTTTCGCTTTCTGTGCTAGTTGGCGCTCGTAGGAGTCTCGCTAATAAAATTATAGAATTCATTGTCAGGGTCATTGCAGCGAGCGTACGCAGTGTACGGCGGCGTTTGTTTTCGCGTCGCGACATCGGTGTCGACGTTCTATTCATAGCCGCCCGCGTCGCTTGAGGTACTAAACTAATATTATCCGCGTCCATCTTACAACTACGTACAACTTGAGTTTACCAAGTTGGCTATTGGGAGAAACAAGTTACAAGTTAATACAATGTATAATATGTTGAAGGAAAGTCTTCAAAAGTAAAAACAAAAAAAGGTTTTTGGGTGTAAAAATTTGTTATTTGGGTGATATTTGGGGTTAGTTTTTAATAAAATGAAGCTATTTGAAATTAAAAATGCAAAAAATCATTTTTATACACGCAAATTACCTAAAAAATGCTATTTTTAAATACTAGTGTGTAAAATTGCAACTTTAACCATTGAAAATTTTGAAAAATGTATTATTTGTGTAAAATAAATTTCAATAAAAAATGCAAAAAATGCCACAAAGAAAATTCATTAGTTGCATTATTTGTGATTAAAAATACGAAAAAACACATTTTACACCCGTAAATTACTCAAAAATGTGAAAAACACTATTTTCTACGGCGAGTGTGAAAATTACAAGCTTACATACTTTAAAAAAATTCCAATTTTACGCATTATCACCTAAAAACATTAATTAACTTCAAAAACTTTCATTCTGCTTTCACCAAACAAAAATAAAGCAACGCCAACAAAATTTTTACTACTCTGCAGCTCAAGTTTCGAAGTTTCAATAGATAACTAGTAGCAATGCATCCAAAGGTATTAATTAGTATCAGTTAGTTAATTTGAGACCGATCGAATTGCACTCAAATAGCCAGACGTCTGCGCCGCGTCAGCGCAAATCGTACAAAAGCGCCTCGAATAACAAATAATTGATAGCAAACAATATACATACAACACTAAAAATAAAAGCGCATCACATCCGCTGAAATTATTAATTAAACAATAAATGTTTTTCCCCGCTAATCGTCCATGTAAAGGAGTCAATCACCTCGAAAACAAATGATGAAACATTATCGAAACGAACAAAAAAATTGTTGGTCGTCTGGATGTAATAAATTCATTAGAAATGAAACAATGCGATGGTCAGTAACCCAAAGTCTAGGCAAACGAACTCCGCAGAGGCAGCGAGATCGATACGTCTGGGGCGCGTTTAATTTCCACCCTGAAAACCGCCGAAAATGCAAGCGCCAGACACCCGCCTCCCACCACAGCACGACAAACTCTCGAGTTCAAGAGCACAGGATCAAGGATAACGACCCAACTGCGTAATAGACTACGTAAAATATCGATTCGCCGCGTCGCAGCGCACAGAAAAACAAAACAAATCAAAAAATTCATCTAAAAATCGGCTGGTGGAGGCGCCGGGGATATTATTGAATCGGCGTTGATAAATTAAATTTACAGAGCAATTGCGTAATGCATAAAACCAACAGAAAATATTATCCAACCGTCTATGAAAACAACAATAATTATAATTGCGATACACACACAATTACGACGCATTTATGCATTTAATTTTAAAACAATATTCACTATCGCACTCATTCAGAGACTCGGCGCGCGCTGCTATTTAATAATAGTCGAATAAACAACTTGTTTTCGTCAATAAAAATTGTTTATCACTTTTTGTCTGTGCGCAGTTCTGTTTACAGTAATTTTTACGTGCACGAAAAAATGTATCATAAATATAAAACTAATCGCTACTATTCGTAGAAATTTCACCAACACTAGAAATAATAGAAATAATATTCTGTGAGTGTTGTGAGCGCGACACAATGTTACGTAATCGTCGCCGAAGGTGACTCACAGAGGGTGTTGTCCTCGTCGTCGTCGCGCCCCCACCGCTGCCGCCGCCGCCGCCAAGTTTTACCCCCACTCTGATTTTACTCCGTCGTCGGCGCTCGCGCTACGTTCGCGCGCGCTTCCACACTCGTGTTATATTTAATTCCGCCGCGGACGCACGCAGTCGCTCAGTACGAAAAGTGCGCTCAGACTGTACGAACATAAAACATTCAACAAGAAAAAAAGCGTTAACAGTTTGTGTTTAACTGATTGAGTTTTGGTGAATTTTTGGATATTCTTGGATTTCTCTGTGCGAATTGGACACCGTGACGCGCAAAAGGACTTCGTTCGCCATCAGCAGTCAACTTGTTGGTAGGTGTCGTGTTATTTTCCCCACGCCAAAGAAAATTCAAGTGCGTTATTAGATAGGCAGATTACGGTTAAATCGGCTTTTTTCACGTTGTGTCGTTACGGTCGCGTGCCTCGAGGTGACAGATACGGTCTAATAACACCAACACAGTTTGTTTCACATCGCCTCTACACGTGTGCCATACAGTTATTTCGTGTAACTCTTGATCTACATGCTTAATCATTGTCGTTTCGGAATTATTTCACAAAATTTCGGGCATTGTATGCAAATTCTTCGAAAATTTCCCCTTAAAAGTACCTCGCTAATCTGTTATGTGATCACAGTGCACCGCTTCCGATAATTTTATCATAAAACGATAAGCATGGCGAACGAATGCTAAAATTAACCATCGAGGGTGGTTTTCGGTTCGCTGATTGTTCTAATCAAGCACCACGTGTACGCATGCAGATTACCAGCGAGCAACGATGACGCAATTCTAATTAATTTCTAGTGTAATGTGGACGATGCGCAATATTAGCATGAATAATTCACACGGATGACTCATCATTGATAATGGTTCATAATCACACCAATCACAGGATATTCACGATAAAAATGCGTGTATAAAATTCAATTATGCAATATTGGTGAAAAATAAAAGAGTCAAAGTAGAAGTCGGAGGAATTGTAGGGCATTCTTGAGCATTCGCGCGCGCCACTAGCCTAGTTCCATCGTGCGCTCGTTACCAGCGCACAACTTCTATTCAGAACGAACTCGTGTTGCAAGTTGTGAGCTACCGTGCCAGATGATGCTTGGCCTAATCCGTTGGCCGGTCAACCTACAAATTTGTTACACATTTTTATTTATACCTCGCAACTTTTTATTTTATTCATCATAGCTTCAATGAATTAATAAACAATGATGACTTGGATGTTTCCCGAATGTTGGCATCAATGAAACGCGCATGAATCACGATTTCCACGTGGAAAATCCTCTTACTATTGCATTACGTGGCGTTTTATAAGCGGCAACCATTTTTGTTTGTATTATATCAAGTTGAGTACAACTGGTTGCATACAATTGAATTTCATCGCGCGGAGTAAACAGATTTATAAATAGAATGCATAACAGCGCAATAAAAACAATACATAGCCGAAAAATCGCCGAGTCATCTTTGTGCTAAATACGCGTAATTTTAAGGTTGGAATGTTAAATTTAAATACAGCTCTGTTAGGTTAGGTCACAGTGGTGAAATGTAAATGCTAACCTTTCAGGCAGCTCACGCCGATGTAGCGTTTCGTCCAAATAATCACTCTTGCAGAACATTAGTGCAACACAACGTATTGCGTAATTAATAGCGCGATGTCGAAGTCGAAGTCTACGCGGAGTTAATAAAACGTAATATCGCCTCACAATGCATCCGAGTTTACCTTCAAATCGCCGCCACAAAACGAACAAAACAATCGCCTCAAATTGTTTACACTAAATTATTAATCAGATTATGAAAATTTTACCGAATGTGTAGTAACACAGTTTAATGAGTAATGTAAAGTGTAATATTATGGTCTAGTAAACGCGGCCGTGCGGTGGAACTTGCGCCAGTTCGAGAACAATGCGCTACAGGGTGTGCCCGAAACTAGATCAAGTCAATAAGTTTCAAAATCTTTGTTTTACGTATTACCTATATTAAAATCAACACATGCGACGCACTTAAATAATGCGTATATGTGCAAAGCGATGTGATGCACACGGCGATCATTATCATTCGTATTCCGCGCAATAATTTTACTCATACACACGATGACTAACTGCTCGACAAACATCGCATCATTGGTACGATTATGTTTGTTTATAAATATATGAAAATAAGTGGAGCGTATTATCTAATGTGTGCTTAAACTGAAATAAATCGAAGCGTGTGTGTTGCTGCTTTATTTGTGTTTTGACGTGTGAATTACGTTCGCAGAAAATAGAAAATGGGATGAGTGGGTTCAGGGAAAATTACGACCAAATAAAATTTCCTAGTAACTTCATATAAAGAGTTAAAGTGTTACTCAGCGATTTTCCTGTTTACGCTTCAATTTGGCAAATGATTTCAGTGTCCACGAACGCGTAGGAGTTAAAAAGAAGTAACTAATCACTTTCTTTTTAATTTTAAGAACCAAAAAAGTTAAAAGTACACACCAGCGCCATCTAGGTTCGAATTGCATAACTAAAAATATGATTTAATCTCTATATTAACTTTAATCTCTTATTTAACACTCTGTATGTTAAATTTTTGCCTCAAAAGGTAGTCTAAATTATTCTCGGACAAATAAAATATCCCCATACCAAAGTTTATTAAAATTAACTGAATGGTTTTTGCATGAAACAGTCACAAACAAACAAAACACATTCCCGATAGGATACGTGACGTACAAACAATAAAAAATCGATTGCGAATGCAATGCGCCCGGCTTAATCATAAACAAACACAATCGATGAGCAAAGCGATGACTTATTTCGCGTACGGCGTAGTAAAACATCAATTGCACAATTATTTGGCAGCGTGTAATAATAAAAAAATGATCGATTATTCAGCCGCGTTAAATAATGTGAAATGTGTGCGGATGCGAACGATCACGTTGCGGCTGTTAAGTAACAAAAGACATGCGAATAAAAATAATTAACAACTCCGCGGCGCACGTGAGTTTTCCGTCACGTTGCACGCCGGCGTGCGCGAGGCGTACGACTCACGTGTAAAAACACCTCAATTGTTCGCTCGACAACAATTCATACCTACATTGATAAGCCGAGCGCTCAATAAAAGGTCACTGTCAATTTGCAAATCGATGCGGTGATGATGAACAACTAATCATTGTGAAATATTGCGCGAGTTTAAACGTAAACTGGTTAGTAGGGTACTACTAGTCGTGAATAAATCGCAGGTGAATCAAGACGACCTTGACGCTTGGGTATTTATACTGCGGGAATGCGTCTGCAAACCCGATGCCCTTCTTCTTGCGTCTCGGAACCAGTCCTGTTGCATGTGCACATATTGTATGAGTAGTATACTCATTTGTTATATTTTCCTTTGCAGATGTGCTCAAGCAACGTATAATGGTTGCCGAATTAGTAGGCCGCGGTCAAAGTGGTTCTCCAGTCAACGGCGAAACACCCCACTTGAATTCAAACATGCCCTCCAGCCACGAAATGTACCCAACAAGCTCCTCGCCCGCTTCGGACGGCTATGGCTACATGAGTCCAAAGGGCAGCTCTAAAGACATGCTCCCCCAACGTAAACAACGCCTGTTTACCCCAGACAACCAGAAAGATGATAGTTATTGGGATCGTCGTCGACGTAACAACGAAGCAGCCAAACGCTCGCGAGAAAAACGACGCCTGAATGACATGGTCCTAGAACAACGCGTGTTGGAGTTAACCCGCGAGAATGCAATGCTGCGCGCGCAGTTGGAGACCATCCGAGAGGAATTCGGTATTGCTGGTGATCAAGTAGGAGTGTCCATGGAGAAGGTGCTCGCCGCAGCGAATGAAATGCCTCTCCCTAAACGTGCGAAATTAAGCGGACCTATATTTGGTAGTCCTAGCCCTATACCCACGTCTGTGATCCACCAGCCCATGCTCATGCCAAGCTCACCGTCCCCACAGCCGCATCAACCACACCATCCACCTACCAGTCACCATCCGCCACCGGCGTCGCACCCAGACTACCACCGAGACCATCGGGATCACCGTGACCTTCGGGATCATCGTGAACATGTCGAGTTTCAGCAGTATGCCGCCTTCACACCCTACCACCCCTCACCAATTCACTACCCAAGTGAGAGCAATAATGCGCTGAATCTGTCCCGGTCCCGCTACCGTGGACGTACACCACCCTATGACGTCAGTAGTAATTCTGGTGATGAATCAACTCCACTTGCACTCACCACCACCGAAGCAAACAACAGTCTACCATTAAAACTCCGCCACAAACAACATCTTGGAGAAAAGGACGCGGCTAATACCCTGTTGTCCCTTCAGAATATCAAACAGGAACCGGAACCTGAACCACGCTCCAGTCCTAGATACGATACCGAGGGTTCTAGCGACGAGCGTGATTCGGGTATATCTTTGGGGACCAACGAAAGGGAGACACGCCTGCCATTGCCGGCTGAATGGGCGGCCGCTAATGCCGCCGCTGCAACCCTGCAGAATCTCCACCAGCAGCCGGCACAGGGTGAACACACCAAGAACAACACGCCGATGCATTGCGAGCTGGCGCGACTCACCAACGAAGTGGCGTACCTCCGGTCGATAATACCCAAGAATGCCGCGTCGGACAAGCGTCTGCCCTAGAGCATGCACGACGCCCTCTGGTGGCGAATAGTGAGCCGATTTTTGTGATTTAGGAGCGCGCCCGCTTTAACTCTATATAGTAAAACATTAACAACTAAACTTATATTATAATATCAGGCATCTCAGCTGAGTTGAAGTTGATGGGACATATCATTATTCCGCAAGAGAAGATATTTATTATTTAGTGTAGGTATTTATTACGATTTTGAGCCAAAACTACCAAAATGGCTACGGCAACATCTTTGAAAACGAAAAAAAACTAAATATTTTCACTTCTATACTACACTATACTTACACTTTTGTTTGTAAAAAAAACTCAGCGCACGCTGTTTGATGATATGCCAATGTATTCCTATTGTTACTCATTCATTATTGCGAATTATTAATTAAAACTAAAACGAAAAATTCATCTCAATTCGGAAACAACTCGTCTTTTCAAAACACACCGCATGAATCATCAGATTGTTCATCATATCATTTCGGTAGAAATTAATCGTACCTATTTATTATTTAGCTGGAAAAATGTGTGATTATAAAACAAAACTATTTATCCTAAGATTGCGTTTATTTATGTATAAAATGTATGTATTGTATTTTTGTTATACGAAGCGCGCGCAAGGGTTGAGTAAGCATATTTTACCAGTGCGAGAGAGAAGAGAAAACGGCGGACGTTTTAAGTTATCTCATTAAACATTTAAACAATTATGTATGATATGTATATGTTTGTAAGACTGTGCTGGACAATACCTCACACAGAATACACACAAACACATAAAACAGATGAATGGTTGTGGCGTAGGTAGAAGAGAAAAGAAGGGAAGAAATTATATTCTTATATGAACGATATTATATTTATATGCAATTTATGTGAATGAGCAGAGAAGAGATAGTGATGAAATATATCATGTCCAGCACAATATATTGATACGATATTGATATATTCTATGATAATTAAAATGGAAAATATTCTGATATATTTTCATATTACCGTTAAATGTATCCTAAACATTAATATTATATTGAATAAATATTTGCATCGTTTTTCAAAAAATAGCAGACTTTTCTTTAATAAATCCATTATTTTTAAATTTCTAGGCATAAAATAACTATGGATCCTAAATAATCATATAAATGCAAATTTTAGTTTGTTTGTTTCACTTTTACGCACAAAACCAATAAAGTGATTTTAATAAATTTTAGTATAAAGAGAGTTTTGATATTGGAAAATAAAATAGGCTACTTTTTATTGCATAAAAATAACTTAAAGGGTGTAAAATAAGGAATGAAAGTTGGTACAGATATTATACTTACATATTTCAATTTAAAATGGCGTTAAAAGATATTTATTTGAGGATAATTTCATAATAAACTATAAAAGCCAGTACTAAACAAATATTATGCTGAAATTCAGACATAATATTTATTCCTGTGTTTCATGCAACACTTCTTCATTGTAGTTTCCCGTGAGTCATCACACGACCGTGATTATTATTCTCCGAATCGAATTGTATTCTAATTCCGCTAATTATCATATTATCAATTGATAAAACGCCTCTTTACTGTCGAAGACCCGAGAGCGAATCAAAGCCCTTCTAATGCATAATATTATCGTATTCATTGATTCACTTACATCCTACGCGTCTAATTTTATTATTATTTTATGTCTAACCAAATTAGGACGCGACTTTCCTCTCTTTCTTTCTGTTTTGCGTTGACACGGCATAAATCATAGAATGCACAGCATAATGCACGTCATATTGTGATATTGTCATGCAATTAATTGTATGATGAACCCTACTCTCCGTATGCGCTCAGTGTCACGTACTCACATGTGTTGCATGCCTTCCGCGCGTATATTTAAACAAAATCGTGTTCTATCAATGTGTAGTTGTGTGGAGCGTGGATGTTATGCATTCGGATCGTGTGAGGCGTGTGCGTTTCGTCGGTTTTTCGACCATGACCATGCCCAACAAAACGCCGAACGCGCCGAACACTCGTTCAAACAACTACCGCTTATATTCGTACACGTATTTCAAATCGTTAGAAGTCGTTGGAAAAAACGGACGTTTAGTATTATTGCGCAATGATTTGTTTTGTTAATCTTAAATGTATATGACTAATAATAGATAGAATAATTTTTATATGTGTAATAGGTACCCGTTGTCATTTGGTACACACGAGAAAAGTAGAGGTACTTGCAATACGTGCCCTACTAAGCGTACCACCACCACTCTTTGCGGGTAGTCCACAAAACGCTGCGTGCTGCCAGTGCTCAATCGTGCCTCTCTCCTTCAGCTTTTGTCTACAAGTCTCCTATCCCCTATAAACACTATTGTCATATATGGACCGTTTTTAACTACTTATTTACTAAAATTAACCATCATCAATTCTTTTTTATTTATATTTCAAGTATTTAAATGATTTTTTATTTTTTCCGAGTATTGTTGAGCGTGAATATATTTTTAGCAATTTTGGCAGTTCGTAGAAATTAGATCGAATCGACTTTTCCACCGACAGCGCAGCGCATGTCGAGTTAATTAATGTTCTCGAACTTTCCCGGTCGTACATCACGCATGCCGTGTGTTTTCCCTGCCAAAACAACAAACAGCTACAAATTTGTACGATTATTTCAGTGGGTAATGATACTAGGAACGCAGCTAATTCATCTTCAAAGTACGCGTCATCTGTTGTATCACATTAGAGGCATAGGTTAGACATAGCGCTAGGCAACCCACGATACAGGCAACTTTTGTTTTGTTGTTTTTCTAATTCATGATATAAGTTTTGATTGATTTGCCATGGATGTTGATGAGTTGTGATCCTTCAAAATCACACAGGGAGGGGGGAATGCCAGGGTTGCCTAGATTAGCCAGACAACCTGGTATACCCGGTGCTGAAGGTTATCCAGGAATGAAAAGGGTGATCAAGGTGAACGTGAACTTAGAGGTGAACACGGTAACCCGCTTTTTCAGGTAAATTTCCTTATTTCATTGTTTTCTACATATTATTTATTTGTTTTACGCACTGCTGAACATCCAGGTCTAAGAGGACTACCTGCGAGTCCCGGCAATCGGTATTTTTTTGCTAATTTTTTTGTGTTTGCGATTTAAGAGCGATCAGCCGAGCTCAGGGCAATTTACCCCAGTTGACCCCCCCTCTCATCGGCCCTGCCAGTAAGTGTGTTACAAAAATATTTGTAACTATTATTAACATTATTATTTGTTAGGGTATTGTTGGCCCGAGGGGGTTTCCTGGTCAAGACGGTTTAACAGGAACTGCAGGACGTGATGGAGCGTTAGCTCCTACAGGTGCTCCTGGCGAGCCTGGAACGCAAAATTTAGTTGCGATTAATTCTGGTTATGCACATGATGATCAAGGACCCAGAGGACATCCTGGTTTAACTGGATTGGTAAATATAATTATATCTTTTTTGGGTATATTTTTGTGTTATTTGATTTTAGTCAGGAGAACGGGGATCAGCTAGAGGAACAGGTCCTCCTGGTCTTTTGGGTTTTCCAGGTATTTTTAGAAAAGAAGGCCCACAAGGTGTTCCAGGACCACCGGGACAAAATGGTCAGCCTGGGGGTAAACCAGTCTTCCAGGACCATCTGAAAGTAATTGTTACATAACAAAATTTATATACTATTTAGCTTGAAAAACAATAGTTTTACGAGAGGATGAATATTAACATAATACTATTTAGCTATTTATTGTTTTATATTATATAGGATCGATCTGTTGGTGATGCAGAGATTAGAGAGATATGTCTGCTTGTTTTAAGAGGCAAATTGATAATATTTTTGTGTTATATATGTGAAAATTGAAAATGATATAAATGTATGCCATTAAACAACTAGATGATATAATGGCGACACTGCAGGGTCCGCCAGGTCCTCCAGGTATCAAAAATCTTATTTCTAACTGTTTTGAACATGTTGCAGCCATTTAATTTAGGCAACCACACGAACATGCTGCTTATACATTTGCACGCAAGTTAGCTTAGTTATTCTTTGTAAATGACTTGCCATTACTAACAAAGCGGCTGAAAGGTCCCCCGGGCCTCCCGGCATGCACGATGCTAATAGCTTGGGCTTGTTTGGTCCACCTGACATTCCAGGTAACACCAAACATTCTCACAAACAAAACCACAGCGAAAAATAAACTAAATACATTTAATTAACATGTAATTTTGTGTAGGTGCACCAGGAACAGTTGGTATTCCAGGCGATTGTGGATTTGAAGGCATGCCGGGAGTGTCAGGACCACCAATGGGACCTCAAGGGCCACCAGAAAAGCACGGTGAAAAGGACACTGAGGGAATGGGAAGGACCACAGGCGAAACAGCTAAACCAGATCAACGTGGCATTCGTAGTGAACCAGGGCCGGTTGACCCTGCGGGTAGGTGTGAGTTTTGCGATAGTTACGCGCAAAGTTGGCATACAATAAAGGTCCGCTAGCTGTCAGAAAGTAACGACAATCATTTTTCAAAAATATCTATTGAAAAATTAGTCTATTAGAGTATCTCGATATTAATAATAATATGCCTAATGACAATAATAATGGTAGAAAAGGCGCTTATACATTTTTAAAATAAAAATACAATATACAATATACCCACGCACACAAATATATAAAATGAAAACTGGTTATGTTTGCGCAGTCGCAGCGACGAACGCCTTCAGCCTAGCGCTCCGCAACACTTCATCCAAAGCGATGCGCTGTCGCTTTTCATCAGAGTACAGCTTACGAACACCCTGTTGTTTAGCAGTCTCTGCACGCAGCGCCATTACGGCGTAACGCATTACTGTAGATGCAATGTCCGAATACTTATACCCTGAATAGTGCTTCAAAATATCCGACCAGCTATCGGCTGGTTTACCGCCGTCCATTTCAACCAACCAATGAGCTAGGCAACACGCCGCAGCGGCATGCACGCTTGGTTTCACCGCGGATAAGTCATACTCAATCAGCGCAAGTTCAATTAAATACTTGCCTAGCTCATGTTGACGCAACGACGCCATTATTACCTTATGATAACGTCGGAGGAAAGTAATCGCTGTCGGTCTACCAAGACAAAAGTCCATCTTGTGTAACATATGCATCTCCATGCTGAGTATTTCGCTGCTTTTGTACGCATCGTCACAGATGTACAGCCAATCATCCATACCCACGATGTTTAGCTCTTCGTATTTATGCGCGATAAACATGGCGACAATTCCAACAAGTTGCAAATTGTCTTTTGTAATGCGATGATTTAGAGCTAGGTAGCGATCAATTAGAGATACACTCATGTATAGTGTCTCTTTTGTCAACTTGAATGAATCAAGGACTTCAACAATCCAGTCGATGAGCACTGCGCGATGCTTTTCAGTCACTTTAAGACCTTTGAGATGATTTTTCGCTATCGGATACTTATCTTCTAGATCCAATAAATATCGCATGATGTCTTTGATGTATTCACAGACAAGTTGCGGGTCGTCTTCGAGATCCACGTCACGTATTCCGTAGGGGACGGCATTGGACCTGGAAATGGGTTCGATGATCTTCCCTGCATTGAATGCCTTTGCAATATCTAGTTTAGTGTTTTGAATAGTTGGCATTAGTTGTTTTATTTGCGCATCAGGCATGACTTTCTTTATCTGCCCTTTTGTGGTTGGTACACCAGCATTGGTAGCTGCCACTTGGACAGCACTTGGGGCTGGTACTGGTTTCTTTAATACTGCTACTGGCTTCTTTAATGCTGGTTTCAGCAGAGATTCTTTTTCTTTCTTAACAGCGCCGAAGACAGTGCGAGTCGTGGCTAGAGGCTGCGGTTTTGTAGGTTTGTTCAGGGCGTTTGTCTTTGAGGCGAGGATTGGCCGCGGTGCTTGATTACCAACATCGTCAAAGACTGTGCGAGTTACGGGTTTAGGGTTGATCGCCAATTTAGCAGTGGCGACTGCTTGTCGTGGATTGTTTTCTTGCACGTTGTCGACGCCGATACGCCTACGGCCCTTGATGCGATCCATTTTTGTTACTTCCACACCTGGAGATAAATATGAATTGTAATAAAATATATGATTGCACAGTGAACACGTGTAGATATCGGAATAAAAACAATAAAAAACAAGATTTTGCAAAAAACCGTTAAAATTCGTTACGTTACATCTGTCAAACACTTACGGTCCAAGGAAAATGAAAAATTGATGGAACGTATGGCACGTTTAGTAAATAGCTTGTAAAATTGGACGATCACGACGAGCAGCGTTGAGATAAAAAGACGTTAAAGATATTGCAGCGTCGACCCAAACACGAACAGGGTGTGAAACAACTGTGAACGCGCTGCTTGTATCGGCAATGGCGAACAACCGTAACCGACTCGCCAATCAGCCAACTGACAGTTATAAAATTTGAAGTTTAAACTCGACGTTCGGATTGGCCCATTGCAATCCTAGATTCATCGATTTGTACCGAACATGCACGATTGTGCATAATACAGTTGGTATGCCTGATTTGTTTGCATTTTGTCTAAACAGTATTGGTTGTGCCCTCTACAGGGGTGTTTCGGAACTTCAATTACCATGAAACTGTATTTTCCTTTATACTCTATGAATGTATATACTTTCTGTTATCAAACTTTGTCCCTATTTACGCAGAGACCCATACATTGTCCTAATTTTATACAGTAGTCTAGATTTCATTTCTGTGGCGCGTACGGCGTGTGCCTCCCAGCTGTTACGTGGCTGTGCGTCGTGCACCACTTTCAAAATCGTTTGACAAGCGCCCACACGCACGGCGCGACAGCTTATACTGAACTCTACAACTTAATTCTAAAGTGCAATTATATTTACTAATTGTGCATGATGTCTGACCACCGGAAAGTGATCAACCCTCTGCTAAATGTGTCTGTGACCGGCGCCACCCTGGAAGATTTCTCTCAACACGCTGTTCTTCTACCAGCTGCAGAGGCGCCGCCCGTTTTACAGCCTGTACAATTACAACCACCCCCGACGTTACAGCCTACTTCCGGTACGTCTAATTGTGTTATTATAATTAAAATTAAATTAGGTTGATAGGTTATATGGGTTCCGTGTTACGCACTTGTTTGTTCTGTTTTATCTCGCGGGTTACATCTTTTGACAGTGACGTTGAGTGATTTACTATATGCAACACATCATACATCTTGTTTGCATTAATTTAAAAAGTTATAAAAAGTCATAAAATACTTAAAAATTAACTTAAATAAGTATTATTTTAACTTATTACGGACTTACCTAAAGATAATTAATAATTACGGCACATATTTTGAGATGTTAAGTCTACAAAGTCTTAAAAAATATGGAAAACCAGCTGAACACAAATTAAATGTTAAATAATTAATATCTAGTTGTAGTTGCCGAATTCTCAGGTCCTCTATACCTAATCGTTGCTTCAGGAATATCATGCGAAGCCTTCTGTTTCCTCTTCCCAGGTCCCCAGACACAACAGTACACAATGATGCCTATAATCGCTAAAATCAACAAAATACTGATGACAATTGCAGCAATTGCTGCAGAACCCAATGCAGCCCAATATGCATTAGCTTCATACGATCTTCTATTATTCTTAAGATCAATAGCAGTCAAAACAACACCTGACTGACAACAAGATCCACTCAAAACACCAGTCACTTCATCAGTTGTACCACTGATATATCCATGTGGAAAGTACAATCCTTCAGGACTTGATTGTATCAAAAGTAGACCAGTTTCTCTGTCCTGAGCTGTCACTTCCATAGTCCATGAATGATCTTCACATCTACTGAAGATTACATCTTGACAATTGCTTGTAAACTTGTGCCACATGTGTGGAACTTCATTATCTTGGCCATAAGCTGTATTTGAGTCTGTAGAACGAACTATTGATTTTTTATCGATTCTGTCTGAACCACTGGATGCAGAAAGTGTGACTAGATCATCACCACCCTTAGAAACCATGTGTAGAGTTACTACTACTGTTTGATGCGGGTTTATCCATGCCCTTAAAGTATTAATTTTATTATTTTTTAGCGTTTCAAAGGTTTAAACTTGATTTTTTAGTTTACCATAATGGTGATAGATGTCTAAGGTATGCACGTTCATCAGTCGCTTGAAAACGCATGAAAATCACATTATCTCGATTATTTGTGACTTTATACAAGATGTTTGAGCTCCTTCCTGGTGCTTGGAGTAGTTCACTTCCTTCACCGACAGTTATAGTCGTAGGTTCGATGATTTTATGAATATTCATGGGATTATAATATGAAATTCTTTGGAAATCATTACCTGAAATCGAATTTTAAAAATATTAATAAAGCTGCTTCATTGATGAAGTTTTTAACCTACCAGTTGAATCTTTTCCGTGTAATTGTATGTAAAGTTTCTCTTTGGGCAGATCTTCCAAGTCAATGTCCACATTTCCACCAGGTTTGAATGTTTCGATGTCATCTTGACTCTTAAGACGGTCATTGACGCTGAAGCGTAGGTTTTGTGATGCTAGTCGTTTACCATCGGATGTTATCAGTGTGACGTTGTCGATTTTTGCGTAATCACCGACGATATTCAAATGCAGACGTCGCTTGCCTAATATTTTGCATTGATAACAAGTATTTATGCATTAATAACAAAAACTAATCAATAAATTGCGTGTTTAGAAACAGAAAAAAACAAAATGACAATTACTCTGAACTTTGCACTTGAATAATTGCATTTTCTTGCAACTTATTAAATTAATGACGAATTGTTATGATTGTTATGATTCATAAAAGCAGAAATTGTTTTCGTAGGTTTATCTAAGACGTAAATTCAGGTCCGGCTTTAAGTGCTGTGTTTATTTGTCTCTCTGTGAATGAATTTGCGCAACATTTTGCGCGCGTTTGAATGATGGTAAACAGCAAGGTCAACATTTTTCAACACCTCTTCCCGCAGCCATAAAGTATTGCGTGGCCATCCAGAATCAAAGTTCATCGCATAACGTTATAACGTTATTATAAACATATGCGGTGAGCTTGGCGGAACGGTTATAAGTTATCGTTCAGCTGTCAATCGCGATAGAAGTGAGACTTGTAAATAAAGCAACAATCTTCACGTTTTTAATGTGATATTTTGTGAGTTTAGTTTGTTAGTGAGTGAATATGCATACGAACACTTATTTTAAACCTATTTATTTTTGTCTGAGAAGTAATTTTGAAGTTTTATAGTGAATTTTGAGAGTTTAAGGTGAGTTTATGACTTAAAAATGATTTTTAAAAGTATTATTGTAGAATTAATACGTGAACACATTGAACGTGATATTTTTTCTGTTTATTTTGTTATTGTGTGAATGTCTATACCAAAACTTATTTTTAATCTATTTATTTAAGTAAATTAAGATATGTTTGAAGTTTTTAAGTGAATTTTTAAAATCATGAATTTTAATAGATTTTAAGATGATTCTTTGAATTATTATTATGCAGTTACTTTCCCAGTACGTACGATGTAATGTTTTGTAAGTTTACTCACCTGTTGGCTGTCCATTGCGGTTTGCGGCCACGACATTCGCCTCGACCGTGAGCGCGTGTCGCGCGGAAACAACAATGTCGTAATAAATGCGCGCAGGCGCGTCGGTTTCCAACAGCCACTCGCCGACGGCGGCGGCAGGCGTCGCGGCGCCCAGCTTGGTTGGGTCAGTCTGTAACATTTCGCCGACGGCGGCGGCGGTGAGCGCCAGCTCGCATTCGAAGGTCGTGTCAGTCTTCACCACGTATGAACCACGCGCGTATCGTGACGCAGCGGTAATGTTCAACAGATCGATCAGGTAACCTGCGGAATTTTATCACAATATAATAAAAAATTAAAAGATAATATATAACCATGATTATGTTACCATTTGGTGTGTGTAAAACGGCTTTGGTTACTGTATTACTCATGGAAACGTGAATCGCGCTCACGCCGTTTTCGATTGGCACGCGCACACGCCGTTGACCGTGAACACCCGTCAGATGCGTAATTACAGGCTGCGGAAAATATTAACATACAATAAACATCCAAAAATCTATTTTTCTTTATTTTGTGTACTTACATTTGCTTTCCCGCTGACTTGCACATAGTTAGTATCTGTTGCGTACTTCCGCTCGGTGTTACCGATAACAAACGCGCCGTGAGTCAATTCGGTCGCTTCCTGCAAGAGTTTGTATTCCTGGCGAGCAGTCGGATAATCACCTTGCCACACCACAAATAACTAAAACATTCCAAAGATTATTTTTCTATAAAAAGAAGTAAATTTAAAGTTTAAACACTCACGCGTATTTGTTTCTTTTGCGTTTCTTTGATAGCGATCTGCGCGACATCTTCATCTTCAATCGGTGAATCAGTAAACATCAAAATGGCCGCATTCGGAGGTAATGCACGCGTTGCTTTCAGCACACTGAAAAAACTAGCTGCGGTTTCCATTTGTCCTATGTTTTGTCTCGTCCCTGATGTACCGGATGTCAATAAACGCCGGAAAGTTTCCGGGTCAGTCAGAGAACTCTGTGCGATTACCCCGGACACACCTGTATGATTAAAATACAAAATGGCGTCGTATAAACCTTTGATAAAGAAAAATTAAATTTTTTACCTGTTGAATTATATTTCATCAACCAAAAATCATTTCTTAGTTCAGGTCTTCTTAAAATATAATCCATGTAGAGTCCGGCTGTGCGTAACACTTCCGGGTTGTCTTGAATTACGAGTGCAATGGGACTATTCCATACATTTCGTAATTTCACACTGATTTCATTCACGCGTTGCTTGCCTTCGTTTGAAAGCGGCTGCAGTGGATTATTCTCGCGATTTCCGTTTATATCTACTTCTTCAACTGGATATTCTCCATTGTAATAATTTTCGTTTATATTCGGATGATGTGGTTTTATAATTTTTATTGATATCATATTATCTTTTCCCGGGGCCAAAATTTTGGGCACTCTTCGATTGAAATTCGGTATTTCTTCGTTTACATTGTAAAACTGTTCGGTTTGTATCGAACTGGTTGTTAATTTTGTACAAATACAAAAGAATATTATTAAATGTAACATTCTTGTTGTTAATTGCTAGATGAGCAGATCGGAACTGAAATTTTTAGTGTACGGAACACGTTTTTGTAGTCGACAAAATACTACGACGGAAGAATTTGTCATCTTTTGTGGGTTTGGAAAGGAAATTGTAGTAATCGTTATCTGTGTTATTTTGTGTACGCAATTATGAAACATACATATTTTCAATATTCGTGTTAACTGGCAGGTAAACATTGAATTAACACTGAAATAATCACTATTTCCAGACGATTTGAGGTGTTCTACGGGTTGATTGGTTAAATGCAGATGATAACACGGTTTTTACACTTTACACGTCACATTTCTTAAATGTTATGAAGTTATGATTAAGAATGAATCACTTTTACACATAATTGTTGTATTGAATGTAATGAAAGTGATTGTTAATCATATCCTGTAATGAGTTTTTAATTTCTATGGTAATATTGATAAGCAGTTTGACCTGAATACTGATTTTGTTGTTTCTTTGCAGAGATATCATTGGTGCCAAATCAAGAAGACTTACAGAATTACCAACCGATTCAATTTTCCGGTTTTGCCAATAATAATCAACAACCTGCACCGGAAAATTATAATTTTTATTCACCACCGATAAATTCTAACTCTAACTCTTGGGGAGGACAATATCCTCAACAACAACAACAACAAGATTATTCTTTTCCACAACAACAACCACAACAACCGTTTATACAACCTGAATTCACTGTGAATTCTAATTTTCCTCCACAACCACAATCAATACCAGAACAACAACCAGCTGGCCTACAATCAGTCTTTTCCTCATTCTCTTCTTATTTAAAACTCGGAGGTAGTCGCCCACAAGAAGAACAAGTAACTGCTGTACCTTCAGTTGTTGATTCCCTGTTGAGCTCGGTTGATCCCAACGCTCCAGTGGCTTCTGCAGCACCCGTACAGTTCTATTCTCCGGATACTACTTTCTCTGCACCTAGTGTTGCAGAATTAGTACCTACTGTACCTTTAGGAGGACTACCATCTCCTGTTTTACCTACAGGACCACCACCAGCTACTTCTAATACATACAGGCGTGGTGGATTCAAACGTCCGGCATACGCGCAGATTCCTGGACTTACTGCTGGTGCACAAGTAGCTGCACCACCTCCAGTACAACTTCAACCGAACATACCACCACTTCCGGTTGCGGTAAATCCTGTCCATTTACCACCGAGACCTCCATCTACACATTCACCTTATACTCTTGGTAGCACCAATTTAAATATACCAAGTGGTACTTCTGATTTTGGTTTAAACGCACTTCCATCACAAGTACAACCAGCTGTCATTCCTAGTATACCACTTATACCTGTTTCTACTGTTTCTGTACCTCCTTCACTTCCTGTTTTGCCTGTTTTGCCTGCAAAGCAACCTACACCACCTCCACCGACTTTTCAACATCAACAACAAATTTTACACCCCTCATTTTTACCTGTCACGCCACAGGTACCTCAAATACCTACTCCGAAAGTAGAAGCGCAATCGCCGTTTTTATCGCCAGTTTCGGTAACAGAAGAGATTCAATTAGCATCGATTCCTACCATTCCAAACACTGTACCTACATTTGACACATCTGCAACTCCGACTATACTCACTCCATCCACATATTATCCTGCTACTTCATTGACTGGACATTCTACACTGTTGAATACAGAAATGTCGAAAACCATCGGGGATTCTCCGCGTGCGTCGCCGGGTTTGAACGCACACAGAGCTGATTCCACAGAGCAACCAATTTTGACGCACAATGAAACCACACAAATGTATCGTCCAGTTTATCATCACTGGTTTTATAAAACAGCCAGTGATACCAAAGTGGTGTGGACGCCATTCTCTATGATGGATTCATTAAATTTGGATACTGCATATTTATCACGTGAGTTTCCATACATTTCTGTTTAGAATCTATAATTACTTTGTTTTTCGTTGGATAGCCGATTTGAGCCCTGATAGAGTCGAAGCCACTGACGGGGACGTTACGACGTCAATATTTTACTCCGAGAACGAGTTCCTGTTTACTGGAAAGGCCCCAAAGCCGAGGTACGTCGTTGTTCATGGTTTCACAAAGGTAACACCGATGGACGCTATGTCCCCTATGAAGAAAACGTTGCTACTAAACTAGAAGAAGAATTCAAAATTGCGTTTGAAACAAACACATGGAACAGACGTGTGGATCTTGCAAATGGCGAAAGTGTCGTCTTCCATGGACCGGATGTTCTCGTCCTGTTTCCACAAACACAGTGTCCTGACAGTTGGGGAAATACACCGGTTAGTAATAAACAATTTATATAAATTATATTTACTTAAAACACATTTTATTTCTATAGAATCAACCTAGACCTCGTGTAGTAAAACGTGGTCTGGATGAATTCCACATCGAAGAAGGAGAACCACCAAAAGTCGACCATCTTCTATTCATGGTCCACGGCATAGGAAAGTTCTGCGACTTAAAATTCCGTGGTGTAGAAGAAGCTGTAGATGAGTTCCGAAGCATGGCACTACAATTAGTACAGTCACACTACCGGTCATCATGTGAGAAAGAAATCGCAAACAGGATTGAAATATTACCCATAAGTTGGCACAGTAAATTACACTCAGAAGAAACTGGAGTTGATAAGAAGATAAAAGGAATCACCCTGGAAAGCATTCCGCGTTTGAGAGAATTTACAAATGATACAATTCTTGATGTCTTGTTTTATACCAGTCCGGTTTATTGCCAGACGATTATTTCCTCTGTCGGTAATGAATTGAATCGTGTCTATGAATTATTCAAACAAAGAAATCCTAGTTTCACTGGTGGTGTGTCTCTGGGTGGGCACAGTCTGGGATCATTGATTTTATTCGATATTTTGTGTCATCAACAGCCGGAAAATGAAAAACCAGGTGATCCAGAAACTCCAACTGGTGCGGAACCAGTGGACGATCAATTGTCTCCATTGAAACCACCTCCTAATGTGAGAAAGATGAGCAGGAGGATTAGTTACATGATGGCCCAAATGGGTACTGGCCAAGCGCAGATAAACTATCCACATTTACACTTTCAACCGAGACATTTCTTCGCGTTGGGATCACCGGTTGGCATGTTCGTGATGGTAAGAGGCTTAGAAAACCTTGGGGAACAATTTGCGCTACCTACATGCCAGGAATACTTCAATATCTTCCATCCGTATGACCCAGTCGCATACAGAATAGAAACACTGATTAATCCTGAGTTAGCTAATCTAAAACCCGTCTTGATTCCGCACCACAAAGGCAGAAAACGCATGCATTTAGAATTGAAAGAAACAATGGCGAGAGTAGGTGCTGATTTAAAACAGAAACTTATTGATTCAATGAAAAACACGTGGAATTCTTTCTATCAGTTTACATTGTTTAAAGGACAAACAACACAAGCAAATCCACCGAGTTTAGAAGAAGAGGTTAACAAAGTTCTTGAAGAACAACTGAAACAAGACGGTAATACTTCCGATGAAGATAGTATCATCGAAGCAGAGCAAACTGACTTAAATTTGGGTCAACTAAATGGTGGTCGTAGGGTTGACTATGTTCTTCAGGAAGCTCCTTTGGAATTCTTTAATGAGTATATCTTTGCGCTTACAAGCCACGTTTGTTACTGGGAATCAAACGATACAATCCTATTGATTGTCAAGGAGATCTACAACTCTAAAAACATATCCGCTGATAGTCAAATTCCCCAGCAAACAATGAAGATTGAACGGACAACTTCAACGTCATCAAATGATGACACATTTACGGCCAGAGGGATGGACCCGACCGTACCAATGCATGCAAATACAAATATTGGTCCTCCACCTATGGCTGGGTTTGTCCGGAAGTCGTAAATCTACACATTTTTCAAGTTTTCGAGGCCTGAATGTTGTTAGTTTGTTTTGGCTGTGACAAGGTTGTTGTTTTCGGCGGAAATTTATCATATACATAATAATTTATTATTGATCAAGGACATGACATCAGACGAAGTGCCTTGGAATGTGTTCCTGATGTCATCCACTTGTCTAGTGTACTTTATTGTAAAATAACAACAAATAATATCTTTTTAAAATACGATTAAATGCAATTCTATACATTTGAAGTCGTTGGCATGGCATTGAATGCTTTGTAAAATCAGTCCCAGGTCCCCCGTGCACGCATCCGTGCACTATAAATTAATAAAATCGTGTAAAAAATACAAAATAATCTCACGGAAAACATAGTCACACGAGCGTGCTGAGCTCGTGTGGAGAGTTTGTAGTCGCGACGCTGCTTAAATCAAGCGTTGGCGCATGCATACCAGGACTTACACTACCGCTAGCCTCTCGCGGATGTGAAAATTTTAAATTTTCTGTTGTAGGCGGTGTAGTCGTCGCAGGACGAAGGATATATGGACCATTGGCAAGAATCGTGGCTGGTGGCGAACCATGTGCGGTCGAATGTAGGAATCCTACACTGTAGTTACTCAAATGTGACGCGTGTGATTGATTCAGATGATTCAAGTGTGGCGCTGTCCCAGGCGCTGATATATTATGAAAAGAATTATGCGTATTAGCCTGTTGCAGTGCTAATTCTTTCACGGCATTAGTTTTCTCTCGCTGCCAAATAAAAACGTTGTGTACCATCGCACAGCCGCAGAAAACAATACCGAGACCAATGAATACGCTTGTTACTATCGCCGGTGTGGAATGGAATTGTATAAATGTATACAGAATTATTCCTGTGGTAATAAATAAGATATTTTACATTTGTTGTCATAGATGGACAAAAAAGAAGATGAATTACCTGTGAGAAACACCGGGATTGAGATGAAGAAACCTCCGACGGCGCATACACGACTCACCGACGACTTCTGCAGATATTTGTTGGTCCTGTTGGCAAGACAGAATTTTAACGGGCATATAATTACACATTGAAACGGTTCTCGTCTCTTAGCACTTCCCGTGCGCATCTCGGCTCACATCCGGCGCGAGCGCGTGTGAGTTTGATTATAAATTCATAATTAAAACGCCGGCGGCGAGGGAAAAGCAAGCAAACGGTATGCGATCGTCTCAAATTAAACCACTACACGCGTTAGAATTCCTTCGGCCGCTATATATTATAAACAAAAGAGTAGAGTAACAACTATGCAAATAGAATTTATGCCTGGTATTCATCTTACCGTTCGCTTCCACCATGCGGACTTTTAACGAGCTTCACAGCGAACAGGAATTGAATCGCGCACACCAGCAGACAGCACAGATTCAAGGATAAAGTAAGCGCGCACAGTGCCAGTGTCACTTCGTAAACCACCACGTATTCCTCGGCGGTGATAACAGTCAATTGTTCCGCTCTCAAGAGATCCCGAATGTCACTCGCGGTCACCGGAGAGATCTTCAGCAGGAATATGAGTGATAACAACGCTAGGAGTAGACTCACAAGGCACAGCAGTCCTAAACTAACAAGCATTTCCTTTACGCCCACTTGTTTTGATTTGGCGATGAATTTGTTCACTGGCCCCGGGGGGCGTGGCCGTGAAATATTCAATCCGCCATTCGCTGCTTTCGCATAGATGGAATGTTTCGATGTGTCTAGATTTGGGAGGTGTGTCACACTGAGTGGGTATTGTGTGCGTAGTGCACTGGCATTATTCGCGAGTGTACTGGGAACTCCTCCCCCAATGCTTCCAACGCCGCCTGGTGTGCGGTAGCGGTGAGAAACGTCATGTGAATGCCGTGGTTCCATTACCATCGAGCTATCCGGGCGGCTGGAACGCGCTACATTCCCATTCGCGTTGAGCATGTGTTTTAACATGTTGTTGGAAGTCTTCTTAGTCGCTCGGTGTTAATTTGTAGCGATGATTCGTGTCAGTCACGTAGTTTTTCCACATTTTTTCGGGGTTTTGCACGCGCATTGCACTTTCACATTGATGTTGATGGCACAGATGCTTGAACTGAAATGAAACACACGTAATATTAGAAATAGTTCAGTCGGAGGATGTTATAACGACATAACGGCCATCTGGCGCGCGCGTGTGCCGACGTCCCGGAAATGAATTTGTGCACCTGATGCACCTGCACTGCGTATTCACCTTCCACTTTGGTCTTTTTAAATGTATTAAGCAAAAGGAGTATTCTGCGCGGTTGTGTTTGTGTTGACAACGTCTCGTAATTGATTTCTTTATAAATAGCGGCGCAAATCGATCGACGACAATTACTCGGACTTGGCAAACGCATGCCGCTAATGGTTCTTGGATTTCTTCGCGCGAACTCACAGTTGTCACTACTGGCGTTAGGTGCGTGTGCGTTTATCGAAAAGAATTAATTAACGATCCACGACCGCACATGCCGAGCGCGAAGGTAAAATTCGAAGCCGATAAGGTCATAAAAACATGTTAGTTTCCCAGCGAGTTTATTTACCTGAACAGGTAGGATGCGATAGAGGTAATACGTGGCCAGAGCTCCGATGGCGTGCGGAGACCTTTTTGGCGGTGTCCACGACGACCTCGAGTGCACCACCGCAAGCACCATTCACGCACCTGACAATTAACCGCCGATTCGGCGTGGTTTAAATAAATACTACTAAAATGTTGTGTTATGCGTTGTGAGTGTCGTGTGGGCGCGCGCGCGACTGAGCGCTCCGGTCACATTTTTCCGAGCGACGCGAATGGAGGGCCGATGCCGCGAACGTGCGAACGCGCAATCCAACTGAAAGAGCTTCGCGCTCTCCCACCGCGTACCTGTGTGGCTGGCGTAATCCGTGCGCGGTATGAAGTCAAACTTCTCTGCTGCCGCAAAGGCCAACGAGTTGTGTGAAGAGTATTCAAGCGAGCGCGTACCATACACTTTGCGTTTGACCGTTGAAATATGTTTTAACCACGCTTCAAACCACGCATTACTTACAAATCTTTTACAATGATTACAATTTGAAGCGCCAGATGTTCATACATTTTTCATCCCATATTTATTTCAATTTATATTACAAGTGGAATGCTACAAATTACCTCTGCTTATGAAAACACTCTCCCTTTTAACAAATTACATCATCCTCCTTTATTATATTTGTTTCAAAACATATATAGTTAATAAATCCGCGTGCGGGTGCGCTCTGCACATAAATTTCTGCCTCACTTATATCTGTTAGTTTAGTGTCGCTAGCACGCACGCATTTCAATGCTTGTTTCCCTAAAAACATTCAATCCAAGTAACACCATCGACGTACTCGTCGAGAACGAAATTGTACAATTATACATAATGAGAAAAACAATCAAATCCAATTCGCATTCAACTAATACATGCATATATTCATAGATAACCCAAAATTGTTAAACTCTTCATTATTTTTTTTTTGAATCCACAGTGCACCACTAATCATATTTTATTGTTGTTGCTTTATTTGTATGTTTGCGAACAAGAGGGGGAGCGGGGATGGTGCGAAAAGAAAGTTATAGCATTGGCACGCGCAGTCAGATGAATTCTGGGCCGTATCACGGGGCCTACTCGGATAAAATCGCATAGAAACACAAAGAAAAACGCGCTTGGAAAATATCTAATATGCTAGGCTTGCTTCTGATGAATCGGGGGTAGTAAAGGGTGGTTCCGGGGGCTAGAGCATGATCCCCGTCGTCGTCGTCGATATAGAAAATTATGTGGGTGATTCATTTACTTTTTATAGTAGAAATTTAGTATCCGCTCCTGGTTTGACTTAAAAATTTGCTTGCGCCGGCGCAGGGGCCGCGAGGTTAGCTCATAGAGAGCTGACCGAGTGCCAGCAGTCGCTCCACGGCCGCGTTAATGTCGCCGAAGGTCGCGATCAGCGCCTGCAGGTTCGCCTCGCGGTTGACGAAACCCATCGCGGCCAGTTGTTCCAACTGCGCTTGGTATCTCGTCTCCGGTGGTGAATCGTCACGTTGTCCAGCCATATCAGCCACCATTCTAGCCATAAACTAAATTATAAAAAATCATTAGTGTTAATTAAACTATTTAATTATTAATCAGCATTGTTTACCTCTGAGAATGCGTTGGGATTAGTCGCAGCCCCGCCTGTGGTAGTAGTCCCGGTTGTAGGCGTAGTCGTGGTTGTACTAGAAGGCGTCGTCAGCCCTGAGAGCCCAATTGGGGGCGGCGGCGTCCCCAGAGTGTTCATCAAGTTAGGCGCGACCGCGCGCAGCGATTCCATGCCCTGTTGGATCTGCATAATTGCGTTAAGCGCTTGGGGATTCGCGATGATATTCTGCATCTCTGGATTCTGCATTTGTTGCATCAGTGTGGGCATCATTCCTCTCATCTGTTCCTGTAACGCTGGATTGCCTGATAGTAATGGGTTCTCATTCAACAATGCGCTGGCGGCGTTCGGGTCCGCTGCTAAAGCCTGCATCATACTCTGCGTATACGGAGCTGATAACATATTCTGCAACAATCCAGGATTCTCGGACATTTGCTGCAGCAGACTTTGCATCGGTGCGTTGTTAATCACACCAGGCCTCGGTCTTGTCGATCCATCATTACCAGCTGCAGGCGATCCCGCAGACCATGGATTAGTTGGATTGGGATTAGTCGCTCCGCCACCACCGCCGCCTCCACCACCACCTCCAGCTGACCACGGATTCGGCAGAGGTTCACGATTTTCGGTGCCTTGTTGTGGATTCGAAGCACTGCCGGTGTCCACAAGGCCAGAGAATGGATTCCGCGTGAATTGCTCGGTGGCGGCGCTGAGCATCGGTTCCTGAATATCGCGATACATACGCTGCAGCGCATTGTATCCGCCTGGGATGCTCTCCAGGTTACTGATCGCGCGGTCGTGGCTACGCATTAACTCTTGCAGCATTGACGGATTACGCGCTAGTTCCATCGTTTGCCTAAGGAGGTCAGGATTGTTGAGCATGTGGTTGATTTCGGGATTGCGCTCCATGAGCTGCTGCATCTGCGGATTGCTGGTAATAAGCGTGCGCATGTTGTCGGGGTCGTTCATTAAGCGCTGAACTAGAGGATTGTCGAGGACCTGACGCAACATTTCCGGATTGGTGAGAATCTCTGACTGCATTCGATTCTGCAGGTCCATGAAATTCGTGTTGCCCATGCCGAGGGATTCTAGACCAGCGAGACCTCCTAAACTACCCATTCCATAAGGTGTTTGACCTATATCAGCTAAAAATTTAATTTTAATTAGTTGGAAATCGTGTAAAACACCAAATCGATTGTCACGCGACGCGTTATCGTATTAATTAATAGTACAATCATGGTATTAATTAATTATTTAAGTAGTTTAACACTTACCAGCTCTTTGCGGGCCGGGATTACGTGGTGCTGCTTTAACAACTAAATGAATAACCAGTCCATCTTTAATATTTTGTGAAACTAGTGTTTCCGCATCCTTCAGGATCCTGCCAGCAAAGATTAGACACAGCTGTTCAACGTCCGAATTAAACTTGGGCGCCACTTGTGTTTTAAACTGCAACAATCAACATGAATCGAATTAATCAGGAAGCTGTTAGTTCTCGAACGCAATTACCTCAGCAACGGTGGCGTTCTGGTCGACGCTGAAGACCTCCTTCTCTTTGGGCGTCTTCACCGTGACGGTGATCATCGCCTTAGGCGTGTCCTGCTTGTCACCATCGTCGTCCGGCTCCTGCTTTCCGGCGTCTGACGACTGTGGCTGTTCGTCCGCCATGATACCGGGGATGACTGTGTGGGTTTCGCTGCGAGTCGGGAATGCAAATGCGTTTTATAGCGGCGTGTCGGCGCGCGGTTGGTGCGGTGAGTCGGCGGTGGTGGTTGACTCACCCGAGTCGTGCTGCAATGTGCCTTGTGTACTCCGTGAGAGGGCTTCTTGGGGGAGGTTGGTGTGATCACGGCTGCACATGCATTACGTGCCTCTCGCGAACGCGCTTTTGCGTGGTTTGGCTAGACTGCGTACGCCGCGCATAGGATGACTGTACTATTCTTGTTGACATACGTCAGTGGAACGCTTGCTGGCATCTGTTGGCGTAAGATTCAAACTAAAATTATAATTTCTGTATTTTATTGTTAAATTCTACGATAAATCATGTTGAAACTATTAAAATATATTAAACTAAATTTATTTACAACCTTAAAAGTATTTAAATTGTGGAAATATTATGAAAATATTGTTTTTTTACGTTTATATTTTTTTGGGAATAATATAGGCAACTTATCATGCGTAAAATTTAAAATGAAAGTGGTTTTCAACTTTTTTCATTATAATTTGTTATAAATTGATGCTTTTAATAAAATTTATTGTTTATATGCTTTGGAGATAATAGCTGGAGCGCTAATCGTCGTTTGTTTCTTCATTATCTTTGCGTTTGTTGTGGCCGTTGCGCTCGGATGGCTCCCGCGCAAAATAAAAGTGAATAATGGCCTTAAATGTAGGTTAGTAAAAAATAAGTCAGGGACACGAAACCGCAATGACATTGCAAGACGCGCAAATGCAAAATATGAGGATGATGTGGGCGGTTTAAAGTCAAAAATGTTGATGAATGTACTCTAACAAAGTTTGCGGGTAGTTTGATTAGAAGCAAAGTGGTTTAAAGTGAGTTTTATTGAAGATATTGATGAATGTGTCGAGATTTAAAAGAAAGGAACGTTCGGCACGGGTGCCACCCGCCCAGTGCGTTCGGGTTTGCGCCCGGAGCGCGACGCAGTCAGCTTGAATCCAGCATCGGGAGGCTGCTGCTTCATCCCGGGGCTCCGTGGCGCGCCCGGCGCGCGCACCAGCGGTCCATATTGATCTCGCGCGCCGCTGCATCCACGCATCTCGAGGCCGCGCGAAGAGCGATCTGTGCTGGCGCGTCGGCCGTCAGTCGTCGAAGGGAGCGCGCGAGCTGCGCCCGACTTGGAACACTCTCGCCGACACATCCCGCTGATGGTCATTGCTGGTGAATCATGGGCAGTGCATCCTCGCGAGTGCGGCCCGCGGCGCTGAGCTAGTGGCGACGACGAGACGACGCCGAACGCGCGCGCGACGCCGCCATCACCACCAAGGAGTCGTAGTCGAGGTGGGCGTGCGGGCGTGCGAGCGACTCCGTCGGCGGCGCGCTCTGGCATGACGGCCAAATCCGGGGGACAGACATGAGCCACCGCTGTCGTCGTCCAGGACCAGGACCGACCAGGCGCTAGGATGCTGCCGTGCTGCGAGCGACCGCTGGCGCTTCTGGCCACTGCCTTCCTCCTCGTCGTCATGCCCCCAGGTATACCATACACTCACACACCCAAAAAAACAGTCTGCAACACCCAAAAATTCAAAAATTTAAAATTCATGCTGCATGCGCGCACAGTCGGTGTTAATGCGTACATTAATCTGGCCAGTGAGAGGGTGGCCACCCTCTAGCGTGGCGGCGGTGGTGTGTCGCGCGGCCCGCCGTGCGGAAATTAGGTCAATGTGTTGTTTACATTGAATCGCCTAGATTTTCAACCGCCTGTCATCAAATCCCCGAGTCAACCTCGTAAATCACAAAAACCACCCCCTCAGACAACCAATCAATTAATGCAATTATTTCAAATCCTATTTTGCCGCGCACAAAAATAAAAATCTAATTTAATGGTTTTCGGCCGCCCCTCGACGCAGAACACGACTAGCGGTGACTCTGCGCGTGCTGGGGAATTGATGAAAGTGTTTCGCATGTTTTCCGACACTTTTTAACAAGGCGCTTGCCGGCGATGCGGCGACGCTCGGCCATATTTTCCAATTAAGCTCACTAATCATACATGCCGGCGCTGGCCCGCGCTGGAAATTGCACCGCGCCCGGTGTGCTCATAATTATGTATAATCCGCGCGGCGATGGAGTGCTGGCCTCTTCATTTTTAATGCACCACTCCATCACGAATTAACGTCTTTAGCACCTCGCTGCAACGCCCTCATGTTTATCCGACTCGATCTGCACATAACTACAAACAAATCAAACGCTTTAAAACCACTTTCAACTATTTATTTTGCTTGGGAATTCAATCAAACATTGAAAACTATGAGTTAGATTACTTTACAGTTTGTGTTAGAGCGAGTTTCATCACGTAAATTTAATTTAAATTAGTTTTATACTAAAACTTTTGCCTTCAGAATCACATTTTACATTGCATTGTGATGATTGTGATTCTGTTAATTAATTTTGTTTGATATCTGAGTATTTATATTAGTGAACAATGGAAAATGTGGCGACGGAAATGATACTTTTGAATCAAGATAGTAAACATGTTGTTTTATTATGTCACAAGGTGGCTTTAGTAGAAATATAGGCAACCCATTTTGTTCGCGTGCTTTGCGTCAATTTGGTAGTATATGTTACGATACGACGTTGCAATAACATAACCTATGACCACGGCTTGGATAAAATTGGCAACATTGCATAATGCACAAAATCCACAACTGTAGAACGCAAATAATACAGTAAATAATTAATTATTGCAATTGTAACATGATATCACGTAGAATTTTACAGATTAAAAACATGACTTTGATATTATTTTCATTATCAGTTTTTATTCAATGGTTTATTTGACCTAAATGCAACAAAATTGATTTTTAAATTTGTTTTCATTCATCCGCAGGACAAAAGAAACATTTTCATTGAAAATTAATATGAAATATTTAAATCTAAATAAAATTTAAGCAAAAATTTTGCTAAATCAAATGTTCGATTGTAAATATCTGGTTGCTAGGTATTCCCTTGTCGATTAACCGTCGAAGTTGGTTCTCGCCACACAGTTCTTCGTTTCGGGCCAACAAATGTTTGTATATGATATTAACTGACCTAAATCGGCAAATCCACCGGCGTTATTCCACACTATTTCACATCCGTGTCTTCCTCGCAAGTCCCCCGAGGGCCAAGAAGCTTTCCTTAGATATCCCATGCCCGCCGGCGGCCAGTGTCCCAGAATTCCATCGTCGGCACGCGTCCCGCGGGATCGCATTACGTTAAACACGAAATATTCTTTGTCCGCAACGCCTTCGACATTACCACGCTGCGCACGAAATGAATTAATCGCTCTCCAAGGTGTTCATTAAATGATTAAACAATTTACTCAGGCGCGATCAATCTGTAATTGGGCCCTGAACAATTACAAAAGGTTTTAAAAAATTTGGTTATGTTGCAGGAACGCTGCAAGGGCCGCACGAAAAGCGGCTGCTCAACAACCTGCTCGGTCCGTACAACGTCTTGGAGCGGCCCGTCGCCAACGAGTCGGAACCGCTGGAAGTGAAGTTCGGCCTAACGCTGCAGCAGATCATAGATGTGGTTAGTGCTTGCTTGCTTTTTCTAACCTCAAAATGAAAACAATTCTTAATAACCCCCCTCATCTATATAAAACTTTTATTGGTTAGGATTGTTTTCAAAATGGCCGCCTATGATAAACTATATGTACCAGAATTTAGGTTATGAGAGTGTGTAAGGAGGGAAACTCACCATCGGGTATTGAATGCAATGTCACGAATATTTTCTTAAGACGTGTTTTCCCCCTGTCTAGGACGAAAAGAATCAGATTCTCACGACAAACGCGTGGTTGAATTTGGTAAGTGAGCCCGCTCGTGAGCCACCACAGGCAGCATATCAGCCTCTTCGCATTGTTATGATCACACACTCAATATATAAATATATATATATAAATATTCGATGGGCGGCAAGGACACTATTTGCGTGGGCGCGCATCATGCATATAGTGTCATGCCTCGCAGCAATACTGTGTGGCTATGGACGTATAGCTCCCGAAGCGGGCGGCCGAGAGCGCGCACACACACCCGCCGCCCCCCTCTGCGTCGATGCGTTTCATTGTTCATGCACTCACAGATGAGATATTAAACGAAAACGAGATGAAGCTTTCGGGCGCGCTGGCGGTTGTGGGGCGGCACGCCGGGGGCAGCATCGCCTCGGCCGTCTATTTCTCTCTCTGTCTCTCTTTCTATCTCACTCTCTCTCCGTTTGCATGCGGTCTGTCATGTGACTAACAACCGATGTGTTTCCCTTTTTTCGTGTTCTCACCAACCACATAGGACGAGAAGAATCAACTCCTAATAACAAATATTTGGCTTTCTTTGGTAAGTGAAAACCAATTCTAAATAAATTTAAAACATTTATAAACACACACGGCAGATATCAACTCTACTACTCGTATATCAACTTTCAACCCCCGATTGAGTAAAAATGACTACCGAGTAGTTTTGACTTAACCTCAAACCCCAGTTGGAATGTTATGCTGGTTCTAGCATTGGTCTTGGAACCGGCAGATTGTTACTATTACTATTACCCAAATTAGATTATTTTATCTTTGTAGGCTAGACACATTTGTAAATATAACAACAACGCATTTAATTAAAGTAGTCTTGCGTAGCTTATTAACGTTTTTGGTACAAATACTACAAAAGACAACACGCTCACATTCCGACAATGATACAGCGACGTGCAGACGTGGGAATTTGGCTTTTTGCAAATTGCCGAGACGCCGCGGTACTTTTATCAGCGTAATTACGTGCATTCCGCACCAGTGCGGTGCGTGCGGCATTCTTCACTGAACAATAGACGAGCTTCTCTCTTGGTTATTAACTTGGCGTTCGAAATAAAGCCGCGCTGATGAAGTCTATCATTTTTGTTGATTAGTTTACGATTCGTTGATTTATTGGTTGAATTATGTTTTGCCATTTGTAGTGTTTCGACTGTTTCAAGACTGCCGTGTGTGTACGACTCTCTAAACTGATTACATTAACTATAAGCTTTCATAATATGAACTTTTCTTCGTTTTGATTTCGAAGCTTTTCGTTTCAAGTAGTTTCGACACTTTGATTTGACCCTGGCGTCTGAAATTAAAATTTTCTCGCACGTTTTCTTGCCTGATTTCTACAACATTCGATGTTTCTTGCCGTAATTAACTTATTAACTTTGGATTTTCTTCGAATTTATTATTTTCTAGTTTATTTTTCGTTTGTTTCTGAGTTTGACCTAACAAAAACGAAGCATAAAGTGTAACATACTTGTAAAATGGCCACACTAAAAAAAGCATCGATCGTTAAATGAATATTATTAAAAGTATCGACCCCCTCTGGTTTATCCCCGTCTATCTATATCACCTATACCGTGTGTGCATGCTTCCAAAATGTGAATGCTAATAGTCGAAAAGTCCGCAACCCGTGACACTTAACGTGCGCCCTGGCGTGGCAAAAACGCCGCATCGTGAAACTTTTCCAAATTTGCGGGCGTGCACCACGCGCAAGCTGCTGCAGACCGCATAATGTCCGCCGCAGATAGCCATGGAGATTCGCCCGTCGATTTTACGAGCCGAACCAAACTTGTGCGCTTTATGTCGGCGACGCAAAGTTGCCTGAATTTTACGACCGAAAGTTATAGCTGCGTCGTGAGGCGGTGACAACAAACTGGTGACGGTCACACGCCAGACGAACGAGCAAAAAAAACGCGCGCATAAAAACTCAAAATCAAAGTTTCGATGTTATCACGGCGTGTCAAACGCGCAGGACGTACGTTAATTGTGACTATCCTGAAGTTGGCACCCAGCGTTCGCAGTAGTTGCTTGTTTGTTTGTTATCTGTTGTAAATTGATGTAAATAATCCTTGCATAAGTAAATTCTGCAACTTGTACGACATAAAAATGTAAATTTGGTTGCATACATTGATGTAGTATAGGTTATGATGGTGTATAAGTTGTAGAATTTCGTTAGTGGGACAGTTGGTAATTAATAAGTCACATTCACAACATCCACCTGGACCGCGCGCACGAATCACGCGTTTGCGATTCATGCGCCCGATTCAATTACACACGCCACGCTCGCTGGTTCACTCGCTCGCACGCACCTCGCCCGCCCGCCGCTCCACACGACGTACACGACGGCGGCGGTGGCGGCGGCGGGCGCGCGCCGCAAAAAACACTAATCGATGCCGTTGTCGACGGCGGCGGCCCGTTCGTTGCGCGCCCGTTTTCGCAGGAATGGAACGACTACAATCTGCGCTGGAACGAGACGGAGTACGGGGGGGTCAAGGATTTACGCATAACTCCGAACAAGCTCTGGAAGCCGGACGTGCTCATGTACAACAGGTAACAAGTGTAGTGCCATGCCTCTTTTTACTCTACTCTATCTCACTTAACTCTTACGATTCTGTGTGTGTTTCTGGTCTCTTTTCTCTCCCCCAACACTCTAGATCTGTGTATATTTCTCTGAAACTTTCTCCAAAGCCGTGTAATTACCCTCAGCCCCATTGTGTCATGACCCTGTATATGGTATCAATGTGGAATACGATGTGTGTGTGTGTACATGTGATTCCCCCGAATTTGTGTCCCCACATGTGTACATGATCTCATTGCTTACCCAGCCCTAACCGTTGACACCTTAGCCTAGGCAACACACCGCACACACACGCTAATACACACCCGACCACTCAACGCCGCCATTTTGTCTCTCATCAATCTCTCGCTCTCTATGAATTTGATTATCTGCATGCCTTAGATTTCACTACTAATATTTTTACTGTACGAATGCCTTTGGTTGATGTTTGTTTTGCGCTATTGTCTCTCTATATCTATCTTTGATCACTTGGATCACATTCGAACTACTTCGCCAACAGAACGCCTACAAAATTAAACAAAATTTCACTCAATGAAACGAATCAATGCCGCCTTGTTTCGCACTTTTCCTTGCCCGGTTGGTAATGTGTCACGTGTCGTGCATGTCTTCCCATGCTCATTAAAAGAAAAGCGCGAAACAAGGCGACGATGATTCAGCCAGCGTTTGTTTGAAAGGGTCACTGTAAATAACAATTAGCGCTGCCTCGGCTCGCGCAAGATGGCCGCGCGTCGGGGGACAGCAGCGCCACTTACGTTTATTTACATATTCGAAACAATCGTCCTTTCCGTTCGCCGCGCGCAATTATCCTCACGCGTGTGTGATGTGTGAAAAGCACTCATTAAAACAACACACGCATACACACGGAGACGTACGTCTCGCGCGTCAAAATGGCGGACGGGAAGAGCACGTCAACACCATTTGCGTTAAATGATGATCGCGTATTGGCGATCAACGGACCGGCTCGGACTCCCGATCTACTCTCTTGGCTCTTGAGGTACGGTGCTTGAGTCAGGAGTGAAGGATGAAGGATAAAGGACCAAGAACCAAGTGCGAAGCGGACGCCCCGATAGACGCTCGCGTTCGCGCTAATCGATAAGAAAAACGAGAGTAGATAACGATTATGCGTCTGGGGGTAGGGCCGTCGTGTGTTTAATTAAAACGGTTTCGGTCACGAGCGTATTGTTACAGTGACTCGAGGCGACCGGGGTTAAAACCGACCGCAAAAAAGGAAAGCCCAATTGTATAAGTGTTGCAAAAAATGTTACACGTTGTTTTTTCTCTGTTACGTTACGTTAGCTACGTTTACATCTTTGTGTTTCGATGTCCACCTTCATTTCGACTCTCACCCACCTTTTTTGTGTCTTACTAATAGTGTTTTGTACTTGTTCTACGTTTTTACCTGTGTGATTGTCCGAAACTCTTCTCTTCAAATCAAACACTTTATTTCAACCCCCTTTATTAGAGGTTAGAAGAGGTTATGTATAAGTCGGACCATGACACAAATAGGAATGTACAACTTGGTCTCTTTAAAGTGATGATGATGATGATGATAATGATGATGATGATGATGAACTGTGTGTATGTTGCGAATATGTTGGGTGGGAAGTACACAGACAGCTAGCCGTTGCTGTGGGCCACAGCTACTTCCGACCCTCCGGAGTCGAACGCCGGACTGATACCGGATACCGTATAATGCGCACTCTGTCTCTCTCTGCCAATTCTCACCAATTGACCACCTCTTTCAAACTCTTTTTCTGCGAACGGACCACCTCACCATAATCTCTGCTCGCTATTTATATATCGAACACCAAAAGCTTGTTTTCATCTATTAATATCTCGCAAGTTAAATATAAAACACAGGGCGGCCATTGGATTACTTTCAATGGCTGCCCGCCACCAGATGGCGTGGTCATCCATTTTTAGGATCATTAATCCTCTAACCTCGAAATCCGCCTACAAAGTCAAACTCACAGTTTAAACATTGACACACGATACATGCAAACAAACCAAGCACACAACCCTAGCTCAAAGGAAACTTTGATGGCGCTTAATATGTGCAATAGTTTACACATTTTGCATGTCTGACATCCACACATAACCTGAAATTCAGAAAACCAAAAAAAGAAACCAACCAAATCAATATGCCTCTATTTGTTTTCATTTTCGTGCGGCTGGTAGCAGTTTGAAACTTCGACTCCTGTTGGGCCGGAACGTCCCTGAAATCTCTCAATGTAACAGCACAGAAAAACCCACTAAATCGAGACCGCTCGCTCTAAAGACGCTCACTAAACTAAACGAAGGTAACTAAAAAGCACGCTATCTATAGCTTCTAAACTAATTAATAACTAAATATCGAACCACGCCCCCCATGCTCCCCGGGTGGCGGGTGATGCTAAACGCTTTAAAGGCGTTCACGCCGCCCGATTAAAACCAAATCAAGCTTAAAATCAACGCAGCGCCGCGGTCGGCGGCTGGCTAAATGACACCACGCGCGTAAAACTGACGTAAGGATTTGACAGGCAATCACACTGCTTGGCATATTCCTTTGCGGTTAAAAGACAACCGATTGACGACGCGTTGTTGCTGCTGTCACCAGTTTTTTTGTTTTTCTTTGATTTGTTTCGATTAATTTTCATCACTTTCTCTTGATCTGTCTATCTGCATCTTGATTGCGATAGTTTTCAACAAGGGAGCGGCCATTTTGTGCTCCCGACACGATTTCATATATCTATATATAGCCGTGGTCACTGCAACCGTGCCCCCCACTTCGTGACTCACTGAAAACCGGACGTGACGAGACGTGTTGATTTTTTCTCTCAATTTTTGTGTTTGGAGCATGTGACTTTTTGTGACACGCCAATTTTTGTACGCCAACTGACTGGAACACTCTGACTTGATATCACTAGACCGAGCAAGAGAAAAACAACGGATGCCTTTAGCTGTTTTACCTGTTGTACGTGCGAGATGTCAGTGTTGAGATGCGTTGCGATGCAGTCGGTGGATGATTGTTGCATGATATGCCAATTTGAAACAGAAACAGATTTTTGCCAGGCAAGAAACAAGCCCCGCGCGCGACACACTCTCTTTCTCTTTGTGTAGACAACGCTTTTTTCCGCAAAATTAACACACCAGAATTTTCAATTCAAAAAGAAACGGAAATCATTGCTTCTAAGCCAAAAAAAAAACAAAAAAAAAATGCCAGCTGGTGTGAGTTTTCAGCGCCCGTTTTTGACTTAACGAATTGTGTGTTGTTGATATGAAGTGCTGATGAGGGTTTCGACGGGACATTCCAAACAAACGTTGTGGTCAAACATAACGGCAGCTGCTTGTACGTCCCTCCGGGTATCTTCAAGAGCACATGCAAGATAGACATTACGTGGTTCCCCTTTGATGACCAACACTGTGACATGAAGTTCGGTAGCTGGACGTATGACGGCAACCAGGTATACAAGCTATTAAGATGTGGTAGATTTATCTATATATATATTGTTCTATGTGTGTGTGCAAAAAACAATACACCAACGCGTCTACACTTAATTAAAATGCATTTTAGCCACACTTAAATATCTCAACCGAATTAGCCGAACGTTACACACACTTAGTGCACATTAATTGGACGCATTTCTGACATAGAGATAACCTCATTGTTGAACTGCGCTATGCTCGGCTTGATGTGTCCAGTTAATGGCAATGCAAATATGTCCAACTGCGAGTGTTATTAGCGAACGTCAATGTTGTTAGCTTTAGATTTACACATGCGACGAGGCGTAAACTCGTCTGCAATCGAAATTCGATTTCGGGAGCGTGCATGCACGAATCGCATTTCGCTCACGACCTGCCACCATTTGCCACCTAGTTTCACACCAACTTAATTGTCACCACACACATCACGAGCGCTTTTTCCACACTTTTCGTTCTGGAAAACATTTTCGATCGTGACGTGAATAGCGTGTATTCGAGGCTATGTAAACGTACGCGAGCGCGTAAAGTTGCCTATGTTAGACTCGCGTCGCCTGCGTCTTTTGTGGGAACCATGTGACTGTATCGCTATAGATTTGCTATTTTGCATGGAGCCGACGTGCAGGCGATCTCACTGTTATCGACTGGCGTGCCTGTTTCTAACAGTGGGATCCGCCGAACTTGATGATTATGCTTCTGGCAGGGATGTGCGTGCAAGAAAAACGAAAACACCGTTCCCACCAAAAATAAAATATTCAAAAATGTCTCATCACCGTCCAACCAACCAAAAATACACAAAACGATCATTTCGTATATTGTGTGTGTCGTCACTTTCTGTACAGTTAGCAAATTTGAGAATTTTCTTTTCGATTTAATGCTTACCATTTCGTTTTTCTGTATCTACTATTTTTGATACAGTAGCTAGAGTTATCGAGTCTATGATGATCATGATGATGAACTTGTTGTGTGCAGTTTAATGGCAGTTTAATTTAGGTTCGGACATCGCCATCCTCACGTCGTTCATCGAGCAAGCATAGAAATGGTCGCGTTAATATTCGAGCGACTAACGCTACCGCGCATGCGTGATTCACGCGCTTCACTTCGGGTTGTCGGGTTATTAAAGACATCTGCATGTCTGTTTTTCTGTGATTTTTCGTTCTCGTTTTTCGCGTGTGTCGCATGCTAGCGATGCTCGTGCTGTTTTTGTTTTTGATTTTTGAAGATGATGATCGAACACGCGCGCACGCGCACGCTCTCGTCTTCCTAGTGTGTGTGTTTGTGCATATAGGCTGCAATTTAGCGCACGCACACTCCGGATAGAATTACATGACAAGTTTTCCGGCAGCTGGACCTGCAGCTGAACTCCGAGGACGGCGGTGATCTCTCCGACTTTATTACGAACGGCGAGTGGTACCTCATAGGTAAGTGCAATCCGCCATTGACCAGGTCACGTGTCGGGAACATAAACAACGTGTGTTTATTCTTAGATGGATGTTAAATGAGTGAATTTTGCACTTTTTGTAAAAGACACGTGTGCTGAATGGTTACAGGCATGCCCGGAAAGAAAAACACCATCGTCTACCAGTGCTGTCCGGAGCCGTACGTCGACGTCACGTTCACAATTCAAATCCGGCGGCGGACGCTCTACTACTTCTTCAATCTGATAGTTCCTTGCGTGCTCATCTCCTCAATGGCGCTGCTGGGCTTCACGCTGCCGCCGGACTCTGGCGAGAAGCTGACACTAGGTAGGTGCCATTTTTCCAAAACCACACGTGGTACCTTACATAATTCACATGTTTTCCCATACTGACGAATTTAGCGCACGGAGGACACTACCGAAATCAACACCACTTGAAAACCAAATAATCATGTATACAGTGTCAAAACGTGCGCTTTCTTTCAGGTGTCACCATACTTCTTTCATTGACTGTATTTCTCAACCTAGTAGCTGAAAAGATACCAACCACGTCCGATGCAGTTCCGTTGATAGGTACGGGCGCGCGAATGTAGCGTGACGTTGTGTTGAGTGTATCGTAACACCGTCCGATTAGCGAATACCCGAGATTTGCCCCGTCGGCCATTTTTACCACCATAAAAATGGCGGCCGTCCACAGTTTCACTGTCGTGTTCTTAGTTATTATATACATCCACGTTTACTATTCGTAACTTATGCGATGACATGATGAACGTTTTGTTTGTTTGTTTATTCCGTTTCTATATTGAATATTGATTGTGACTGCAGCGACTTAAGATGCTAGTCGCCTTCTGGTCACACCGAATGAGACATGACGTTCGTAGAGCATCGCCTGCTGTAATTAATATCTGAACCCGTGACCTGCCTGTCAATTTTGCGCGATTCTTGCTTGGATGATGATAATATTAATCAAGCAATTGATATCTATTGATATGTTTATTTAAATTTTCATGCTGACACTGATTGTGTAATTATGCTAGATGATTGAACGATTAGCGAACCCTTTTTCTCAGATTTACACTCAAACCAAAACGTACTCGCAACATACGATGGTACATATATTAATGTAGTGACCTAGTGACACACTATCAGCGGTGGTAAGTAGCAAAAAGAATACAAAGTGATGAAATACGGCGGGCAGGCAGAGCCACACGTAAAAGCAAAACAGAGTTTCCACCTCTCACGCAGCACAATCAGTCCGCGCACCTCCCGGATCACAGATGGCGCCACTGGAGAAAACGTTGTTTCGCTTTTTTTGTTTTCTTGTGACGCACTCACTCGCTCGCGCACTCTCCTCCCGTTATGTGTTCAAAAAGCCTGTGTGTTCTGTTGCAGGAGTGACCATCTTGCTCTCGTTGACCGTGTTCCTGAACCTCGTGGCAGAAACCTTGCCCCAAGTATCTGACGCCATCCCTCTGTTAGGTACACGCCATGAACACGTTTTGTCTCTCTTATTCTCTGTCTGAACATACTCTCTCTATATATAAATATTTGCCTGCCGCTACTAAATTTATACTATACGTAACTTTAAAAAGGATGATGATGAACGAGCTGTGACGATTCGCTTCCTCGTTTTTGTGTTGATATACGATGAGTTTTCTTGTGTTGTGTTGTTTTTTGATCTCTATATATCTCGACCTCTCTATATTTGCTCATGATGTGTGCGTGCGTGTATGTTTGTGTTGCATTTCGTGGGCAACTCTTTTTCGACATCAAAAGCTCGAAATTGCATTAAGCGTATATCATTAAGCGCGCCGCGCGCAAACAAGCGTGCATTATTCGTGCATACATTTCGCGGGTTAGTAGGCATACCTCTAAACCGGGTTTGTTTTTATTTCGGTGTGCAGTTCTCATCTCGTTTTCTCATTTCGTTTCGTTTTAATGGAATGGCTTTTTATCGAAACATTGCGTTAGAAACCCCCGTTTTTTCTCTCGGTTATATATCTACATTTTTACATTTTTTGATCATGATCAAAGCATAATGCCCTTTGGGTTGCCTACATTCCGCATCCGGTTTATACCTGCCTCTCGGATGCGAGTCGGGCGAGTTTTCTTTTTCTTTGTGCGCTGTCACAAACACACGAAACTGTGGAAGGAGCGCAGCGACATGCTCGGAACCACTTGGAACCGTTTCTTTGGCGAGCGGTGAGGCACCACAACACCGTCGTCCTCCTCATCCTCTCTCGTTCAGCATCCGGTTGTCCATCCAATCAGTCCGGCATTTCCGCCAGCAATAATGAGTCTTGAGTCTCTCTTGCATTTAGGACATTCCCGATGGGAGGTAGCCAATATGCACAGATCCTCGGCCCGTTGACGCACTGTCTGTTCGCAGGTGTCACGATCCTGCTCTCGCAGACCGTGTTCTCGCTGCTGGTGGCGAACGTGATCACGAAGACCTCCGAGGCGGTGCCGCTGATAGGTTAGCGCCCTCCAAACACTCACCACCCCACACACCGAATGCAATCAAAACTCAACAATCGAATATTTAACAATGCAAATGTGTCTTTTAGCGGACTGTCCAACTGCGTCATCTTTAATACGACTTTTCTTTACGTTGCAATTCAGACCGGCCCATCAATCGGGACCAATACACCTTTAGTGCACTCACCAAGTTCACACACTAAACACGTCGGACCATCTCGTTTGGTTCGCCGAGACACTTTGCTTTTTTATGATCTTCCAAACTCTGTTTTCTCTATAAAGTCTATCTCTTCCGTTTCGTTTCGAAATCAATGCGCCGCTGCGATCTCGAAACTTAGATGACTCTTGACATGAATTATTGACTTCACTTCACTTCCAATGCTTCAAATTAGATGGCGGAAATGTGGTCTCGAGGTGATAAAACTTATGCAATAACGCAATACAGCGAAAGGTAAAAGCGATCAATGCTAAATAACTTAAAAACGTATAAAACCCCCAAAAAACTCACTCCTGTCATCGTTAATCCCCTCCTCGAAAAGAACGTCCATCAATAACCTCTTCTTTCGGCTATTTTCCTTTCTTAAGCGCCTCTTAACGCTCGTAATCGAATCGGCAACTTTCCGCAGCAGCTCTCTTCCACTCTTTCGCCACACGAGTCTTAATCGCATTCGCGGCCATCTTGAATGTCAGAAAGTGACGTCATCTCCTCATTGCCTCTACATCAACAGATCTATCAAAACTGTCGCTTCACCGTAGTACAAACTGTGCGAAAAGCCAAAATGAATAGCTCTCTCAAGCCGCTCTGTCTGTCAATGTCGTCCGCTTTTGACATTCGTTCAACACAGATTCGACGTCACCCCGCAAAACATAAAAAATCGCATCTAAACCCGCTCAATAAATAACCACCACCGATGATGAACCCTAAAAACAGACGCATGTCGATATTGCGATGGATTTCTGCATGCCGACTTGCATTAAATCAAACCAAAACAACTAAACAAATTCCTGTGTTAAAGAAAAAAACTTTACCTGAAACCTAGTGGGATGCTAACCCTAGATGGCTTGAATTGCATTGTAATCCATTCGATCATAATCGTCATCGATGAAAACCTCATTAAATTTCATCATATCTCAATTTGCTTCGTTCGATTAGAGTGCTAGATAACTGTCACTTACTTTCAACCCTTTCGGCCGCCCCCAGCTTTCATTCAAAGCCTCCCCTCGCCCTCGAATCACACTAATCAACTTAAAGCGGCAATCGATTTTGCTGCTGATTAAATTTTTGCACCTAAACGGCTGTACTGTAATGTTTTGTCTTTTAATAATCTAATCGTCAACATAAACGTGTATCATATTTTAAGTGTTTTGATAACGCACAATTTTAACAACTCTAGCTTAACGAATCCGTACGTTTTTTTCTGACACGCCAAACTAAAGTCTTAAATGTGTAAAAATCCGACCTCGGCCCCAGAGCGATGCTTAAGCACCGTAGTATAATAACGTAGCTACTTTTATCAGCAGGGTACCAATTTAGCTCACGAATGTGATAATCACTTCTCACCGTTTCACTTCATCGTAGTCGATTAGTTCTAAGTACTAGTTTTGGTTACTTTGGTGTTTTTTCTGCACTTTTCTTTGCTCGTTTGTTTTCTGTTGTTTGTAACTCCACGCGCGTTTGGTAGGCGCAATATTTTTTGGAAAATTTTTACGATCTTCAAAACGTTTCAAGTTTTAAAATTATGCGCTGAAAGTTTGACCATAAATCTCTGGGCGAAAACAGCTGCCATTTGCACTACCAAATGCTCCAAGTTTGCGCACAATTTTAGCTGCGAACGCACTTTTTGAATGTTTGTCGAGTGTGAATGATGAAAGAATGAAATGATTTTTCGTCTAATCACTGGCGTGCATTTTTGGTTCTCGTAGCACTTTGTTGGCGTTATTTTGTGTTTGTGTTCGTGTAGTAGGTCACGTGCCAAGATGGCCGCTGTGTGTGTATGGCTGGTAACGTATGATGCTGTGTTGCAGGCACCTACTTCAACTGCATTATGTTCATGGTGGCATCGTCGGTGGTGCTCACCGTCGTCGTGTTGAACTACCACCATCGAACAGCGGACATACATGAGATGCCGCAATGGGTGAGAGACCGTATTAATCATACTCGAGTTAACTCGGGACAGCACACGATCTTATCCGCCAGTGGACCCTTTGCTCGTCTGACCAGAAAGGGCACACAGCGGATGGTATAGGTCAGAAATCAAAGGCTAATTGATTTTCCTCGTTTCGTAGATAAAAACAGTGTTCCTGCAATGGCTGCCATGGTTCCTCGGCATGAGCCGACCGGGCAAGAAGATCACGCGCAAGACGATCATGATGAACAGCCGGATGAAGGAGCTGGAGCTGAAGGAGCGCTCTTCGAAGAGTTTGCTCGCGAACGTGCTGGACATCGACGATGACTTCCGCAACGTGTCCGGCGGTGGGAACAACGCATCGATGACGACCAGTTTGGGCGGCGCGTACGGCATGCGCCACCCGACTACCATCGAAGAGGCCGCGATGCCGGCGTCGGGCACGCAACGAGATCTCCAGCACATTCTGCGCGAGCTCCAGTTCATCACGAACCGCATGAAGAAGGCGGACGAGGAGGCGGAGGTGATCAGCGACTGGAAGTTTGCCGCGATGGTGGTGGACCGCTTTTGCCTCATCATATTCACGCTCTTCACCATCATCGCGACGGTGGCGGTGCTCCTGTCGGCGCCGCACATCATCGTCCAGTAGGGACGCGCCCAGCGTTGCCGCCGCCGCCGCCGCCGCCACCATCGTCGTCGCAGCCGCAGCCGCCGCACCCTCAGTACTATTAAATAGTAACGTATGTTCATATACGAAACCACCAGCAGACACACAACAAATGATTACCGCTCTAGATAGACTATTATAATATGTAACTAAAATAATGAACGTATACTGTGATACAAAGCAGCGCATCGCCGCCGTCGAGGGCGCGAGCGCGCGTGCGCATCGGCGCTCACGCATGCGCATGCGGGAGCGCTCCGTGCGGCGGCCACGTGGCAGAACGGCGCCGGAAGAGACGACCGGAAATGGCACATCGGAGGCGAGAGCGGCATTGGTATCGCTCAACTATATATCACCACTTTGACGTTCGCGTATAATCTCTAAGCAAAAAGCAAGTTAAAGAATTAATCCATGTACTCGTGGGTAGTAATGTATTGTGAAGCCAACCAACTCGAACAAAAAAAAAACAACCAGACGTAGCACACACACATCCGCCGCTGTCAAGATGGCGGAACACAAAAATGTCAACACATATATTACCGCGTCTACTATTATATAGCGTAAAGTAAGAGTAAAATCCTGCAAAAGAAGCAAACGTTGAGAGTACACACTCGCACACACTGCGCGTGCGCAACACACGTTATTGTAAACCACGTAAGCGATAAGCAAGAGTCAAAAGAAGCGTAACACACATATTTACATACCTAATCATTATCTAAGAGTAAGCAAAACGTACTTTTTGGTTTGCACACACGCGTGTTTGTTTTTCTGCTGAATGCAGAGAAGCACATACGAATGCGATGCAAACGACGTTATCGATTGCGTTGATTCCGTTTTTGATAAAAAAAAAACAACTCTGTAAGCTAACCAATTTCTAGACATAACGAATCGACCGCGCGGTAATGTACATTTGATAACACCGAATTTAAAATGAGAAATCAACCTTGTAAAGTTTAGTTTTTGATTGTCGCAACTTTTAAACCATGAACACTTTTAAACAAATGAGGAGCGCGGAGCCGCAATGCGCCGATATGCAATTGCACGGGAATGAACTTTATATATGAGAATTAAAACAATTTAATTGTAAAATACGAAATATTAAATGCGGAGCCCCGCATAGAGAAAACTATATTGAAGATAAACAAATTGTATAAATGATTATAACACTGCGATTATAAGCTGATGAATACGTTTTAAATGAGATGAAAAAATGTAAAGCGTCTTAGACGCACAGAATATTTTATACGGAAGACAAATCCAAAACATTATGATAAAAAAGGGCGCTCGCGTGCCGCGGCGGAGACGACGGCGCGGTACACCCCCGTTGTTAAACGCACGACGCCGCCGCCGTCCACCAAAGGCCGGCGACGGCGCCCAAACATTATATTGCTCAGGCCGCGCCGCCATTCATCCGCGCGCGTCTCGCGGCGAATAAAAGCCAAAAAAATAAATGAAAAAGTTTTAAAAAGATATTATGAAAGTACCCTCTCCCGGGGAGGGCGGCGCATGCGTCGCATGACTTACTGCGGTGCTCTCAGCGCGTCGCGCACGCGCACTCTCTTATATAACATGAATACACCACAATTGCTCACGAATATTTTTGTTACACAAAGAGATGATAAAAAACGACTTAAACTGTATAAACTACGAGTAAGTGTATAAAATATGTCAGATTATAAATAATCACGTGATGATGGACGTTGGACGTTGCCGACTGCAGCGCGGGATGGTTACCAAACGAGCAGAAGTTAAACAAAAACCAAAAAACCAAGTAAACAAAGTATACTCACACATTGCGTCACACGAAAACCAACAAAAGGGTCGTCGTCTTCCTAAACAAGAAACAAACAAACAAAAAAAAAAAACTACTAATAATTAAACGTAACACGGTAACACGGTGAACATGAACCAGCCACAACAAGATGCAATCGCGAGCCGTAACTATAATTAAAATTAATACAAGGATCACTTGGATAATAAAATGATGCACTCGGTAACAAAACGCGCGCGCGCGAGGGTTTTTTATACGACGCACTGATGAAATCACATTATGTAAATTAAATAAATTTTAAACAAAAAAAGCAAAAACGGGAAATGAAAAGCATTCGGTATATATTTGTATGTGACGCTTGATTTTTGTACAAAATGTCCGTTCGTGTCTTTCCGTTCGAGCCAATTTGAATGTTCCACGCACATTTTTATACAATACGTACTAATTAAAAGTTTAACGACGAGCTAAACTCAAGCAAACATACAATTCCAATGAAGAGATGATTCTTCGACCGCACACGACCGCGTAGCAACAACAATATTCGCGCACGTAACTCTTAGCGTAGTTTGCATAAGTTTTCACTTTCTTACTCGTCGCGTATAAACTACGATTCGTAAAAAAATGACTAAAACTAAAAAAATAAAACTGAAATTAAAACGATGCCAAGCGCGTAAACTCATGCCACATTTGTACACAATGTAGATATACTCGTATTAAATACTATATTGACTCGAGACATTAATAAAAAACTGAAAAACTCAAGTGATGTAAAGATGCGATTTTTAAACAACAGACTTTTAAACAAACGAAACGAATTAAATCATTAATCCACATTGTACGAACCTAAAACCTGTATTATAAAGCGATTTTTTAATTAAGATATGATGATAAATGTGAACAAATGTTGAATAACTGCGAAACACACATATTGTATAAATGAATCAACATGATGACACACATTGAATTGCGTGCGCGACGTGCAGATGAGAGATCGATGAGTGCACACGACGTGTGACCGCCCTCCTGCATTTTATATCATGTACCATTTTTAATATAATATTTAAGAGGATAAATTGTAATAATAAAACTGTACGATAAACACAACACACACACACGCAGACAGACACCGAGGAAGACACGATGTAAACTTCGAATTTTTCATCATTATTGCTATATGACTAAAAGATTTCTACTTAATTCTTAATCGTATCACTGCGACTAGTATGCGACTAAACGTACAATTAACAATAAACCAAGAATCTATTATTTGGAATGATAAACAATGAGAAATTATAAAATGACGGAGTTCATAGGTTTGTCGCGTACAACTTCAATTATTACAACTTGTTGCAAACAAACGAATAACGCACACTCGATTACTTATCATTTTGACTTCACACCCACTTCGCCCTCAACAAGCAGAACACATTCTCATCACGTAATAATTTTTGAGAACGTCATGTGTGTGAATCCGTATCGAGCGCGTGTGTAGAATCTTAGCATCCGCCAAAAATAAAACAAAACAAAAAAACTAACACTGATAAAACACTGCAAATCGTCGAATTATACCCTAAACGTAGGCGAAACTAAACCAGCAGAATCATTAAATCGTAAGAGTACTTAAAAATGAAACAAATGAAACTAAAAACAGGAACTGATATAGAAATATGATATTGTACTATGTACAACCATATGTAACGTATGCAAATGCAATTCATTCCTTGTTTTGTTTTTTATTGTATTTGTAGTGGTATCGAGTTGATTTCGAAAAGAAAGTTTTATTCAGACGATTCTCGATTTGCTTGAGAGCTTTCAAGGCGCGATTTTTAATTTGTATCGCTGTCTCAACGCTGTGCGCTGCTAGGAAACGATTTAACGCTCTTTAGTTGAAAACGATAACCAAACAGACTTAAAAAACGAGCTAAACTGATACTGAAACGTAAAACGGTGTATTTAAACAAATGTCCACTCTTTTATCAAAGATTAATCATTAATGACAACTCTATCTATAGAAAATACATTATAACGTTAGTCAAATTGCTGAAAAAAAGATGTGTAGCCAAAAATACAAAAAAATATTTAGATTGATCAGCGTATCACCATGATAATGACGATGGCCGGCGAAGACGGAAGATGGCGAGGAAGGAAAACTATCTAATGCTAGGAAGATATTATAATGTTTGCTCCCACCCCAAAAAGATGCTCCTTACCCATAAGCGAAATAAAATGCTCACACTCTTTATAGCAAAAAAACATCTTCTTGAAAATTGCTTCGTTGAGATATCTACCGCTAGACATAGAGTCTATATTATAATCTATTGTTAAACTATGTTGTACTTTGATATTTTGCTACATGATTTTATATATCGATTATATATCTGTTATTGCGGGTATGAGTTGCGTTACGCTGCCGTAAGTTTTTCACTTGTTCTGATTGAAAACGCAACGTTTCATTGCGCCACAACGTGAAAACGACGATAACGACAAGGAGCAATATTTCAGCGTTGGGAAAATCACAATGTTATCATCTTTGCGAGATGTGCTCAATATTTTTTCACAACAGCGCCGTCAATAATAACTGATTCGATGTGTTGGTTTTATTCATTTTTCGGGAGCGCTCGGGAGCCCCCGCTGGTAAATGCATTCACAAACAAACGCTGTGGTTCACTGTCGACGCGTATACTGTTATCAATTGAGAAGTTTTTATTCGTTTCGTAAAACATGGAGATATTTCTACGTTTTGTTAATGCTCGTTTTACATTATCTACGATGCTGGTATAAATAGATGAGTTATGTGAATAAATGTAAACGTATGGTTGAAAACAATAAACGCAGAATTCAGTTTTTATTTGCTTTCTTTACATACTATCCAAGATCTTTTATTGTATCTTTTTATTAGTGGAATTTCCAAGTCTCAAAACCTTCAAGAAATGCATTCACGTGCTCCTTTTTGTGAGTATTTCTATAAGTTGCCATGTAAAACACCCTCTAATTGTACTAACAAAACAATTTTGATTCCCTAATAGTTTTTTTATAAATTAGAAAGACATTTTATAAGCAGATTACAATCACGACCCGTTAAAACGTCTGGAAATGCCCCAAAATTCACGTTAAAAATTGCCTATTTTTTATTTCAAAAAGTTGCCATGAAAAGTATTCAATATTTCCGGAACTAATTCAGCAATTTAGGCCATCTCATCGTCTTGTAATAGCTAAAGACTTCCTTTGTAAGATGAGTATCCTTCCGACCTTCTGAGCCCTCCGAAAGTGCCCCAAAATGGCCGTGAAAATTTAATTTTTTTGAAAAATTTCAAATAATTTATGCTATTTTTTGTACGCATAAAACAAACACACAATGGTTTCTGTTACTCTTGCAAGATATTGAAAAACCTTAAATTGCTTATGCCTTACACCCTTAGTAGTTTATACAGAAGTATTGATTTACAATAATGTAGTGAACTTCAATTAGGAGTGTAGTTGGTTGCCTATAGTCGCAGAGTTTTCATTGCTTTATGCAGGACTAAAACAATGTTTTAGTTTTTACTTAAATAAATATTGTAATACTCACTAAAATACATCCACAGAATAATTAAAAAATTAATATAATTTCAATTAAAATATATCAAATGTCTTTTAAATTTTCACCTCTTCTAAATAAGACTAATTGTTAATAATTTAGAGAATGCATAATTTGACTATATTGCGAGTTAATTTTCAATATAATCTTCAATTTGACTTTGGTAATTAAAATAAAACTAGTTTCTCTCTTCTGCCTAACAAAAAAGAGGAAATGTAATTGGAACAATATAATAAAACATGCATCTTTTCCCAAAAGCACACAAGAACAAAAAAAAACGTCCGACTTGCAAAAGTAGTAAAAATGTTAGCCACTTTCCAGTAAGCTGTTGAATTATCTGGCAGCTATAAATAAAATGTGCTCCACGACGCGTCACCCTTATGCACTCACTCGACGCGCCGCTCAACGAAAGAAAACCCGACGAGGGTAGCGCAGCGTCGCGACGCCTCCAATTCCAGCAACGCAACACGCGAACCAATCGCACGCCAACGTCGCTCCTATAAAGGGTTGGCCAAATCATCCCTTACACCAATCACAACCACCAAAAACTACCCGTAGCCATGGCGACTTCGACACACAGATAACTCTCTACTCTGGCGCGGATCGCTATCGTTTCGCATCGAAAGTAAGTTGCGTGAGTTACTGTGAGTCGCTGATACTGATATTGCGTTATCGCCGCTGAAATGCTGTTTGCTGAAGTGCGACCGAATTGAGACATCAAAGACGGGCCTCATCTGTGCAATCTCAGCAATCAGTGCGTGCGGCATCCGAGGTTCAGTAATGACCGGAAGTGATATCCAAACCAATTCGTTGCAATAAAACTAACCCAGTGCAATTGTGATTGAACCTACCAAGTGAAATTCGGATATTCGGTGCAAACATGGAAAAACTCACTCAATTCGTGTCGAAATCATTCTGCATGGAAAACAACAATAGTTTAGGAAGTATACTCTCGGAAACGCCAGGACATCTTCCGGAAAACACTATCAAAAGTGAGGATTTATCTGAGTCCATCGCCACCACACCTCAATTGACCAATCTGCCGGAAATCAAAACTGATTCAACTCTTTCCGAAAAAGTTGATAAACCATTGGCGACTAAACCAGCCGCAAAGAACTGGTTGATATCAAACGACCCAGTGGTGCCAAAAACAATGACGACCTCGCATGGAATAGATCTTAGTCTTAATCATCACGCAAATGTAATCTACACCTCAAGTTTAATCCTGAATCAAACCAGATTCGAGCCGTTAATCTTGGCTGGAAGCGGAGGAGGAAGTGTGCACAGCCAAAATTTACCAAAACATGAAAACGGAAAAATTTGGTTTGATGTTGAACGCATGAAAAGTTCTCCGCCGCCGTCGGCAAACTCTCCAACAGGCGAAACAAAAACAGTTTTCGATCAGGTTCCTCCAGTCCGATTGATCTAGAAGATTCTAAATCATGTCCGGAAGTAGACAAACAGGAAAACGATGCAGAATCAGAAAAACAAGAGAATTCCACAAACAATGCGACGGAAAACGATAAGAAAATATGTAAGTATGTTTTAAATAACAAAACCAAATGAATATCTTTGCCAAAATTTCACGCACCATTAAAATCCACGCGTTAAATGTCCCATAACTTGGCAGTAGACATTATATAACACTGCTGGTGCACTGCTGAAGTTTCCCAGTCATAACGACAGTTAATTTGCAAGTTATAGCCGAGCGCAGAACAAAGTAAGTGTATCAATAATGGCGCCAGATAAGAAACGCGAGTTTTGCTACATGCGCCAAGCAAGCCTCACGGGACAAACAATTACCTTAATTATTTTCTTAATTACGCACGCCCCTTCTCTGGTGAGCTCAGGTATATGCTGACGGTTTAACCCCTTGTTGTTGCTCACTAAGTTTGTCGCAAAGACGCCACGCTAAGAAGAGCCCCGGACGAAATGTAATTAATTAACACGGGAGATGTGCGCGTCGTGATTAAGAAGGGATAAAGAACTCTTTTAAGTAATTAGAAAATTAGAAGCGCACAAAAACCAGCAGCGTCAAATCTTTAAGCAATTCATTACAATAAAATAAAACTAGACGAATGCAGAAATGTGTTTTTAAAGTTCATTTTGTAGATTATGCAGTCAAGTGTGAGCTGAGTCGTTGAGTAATGAAAATAATCCAAATTCAATAGCAGTAATTGATTGATATGGCGTGGGTTTGCACGTAAACGCGGACCTGTCCCGCCCGTGACAAAACAAACTGCCGTGCGAAACGGCGCGAGGGTTGTGCGCCCATCCCTTTGCTCGTTCGGCGCCGCCGCGCGCGTCGGATTGATTGAAGCATCCCCGAGGGACGAATTAGTCGGGACGTAAGTGAAGTGAATTGTGTATATTAAATAATAGCGTTTCCTGCCACTCCAGCCAAAATAAACCAACAAGTTTCACTTAAATCCGTGCACTTTAAATAAGAATTTAGTAAAAACTTTATTGAAACAACGATTTATTTACCTTTTTGTTGCTGATGTAGGTGTTTTAGTTATTTCTCCAGTTTGTTGACATGTTTCCTTAAGAGCATAAGTCATTGTACTTTTGGTCATTTATTCTTATTAGGTGTGAAAGCGAAACATGAGATATTTATACTTTTATAGCAGTGTTATTGCTGATATGAATATTAAGAACTGTACCAATTTGTTGTCGTATTGATTACGTGTTGAATTTTGTGCTGATTTCGATTACGCCGTCGCCGCCTCTCGGCCGCCCACCGCCGGCGTTCAGCACTCGCCGATAATTGCCGTAATCGATAAAGCGTCGGCCGCACTGATTGGAACGCGGCGTTGCCGCCCGCAATTCTACAATCGGCATCGGGCCAGCATATTCGTACTGCGTCACTCGCCATTAAAACAATGTCACTTTTGTTCGTTGAAAAAATGTTTTAATATCAATATAAGCAAATCACACATACCGAGTTGAATTCCGCTAACTTGCAAATGAATTAATTCCGAAGCGTTCCCCAGCGAGTGCAAATGTTTGCTTCTGATCAAAGTCTCAGTGGATGAGGATATAGCACGCGGTGCAATCGTGCAACGAATCATGACGTCGCACATTATCGAATTAACATCGATTTGTATCGCGTCCGAATTTCGCCCGGAATCGCCCAGTTTCCAAAAATGTCTGATGATGAAAATATCCCACAATTGTTTCGCAGTGACGCGCGCATGGAATGCGAAACGGTTTTTAACGCGTTAAAGTTAAGCAATAAACAAAAGTTTCGCTCCAGATTTGCATCTTTTTCGCATCAACGAGTTTCGCAACGAATGCAAATCGTATTCAAATTGCGGCGTAAAGAAACAACAGCCCGGCAACGTTTTGTTTTGTGTGATTTTACGACCGAATCATTTATTATCAACATTTCTAAGCCAAGAAACACAATTTTGCTGCTACTCTTTACGCGTTTTGATTTGATTTCGAAAGATTTGATTTGAATATTGAGTATGAACACGTAGTTGTAAATAAAATCGACGATCGCAAAGTCAAACGAACTAAAAATCAAACTTATCGTTTCAAACAATAGCGGCGCGCCCGACAAATGCAAACATGGCGACAAGGGACGCCTTAATCTTATTACGTCTGCCGTCGGAGCATAAGCAAATCGAAACTTGCATTCGACTATTCAACAAAACGTGCTTCGTTGATTTTTACATTTGTCAGTAAACACAATATGCACAAACATAAAACAGACAAAATCTAACCTTTAAAAATTACATTTTTAGGTTAAACAACTCTCACATAACCAAAACTAAGACAAGATATAATCTAAACATCCAATGGGATTACCACATATCCATGCATATTCGATCCGATATTAATAAGACAATAAATCAGCGGCCGGCAAGCCAGGGATGTTTTTAATCGAATTAATGCGGCTTCCCGACTCGCGCGCGCGTCGTAATCAAATGCAAATGTCGTCGCCGGCGCGTAAATTCGATTTAAATCCAGGGGGGCATAATTTAAGCGACGACATGCGCGTCCCACACACACACACAGCTTTATACGCAAACAAATTCAAGTCTAGCCTAGCCGAATCCCAAGGAATAAAGTGCTGGTAGTCAATTGAAAAGCCAGCGAGTAATATCAAGCGTGTAAATCCACTATCACAAGGGTAAAACCTGCAAACTGTTTCATTATGAATGTACAAATTACAGTCCAGTTGCACATATGGCATTATAGCATCATTTCAGAGGGTTGCAAAAGGGGAAGGTAAGTTTAACACCACCAGTCTCGCTAATAATGCGACGGATTACCACTCGTACCCCTTGAATAACTTGTACATGCACACTCAATTAGCGTAATTTGATTACGAGTGACGAAAGACAATATTTATAAGGATAATGTTTTAGTTGCAGTCGATGGTGAGCATTCCTTTGACGACGACCGAATAAAATCCAGACATTCCTCGGCGGCGTTGAGTATTTCCGTGAGTAAATCAGCAAAGCAACGACGTTCCCGTACGAATTTCACCCTGGATCAACTGAATGAACTTGAGCGCCTCTTCGACGAAACACACTATCCGGATGCGTTCATGCGCGAAGAACTTAGTCAACGCCTGGGATTAAGCGAAGCGCGCGTACAGGTAATTTCAAGAGGGTGTAGTTCAAGGAGTAAATAATGCAGATATTAAAAATTATTGCCGGGTGAAACGCGCAAATGAAACGAAAAAAGAAAACAAGAATTGCGTGCGTACGAAGCGGGGGTGAACGCGGAGATAAAAAATAATCGCTGGAGGGTTGCCGGCATTTTTATTTTATGAACGCACATATTTCATGATCCTTAAATGCGCAAATCATAATAAAACAACACGAATACTGGAAATGGCTATAAAGAAATGAATAAATGACCATTTCGGACATTACGAAATAGGGTTGGCAATACATATATTCAATTCAATTATCATATTATCGTCGCATTACGCGTGAAATACGGCCGTGAATTAAATAATATTTTGGAAAGAAACGCGTAGAGAAGGAAAAATAGAAATGAATGTCCCAAAGTGGCTGCAATTACATCTCTGCAAGGGTGAAGTGAAGTGTGATTAATGACTTTATTCCATTTTCTTGTTTTTGTTGCAGGTTTGGTTCCAAAATCGACGCGCAAAATGTAGAAAACACGAGAGTCAACTACAGAAAGGTACACAAAACAGCGCAATACTCGTATAAATCTAGTTAAGCGTATAATATGATCGCAGCGAATAAAATTTAATTAAACAGTAGTTAAAATTTAAACCCCGCGACTATGAAGCAGTTATGTTGCATTGTTCATGGTTAGCGGGCGGCACATAAATTCAACTTAGAGCATTAAACTATTTAGAAGACGGTACGTAATTTGTTAGAGAAATGATCTTTAGACCGAGCGGGCTCCGCTCGGCGCTCGCCTACCCTCATAATTTTAACTGCAATGAATATATCATGCGGCTGCACGAAGGCGGGTGAGGCGGCCGTCGAGCGCCGCCCCCTCCAAACGCCGGGCATAACAAATCTGCGGCGAATAATCGAGTTTATATGTGTAATGTAAGAGAGTGGAGGCGCGCTTAAAAAAATCCACTCGGCGAAAAAAGTTTTCAATCAAATCAAATAATTCCCCGCGGGAGCAATTTTACGCCGCTCAGTCATTCAGGAGCGGGTGGTGTGAGAGGGCAGCGAGGGGCAGAGCGTCTCGACGCGCACTCTGGGGGACACTAAATTACACTTAGCGCTTGCCCCGGAACATCAACACACCCCGTATTGGTCTGACCCTGCGACAAAGATTTTTAAATACGAAAAATTTTATGTTTTGCAGGAATGATGTTGAACAATCACAGCCCGCCGGCCAGTACACCCTTAGAACCATGTCGGGTGGTGCCCTACATGAATATGCCGGCGTTGCGAGGAATTTCACTTCCTAGTGGTGCGGTAGCACTGTCGGCCTATGACCGCCTCTCGGCCCTGGCACCTTTTCCACCCGCAGCCGGTACACCATTCTCCGCGTTCGATTCAGCGTTTATTTCGGCTGCTCATCAAGTAAATATTTATTAAAACTATAAAGGTAAAAATAATTGAATTAAAATTTTTGTTTGTTTTCAGTATGCTGCTGCGGCTGTGTCAGTAGGCGGTGGTTCAGCGGCAGCGGCGAGTATCATCTGCCATCCGCAATACCCGCTCGGGTTGGCGGCGTTGGCGGCGGCGCACAAGAACTCTAGTATTGCCGACCTCCGCCTCAAAGCGCGCAAACACGCCGAGGCGCTTGGTTTAACCGCTCCACGCGAAAAATCATAATCTTCAAACTCAAAATCAACTAATTAACTATCGAAATGTTCAATCCTCCAACACATTATTTATTTATTTATGCTCCACACAATTAATTGTATTGTATTATAATGTAAATTTAAAACATTTGAAGTGAACGAAAATTGTAAACGAAACTTGATTTATGTTCTGAACTTTATGTTCAGCAATAACTATGATTTTAATATTTTGTGTGGTTTTGAGCTCGCTGCAAAACCAAGCAGCAGGAGCAGAAAAGTAGGAAGCGTTTAATTTGCGCAACAATTTTTCGTTCGACCAGAAAGGTAATAAGAAGGTCGAGGCGTGCCCGCCGGTGTCAGTTACACGATCTTTAGATATTCATGTTTCTAACTAACAATTTATAGTTAAACTTTTGTTTTACAAGCAGTGTACTTTGCATTTGCAATACGGAATCACTTAAAAAAAAACACTAAAAACAAAGAAACTTGTTTTCTTTTATTATATTTTTAATCCCAAATATAAATATTAGCAGTTTAATAATTCATTTCGTTAATGACACCGTTTAATTTCGAATAAAACGAAATTTTATGCGAATTTCGTGCGTTTTGTGTTTGATTAATACTCTAATAAGCCTAAATTTGGCCGATTCCTTGCAGTCGACATGAAAAGAAGGCGCTCATCGCTCCCAAGAGCGCACGAAATTGAATTTACGATCGGATTTTATGCCGACCAGAGAGTTTACTGCCGCTTTATTATAACGACTAAGCGCCTAAAATATTCACAGGCAACGCACACCGCATTGATTACAATTTACAAAACATTATTTGCTGCAAAATTAATTAATTAAAAAATATGAAATTAAATCAAAACCTACACAATTATTCTGTAAATAAACTCAATGTATATTTTAATTAAATCTTAAAATACGTATAATGAGTGTAGCTGACATAAATACGAATACTAATAACGATTATATGAAATTTATCGAATAAAATTGATTTGATTATAGTTGTCTTATTCTGATCACGCTCATATTTCTCAATTACGTCGTGTTGTGGTAGTTTTGCGTTGATGCCTGTCTCAGAGTCGTCAGCGAAGTGACTTGCATCGGATGTGACGTCATGCGCGTCTTTTTTTGCGGTGCACTGGTGAAAAATGACGCTGTGCGTCGGGCATGAATCAAAACGCCAATGCGCCCGACTGTCACTGACAATTACGCGTCGTTCTCGCGCTGATTGGATCTAATTTGATTAGTGGCTTCGTGTAAACGCAGTTTACAAACAAGGGGACGCTGCCAGCTACAAACGAATGAAGAGGGAATACAATCACAGCGGAAATATAGGGTGGCAATTCTTTAAACAGTTAAATGCATAAGGGGTTGCATATTTTTGACCGTTTAGATTTTTCGTAATAATATTAAGTAATTATATTGAATTTATAAGATTTTTTGGTTTATTTTTGGACATTTTGAGGGTAAAACAGGGCTAATTGATTCGATCGATTGTAAACGATGTCCTAATCGTAATTTATTGCCAATTACGTGAAAACTAAGTGCGTCCACTTCGTAGTGGTATCACTAAATTCTAATCGAATTCGAATTCTCAGACGCTCATTCGGAAAGTGGCTGTGTGACACATCGTAGACGCAATTGGCATTCAGTGCTTAGATTCAGTAATTAGAATTTATCTCCCGATACTAACGAAATAAACAATTCAAAAAATGAAATTTATGATTGGCGTTTATTGGAATTTAAAGTATTATTATCAAAACCTACGGAGATAAAAAAGTTAATGATGAATTTGAAGATGCAAAGCAAAAGATGCAGATAAAAATTTTCGAAGATTGTAAGATAGCTCGGTTGACTAATGACGACTCATCGCGACATGGCGTGGACACAAAGGAGAACGCACTGCGAGGATATTTCGAGAACGACATTCGTTACATTTCGAGCATTCCATTCGATGAGTATCGTTCAAGAAATATCTCTTCAGCTTCAGGTGCTTCGATCATCATAATTCCTCAACAAAATACAAACTTGCTTTCAATCGTTGGAGAATTTTTGGTCTTAAATTTTCCAAGCGTGCCTATAGTTGGAAATAGTAGATAATCATAAATACAAAAACTAATTTCAAGAGGAGACTACGATGAGTACGACGCTCAGCTATCGTCGTGGTTATTATTATTGTCACGGCGTCGCAAAAAGCCTGCCCGCAAGCCACACGTACACAAACATATTATACTTAAGTATATAGAAATAGAAAACTATGAAATTGTATTTTATTGCAGACAACTAAAGTACCAACAACAGAAAATGTAAAATATCCAGAGTTGTATTAATAATAAAAATAAATTTTATCATAATTTTTTTATTTTCTGTTGCTGTTAAGTTTAGTACTTATAGTTAGTTATATTGAGACTTCTCTTTTCGGCTCGCACGCTCTTTTGTTCGATTCTCTCCTTCTCTACGCTTAGAGTTCTTCAGTTCTCTCTTCGTGAGGGTCTGACTGTCGCTTTCTGATCGTCGAAGCGTCTCTCTCGCGCCTCTTGTTCACCTGGGCTGAGCAGCGTACACCTGGTGAGCACCGCGACATACCAAAGCAAACGTTGAGGCCGTAGCGGCTGCGAAGAGGGAGAGGTCGACTTAAGTCTTCAGTCGAGTTGAGTCAGTCCACGACGCGCAACGCGCTTTGCGCAACGCAAGCTCCGGAGCTTTTTGGATACCGTTACGAAAAATATCGTGAATATTGTTTATTTTCATCAAGTTAATCATAAACCATTGAAAATACTTTAAAAAGGTTTATTATTAAAGTGCCATGGATTTATTAACAATAGTTGATCAAAGTGATTGTGAGCAAATGGCTTAAGTCATGGATGCGCGCGTATATTATCACAAATGACAAAAGTAAGTAACTTTAAAGCACGCGAAGATTGAAGAAGAGTTATGCTTGGCATGTGAAGTTTGTTTAGTCGGTTAATGTGAGTTGAGTCAAGTTGACTCAAGTGGTGTCAAATCAAACAAGTGCTGGAATTATTGGGATGTTATAAAATATTAAAACGCTGCGAGATATGTTAGGTTAGAGACGAGCACGACGTCAATTGGTCGTCGACCTTCCGCGCAGCGTGCGCTGGCCGAGACTCGACTCGCCCGCCGGGGCCCGACTTCCACGAGGAGGAGAGGATGCGCGTCGAGCTTAAGAAGTTTAATCCCTCCGCATGCGCTGACGAATTAGACTTTGGCACGAACGTGCAATTTTCAAATTGATTTCGTTCACATCGCGCAATAATTTATGAACGCATTTCGAATGATTGAAAGTTAACGTGTGTTTTTTGTTATGTTTTTGTACTCTTGGAGATAATTAGAAGAGGGACAAATTGTAAGTTGGTAGCGGATGCGCAAGATTCGCTGCTTGACGTTAATTCGCCGCGGTCACGTCAACCGCTTGGCGCGCGCATCGAGATTAAATAAGATTAAGCACCTAATCGTTTAATTGGTGGACGAATCATCGAAGCGAGTGAATAATTCATGAGTTCGTTAGCATCGTATTCACGAAAGAATGCGAGCGCTCGCAAAACAATTTACCAACTCGAGAAATTAGGCGGTGAGGAATTCGACGAATTTATGAATAGAAAAACGACTCAAATCTTTGCCAATTAGTTGAAAATATTACCTAATAGTTGTATTCTTTTTAAATTTATCGATGATTATACGTTAATTTGCTTCTAATTGGGTATAAATAAATAAACATACTAAATCCCAGCGTTGTGGGACGTTTTTCGAAGCGCTTTCAAGAATAAACAACAAATAATAACAAAAAACGATTTCATCTCCGTGCAGCGAGTATTTCTTTTCACGGCTCGAGGCTCGCATGCATACCTCACATTTATGCCCCTCATTCTTTGCTTCTTCTTCGCGTGGATGTGGATGCACGTGGACGATACGGCATGTCCGAGAAGCGCTTCGAGCGGTCGACGCCGACGAGGCCGCGAAGAAGCCGAAGAAGAGTTGCTATCGCGCTGTGCGCGACTCGCGCGTCGGCGATACGCTCCGGGTGCTTCCATCGTCTGCACATCGCTTCCATCGCTTCTTCGTTCCCCGAGCGGACAGGAGATATCAAACGCAGATAGTCGAATTATTGTGATTATATAATTATATAACGTATATAACGCGTTTCGGAATTAAGCCGAGCGCGACTATTCAACAATGAAACGAAAAAAAGTTGAGAAATTTATCTTTTAAGTCAAAAGACTATTTTAATTAGAGCGCAATGCATTTATGCTCCGCCCAGGCACTTAGGAGTTATAAGTGTGCTGCGCATGCGCAATCAACATATGAAAAGAGCAAATTTTATTTTTTTGTGTTTAAAATCGTATTTTTTAAATAAAACAGTAAAAATTTCACTGAAAACAATATTTTTAAAAGCGAAAGTATTAAATTTGAGCTGCGCATGCGCTGTTTTCATGTAGGCGGAGCAAAAATCATAATTTTTGTTAAGAAATTCTATTTAGACGTAAATAACAAGTTTATAGCATTGAATTTGTGAAGAATTTTTTAATTTAAAATAGAATCGAGTAAATTACAGCCGGGACGCGTCACGTACGCGCAGTTTGTCATTTATTCTCGATTCAATATCTGTAATTTGTGGCGCGTCCTTAAGTAAATATATGAGATATGAGTCAATTTGTCACGGCGCAGCGCATACGAAATAAATAAATTCCCCATCTTAATGGACGCATTTTCTCGCCGCGTGAAGCCTTCGTCCGGACGACTGCGCCGTCGTCCTCTGCACTAAACGGTCGCGCATTTTTGTACATCGCACGATTGTCCGACTTCGTAGACCGCTGCGCGCTTTTTATTTATATTTCGAAAAAGTCGGATCACGCCGTGCGCTCCCAGGGCGACACTTGTGTTCGTTTAATTGAATGCGTTTTTAGAATTTCAATTTTCAACAATGCACGTATAATAAACTTACTTTATAGTACGAGTGCGTTGCGCATGCGTAGTAAAAGATGTGGGCGGAGCAAATGTGTAATTTTTGTCTAAAATTATGACGATTTGCATGTGTTAGCAATAATGAATCGCGGATTTGCAGCGCTTGGTGTTGAATCAAAAATGTTTATGATGATTACGGTCGGACGCCGATTGCGATTATGATTATTACGCTGGGAAATGTCGCTCTCTCGGCCGCGGCGCGCGCAACATATTAATTTGAAGCGATTGCAATTTGCAGGACGCGCGTTTGTCGCTCGTTTGACGGACGCCTGCGTCGCTTAATGCGCACGCCGTGTCTTCGCCGTGCGACCGCGAAGAACAGCGAATATAATATCGCCGTGCGTGTGTCCTTAAGTGCGCGCCGCGCCGGCGATGTATATATATTTTATATTATGGCTGCGCGTGCATGACGCGCCTCGCTCTGCGCCGCAACCGCTGAGAAGAGATATAAACGCGCGCGACTTTCACATTCGAGATTCGATGTTATTGAAAGGCGACTTCCAGTCGGCGAGCGAGACATGGCACATTCGTGCCAATGCAGAGTGCAGAGGCGTACTTGCAACAAATACATATTTCACTAAACACCGGCCGCCATAGTTATTACGCATGCGCACTAATCATATTATTCGCTTCTTGCGCGTTTCCAGCTTGAATTTCTACTTTTATTCGAAAAGTCTAGACAGATAGCCTTGTCTGTCATGTCGCCGATGTATTTTCCCGTAGTTGTCGTCTACGATTCAACAATTACAAGAAATAAACGCGAGACGCGCGAAAACTTGTCGCGCTTGTCGTGTTCTGCGCGCAACAGTCTCGATTTCGGTCTCGATTTTCTATCATTGCGAGACGTCGATGGCGCGCGCGGCTTTACGACGCCCGGGTTTATTATATTTCGCGGCGGAATGCAAACCTACATTTTATTATCCTTATACGCTCGCGCGCAACTCGTAGTCCTCGCTCTCGCAAGGCACGTGATGCAGCAACGCGCAAAATTGTAAATGCGCTCGCCGACTCACGGCGCAAATGTAAATGCTTCGTGTCGTGTCGCCTGCGTTGTTGCAACAATAACGCTAACAAGGTGAATGTACAACACAACCCGCGCTAAAACTACCACTAGCTGTTTATATAGCTCAAAAGTTAGGTTATACCATACAAATTTTGTTAACACCATTAATAATCGAATCGTAATAAACAAAACAATGCATGCAATGTATTATGCTACGCCCAAGACACTTAGGAGTTAAAAGTGTGTTGCGCATGCGTATTTAACATGTGTTAGGGTGAAATTGCTTTTTTTACGCCAAAAAGTATTAAATTATTAATTTAAATTTAATTAAGATTGCTCATGCGCAGTTGACATGTGGGCGGAGCAAATATCATAATTTTCCCTAAGAAAATCTATTAAAATGTAAACAACAAGCTTTTAGCTTTGAATTTGTGAAGAATTTGTTACATAAAAATAGAATTGAGTTTAATTAACTGAATTTTCAATGAAACCCATGGTAAAACTACCTACCACTATCTTTTTTACAGCACAAAAGTTAGGTTATGTCGTCAAAACTGTATAAAACTATGTTGGCGCCACGAAAATTGCCTAATAATCAACTCGTAACAAACAAAAAACTGGTATTCAACAATTAGAAATCTGAATCGAAGTTTTTTTCCTCGATTTGCATAATTCCAAGATCGAAAACATTAAAAACCGCACGAAAAATTAGTTTCGTTCGAAATTCCGCCGATTAAAAACTGTGTTGTTCATATTCCATGCTCTGAAGAACATGTCAAAACACAACGAAATTCACCAGCGTTAATCCCTAATCGAGCTCATTAAATTAACAGACACTGTAATTATGTTTATCGCTAACTGCGCGCATTGTGCGCGCGCGCTCCGAGCGCAAACCAGGTGGCTGGCGATCGCCGCCGACGATAAAAATATAGACGTCGAATAATAAACATGTAAGAGATGTACGCTGTAAGTACGAAAAAAAAATCATAAAAAAATATATAAGGCGCAGGAAATTATCGGACGGATTCTATCATAATTATACTAATTTTCAAACTGTTTAAAAGATGTGTTTATGCGCGATATATTTACTTATCGCGTTTATTAAATCAGATCGTAATCTTCTAGCATAAAAATGCGCGTTTTGAATAAGTTATTGGAGTGCGCTGATGTTATTTCGCACCCAGAGGGTTTAAAAATACCATAAACAATTAGTTTCAGGCAAAGTTTAAATCTGAAAGCACTTAAAACACATCAAATAAATAGTTGTGTTATCTTAATGCGTTCGTGTGAAGTTAATGTTAGGCAACACAATTTACATTAACGGCCATTTTGTTCGCGCGTCGCTTTTTCAACACACAGTATAGCCGATTGTGGATTTAAAGAGATTCGCGCGGACGCGATTTGAAATAACTGTGAATCGTCGCGCAGAATGCGCATTTTTCGCCGACGTGACTTCTTCGACGGAACAAGGAATTTGCACGATTACGAATGTATATTAGTGTCATACATTATCGGGCCCCGGCCCCGTCGTCGATCAGGCGCACGGGCACACGAACGCTCGCGCTTAATCTTTCTCCGATGGCATTTCGTGCCTTTCCTTGCTCTGCGAGTTATTGCAGTTGTGCGGAGACTTAATTCGAGACTCGCCGCTTATTCTAACGGCCAGCTGCCATTCAGCGCGGACTTTTCTAGCCGATGGCCTCATAATCAAATCATTACAAAAAAATTCAATCACAAAAACATCGAAAACAATAAATTGTTACCATTTTTACCACTTAGAAGATATATTTTAAACACACGCGAGTCAAAGATAAAGAAGTGAGGATCGAAAACCGGAAGCTATAAAGAGTAATCATGGGGTGGTGCCCGTGCTGCGGTAATAACAAGTAGCGATTGGAAACTAATAAAACGCGAGCGTAAAACGCCAACCGCTGCTCTTCTGATGATGACGGCGGAATGGCAGCGACGGCAGCAATGTGTGGTAACGATGAAAGCCAGTCTCCGGCGCGCACACATCCCGCGAAGAGATTTCAAGAAGAAGGACGCCGCGCAGCGCGCACAACCAAACATTACGGACGCAATTAATTAGGCACGCAGGTAGCACGGTGGCGAACGTGTAATTAATAAGTTTACAACGCTTCATTAATCAATTAGTGACGAAATCTAAGTGGATTTCTACATATTTACACTCACACTAGTCATACAAGTCATACACCTTAAGAATATCGCGGAGATTTTCGAAAAAAATCGAAGTAAAAAGCGTAATGCGTTTGAAACGAGCGATGCGCATGCCGTACGTTCCACAAATCTGCAGCATTACAGTTTAATTACTGCTAATTAACAAAATTAGTTCGCGTTAAATTTCCTACACAACAAAATACTTCTTAGAAATCAAGATATATAAGTTTTTCTTTAATTTTTTTTTTCAATTTTTTAGGTTTTTAACCTCAAAATTTTATGATTTTACAAGATAGTTAGGTTATATTTGTCACAACACCCTGTAAGTGCTTTAAAAATGTCACCGTAGATACAAAACAAGCAAAAAATGATAAAATGTGCAAAGAAACAAGTACTGAATGTTTTTCCCGAAAGAATTTCTTTGCGGACATGGGGATCCCAACGTTTTCTACATTTTTCCAGCGAAAAACACTTAGCGCAAGTCATGCGACGATTAATGCGCGCCGCTTATGGACGAAAACAACGGTTTCGTTTTATCTTTAAGCAATTTCTCTGGCATCTTAATGATTTCGTAATGTTCATTAAACTTTCAACATTGCCGTCACAATTGTCAGCGCCATATTGGATTATTTATTTATCTATGTGTTTCAGATTGAGTGATAAGATGAATAACACTTTGTTAGACCGCTTATCACCACGTCCTGCGTGTCCTTTGGTGCGTCTTGGTCGTACGACGCCATTGTTGGATAGTCAACAGCCATCGAGTTCCGGTTCACAAAATGACGACCCGGATGATTACTACATGCATAATCTCGACAAACGTAACCTTGAATTATACACGAGGAAAATCAATGATAGATTCTATGATTATAAAGAGACTTCGTTTCAAAGCACGACTACCACCACACAATCACAGGGTGGTAATCCTCGCAGTGGTGGTAAAAATTATTACAATCGTCCCGATGGTCCTTTGAATTCGTTATCGCTCAGCGCTGGTTTGGCTTACTGGGAGAGCTGCAAGAGCATGCAAAGTTCCGACTCTAGTCAAGAATGCTCTGAGTTCTTTGATGCGCGCATGCGTCATACTGGTAGACCAAAGAAACGCGAGAATTTCACCCCAAATTCCAAATCAAAAGGTGGTTTGACCTTGAGTAATGGAAATACAAATTTGAATGGGTCCCGTGTGAGTGGAAACAGTGACAGCGATTATCTGATGGACAGTTTTCTGAAACTAGGAAAGAATAGTCCTAGTTTAGACCAAGGATACCATACACTCGTTCCACCTAGTCCCGGTTGTTCCACTCCCAATATCTGGGACCGATGCGAAACTCAGCTGTACAGAGGGAAGTCACGTTTTCATGCAAGGAACAATTCATTTGATAGATTACAGGACGAATTGGTCATGAAAGTATTCTCTATGTTAAACAGTTACGAATTATCTATCTGTGCTAGAGTATGCAGGAGGTTTGATAGACTTGTATGGAAACCTGAATTGTGGAGGACTATAACTCTCGCAGGAGAGACCCTAAGTGGGGATAGAGCTGTTCGAGCAGTGTTGAGACAACTCTGTGGGCAGGGAACAACAGGTGCCTGTACCCAGGTAGAAAGGGTGCATATCACGGATGGTGCTAAGATTACAGATAAAGGAGTGACTCTACTTGCAAGGAGATGTCCAGAGATTACTCATTTGCAAATCACACAAACTGCTGGGGTTACTAATGCTTCTCTCAATGAGATTGTCAATAGATGTGGTAATTTGCAGCATTTAGATGTAACAGGTTAGTAGTATAGGTTATCTTTAGGTATTGTAATGGTTACTTATTTATTTTGTATGGTGTGTAGGATGTGTGCAAGTTACTTGTCTGATAAACATGATGGGACCTGATCCTCCAAAACGTCTTCAACTGCAATATCTAGACCTTACCGACTGTGCTACTCTACAGGACAATGGATTACGGATTATTGTGAGGAACTGTCCTCTACTGGCGTATCTATATTTGAGGAGATGTACGGATATTACAGGTAAATACAAATTGCACCAATGCTCAACCCCCACCACAATTTCTAGGTACTCGTAGCGCGTTTACCGCACACAAACAACAACATACACTCACGCCTTCCCCTATCACATTTCGCAGATATTCAAGGCCAGCATACAGGACACTCCGCGCCATTTCCCTTTAGAGTCTTGGTTCCGCTTGGAACGCGATCCCTCTACTTCTACCATTCCTTCACTCATGTTGCAATTGACTTATATTTATATCGCATTTTATATATTCCAGATGCTGGTCTTAAATTCGTCCCGTCATTTTGTTCTGGTCTACGGGAGCTTTCCGTCAGCGACTGCACAAACATCACAGATTTCGGCCTCTATGAGCTAGCCAAATTAGGTGCTACCCTCCGATACCTTAGTGTTGCAAAATGCGACCAAGTAAGCGATGCTGGTCTGAAAGTCGTCGCACGTCGGTGCTACAAACTGCGATATCTCAACGTGCGTGGCTGTGAAGCAGTTTCAGACGACGCCATTACAGTCCTCGCAAGGTCCTGCACCCGCTTACGTGCACTAGACATAGGTAAATGCGATGTGAGTGATGCCGGACTACGAGCACTTGCTGAAAGCTGTCCAAATCTAAAGAAACTAAGCCTTAGAAACTGTGATCTCGTCACGGATAGGGGCGTACAAGCAATTGCGTATTACTGTAGAGGTTTACAACAATTAAACATTCAGGACTGTCAAATTTCATTGGATGGTTATCGTGCCGTCAAGAAATACTGCAAACGATGCATAATTGAACATACAAATCCCGGATTCTTTTAGCACAGCTTGCGAAATTGTTCGTATTGGTGGTTATTAAGATTTGCCATGTTGTTTTCGTATTTATTCTGTAAATAACTGTATATTAATTATTGTGCATATTATTAAATAGGAATAATGACATAAAAGCAATTATATATTTTATGCCTTGCCTTAATTTTTTTCACGCACCTTCATAACCTCAAACGGACGCTGTTAAAGGTTCATCACGTGGAAAAATGATTGAACATTACTTCGTTAATAAATACTTTAATGATCAGGCTTAAAATGAAGAAGTTTACCACAACAGTTAGTCAATTTTCATATTTCATGCGTGAATTATCAAAATACAAGGTTCCATCGTTAAATATTTCACCGTTATCTCATTAATCTCGCCGAGTTTATCTTATTCTAGAAAATATACAAATATTATGTACTTAAACATGTACATTGCGAATTTACAAGAATATCTATCGTGTTTAGTCATCAAATCAAACGAAACCCCTGTGGGAAATCATTTGTTTTAGGTTTTCTAGATAAACGTTTATTTTTTTTTTGTTTTGTTTTTCAAACGTGTGTTGAGGTATAATGTATTTGCACATGATTTAGCTGGCGCTCGCGTCATTTGTTTTCCTATACAAGGTATTTTTCTAATCGTACATAATTAACCTACGCTACTAATTGTTCTATGTGATAAGAGTATAAAATAGGAGGAAAAAATCGAAAGGAATAAAATTTATAGTAATACTTAAAGTCTCTGTGGAATGATATCACTTTACAGACGGATAAAACTTTAAAAGCTTTGAATAAATACAATAATGAGTAGCACAAATGAAAAGATAAATAAAATAAATTGCACTTCTAGAAAATTAAAAATAAAGTTAAACGCAAATAATTTCATTTGATTTTAAGTACAATTACTTACTGCATAGATGAATTGGTATAAACCAACTCAACTAAAACTTTGTGCAGAAATATTTTTAAAATGCAGCACCGGTGGAAATAAAAAGTTAAAAATCCAAGTTTTGAACAAATTCTGGACTGGAATCGAAAATTGCAAAAGCTACGATGAAAACAAAAGCAAATTTCCTAACTTTGACCCAATCTCATTGAGATTACAACAACGTCAACGGCGTCACCTCCTGCCCGTCAATATCAATCAACTCATTCGAGGAAGAACTGAGCGACAGCGGATGTGTTGTATCCGACATTGACTCATCCGAAGCTGTAGATCCGTTCGCTTCGCTTTTCTCCTCAATTTGCATCATACTCCCAGCGCCCAAAGGGACCACAAACACGGTTATGTCATCCATGGATGCCGTGGATTGATTCTTGAGCAGCCACATCCCCGACGCATTGTCGCGTTTGCCTCGCGCGTTGCCAACCAATGACAAAGCCGTATAAACATGCGCATTGCGTGCATCAACCGAGTGATTCTCACGTTGTTGTTTACACACAGCTAGCACATCGTTTACGTCCATGGCGTCCCACATTCCATCACTACCCATGACAAAGACGGCGTCATCTTCCAGTTCAGCCAGTGAATGGACTTTTACTTCGGGTACACAGGAAAGTAAAGGTTTTATGGGGAGTTTACAAAGATTTGCGGTTAGGTCAAAATCGCCAAAACCTCTCGCCACGCCAATCGTGCCCATTATTCGACTACGTCTGCCTACACCCATTACAAGCGGTAAAAGTAAGTCTTCAGATGTTAGTGTCTTCAGTGACCATCCAGACATGTAAGGATCTTTGTACAGAACATTTTTACCTAGGTCGTGTTTTCCTGGCTTCTCTAGGAATTCTCGAACTGTGTAAAAATCGCCTAACAACGCGGTATTTGAAGCTGCCGTCTCGTAGATTCTGGTTTTATCGTAGTATGGAGAAAAATCATTGCTCATTGGAACAAAAGTGTCGCCATTGACAATTCCAGCACGGCAATCGCCAGCGTTGGCGACGTACAAGTCTCCTGAGATTATCAATGCAACGAGAGCAGTGCACCCGCCTGGATTGTAATAGTTGTACCTACTTTCCTTGATCACTTCGTCCATTTCACAGAAAGAGGTTTCCAAGCAGCCGATGATTAAATCTCGTACGCTGACGGTTTTTTTGTTGGGGTCATTGATGTACTTCGAGGTGTTTTCAATGTTGATGGCGGCAAGGATGTAATCTTGAGCGTCTACTAATTTTTGCTGCATAAACATGAAATTTCTTAATAAATAACACAAATTTCACAAGAAATTGTTGATTTCTGAAGTAATCATCTACAATTTTCAGTGGAAATTGGTTTAAAATGTCAACTTACATGTAAAATATGATGTAATTGTTTGCTGGCATCCAAGGCAGCTCCAAACCCAGCATGCCCATCAAATATTGCATAGTATGAATAGTGTAGGTCATCTTTTCCTTGTGACTTCTCACACCTTAGTGTGCCTTTATACACTTGAGCCATATCCTCATTATAAGTTGATTTTCCAGCATTGATACATTCTGCATAAGCTGCATTGTTCTCCAGTGAGTTTTGAGCCCCACTTGTTGACAAAATCAACCGGACTTTCTTATCCTTAGCAACTGATAGAGCCTCATTTGATGTGTGCAGAAACGCAGGACGAGAATATTCATGTTTATGTGGTAGATGATTGGTGCCTTGAATCATCGGTTGTATGTGTACATTGCAAGCATCTTCGAAGCCTTCCACCGCCCCAGAAACCACTTTTTTGAGTCTGTTGAACATTGTTTAGGGTTAACTACGACGAATTTTGTCTCGCTGCGCGCGATTTGGATTGGAAGCAGTGCTTGCTCGTTTATGCACGCATTCTGAGTTTAATGTGCATTGTGTGGTGTTATCTGCGCTTGCACTGCACTTATGAGTGTTGTTATAGCAGGAAAAACGTAAACGATGCAAACGAATACGAATCAACTGCCACTGACATCAAAACAGCTGTCGAGTTGACAACGAAAGTTTTAGACTTAAATACTGACCTGGATTATTAAACAAAGGAATCGTTTATGTTCAATAGTAAGTTAAAAAAAACTTAATAAACATTTATTTAGTTAATTTGTTTAAAATTCAAGGAAATGTTTGGGTTTTCTTTGATATTATTAGTGATTACAGTGATAAATATAATAAAAATCAAGGTTTATGCTAGGCAACCAAAAATACACATCAAGCAAAGTTTTTCAAAATGCGCTACAGATTCAGCCACGGATTCAGCAGTATATTTGCACAATCGACACAGATAAGACGTAAATCCATCGCGTATATCTAAATATTTATTTAAAATAAACTTACTCTAAACTTAAACAACACACTCTCTTGCAACAAACATAATATCATATAGTACAAACATTTATAAATGTGATATAGTGTAATCTAACTCTATTTATTCGTCGAACAGCTTTCTGATTGGCACGAAAAGAAATGGCTACGTAAAAAAATAAAGCATACTAGGAATTTCGAACACAGTCTTATGTAAATGTACGGGTAAAGCGATTAAGATGCGTTAACAAGCAGCTCTACTTCATGCTCATGTGATGGCACAACCTTCCGTACCAGCCTGGCTCACAAATGCACGTGTGATCCACGCACGTGCCATGTTTACACGCCAGATCACAAACACTTCTGTGCGCCATTGCTCTGCCGATTTCGCAATGATCGCCACCGAAACCCTCGGGGCATTTACACTTGTTAACACCACGACACTTTCCGCCATTGTGGCAAGCAATAATACACTTCGAATATTCACAGTGTAAACCGTAGAAACCCTTGGGACATTCACAAGTGTCTTTCTGGACGCATTTACCGCCATTGAGACATTTTTCTCCACAAATCCCACCTTCGCAATGCCTACCTTGAAAGCCTGGTGGGCAACTACACACACCAGGTGAAGTACAGTTACCTCCATTGAGACACTGCGGATAACAAAGCGCTGTGCGACAATGCTGCCCCATATAACCCTCAGGACATTGACAAATCTTCTCGTGGTTACACCAACCACGATTGGCACAGGTCTTATCGCATTCTGGGTCGGGTCCGCGTTGGGAACACTCCTTCCTGAGGTTTAACCGAAGTGGAGTGCCATTTAACGGACGACCTTTCCTACTCTCAATCAATAATCCAATACTGAATGTAGCTATACCAGAACTGTTACCAATACAAGGTAAAAGTATACTGAATTCTTTAGGGCGACGTGGAACCCTCCCACGGGTCTTGATAGAAATAACCGGGGCTTCCAAAATGTCTTCATCGTACGACTGCAGCCGGTCAAAGTGATAATAATACTTTTTCAGCCCAGCTTTCCAGGTGAAATTCACGTAGCCCACTTCAGCGGGTATCACTGGCATCTGTTTATCAAAATTAGGGTCCAGGATGTACGGTAAGACATTTCCGTTGAAAATCGCATACACGTCCATTACTTTTCCTAGAAATGCAAAAATTATCTTAATTATATTATAATTACGCATTAAATTTCAAGTTTTCGACCTACCACTAAACATCCTGACCTGATTCTCATCGATCCAAAGCGCCAGATCGCCATTATTCCTCGCATCATTCTTGAGATCATTCCTGGCCAAAGCGATCCCCGCGATAATCAGCAGAAGATAAGACACGCACATTGTGTGAAGTGTGACTGAGACGAAGTCTTGATATAGAATGCGGTACCTCCTTCCGCGATCAGCACGCGGCAACGACTGCGATTTTCATTTTCGCCGCTCGCACTCTCCGCCCGAATAGCATCACCCGCATCCTAACCACGTAAAAGCAAGCAAATAAAAGCGTTAAAGCGCTTGCAACAAACCGCAAATCACACAAATCCAAACAAATTGATCGCTTTTCTAAATTTGCCCACGCTGACTGTGTGCGATTTACGCGTAAAACGCTTTTTACGACTGTTTATCTAATGCAACATGCGATGCGTGAAGGTCGAATGAAAGCGTCGACGTGCGCCCGCGCCAGCTACTGAAACCGAACTGAGCTATTCAGCAAAATTGACAAAGCGAGCTTTCAAAGCTGCGCGCAGCGCATGTGTGCAGTCGGGTTGCTTTTTCGAGTGAAGAAGCGTCGAACAGACACTCGACCCGACACCAACACCAATGACTTCTGAAAACGTGTACGCTATAGCCGAACGCGGAGAGACGAAGAAAACAAGATAAAACTGGTGGTAAGGTGGCAAGTTGCCACTGCACAACCGGTAGCTCGCTTTTGATGGCATCTTGTCGAGTTTGCACAACGTGCAAAGACTCCAAACGAGATCCAATCAAGAACTGCATTGTTAAGTCGTAGAAACTACTCAAAAACTTACCTAATACATAACGCACAGGTAGAGAAATATTTTCAAGATATATTAAACTATTAATTGTACTCAAAGATAATTCATCGTAAAAAGTGTTGAGAAAATCGTAAAATATTATTATTACAAAATATTGACTGCTATAAAAACATCAACATTTAATTAAATCATCAGTTTGGTAATAAAAGAGGTGTCCTACCTTCGTTTCTGATCTGGATATTGATGGCTTGTCTCACTCTCTATAGAAATGTGTTTGACTTTCTCAGCAGTCAAATGGTATGTTTCTATTCCTTAAAACTTTTTATAGTTGTATATATCACTAATAGCAAATATCCACTGCAATTTTTCTTTTCGTGTCTTGGCTATCATCTAGATAACACGTTGAGGACGGCGTGTACCACCGGTGGTACACGGCTCATTTGAAACGAGCGTCGTTCGGCTAACTCGCGGCTAAGTCGTGGTCGTCACTTGCCATCTCAGTTTGCACATAGTTTCGGTCGCACTCTAAAGATAAAGGCATTCATTACAAAGAAAATAAATAAATGGCGACGCAACTGCAAAAACAATCGCTTTTTGATACAGCAATGCATAACCACCAGTGGCGCACAGCAGAATTAATTAGACGGAGTTGAAAATGCTCAAACGCCGCCCGATGCGACAGACACCCAAAAACCGCGCCGTTCTCAACGTGTTAGGGTATAATTGTTGATATAGGTTAAGTTACATAAATTCAAGGCGTTTAATTTACAGTAAGAGTATTTTCATAAACATTTAATATAAAAGAATTGCCGGACTTGCTCAATTTCATTCTTCAACGGGTAAATCTCCTGAACTTCAATTTTCTCATTACAATTGTAGAAGAGAAGCCACTCGTTGAGCAAAACCACAAAGTACTTACGATTCCCATAGAAGAGCGCGAATATCATCGATTCTTTGCAATGAAGCAAACCGGATTAGAATGAATTTAACTCACTCACTAACGCATCTATCAAACGCGTAAAAATATGTATAAATATTAAACTTTTGTTTTCTTGTGGTAAAATAATTCTAAATTATTATTTTTATACGAACAATCATTTATTTTATTTTCATCCTGAACATTGCTTGCTGTCGAATAGAAAACTTTCTCTGAATGATGTTTGGCATCAGGGCAGACATTTAACCGGCATCATGGATTTCTTGCATATATTTGTTTAGTTATTCGTGTTTGTTATCTGTATTGCTTCACGCAATTGCTGATTAAGAGATTAAGAGATTTAACGTTTTTGTTTTTAAATCGACATTTGAAGAAGTTCGCAGGACATTTTTGTGTAAATAATCGTAGACTTCTATAATACACAATAAACAAATATTAGAGTTACAACTTTTATCAGTGTACTTGCAATTTATCAGTATCCGCATTCGTGATATTAGTTTTTGCATTCTGTGTGTTTTTCATGTCAAAAATGTCACCGCTGGTGATTACTGCAAATATCTAATATTTTGATGCATGAATAGTTAGGAATTACACATGCCATTGAATACCATACGTAAACTAAACATAAAAATCATTCTATTGCGGATTTAATCCCAAAAAACGATTAAATATTTTATTTTTTGGTTTGCAATAGTTGGAAAATATCTCCTTCTGCTTTTTTGCTCTTTATTCAATGCTTTATAAAAAGTGTTACAGTGATCGGATTTAGTTCAAATATGCGCCGTTTTGTTCGATAATCTGTTTCCATCTAGACGGCAACTTCATAATACCTCTCTCGTAGAAGCCCCCCTCCTTATTTGCGAAGAACTCGGACAGCCACTTTTCACAAGCCTCTTTTGAGTTCAACTTTACACAATCAAGGGCATTCGCCATGGACAGGAACAGGTGGTAATCACTTGGCGCTATGTCCGGGCTATATGATGGATGCAATAAAACCTCCCATTCGAGCTCCCGTAGCTTCTGACGAGTCATCAACGAAGTGTGTGGTCTGGCGTTGTCCTGGTGGAACACTACACCCTTCCTGTTGGCCAATTCTGGACGCTTCTGGTCGATTGCCTGCTTCAAGCGGTCCAGTTGTTCACAGTAGATGGTAGAATTAAGCGTCTGGCCATATGGGAGCAGCTCATAGTGGATGATTCCCTTCCAATCCCACCAAACACACAGCAAAACCTTCCTGGCCGTCAATCCCGGCTTGGTCACTATTTGGGACGATTCACCGGCCTTCAACCACGACCGTTTTCGCTTGATATTGTCGTATGTGATCCATTTTTCGTCGCCAGTCACCATCCGCTTCAAGAATGGGTCGAGTTCGTTCCGTTTCAGCAGCATATCGCAGGCGTTGATTCGGTCCAGAAGGTTTTTTTGCGTCAAATCATGCGGCACCCAAACCTCAAGCTTTTTTTTGTATCCAGCCGTCTCCAGATGGTTTAAAATGGTTTGGTGACTAACTTCCATCTCCTGGGCGATGTCACGAGATGCCACATGCCGGTCTAACTCGATGTATTCCATGATTTTATCGGTATTTGTCGTCACAGGTCTTCCGCCGGCTGGCTTATCCATGGTGTCGTTTTCACCGGCTCTGAATCGTCGAAACCATTCCTCCGTGGTTCGAAGTGAGAGAGCACCATCCCCCAAAACACCATTAATCTCACGGAACGTTTCTCTAGCGGATTTGCCTTTAACGAAGGAAAACTTTAAAATAGCGCGAATTTCGGCGTTAGTGAACTCCATGTTTACACGTCTATAACTGTTGAACGCAATATCCAAACTAATTACCTTAGGAAATTTCTTCCTTTTACCATGCTCTCTTCGACGTTTGCGCGCGAGCATAAAAGCATATATATCGCAGAACAATTCACCCCCAAAACTTTAATGTAACTGATTTGTTGCAGCGTGAGAGTTAGGGCTTCGCACGATACCGAGATTTTTCTTGTATCGTCTCGTTCTCGTGTCGGAAAAGCGAGACGATACCGAGACGAGACGTGTTTCAGTCCGAGTCTCGTTTTTGGTCTCGTTAAATTTTTTTATGAAGTTGTTATTAGAAAAATGAGAAAAGGTCCAATATATGACCATCTGTGAAATATTTCTTTTGTATATTCAAAAGAACAAGTCAGTAACCGAATATCATGACATTTTTGACTTTTTGAAAGTTTTATGAACATTTGGTCTTTGTTTACACATCCGGAGACATATTTTTGTGTTTTTCTGTACTTCTTGAAGCAAAGATATTATATACATTTGGGTAAATTAGGAATTGTAGACGTGCGCCGCTTACTTTCAACATCAATCAACTCGATTATTGTACCCTAGTGTACATTAACGTTTATAAATTTGAAACATTAAAAAATATATTTTCAATTAAAAGTGATGCAATCATAAATTAATATTTTAAATTATGTATGTATTTTTGGACATTTTTGTACAATAAAAGCAATTAGCAATTAATCTTAGCAATCTCACTGAGAGTTAAAGTTGTACCCGCACTCGCGTTGCGTTTCTCGTCACAAATTGACAAGGTCAAAAAATTAGATATTTCAATATTTATAACATTTTATCAATCGTATTAACTGAATTATTTGAATTATTTAAATCTACGAAAATTGCTCGCACACTACTTTAGTCACGGGCATTATCTACGAGGCGGAGTTTGCATCTGCGCATTTATCAACGGTGCAGCACCAGACCATGTAAAATGCCATGCGCAGTCAAGACAAGCCAGTCATACAAGACAGAGTAGTCGCTGTTGCTGCAAGTGTCGTTGAGGCACGACAGTTATAACCTTACATTTCCTAGTAGTATACGAGCGAAATTCGAAGATTTAAAATACAAAAATTTCAATATAAAATCATAAACGTGGAAATAGAAAAAAGAGCGTAAACATCACACGGCTAAACGTTGTTAAAGGAAACTTCGTTTAGCCACTTGATACTTAATACAGTGGAGTCCCGGTAATCCGACAATCACTTTGCAGGGCAGTGTCGGATGAGCGAATTTGCCGGATTATAGAAAAGTGCCTAAGACCCCTTACGGTCCGGAATTTTTTTCAAAAAAGTACCTTGTAATCCAACAAATTACAAATCCTAAAGTACACACATATGACATATGACAATGTCGGATTACAAGGTGTACCGGATCAAGCCGGGTCCGGATTACCGGGATTCCACTGTATACCTACTATTAATGTATTAAGTTTAGTTTATTTAGGTTAGAAATTAAAAACCTATAGGGTATTTTAGAAGTATGTAATCAGTTTAAATTCAGATATAAACATAAGAATCGGTTTTTTGATTAAAAAACGACATTTTCTGAATTTTAGTCAAATTTAAGTCAATTCCGGTAATAATTAAAAATGATGTATTTTTTGCTTTAAAACGCTAACATAAGCACACATATTACATATTAAATATTAGGTATATTTTTTTATCTTACCGTTGCGAACTGTATTTGTTGATAAAGGTTACAAGTGTTGTAGTAGTTGAGTAAATAAATAAATCTGTAAACTTATTTTTGTTCAAGAATAAAATTTAAAAATTAAGTGTTTCCATTCTTCTTCTTCTTCTTCTTCTTCTAATTACCTTGTCCGGTCCCCCTGATGTTGGCGATCATTTTGGCAAATTCCTGGCAATCTTCTGCCTATTCAAAAAAGTTGTTTGGTCCTCTAAATCCCTGTTCATTGGCAGATGTTGCTTAGTCAGGACATTTGTTTTCAACCGATTCCTCGGCGGTTTTCAATTTTTCCTTTTATTATTAGGTGGAATAGGGTGTATTTCACCTTGCAAGACATGTCTCAGATAGCTTATTTTTCTGAGTTTAATTGTGGTTAGAAGTTCGCGGTCTGTGTTTGCTCTTTGAAGCAATTCGTTGTTAGTGGTTTTACTTATCCACGTAATTCTGAGCCACATTTCGAAGGCTTCTATGCGATTCATGCTGCCAACTTTAATGGTCTTGCTTCCATCCCGTATAGTAGTATAAGCCATATATAGCATTTATCATTCTCAGACGTAGTTTGAGGTTTATGCAAAAAAAGTTCTCATTTTGTTAAATGCAGTTCTGACATATTCGATCCGACATTATATTTCAGTATTTGATTTTATTCGCCCTTTCAAGTTGGACATTTCCAATGTATGGGGATGCGACCGGATGATTTTGACGGCTAAAAATCATAAATTTAGTTTTAAACATGTTGATGTTCAATCTTGTTTAATTCCCAATTGTACCGATTTTGTCTAAGAGCAGTTAAAGGTCTTCGATAATGACTGTGTCATCTGCGTATTTGATCGTATTACAACATACGCCGTTAATTTTGATGCCAACTTCAAGTTCGTCTAGTGCTTGCTTAAAGATTCTGTCTGCGTATAGATTGAAGAGAAGCGGAAAATCTTCAGTGCCTCTGTTGTTAGATGGCCCATTGTAATTTTAGCTTTTTGTTGCCAGTATAGGATCTTGATAATTTGTACATCAATGTTGTCCAGTTCAATGTCCTGTAAAGTCTGTAGTAATCGGTTATGTTGTACCCTATCGAACACTTTTTCATAATCGATAAAGCATGCGAATACGACTTTCCTCTAATCTCGGCACTTTTGAAGTAGTATATTATATCCAAAACGTGCCTTCCTTGTCCCAAATGCTTTGCTGAAACCGAGTTATGAATCAAGTGAAATCGTTTTAATACTTTTGAAAGACTTAGCCATCTAATCTCCGTATGGTAAGGAATATCACTAAAATCACATTCAATTTCGTTCAAAAAGTTTACGAATTGACGGTGGTTTAATGCTCGTCCACGGATAAAATTAACAACCTTTGTTACAAGTGATATCACGTGCTTTAGTTTCAGAACCTTTTTACAAAGTGTTTCTTGGTGTAAAATACAATGTAAAAAAATTATTTCTTTTCCTGGAGTGCACTTTATGTCATCACTTATTCTTTTTAACAATCCAATGTTTTTTCCTGTAAAACTGGGACATCCATCGGTTGTAATATTGACAATTTTGTCCCACTTAACATTTTGTTTTTCCAGTACTTCTTGGATCGCCGTAAAAAAGTCTTCGCCAGTGGTGGTGCCTTTCATAGGACATGTAGAAAGTAATTCCTCGATAATTTCAAATCGATCATTTATACCTCGAATGAAAATTAGAAGTTGACTCGTATCGGTAATATCACACGACTCGTCTAAAGCCAGTGCATAATAAGTGCAGTTTTCCAATTTTAATTTCAATTGATCACACAAGTTATGTGAAATATTATTTATACGTCTTACAATTGTTCTTCGTGAGAGACTAATTTTTTCAAGAGTAGTTTTTTATCAGGAATTAATAATTCGGCAACATCTAACAAACACTCCTTAAAAAATTCTCCATCAGAAAATGTTTTGCCTTGTTTCGCAATTTTATGTGCAACAATGTATCCAGCTTTTGTTAAAGCTTTATCTGTCTCTGACAGGCTTTTGAAAGTATTTTGTTGTTTAGTTAAACCATTTTTTAATTTCTCTGCTTCAACTTTCATTTGCTCTGGCGAAAATAATTTATATTTATCGAAATGATTTGTTGAAAAGTGCCGTTTTAAATTATATTCCTTAAAAACGGAAATAGTTTTATTACAAACCAAACATACGGCTTTATCTTGTATATTTGTAATTAAATATTTGAAGGTCCAATTATCATTAAAACTGCGGCCTTCGCCATCAATTTTTCTCTTCTTTAATTGGCTCATTTTATGGGCTGTAATAAATTAAAATTCTATTCATTACAAAAAAAATAATTTGCTATCTTTTTTGAAATACCTTATAAAAGTCCAAAATCTAAGGAAATATTGTTCGAATTGTTCTCTAGCTCACAGCACACTAATAAACAACCACGATGCACGTACGCACCTACCCGTGGCTCATGAAACACTAAAATAGTTTTAACTTTTCAACCACGTGTGTGCACGTGTGCGTCGGCGACCGCAGTCGCCGCGTTCGTCTCTCAAAGTCGCTCAAAGTATCAGGTTGCACACGATTGAAATGCACGTTTAGCTTGCGAAGTTCTCCATCTCACCCTTTAAATGTCTTTTGTCTTTGTCTGGCATTCACAATCATCATCATCTTTGCTCAAAGTTTTTCTACACCGCAATCTCGTCACACTGCTTGCACAATTTTTCATTTATGCCGCGGGCCAACTTTAACATCGTAACGGGCCGGATTAGGCCCGCGGGCCGGCAGTTGCCCATCGCTGATCTAGATCATCCTCGCACTTTTGTCTGATTCGACCGTGGATTACTCGCAGAAATCACTTCAACATGAGGCTCATTTGCTTTGTTTCTTTGGGATTGATATAAATATTGACATTAACCACGATATATTTTGTTCAATAACCTTACTATTAGGTCGATTTTGTATTCTTCAGTAAGTTTAATCAACTCTATAAAGACTTCGTCAGGTCCTATTAATTTCCAAGGTTTTGAAATCGCTATCATGTGTAATACCTCAGATTTTAGAACGTCGGGTTCCATCGTCCTCGAATAGTTTCGAAACGTGCGTTTCCCAAACGTTCTTAATTTCTGATTCGTTTAGTATAGGCCTATTGCGGTCATCTAAGATTGTCACGGGTACATGTCGTTTATTTATGCCAGCAACTTCCGTAATCAGTCTGTGCATGTTTAATATGACGTGTTTAGCGATTAAATCTTCGATTTCTTTGCACTTCATGACCATCCACTGTGCTCTTGCAGTTTTTATTTCTCTACGTATTTTGCATTGTATAATGTCATATCTTGTGCTGTTGTTTTTCAGTAATTTGCATTCTTCCATCTTGTTGAGTATTGGATTAGTCATCCATCTCTTCTTCTTACCGCCTTTTCCTTTCCATTTCTTTTCGCCTTAGGTGTTGGGTGTTAGTTTCCCTGACAGTGTTTTTGATGAGGACCCACTGAGCATTTGTATCATCTTTGGATCTTGCTATTTGTCTTAGTTTACCGATGAGGGATTTTGTGTCCATGTCTTTTACAGTTTCATCTTGTAACGTGGACGTGTCGATAGGTTTTGTAGCGATATGTCTCTCTATTTTTTAAGCCTTACTTTTATGTCCGCTATGAGTGGGTTATGGTCTGATCCAATGTTCGCACCTGGGTAATTCTGTATTTTCTTGATACAGTTTCACTGTTTGTTGATTAATTAATCTGATTTTTAATCGGGTATCCGTCTCGGAGTGATGTCCACGTGTACAGGTGGCGATTTGGTAATTTAAACCAGTTGTTGAGAGAGTTTTAGTCCATTTGTACTAAGTTTACTGATAAATCGACAATTGTTTGGCCGGTGAGGACAACGTCAGGAAAGAATAATCGACTAAAACTCACCCAGTTAAAATCCATTTATAACTTAAAACATGTTGTTTTGCTATATTATTGATTTTCAAAATTTCTATATTGTTAAAATTGTATTAAACATTTATTTTGGTTTTATTTAATTATTATTCCAATTGCAAGTATAGTATAGTTGTGATGTGCAAGAAAATATAAAGAGTGCGATTTTGCATTGTTCAGGTGGTTTAAAATAACTATTTGAGCATTAAAATCCTTATTTTTAATAAAAAAACAATAAACATTTTTGGGTTTTGATGCTCTTTTTGGCGTTAAAACGCAGATTCAAGGTAAAAACATGTTGTTTTTCTATATGAATAGTTCTTAAACGTTTTATATAGAGCGATATTCTCATAAAATAACGATCGAACCTCACGTACAGGTAAGTTCGTTTAATCGTTCTATTTTATTTCGAATGTCGATGAGAGATAAGAAAAAACAACAAAATAAAGATAAAAAGTACCATGATCTTCTTCTATAGATCTGCGGTATTCTTTCGCTTACTCTTACTTAAGAAACACGGTTATTATATAATACACTAGCTTTAACCCGCGGCTTCGCTCGCGTTGAATCCATCAAATAAATATTAGAAATCATTATACATAGTTGAAACGGATTGATAGAAAGAATGTATATTTCACTGCTTGGCTAGGATTATCTATGTGAAAAAATTACTACATGCAATAAAGTTTTAAATTTTAGATGGAATGCTAGATGGCGTTAAAGTAGTCAATTAGCCAGATGCAGAGGTATTATTGGCTAAACAATTTCTTTATTTTATTTAAAAAATAATTTTTTTTATTAAATAAAAAAGTAGCCTATAACCATTCGGGGACCATCGGGGACCACTAAGAATATGTGTACGGATTTGATGTTGACGTAGCTGTCGGTAATACAGTGTTATGGTACTATAGTACCTAGGTGTGAGCTTCATTGCTGGAATGCTAGATGGCGTTAAAGTAGTCAAATAACCAGATGCAGAGGTGTTAGTGACTAAACAATTTCTTTATTTTATCTAAAAAAATAATTATTTTTATTAAATAAAAAGTAGCCTATAACCTATCGGGGACCACTAAGAATATGTGTACAAATTTTCATGATGATCTGTTAAGTAGTTTTTGCGTGAAAGCACGATAAACTTCAGGACATACGCATTTATAATATTAGTAAGGATTACATATTATATAATTATTCTACTTCTTTTTCCTTGGGAGAATAGCTCTTGCATACTCCTTATCATACTGTGACAATTGGGCGATTATAAAAACTACGTCTATTCCTCTTGCTCTTGCTGCTATACTCTTTAAACGTCCCCGTATCTTCCAGTGCATTATTAAGCCAATGGCTCAATATTTGGGATGAAACCTTCTTAAAAGGTTTTCTTACATCTATAAACAGACCCTCTTCGTTTTGTCGTAATATCGAGGCAAGTTCGATATATTCGTCAAAAGTTCTAGCAACACATAATCTTGTCTCTCTAAGTAAATATGGTAAAGAAAGTAACGGCTGAGCTACCCCTGGACGTGTGGTTTTTAGACGGGCTAGATTGGTTGATATCATTTATATTTATGTTGGCTAATGTCTGTAACCTCTGACATGTTAATAATGTCATTCATAGCACCATCTTTTTTGTTAATGTAACTAAAAGTAGTCTCTTTATAGGCCCTAGTTTATGGATAAACTCAAGTATCTCATTAGTGTTCCAAATAACTTCGTCTTTTGACTTTGGGGGCTTTAGGTTAAAAATTCCCTGTAAAAAACGCCCAATCAGTGAATTCTCTCCTGGTTCTTTCTTATAAAGTTTTTAATGGCGGATCTGGTACAATTCAAGGTGCTGTACGAAGATCCTTCCTTGAATCGTTTTGTGCGAAATTCAATAATTAATTCCTCAGTTCTTGAGAGAACATTTAGATTCTTCTCGTTGCAGTATTTTCACCATTTCTCCTACTTAAGGTGTACATTATACTATCTTAATGTAGATGAGGTAATCGATACTAAAATTACCTCTGCAGTTTGTCTTGAAAGCTTCTGCTTCATGTACTTTTCCAGGGTAAGCATGCTGCCACTAGGGAAAGCTTCTTGGCCAGTAGATGTTGCAGTGTCCTACATGGAGAACATAAAAGAGTGATAGAAGGTCGGAATTCAATATGTAATTGCTTCTTGAATCGATTGAAAAAGCGAGTATCAAGGATGAGTGGGCCATAATGGCACTACAATAATATCATTTGCTTTATCAATTCTAACGTTTTGTAAAGTACGGAGGATCAGGGAGAATAGTGGAAAAGCATAGAAATTCCATGATGACCAATTTAACGTGAACGCATCGACTACATAGGTATATGGGTCTTTTTTCCAAGAACAATACATCTTGCATTTAGCATTAGTTCTCGATACAAATAGATCTATATCCGGCCTTCTAAACATTCTTACTATTCTTTACTATTTACTCGTGATTCTCGATCTGCCTCGAAGTTATGTCTAGACGAACTATAAGACGCAAAAATTCAAAGTCGCCTGGCCTCGCACCACTGCTAAATCTGCTTAGCAATATGGTATTGCTTACTCCCATACCTACTCACGTACGATACCGCTGTTGTGGGTGCGTAGAGGTACTTCACAATTTGTCAAATTAAGCGCAAAAGTTCTAAAATTCAAGAATACCGCCGTTAGCTATAATCCCCCGACAGATTCGATAAATTTTGAAATCTCTATCGTATGGTCAGAGTGTGAGTGATCCTATGAGCTGAGCAAATTCCCTAATTTTGCATCTATTCTTCTCCTGCATTATACTAATTCCTTTGCCGAGCGATCTACGCTTTTCCTCTGGTAATTCTAGTCTAGTTTGATTGCATCAATTATAAATCCCAAGTATTTGCACCACTGTGCCGGTACTATCATACTCTTCTTAAAATTTATTACAAACCCTAATTTTCGTAGAAAGGCTACTGTCTGTTATGTTATTTAAACAAAAACTAAAGGTGTAGCCGACACAGAGAAAATCATCTAGATAATTAAAGATATGAACCTTCTTTCTGGCAAATAGCCTATAAACCGGTAGGTTTCATAATCTTTGTAAATACAAATGGAGCTGAAGATAGCCCAAAACAGAGACATTTAAATTCGTATATTTTACCCTGGAAAATAAATCTTTATTATTTCCGATATTTCTTATGTATAGGAATAAGAAAAGACATCTTTCATGTCTATCGAACCAATAAAGGTACTAGGATCAACAAATGTCTGTGCTGTTCTTATATCTTCTAATTTGAAGTGTTGCTGTTTGCGAAATTCATTCAGGCCCTTAAGATTCAGAATAAATCTGGCTGTGCCCTCTGGTATTGGAACTCAATGCGAATTAACTTTCCCATTGCAAGTTTGATCATATTGACCTCACTTGAGGATCGCGTGGATTCAGTTGACACAAAATTTTAAAAGGCCGGGGCTTTGAATGGAATTTTATACCCCTCTAACGTCTCGTCTTCGAGCTCCGTTGGTAGCTCAATTGTCTCCGCGTCTGCTCACGTCCCTGGTTTGCTTGAATTGACGCACAGGAGGGCCTCTCCAGTTTAAAGGCTTGGTTGCGCTCTTCGTCATGCTTGTCTTCATCTGTAGGTCATCGCCGATTTTAGCGATTGCTTTTGCAGATTTTATTTTCTCTGCAAGATTCTCCCTATATAGGAAAGTGAAGGCACTGATTCTTCTAGCGTAGCCCTGCAAGTTTTATTAATTGTAGGAGTTATGTACTCTCTGCTTCTCCTGAGAAAAATTGTAATGCAGCTGTGCTACAATCTTCAATGAGTTACGCATCTTTACAAGCAGATCACACTATTCCATGTCTTCGTCTGCAGTTAAAAGCATATCAACTGCAGCAGACAATGCAACCAACGCCGAGTCAGTAATATTCTGGTTTGTTACAAAGTGCTTGTCTCTTTTGACTATTATTTCAGGAGAACAAGACACTACTTTATGGCTGAGTTTTAGAGCCACGACTTTGCAACCCTGGATCAAGCAGGGATATTTATTCATCAAATCTTCGTCAATCTTTTTTGTATGGTCTTTTGTTAGCCAGTTTTTCATTAATGAGTTCAGTTCCGGCTGTATCTTCAGCTCCTCAACCTTCTCCGAAACTCGAAACCCTAGAACCCGGAGGGCCTCTTCATCAAGATCTGATTTCTCAGTCTCTTTATTCTGCTAATTACCCGCGCCTGATTTACTGGGGTCGCATCAGTATTCTTTGGCACTTCATTTACATTGTTATCAGTGCTGATGTTTTTTTTAGGTTTTTCTAAATCTATTGATGTTTTTTTACTCAAGAAAAACACTCTCTAAAGTTAAACATACCGATTTATTGCCACAATGACTGAACATGAAATGCAAATGATACAGCTATTTATCCGTGTGAGGTTGGCGCGTTTGTCATGGAAAAACAATAATCAAAAAAATTAGCATGCCAGCGTCTACTATCAGGAAAAACTTGAGTAGATCCCCACACAAATATGTGTACATATATTTGTACTTTGTGTATATAATTATATTGAACACTCAGATGAGTTTAAAATAGAACGTTTATTATTACTTGTGTTTTAATTATAATTTGAACAAATGCCTTATACTATTTGACTTATCTAGTCGAGCTGCTAATAATAAGTGACGCTGCTTTGCAACGCGCGCCATAAGTAGTCGCGAAGAATGCTGACTCTACAACTTAGAAGATAAGGCGAGATGCGCATAATATAATTCCTTCCCCCTTAACTAAAGACGTCCACGTCTTTTTGAGGTTTGGTGATAATGTTTTTGCGTTCCTTCTTAACATTTACAATGCTCTTAATTATGATAAACGCTAATACAATTATTGATACAAACATTAATACAGTGGTAATGGTAAAGTGCGTAACATGAACAACGGGGTTGATTTCAAGTTCTTCGTCATCCAGTACTCTGACATCTCGAATTAATTCTTTTGCATCTTCCAAATGCTTATTTTCCAAGTTAATAACATAATTGCTTTTGATATCCAGATCGTTGATTTTTGTTAATTTAATTTTGTAGCTGATATTTGAATTTTCAAAGGTTTTCCCATGCACTAGGATTTTACATTTTGATGCGATCAGTGCATTTTTCTTAATAATGAATTTTTCAATTTTTACATTACATTCTTCCAAAACTTCGATTTTATCAAAACTTGATACGAGAACTTGATTATTACTTAATTCTATTGCTGTTTCAAAATTGTTTTTCACTGACGCAAAAGTACACTGTTCTGGACTTTCTAACGAGCACTTATCACTTTTGGGCTTTTCAACACACAACACTTCAGTCTCGATTTCGTTGCACGATTCGTCCGTCCACATTTCTTCTGATGCTCCAATGAGGTGGTGCTGCGATGGTGGCACAAGTACTTGCATGTCATCGTTAGGGATCGGATAAATTTGTTGGTATAGGTAAGTATTTTCTTTGACAATTATTTTGAATTTGGAAAATTCGAGCAGTTTGAAAGGGTGAGTCCGATCCAACTTTAATAATTCATTTGGCTTGTGTGTTAATGCTAGATGATTTGTAATATTTAATAAATCAGATGTTGAGATTAATTCTAAATTGAAAATATCGTTAAAAGCGAGGCTTATTGTTCGTTCGATTGACTTTAGGGTTTCCAGAATTTGTAGGCTTAGGTAAATTTCATATTGTAAAATAGAGTGCAATTCATACTCGGTATGAAGGTTTTGAAGTGCTGCGAAAGAGTTATTAATGTTGCTTTCGATAATGTCCAAATTTTTAGCGTATTTGTCAGTCAAATGGTTGGCGAAAGATGTAAATTTATCAATACGTTTTATTATCGCATTTTGATTTTTGAAAAGTGCATCAATATTTTTGTTAATTTCTTGTAAATCTTCATCATCTAAATTTCCTGTAATGAACTTAATTCCCGTTCCTACTATGTTTGCAAGTCCTCTTTTATTTCTTTGGTGTAAATTGAATTTTGTTAAAGTATCCTCAATCTGTTCGCAGTTTGATTTCAAGATGGTCATAATTCGCAACGCATTACTGAAATTAGCTGATTTTAGCTCGGTTATGTAAACATGACTTAACAACTTATGATACTTAGATTCTATTTCACTAATATTAAGATAAAAATAAAACTTATGATATCTATCTACTTGAAGGGTCTGGTTGCGGACTGCCAGGATCATCAAAGTCCTGCAACGTAAAAGATTTCTTATGTCGTTTAATTTTCTTTTGGTTTATGTTTGTTGGTTTATTAGAATTCTCACGAATCCCTTCGACTTTATTATAATTACTGATTCGCGTAACGTTCAATTTGTCAAAAACAGGATCAGCTTTTCTTATTTTTTGTCGTCTGATATACTCTTCTGGTTCAATTGTTGGTATATCGTTTTTATTTCGTTCATTTTGTTCATTTTTGATCTTTGTTTTCTTTTCTAACTGTTGGTGATATAACAATTCGTAGAAAGGTAATATTTCATCCTTTCTCCTGTTATTATAATCTTGATATAAAGTTTTGTCTAAATCGAGTTGGTGAGCGTTAAGATTGTCATAAGGACCATATAAAAGTAAAAATGGTGTGAATCCTGTAGATGAGTGAATTGTTTGATTGTACATTGTTATTGTAGAAATCATTAAATTTTGAGAGGTGTCATTTTAATTTTTGAGCTTTGCAATCCTGATTTCTTCAAGAATGGTGGAATGAAAACGCTCTATCGGTGAATTTGAGCTGGGATTGTAATTTGTAGTAAAATGTAAATCAATTTTGAAAAGCTTGCAATATTCCTGAAACACACTATTTTTAAATTCTTTTCCTTCGTCGCAAACAATTCTGTTAGGGTAGTTGTGATGCGAAAAGAAATGTCTTAATTTGTTGAGTATGATTATTGCTGTTAAATCAGAAACATAATAAGCTTGTGCGTATTTTGAGATAAGGTCTATTATGGTAAGAAATTTGCTTTTATCAAATGAGAATGTGTCAATGTGAATGACTTCGAATGGTTTTTTAGCAAGCATCGGACCTAACATTGGAATTTTGTAAGGTTTTCTTTCGTATTTAGCTTGAAGGCATAACTCACATGTATTGATTATCTTATTTATTGTTTCGTGCATTTTTGGCCAGTAAACTTCCTTCTTCAGGTGGTTTAAGGTTTCGGTCGTACCATTATGATTTTGCGTGTGGTATTCCTCAACGATTTTGTGTTGATCACTAGTGTTTGTAATGTCTTGACAAATCGTGTTAGATTTAACAATTTTGAGTTCGTCGTTATAAATTTCTTGGCATGCTTGTATAAATGGAATTTCTAGATTTTTATCTTTAAAATAAATTCCGATTAGTAAATTGCGCATTGCTAGAATTTGAAACTTGAGTATTTTTTCTTGCCGGTTGCTGCTAGGGCTTCACACGAGACGAGAGTGCACGAGACTATCAACAGTATCGTCTCGGTCTCGGTATCGTCTCGTAAAAGCGATACGAGACCGAGACGATACGAGAAAAGTCTCGCGATACCCGTGAAGCCTTTGTTCTTATAATTTTTTTTCACATTTAATGGTTTTAAGTGTAAAGAAAACATTGAAGATCTTTGCAGTTCAAAAATTTAGTAACTTAATTACTCCCAAAATACATACATAGGTTAAAATATTCATTATCACAATATTATTAAGTTGTCTACAAAATATTGTCACCATGAACACTTTTTCGTCCCGGACTATAGCATAAATTTTATTTGACAAGATCTATTATATACCCTTGCCCAGTGAATACAATACGTTTGCTGTTCATATATTTGCTTCAAGAAGTACAGAAAAACACCAAAATATGTCCCCGGATGTATAAACAAAGACAAAATTTTCATAAAACTTTCAAAAAGTCAAGAAGGTCATGATATTCGGTTACTGACTTGTTCTTTTGAATATACAAAAGAAATATTTCACAGATGGTCATATATTGGATTTCATATATTGGCCCTTTTCTCATTTTACTAATATCAACTTCATACAAAAAATTTCACGAGACCAATAACGAGACCAAAAACGAGACTCGGGCTGTGGTCTCGCTATCGCCGAGAAATTGATAAAACACGTCTCGTCTCGGTATCGTCTCGCTTTTCCGAGACGAGACCGAGATGATACGAGAAAAGTCTCGGTATCGCGTGAAGCCCTAACATAAACCATTTGCAATTGTTACCTACGAAAAATTCGCATGAAAATCAAGTTAATACTCAAAAACCGATATCGAATCGGATTAATACTAATGCCAACTCCACTGTGAATAAATCGGCAGCAATCTCAAAAGTAATTCCTATAGCTCAGACGAATCACGATAAAGTTACCATGAAAATTTCTAATGAAACAAAAGAAAATAATCTCCAGCTATCGCAATATTCAACGAGATTGCCTGATACATCTCCAAATAATGCAAGCAAACTTCTATACATTGATACAGAGACGCCTTATTCAATAAACGCTATTCGACATTCTTTTACAATTACAAGTGCTCATTGTTTCATGCTTATCCTTAATCATCTGCCCTCACAAGTGCCACACCTAACATCACTTCTATACATTGATACAGACAGCCTAACTATTCATTGTTATGACAAAAGCATCTATGATGTTATATTAAACAATCCAACACTCTTCGACACATCAAACTTTGAGAAAGGTAATGTTTACAACATAAAACAACAAAATAAAGCACAGCTAGGTTTATTTAAGGATGAATATGGAGGTAGAGTTATGCAAAAATTTATTATAAAAGCCCAAGTCGTAACCCAGCGCTAATGAAATATCAACGCCACCAGCCCGAAGAAAAGAAATCCAAACCAGACGCGCACTTTAAAAAGAAGTTTTACTATCGAGAGAAAGCTCGAATAACAATTTATTCAAACTACCGTTTTCTCTACCGGGTGTTTGGTCTCTGTATGTTTCAATAAATTTTTCACATTGTATAATAAAGTAAGATAAATTTTTACTTCCACCCTCATAGGTTGGAATGATCTCTTTAGCAAGGTTTAATTCTCCAAAAATATTAGGATTGGCCATTTCGGTCGGTAAGGGCTCAGCGATTAAATCGATAGATGAGTCCTCAGAATCAGACAATTCTCGTTGTCTTTCTAATGGAGATCGCGAACGATTTCATATCATGAACAACCGTTACGTGTATTTTGTATAATATAATAAAATAGGAAATGGAAAATAGGTACTCACACAAGAAGTTCCTTTATCATGATCGAAGTTGACGTGATGGTATGTGAGATGTTCCGTCGCCCTCGCCGCTGTTGAGGATCGTAGATTCGATTGTTGTTCCCCTTGATTGGAATGAACGCCAAAGAATGAAGCTCTGATCACTCTGCCTTGATGCGACAATGGAAAGTCCCAACTGTTCAATCACCTTCTCAGATTTTTCACAAGTGTTCCAATAAAGATTTGAAAATCACCAACTAATGATATTAGTCGTTTGGACGGTTATTTCGGATTCGCGAAATTAAACCGTTTATTATCCTGTTCCGCAGCGCCAGTTACGTTTGCAATACGGGTTAGTTACGTTTGCAAGACTGGTTTTGTATTAAAATTATAACTTTATTTATATAAGTACAAAATTTACGATTATAATTAAATGGTTGACATTGCTTAAGTAAACACTCAATGGCAAGTGTCGCTCTAGCGCATCGCGCAACATTAAATAGTGCTTCAATCCAAATCAGTGTTTCAACAAAAACGTAAATAGTGCACACTTAAAAATGTTCCCGCTAGAACGCATCTCATTATCCGCGTTAGCAAATAAAATTGTTTCAAATGGTGAAACATATAAAAACTACATATGTGGTGTGGAATGACTATTATTTTGGTAATTTTATCGCCGAAGAAAGAGATTTCTTCATGATACTCTGCTACAACGACTGGTGCGATTTTTATTTTCCACCGCCATCATCACCCATTGGTCACGACGATAACGACAACGAAGATGACAACAACGATGATGACAACAACAATTATTGCATCAATGAGGATCACGACCACGAGGATGTAATTGTACCACCTTATGTAAACATGTGTCATTCATATTTTATAATACCAAGTGGGAACCTACATGTGTGCACTGATTGTTTTAACGAGTATAAATCGTTAGTTGGACAAACAATTATCTCTCATCGTAGTTGGTTTAATCGCGTTAACTCGAACTATTTAAAAAATAAAGAATAAAAACTACCTACAATCTACTTCATTGTAACCATGTTCATGTAAATGGTTGATTTGTTTTAACATCCTGTATATACAATTTGCAACATCCAGTATGCACGCTGTCAACTGTCAGCTGTAACTCCGCAGCCGAACAGCGCCGAACACGTAATTGTCAACACATCCACACACCGTATCTTATCGTGTGTAATGCACGCAAAATAACAAATACCGAAGGCTCAAGTTTCAAAATTCCCGCCAAGAAAATATTCAAATCTCCGATGAACGTCGACAAATACCGAAGGCTCAAGTTTCAAAATTCCCGCCAACAGAATATTCAAATCTCCGATGAACGCCGACAAATACCGAAGGCTCAAGTTTCAAAATTCCCGCCAAGAAAATATTACCTGTCAAATGTCAAGTCAGTACCCCCACTCCTCACCTCGGATGATCTCCCACTTTTACCCCCACCACTTTCTGCAGATTTTACCCTAATGTTAAATCCCATAAGAAAGTGTGCTAGAAGTCACTTTATTATGCTACTAAATCTATGGTTTCATCAAAGAGTCCTCCCTCCAACATGTATTGATAACGAGATCACTAAAAATTATTACTAACCAGCTGATTTTTTTTTTATTACTTAGTTAATATATATATAATGTCACGGTCATATTGTCCTACAAATTCCGTGGTATGTTATCCCGGTCCTACGGTCAAAAGTAGTAGTACAGATCATTGATGTAAATATAATTACTATCAAGCTGAATCTTCGTGAATAGCATCGTTTTGATGAGACGCCCAACAATTTCCTGTGCGAAAATTCTCGATATTGGTAGCTAACAGAGGTAGCAATAATAAAATATGTCGATTTGATGATTCTCAAATATTAATTACTAACTGGATTGTTTTTTATTAAATCTTAAGATAATTATCTAAATTATTTGAAAAAATATTTGTCCTACAAAATCTATAGTTTCATCAAAGAGTCCTCCCCCTCCAACATGTATTGATAACGAGATCACCAAAAATTATTACTAACCAGCTGATTTTTTTTTTATTACTTAGTTAATATATATATATATATATATATATATATAATGTCACGGTCATATTGTCCTACAAATTCCGTGGTTCGTTGTCCCGGTCCTACGGTCGAAAGTAGTAGTACAGATCATAAAAGTAAAAATAGCGTGGTACGCTATTGCGGTGCTCCAATCACTACATAGTATAAAGTAAAGTCGCTTTTTTTTCCGGTCCCTTTGTGAGCTTAAATCTTTGAAACTACGCAACGGATTTTGATGCGGTTTTTTTTAATAGATAGAGTAATTCAAGAGGAAGGTTTGTATGTATAATAACATCCATTAAATAGTGGAGAAGTACTGTTGTTTTTGAGGTTTCTAATATGATATTATCGCCGTCTACTCTTTGTGCGATGCTTCGTAGCTTCCCCCCCCTAAGCACAGACGTGTGCGTGTGGGTTGAAGTTGATCGGTTGATGTTTTTGTTTGGAGAAGGAAAGTCGCTTTCTGTGTCTGTCCCTTTGTATGCTTAAATCTTTGAAACTACGCAACGGATTTTTTAAAAATTGCGGACGTAGCGTTTTCGGCGGTACCGGCCGGCCGCGGTTTTCTCTGTAGCACTTTGAATTTCGCAGCGATCGGGCACGTTTATTATATCGGAGCTCTCCAGCGAGGAAAATAGCAATACTTAGGTAATAAAAATGTTCTTTTCAGCGCGACAACGTATCAGTAATTATAAGTAAGTTACGATAAATAATTGTATGATAGTAGTTTTAAAATATAAATTAGAGGTACCTATTTCAGTAAAAAAAGAACTGAATTGAATAGGTATCTTTTGTTTTTATGATTGTTGATTATCTTTTGTTTCTAAATGGTAAGAATTTAGATATTTTTACTGCGGCACATACTATAAAATGTAAAAAGTAAATAAGTAAAAATGTAGTGTATGAATTTAGATATTCCAAAGATAGCAGGAAATCTTCATGGTATAGGGAAAGGGGGATTGTTTTACTCCAAATTTAACGCGTGCGGGCCACGGGCAGTAATGAATAAATCAAAACTACTGGATCGATTTTAATTACATGGGCTATATATTTTATACCACACGTTCACAGTTTTTCTGTAGTGTATTTAGTATCAGTATTGCAACCGTGCGAAGCCGGGGCGGGTCGCTAGTTGAATATATATTGGAAAGCGTCTGGCAGGATGATAGAACCGGCCAAACTGTCTGGCACGAAAGAAAACATAGTTTCATAGCTCTCTGTATAATGTGTATCAAATTCAGCTTTCCTAATATAACGAAAGTAAAAAAGTTAAAAAATAATATACTTTAGGGGTGTCTGGCTAGGGTTGGAACCATACCAGGTGACTGGCAATGAGCAGCGCATGTTATAATAATGTTACGAACAAAATATGCAAAAATGGAGTTTGCTAAAATAACGAAACATAGGTCATCAAGTGTACATCTTTGTTAGCTGTTAACTGCCAAAGTAACCACGATCCAGGTTTCATAATTGGGGATCGTTCTTACCTGTGTTGGAGAAACACATGGACAAAATTTCATCTTTCCTAAAATGACGAAAGTCTGGCCGTCACTGGCTCTCGCTCTATATGTATCACTAGTCCGACAAAAATTGTCATTTTTTCGTTTTCCGATTTCTAACATAAGATACAGTGAGAAAATCTTTTTTAAAATTTAAATAAGTTTATGTTTTTGAAAAATGAGGTACAAAAATTGGTGTATTGGTGTATTTATAGATAACAAAAATTAATCTTCATCATAATCATAATCATAATCTTCGCTACTAACATCGCTGTCATCTTCATTTGTTTCACTTTCCTCACTTGTGATATCTGACTCTATAATAACATTAAAAAAATGTCTGCATTAAACTTCTTCACTTCTTCCCTTTTCTCTCGGAAAGTAGGATTTTCACAAAGCAAATTACACAAAAAACACTCCATAATTATTTTGCAGCACGTGAACTGAAAAATGCTTACTAACACGCTTATACTCGACACAAACGTGTGATACCTACTACGACGGAGTAAAAATGCTCTGCGCACGCGTAACGGCGTGAATCAGCTGTTGTAGAAAAATACAGAAACCCAAGCGGCACAAAGTTTTCTTTGTTATTGTTTTGTTTAATTTCAGTTGGCGTTCAGTAATTTTTTAACTTATTGTTAAGTGAAATCTACCGAAAAGTCAAGATTTTTTTTTCTCACGCTTGAGAAATAAATTGATTTTAATTTCATGACTTTAAAATATATATTCAACTAGCGACCCGCCCCGGCTTCGCACGGTTGCAATACTGATACTAAATACACTACAGAAAAACTGTGAACGTGTGGTATAAAATATATAGCCCATGTAATTAAAATCGATCCAGTAGTTTTGATTTATTCATTACTGCCCGTGGCCCGCACGCGTTAAATTTGGAGTAAAACAATCCCCCTTTCCCTATACCATGAAGATTTCCTGCTATCTTTGGAATATCTAAATTCATACACTACATTTTTACTTATTTACTTTTTACATTTTATAGTATGTGCCGCAGTAAAAAATATCTAAATTCTTACCATTTAGAAACAAAAGATAATCAACAATCATAAAAAACAAAAGATACCTATTCAATTCAGTTCTTTTTTTTTACTGAAATAGGTACCTCTAATTTATATTTTAAAACTACTATCATACAATTATTTATCGTAACTTACTTATAATTACTGATACGTTGTCGCGCTGAAAAGAACATTTTTATTACCTAAGTATTGCTATTTTCCTCGCTGGAGAGCTCCGATATAATAAACGTGCCCGATCGCTGCGAAATTCAAAGTGCTACAGAGAAAACCGCGGCCGGCCGGTACCGCCGAAAACGCTACGTCCGCAATTTTTAAAAAATCCGTTGCGTAGTTTCAAAGATTTAAGCATACAAAGGGACAGACAGAGAAAGCGACTTTCCTTCTCCAAACAAAAACATCAACCGATCAACTTCAACCCACACGCACACGTCTGTGCTTAGGGGGGGGAAGCTACGAAGCATCGCACAAAGAGTAGACGGCGATAATATCATATTAGAAACCTCAAAAACAACAGTACTTCTCCACTATTTAATGGATGTTATTATACATACAAACCTTCCTCTTGAATTACTCTATCTATTAAAAAAAACCGCATCAAAATCCGTTGCGTAGTTTCAAAGATTTAAGCTCACAAAGGGACCGGAAAAAAAAGCGACTTTACTTTATACTATGTAGTGATTGGAGCACCGCAATAGCGTACCACGCTATTTTTACTTTTATGATCTGTACTACTACTTTCGACCGTAGGACCGGGACAACGAACCACGGAATTTGTAGGACAATATGACCGTGACATTATATATATATATATATTAACTAAGTAATAAAAAAAAAATCAGCTGGTTAGTAATAATTTTTGGTGATCTCGTTATCAATACATGTTGGAGGGGGAGGACTCTTTGATGAAACCATAGATTTTGTAGGACAAATATTTTTTCAAATAATTTAGATAATTATCTTAAAATTTAATAAAAAACAATCCAGTTAGTAATTAATATTTGAGAATCATCAAATCGACATATTTTATTACTGCTACCTCTGTTAGCTACCAATATCGAGAATTTTCGCACAGGAAATTGTTGGGCGTCTCATCAAAACGATGCTATTCACGAAGATTCAGCTTGATAGTAATTATATTTACATCAATGATCTGTACTACTACTTTTGACCGTAGGACCGGGATAACATACCACGGAATTTGTAGGACAATATGACCGTGACATTATATATATATTAACTAAGTAATAAAAAAAAATCAGCTGGTTAGTAATAATTTTTGGTGATCTCGTTATCAATACATGTTGGAGGGGGAGGACTCTTTGATGAAACCATAGATTTTGTAGGACAAATATTTTTTCAAATAATTTAGATAATTATCTTAAGATTTAATAAAAAACAATCCAGTTAGTAATTAATATTTGAGAATCATCAAATCGACATATTTTATCATTGCTACCTCTGTTAACTACCACAATCAAAAATTTTCGCACAGGAAATTGTTACCAGAGTAACTCTGACATACTGAGTTGTATGCAGTTAGTTCGTTTCGAACCTTGATATCGATAAGACATACTTCCGAAAACTCTAATTTTGAATAAACGGCAATCGTTCACAATTAAACTTCGTAATTATTTAATAAAATCACCGGTACCTAAATCCATAATTCCAACAGGTTATGAGCCCAGGTTACGTTCGTGATTAATTGAAATTATTAAATTACAAGTTTTCGTGAAAGAAAGAAAATCAAATTTCAATGTGCATTTAAAAGTTAGTGAGTGTAAACTAAAAATAAGTGTCTGAGTGTTTCTAAGAGAAAACAATTAACTATTTCCAATTATTAAAAGTAAATTATTACTTAGTGAATAATATGGAAAATTTAAAGTCGAAAAGAAACATTCAACCTTTCAACGGTGATAATTATAATAAATGGAAGTTTAGAATCCGTAGTCTTTTGACTGAACTAGAAGTGATTCATGTGATCGACAAACCGGAACCGGCGAATCCTGACAACAAATGGAAGAAATCGGAATCGACCGCGAAAAATGTGCTAATAGAATATGTGTCGGATTCATTCTTAAGTTATGTGAAACCGGAATCGTCTACTAAGCATATTTTTACCGCACTAGACAATATCTTCGAACGAAAGAGTGTAGCGAAACAGCTCGGTGTTCGGAGGAAATTGTTCAGCCTAAAATTAAAAGGTGATACAGATTTGTGCAAGCATTTTATGCAGTTTGATTCCTTGATAACGGAGTTAGCATCAGCCGGAGCGACCGTCTCAGAAGTTGATAAAGTGGCCCAACTATTGCTGACGTTACCGGCATTTTACAATGGCGTGATAACGGCTATTGAGACTTTATCGGAAGACAACATGACGTTAAGTTTTGTAAAAACACGATTATTAGACCATGAAATCAAACTTGGGAATGAAAATGTTGACACGAGTTTAAAGGTTCTTCACATAGAGCAGAAAAATAATGACTCGAAACGACATTTCAATAAGTTTAGAAATAATCATCAAACCAAAACAGAAAAATACAAATAATAAGAAGCATGTTAAGTGTCATCATTGTGGAAAGAAAGGACATTATAAAAATGAATGCCGTTACTACCTGCAAACTATAACGTCCAAAACTAATGCAGAAAGACCAAGAACCATTCAGGCTATCCAGACTGCCCCACAGGAAGAAGAAGGCGGATTTGCATTTATGGCTGGAAACTTTCAATGAAGAAAAGAAGATTTCTTTTCGGTTGGATTCAGGTGCCTCGGATCATCTGATAAATCGAGATGAACTTCAGTGATTCTGGAGTGACAGTAAGCCGTAGTAGTAAAACGGTAATGACTGGTAAGCTGAGAAACAATTTATTTACTCTGGAATTTTCTGTAAGTAAAAGCTTTATCAATTATTCAAATAATGCATCTGATTCTGATTACAAATTATGGCACCAGCGATTGGGTCATATCGGAAAAGATAAATTTAATGAAATCAGAAATAAGCAATTAGTAAATGACTTAGAGAAATTAGGTAAAATAATACCTGATAATGATTTATGTGAAGCTTGTATTAACGGTAAACAAGCACGAATATCATTCAATAAATTCATAAATAAAGGCTATAAAGAAAGACCATAATTTAATATCCATTCGGATGTAAGTGGTCCTATTACGCCTTCTGATATAAATGATAAAACTATTTTGTATTGTTTGTTGATGAATTCACTCATTATTGTGTAACATATTTAATTAAACGTAAATCTGATGTATTTGCAAAGTTTAAAAAAATTATGTAGCAAAGAGTGAATCCAGATTTAATTTAAAAATAGTAAATTTATATACTGATAATGGTAGAGAGAATTTATCTAACGAGATGAAAGATTAATGTGTAAAAAAAGGGCATTAGTTATCATCTTACAATACCACGAACTCCACAGCTAAATGGTGTATCTGAAAGAATGGTTAGGACCATTACAGAATATGCGCGAACAATGATGTTAGGTGCAAAATTAGAAAAAAATATTTTGGGGTGATGCAGTTTTAACTGCAACATATCTAATTAATAAGACACCAACAAAATCATTGAATGCAAATAAAACACCATATGAAATGTGATATAATAAGAAACCACAATTAAAATACCTAAAGGTTTTCGGATCGACTGTGTATGTGTGTGCACATGTCAAAAACCAGTAAAATAAGTTTGATGAAAAGTTATCAAAACGAATACTGGTAGATTACGAGCCAAATGGGTATAGCATATGAAATGTGGTATAATAAGAAATCACAATTAAAATACCTAAAGGTTTTCGAATCGACAGTGTATGTGTGTGCACATGTCAAAAACCAGTAAAAATAAGTTTGATGAAAAGTCATCAAAGAGAATACTGGTAGATTACGAGCCAAATGGGTATAGACTCTATTGTATAGAGTGTATGAAGTGGAGAGTAATAAATATGTGGTAGTAAAAGATGTAATTGTCGATGAGACAATTTTGTTGAGTCAAGACCGAAAGTAAAAGTACTTGAGGGTGTCAAGTCGATTCAGGTTGAAAAACTGCAGTCCCTAACGATGCGTTAAACTCAGTAGACGACCCCTCTAGTAAACTTTACAATAATAAAACAGATAGCAAAAGTAGTATTAGAAATACATATAATACAATATCTGAACTTGACGATACACAGACAGTATTAAATAAACTGATAATTCTTCATCTCAGAATAAAGATAGTGAAGTACTTACCATTGTATGTCCAATTCCTAATTCATATGAGGAAATTGAAAATAGGAATGACGTTAAACAATGGCAGCAAGCAATTAAAGATGAGTTAGATTCTTTAATGATAAATAAAACTTGGACTTTAGTACCAAAACCAAGTAATAAAAATATTGTAGATTGCAAATGGATATTTACTATAAAGTACGATGAGTTCGGAAATCCATGAAAGTATAAAGCTCGTTTAGTTGCCAAAGGTTTTAGTCAAAATTATCTTGGAGATAATGATGAAACATTTGCTCCAGTCGCAAAAATTTCATCTTTTAGTTTTTTTTAATAGCCTTTTCAAATCACCATGGCTTGTTAGTCCATCAGATGGATGTAAAAACTGCGTTTTTAAATGGTGAATTAAAAGAGGAAATATATATGCGACTACCTGAGGGTGTAAAAGGCAAAGCAAATCAGGTCTGTAAATTGCATAAAGCATTATATGGCCTGAAACAAGCTGCCAGATGTTGGTTTGAAAAATTTGAAAAGACTCTTAAAGAAATAGGTTTTACAAATTCCTATGGAGATCGGTGCATGTACATTGTATTATATGTGGATGATCTAGCGATATGCACTGCAAATGAAATTACAATGAAAAATTTCAAAAATTATTTAATGAATAAATTTTCAATGCTTGATTTAAAAGAGATAAAACTCTTCTTAGGCATTAGAATTATTAGACAAAATAATATAATAACGCTGGATCAAAGCACATATATCAAAGCAATATTAAATAAATTTAATATGGCTGATTGTAAGCCTGTAAGTACACCGCTAGTGACTAATTTAGATTATAAGGCAATGGAATCCGATGACAAATACGGTGCTCCGTGTCGAAGTCTCATCGGGTGCCTTATGTATTTAATGGTATGTACAAGACCCGATCTAACTCTTGCTATAAGTATTTTGAGTCGATATATGAATAAAAATAACCAAGAACTTTGGCAATGCTTAAAACGAGTACTTAGATATCTACAAGGTACAATAGATTTAAAATTAAAGTATGTACAGGGAACATATAGTAATATACCTACAGGGTATGATGACTCTGATTGGGGAGGAAATGAAAATGAAAATCTCGACTTAAATTCTAAAAGAAGAAGTACAACGGGATATTTATTTAAGTGATATGATAGATGTGCAATATGTTGGAATACTAAAAGACAGACATCTGTGGCAGGTTCACCTACAGTGGATGAATATATGGCACTGTGTGAAGCTGTCAAGGAGGCAATGTGGTTAAAACTTTAGCAGCAGGTATAAGCCTGGAAACTAAAGAACCTATCTTAATTTATGAAGATAACAATGGATGTATTAGCATAGCTAATAATCCATCAAGCCACAAAAGATCCAAACATATTGACATAAAATATCATTTCTCCCGTGAACAATGTGAGAAAAAGACTATAATTCTTAAACATATGTCAACAGGTGAGCAAATTGCAGACATGCTGACCAAGCCACTACCCAAGGTCAAATTCCTGGAGTTA